>NC_081384.1:36898997-37498997 GCF_030684315.1 Stegostoma tigrinum
TAGAAAAGGAAGCAGAGCAGAAATCAAGGATTCAATCTGGATTATGTAGCCTGAGGCCTGCAGCTTGATGTTTCATTAGAGCTCTCTTGGTGGCTTGTTGGGAATAGTGGATAGCCAATACAGTCGGAATAAAAATGTCTTTGTACCATTAGAAGTGGTAGGCTGGCTGTCATGTGCTGATCTGCCTGTGAATTACACTCAGGGTGGTGATACTCTGCCTTTTCCGATTTCATGCACCTTGTCCCCATTACACACCCCATTCTCCTCATGAGATGCTGGGACTTCCATCTTCTCTAGGCCCATATTTAACTGCACTTTGCAGATGGCGATGCAGAGTAAACCCCACTGTGCTGTCAATTTGGAGTCTGATTTCCTTCCCTGAATGACATGTGTCCTTTAGTGAATGACAATGACCCAGGCAGGCTTTGAACTGCAGATGGTGACTACTTCAATGTAATCATTACCGAGACTGGCTTTGTACATTCGCCCCATGTCTGTGTGGGTTTCTGCTTCGGCTCCAGTTTCCTCCCACAGGCCGAAGGTGTGTGGGTTAGGTGGATTGGCTGCTAAATTGCAGAGTTACAGGGCTTTGGGGTAGGTCATGGTGTGATGCTCTGAGCTGTGGACGCGATGGGCCAGATGGCCTACTTCCATGCTGTACAGATTCTATGAATTCTAGTTTTATTTAACGGAACTTGAATTCCCCAGCTGTTGGGATTTGAACATGTGACCCAGAGCCCGGACCTTTGACTGTCAGTCCAGTGACATTATCCCTACACACTGCATCACCTTGGTCCTAACCATGAATGTGACTCTATCCCTAGTCCCATGATAAATGTGGTTCCCCTTGCTTTCTCTTTCCCAAAAGCTGAACGAAATTAAAACATTAAAATACCTCACGTACTTTACTTTCGACAACATTAAATGTTTAGGCAACAGAATTACTCAGTGTTCTCTGACTAAGAGCTTTCTAAACGATCAATAATCGTCTGCATTCTGAGTCTGAGGATAATGAATGTGAATTATGCATCCTGCATCCATAATGCGATCCTGTAGTTTTGACTCTCCAAAGTATTCCAAGCACTATTAGTAACTTGGTTATGAATTTGTTTACGTAGATATTGAAGCATCTCAGCTTTCCTCTACTTGCTGTCTCCAGACCTTGCAGATCAGGCCTGGTCTTCAAACAGGAGGTAGAGATCGGGCTGTACGGGGGCTGACTTCCCAGCAGAACAGAGAGATTGAGGGGTGTTGGATTCAGCACTCTGCTTCTCTCAGAGAGAAAGGATTGGAATACTGTGTTCAATTCTGGTCTCGCTGCTCTAGGAAAGATGTCGTGAAACTTGAAGCTGTGCAGAAAGTATTTACAAGGGTGTTGCCAGGGTTGATTGAGCTATAGGGAGAGGCTGAATAGGCTGGGGCTATTTTTCCCAGAGCGCCAGAGGATGAGGGGTGACTTTATAGGGGCTTATAAAGTCATGAGAAGCATGGACAGGGTAAATAGCCAAGGTCATTTTCCCCAGGGTAGGGAAGTCCAAAACAAGAGGGCACAGGTTTAAGGTGAGAGGGGAAAGGTTTAAAAGGGACCTAAGGGGCAACTTTTCATGCAGACAGTGATGCACGTGTGGAATGAGCTGCCAGAGGAAGTGGTGGAGGCTGGTATGATTACAACATTTAAAAAGCATCTGGATGGGGACATGGATAAGAAGGATTTAGATTAGATTCCCTACAGTGTGGAAACAGGCCAGAGGGATCGGGGCCAAATGCTGGCAAATGAGACTGGATTAATTTAGGATATTTAATCAGCATGGACGAGTTAGGCCGAAGGTTCTGTTTCCATGCTGTACATTTCAATGATTTTGGTTGATTAAGAGGCTGATGTTGAAATGGGTTGTGATTTCCATCGAGACTTGTCTAGTGTGATTGGGATTGTAAAGTTGGAACTTGCGGAAGGCCAACTAAAGGAGTGAGAACCAGGAAGATTTGCTTTTGTCTGAACTAATACGGTTCATTAATGTGATTCATTGTTCAGAGTCATATTGTGGACATTGATTTTTATATCGTCGGTGCTTTTGTAATCAAAGGCCAGTACTGAACCTCTGACCAGTTGTTCTTATGTGGGTAATGCCTGATACAGTCACTCATTAACAGGAAGAGAGACATATTTAACAGAACAGCAGCCTGAAGCATAATCACCTCATTAGGTTTTTACTTCTGCATCTGGAGAATTATTTTATAACTACTCTGCTAAATGTAATTAATTAACTAATTTCACAATCTTCTGATTACGTGCAGCCCACATAAACAAGCCAGGCTTTCACTTCTGCTCTGGGTACACAATATATAAGTATTAAAATATCTATCTATTTGAAGCACTTTTTCTGTTAGTTTTATGTTGAAGTGACACTTTTCAGCACATTTTTGTTCATCTTGTGCATTTTTCTATGTTTCTATGAGAAGTAACAGCAGAAAGAGGCTGTGAGTTCACACAGCAGAGATACTAACGCACCATGACATCTGAATATACTTTTTCACTTTTTAATTAATCTTATTGTGCCATTTCAGGGCCGAAGTCCTTGTCATGCATAAATAAGAATGTTACATTGCCACAGTGTTTCAGAGACCTGTTCACTTTCAATGGCACGGAGGGTCTCACGCTGGTTGCCTTCCACAGGCAACATTCTGCCAACGGTCTGACTGTGTTGCTGTCTAAAGCAGGACTGCAACGTTTGAAACCCTTTGTGATCTGAGTTGTACAACAATTCCCTTTTGTTTCATACAACTCAATTTAGAATGCCAAGGATCACATAAGTTTTCATCAGCCATCTCACCAATTTGTCCTTCAAAAATTTGTGCATGTGAGCTCCCAGTTCTCTTAATTTCTTCTCAGAGGTTCAGCATTGCTTTAGGAGGCATGACTCAGTACCTGGCACTCTCAGCTGCCTCAGAAGATCATGTGTTAAATTCCCACTCAGATTTGGGTATTTAATCCTGACTGACACTTCAGTGCAGGAATGAGACAGTGCTGCTCTGATTGAGGCACAATCTTCTAGATCGGTTTTAAAACCAGGTCTATAGTTTCAAATAGGTGGAAAAGATCCCATTAGACAGCCCATGACAAAGCTGCCCACTTTATTGTCACGTCTGCCACCAACACAAACTTTCACTCTCTCCACCCAACGCACAGAGGCAGCAGTGTGTACCAGCTACAAAATGCACCGCAGCAAGTCACCAAGGTACCTTCCAAACACACGACCCCTCCAGCCTAAAATGGCAATGGTAACACCATCATCTTCAAGTGTCCTCCCAAGCCATGTACCATTTTGGCTTGGAGATGTGCCTGTAGTTCCTTCATTGCCAGCTCTGTCTGTGGGTTAAAATCCTGAAATCCCTTCCCTAAAGGTGCAGTGGTGGTCCTGAACCAAAGAAAATGGAACAGCTCAAAACATGAAATAAATAAATGGGAGCAGGAGTAGGCCATTCAGCAATTTGACCCTGCTCTAACCATTCCGTAAGACCACAATTGGTCATTCAACTCAACCGTCTCCCATACCTTTCAATTCCTTTTGTCCTAAGAACCATATCTAATTCTTTCTTGAGCATATTCAATGTTTTGTTTTAGATTACCTACAGTGTGGAAACAGGCCGTTCAGCCCAACAAGTCCACACCACCCCTATAACCCACACACCCCTGAACACTATGGGCAATTTAGCATGGCCAATCCACCTAGCCTGTACATCTTTGGACTGTGGGAGGAAACCGGTGCACCCGGAGGAAACCCACGCAGACACGGGGAGTATGTGCAAACTCCACACAGACAGTTGCACGAGGCTGTAATTGAACCTGGGTCCCTGGTGCTGTGAGGCTGCAGTGCTAACCACCGAGCCACCGAGAGACTTCAATGACAAACCACTTTCTGGGTGAAGAAATTTCTCACCTCAATCTTAAATGGCTTATCCTGTATCCTACATTAAACTATGACCCCTGATTCTGGACTCCTTGGTCATCGGTAATATTACCCCTACATTCACTTTGTCTAGTCCTGTTAGTATTTTATAGGATTCTCTGAGACATCCCCCCAACACCCAGTGATTCTTCTAAACTGCAGAGACTATAGTTTAAACTGATCTAGTGTGTCTCCATATTTCAGTGCTGTAATTCCAGGAAGGATATGAGAAGATAATTGCTGAGCCTGGGTTTGAGCATGATCAGATTTTGGTGTTCACAGTGGAAATGGATACCTGTCTCAGAGCGGAGTCTCATGGTCAGACAGAAATGCCCACAACATTGCCAGTATATGGGCACTTCACAATACACCTCACTGGCGCAGAGCTGGAGATTAAAACTGGTATGGAACAATGCAGCTGTGTTTTGAGTGACATTGGCAATGTATCTGTGTTTGCAGGAGAAGAGAGCTGACAACACCAGAGAATGGCAATACATTCGAGGCTGGTTTCCATCGCTGTCGGTACAAGCAGTAAAGCTGTGAGGTACGTGGCTGTTGGTCACCTTGTTGCTGATAGTGAAGGGAGAGTGGATTGCCTAAAGAATGCATATGGATATGGCCATCATCCCCTATGATGACGTTGGTGTTACCGAGTACAGTCAACAGGAGATGGTGCAAAACCATATGACTCATGGCTGTCTCTCAAGGGTAAAGTTGAAAATGAGGAACTATCAAAGGCATTTGAGGCACCAGAAGAGATGCCATTACCTGAGGGAGCAGTGTCACATCAGTCCACATCAGTGAAAATTGGCACACATTTAGACAAAGTAGCATCAATGGGTAAGTGCATGGGCAGTTAGTGAAGGTAGTGATAGCTCATGGAGGGGCCTATGGAAGGATATTGAGGTGCACAGCCATAAACAGATGGCTAACTCTTGTGAGTTGACAACAAGCTGCCAGATACTGGAGCTGCAGTTGGAGATGCCAGGATGTCTGTCAGGAATCTAATGATTCTGTACACCCATGTACAGCTGATGGATGAGTTCACTCATACATGAGAACGTCTTATATCCATGGAAGATAGGGATGTTGTTTCCTCCATTGCTGGAATGATGGCCCTCATGGACACCCCCCTGTATCAGACCACCCAGGGCATGTACTTGCTGATCTCAGTGGAGTGGTGGGTGAGTGAGAAGGACCTTAAGCCCTCTCTGGGTGCTCAAGCAAGGAAGGACAGGTGAGCCTTAGAAATGTTGAGCAGAGGATGCCTGAACACCAAGGGGCCTTTTCGCAATGTAATCGTGGCATAGACAGAAAGCCTCCTGCCCATCTGACTTGTTCTGTAGGACTGTAACAGATAACTGTCTCGATAAAGAGGGAAATCAAGATACTCAATTTCACCCTCATCCCAATGCCCACCTTGGTGTGTGAGAATGTCACGCTGTGTGTAGACTGTTGACATACAAACACTACATGTGACTATGTACTGATGGCCTATTTGTCCTGATGTGGTGGAGGATAGGCCTAGCTTTGTCACTGCAGGTGGGGCATTGCCTGAGAATGAAAGAGTTGCCACAACATTCTGGGCACCAGGCACAGGGCTAAAGCAACTGTGTTTGATGGTCACCCCTACTAAACATAAATTTGTGACCAGCTTGAAGCTTTAATACTGCTTTGACACCTTCAGGAAGTGGGCCTATGTTGGTAAACACTTACAGCAGGTTAGTGCCATTGGAACTGAGAGCTTGCAATAGTGGATCCCTTTGTCTGCCTTGTTGTGTTCCCTCTCACTTTCAGGAAGCTGCTGCTCCTTTGGATGCTGTAATTCCACTCAATGTCTCCCTCTCTCACTCCCCCACTCAGTGTACGAGACATTAATTGAAGCAATCATGCCTCAAGTCCTTTGGAGCCGAGCCCTGACTGCATAAATTGCATCTTTTGCTTCTGCTTTAGTTCTGCCTGTGTCACAGACTAATGTGTGTGTTCCAACAACATTCATATCGGTAGTACTTACTAAACCAGGTACGAACTGCTGAGATAGCTGCCCTGATATGGAAAACTGATACTTGGAAATAATCTAATGATGGTCATTGAAATTTCAAGTGACGGGGCTGTGATTGTTTGCTTTAGCAACCAATGGGATTGACCTTGGGATAGGGAAGACTGCCTTGGAAACAGATGGTTCCTGTTGTTTGTGTGGACAGTTAACTCATGTTTTATTATTACTAGAGAGCACCAGGTACTTGTTGCCATTAGTTCCCAACGTTTACACCTTTTATAAAACACCATTGGTCTGTTCTTCTCCCTCCTTTGCTGTCATGATTCCTATTTCAAATGCTAATCTTGCAGCATGTCTTTTGAATCTCTTTAATTTTCTATTTAACTCTTGCTATATAAGGATCCCACTCAGAATTGGACTAATAAATATGCTTTAATCTGATATTTCTGTTGCAGTACCAAAAACCTTTCCTCAAAAACCCAAGAACCTTGTCTGGTTTGAATATTATCTACTGAATGTGGAATCCCTGTGAAGCCCTGGTTATGGTTGTGTATCTACCTTTCAGAAAACTGGTTACAGACCTTAAAGATGATGGATCATTGATGCAATCTTATAAGAACATGTAATGATATATATTTTAAAGCAAGAAATATCGTCCAGGCAGTTTTGGAATTCCAGAACCTATTGCAGAGAATTGAATTGATCTTGTGTTTTCTCTGATGCATAATACCTATAATCATCTGCCAACTGTCACATCCTGCTTATCTTTGGGAAAGCTGGTTACCTATATCAAATGGATACGTTTTTTATTCATTCATGGAATAAGGGCGTTTCTGGCTCGGCAGCATTGATTATCCATCCCTAATTGCTCAGAGGGCAGTTAAGAGTCATCCACATTGCTGTGGGTCTGGAGTCACATGCAGACCAGACCAGATAATGATAGCAGTTTCCTTCCCTATAGGGCTTTTGTGAGCTATATGGGTTTTACTAACAATTGACAATGGATTCATGGTCATTGTGAGATTTTATTGATTTCAAATTCTATCGTCTTTGAATGGAGGTTCCCAGAATATTATCTGGTTCTCTGGATTAACAGTCCAGTGATAATACCACTAGGCCATCATCTACCCATGGGTTTCCATACAGGGGCACTCTAGACATTGTTTTGCCTCTGGTGACTGATTCCCAACCTTACTGGTTTGCTACTTCCTTGTGTGACAAGGAATCCTCCATCCCAACTAGGCTGGCAGTGAGTTCTCGTCTTCTTGTAGCTGATGAGACTCTGAAGCTCCAAGCTTTCCCTGCTCTGCTGCTAATATATAAAAGGTTTCCCAAACTTATAGCCAATTGCTTTATTAATGAGTTTAATGGCTGGGTCACTCTTACTTAGCAAACACTTGATCCTGCACCATGGCCACAAATGCCTTTCTCTGTTGTTTTAGCAGCACTCTAGCTGTCAACTCATTGCTCCATAGCTGATAAAATTCCAATCTAGGTGCCCAGGACATCCAGAATTACAATGGTCAAAATTCTGGGAGAAACAAAACGCATATATGCTCATCCAGTTCTTCTTTGGGTCATATTTTACCAGCTCTGCCTTGGTTCCCCTAATTTGTTTTCTTGGAGCAAGTCTTATTTGGTGGGCAGGGCAGGTTCCTGAGGACACAGTGAAATCCTGTCTCTGTTTGCATTGGGACACTTGCTGAGAAGAAGTTTTAAAGGGCCCATGCCAGCTGCTGAGACTTGACTCTCTGTGAAACTTTCACAGACAGGAGGAGAAAAAGGCAGTGAGCGGTGCCAATTGTGAGCCCCTGTCTCTCCAGCGCGACCAATTACAGGCTTCCCAGGGTCATGGCTGTACCACCTCTCAGCTGCCCCAATCATGGATACAACGATGACTAAAGAGATGCCAGAATGCCTTGCCCCCCTGGTGTTGAGGTGGGTAAAATAAGGATTCAGTTCCTTGCCTGCATGAGCAGAAGGGATAGTTCAGGCAGTGTTTGTAGGGTGTGACTCTGTTTATAAAACAATTTTTTCGGTATGGATCAAATGCTCCACCATGGGTGTGCAGTCCATGTGGTAATAAAAGGGTTACAAATATTGTGTATAGATGTGATAGCTGATGGGACTATTATGGCTGCTCTTCCCTCCATCTGGCATAAATTATGACAAAATTATCAGGCCCTTCAATGGGCTGACAACTTTCAGGCCCAACTCCATCACCAATTGACTTGCACACCACCCCTTCCTCACATATACAAACTCATGCCCATGCAAAAGACCCACATTTATACACACATGTACCCATATCCATGCACACTCGCACACATACGTGTGCTCAGATCATGCCCACATATGTACTCACTTCTGCATAAATGTGCACATAACATCCATCAGCACCTTCATAAAGACACATAAAGTGCACACATACATACGTATGCACTCATTTACACGTGCAGCCTTCATGCATACAAGTACACTCATATACATACAGACAGATAGTATTAAGGAGCAGAAACTCTCCTTTCTATCTTGGTTTTCTATCTTGGGCAGTGTTGCCATTTCTGTTGCTACTTCGCAAACTCCAACAATTTCAGCATCAACTGGGAATGAAATATGGGATCTTCTTATTCTCTTTATTAGCCACCCTGATCAGTGAGGCATGGCCATTCAAATAGGTTAACATTTTTATAATGGATTATAATATTTATAATAAATAGTTACTAGCTGATGGTAATGTTTTCAGACAAACACAAAAACCAGGTTATGGTAAAAACTAGACAGAGTTCGTCAGGAAATATTGAACCTGAATAATGAAATTGCACATGCCCTGACATTATGAGTTGACCTTACCTGAGCGTCAGTTAACCGAATGTATTCTGGCAAACAATCAACTTAAATGGTCTACGGAATCCAACACGATTGGTCCTGCTGTCGAATCTTTGAATTATGCTTTGATTGAAGAGCCAATGATAGATTGACAGGACAGTTCTGATCATTTGCATATCACACAATAGGTTTTTATGTGATGGGCTTTAAGTGAAGATTGTTAAGCCAAGTCGAAGGCAAGCAGGTAGATGGGGTTCGGGGTGGACAGCTGAAACAGATAATGGGACAGACAGGGACATCGTTATGAAGATAGAAGGATACTGGAGTGAAGACATACAGTGGTACAAGAGCAAAAGCAGAGCAGAAAGCTGGATCAAAGACACTCACATGATGTGCTAAAGGGATTGTGATGTAATATAGGGTTGACCCATAGGCTTTGTGTGGGTGTGTGTCCTGGGGAGGGCTGTGTGGAGCGGGGGAGGGTTGAAACATAAGATCCTGCAGGGGCTGGACTGGATGCTTGAGACAAGGAAGTTCCCTCTTGTGGAAAGATTTAGAACTCGGGCATCAGGATTTAAAAATATGGTATCGCCCATTTAAGACAGAGATGAGGAAAATACTTTTTTCCTCACAAGGTCGTGATGTTTGAAATTCTCTTCCTTAAAGGCAGTGGAAGCAATATCTTGGATATTTTTAACCAGAAGCAGATAGGTTTGATAACTAAGGTTATCAGATACAGGAAGGAGTGTGGAGAAATCAGATCACTCATGGTGGAGCAGCCTTAAGGGGATGAGTGGCCTGCTGTGGGCCTAATTCATTGGTTTGGATGTACTCAGTAGCTGTGTCCAGGAGGCATGTAGTATGGGAAGGGCTGCTTTGGGGGCATGCACTGGGAGGTTTTAGTTAGCAGGATGTATGTTGGGGTCTGTCTTTTGAGAGGAATGTGTGTTGAGAGGGCTGCATGTTTGGGGAGATGTTGGGATTTGTGTATGGGATGGTACCTGTTGATTGATAGAGGGCGATAGATAGTCTGGGAGCAATAAGGCTGTATAAAGAATTTTAAATTCTGCCTGTCACTGTTTTCCATCACCAGGGCATGTCAACTTGGAGATGGAATGGATGTTGCAGTATAAATTATGGGAGAAGGAGCGGTCAGGGTAATTTGACTGTGCTTTTGATGAAATAGGAAGAAGAAAAGAGCAATAATTGTACAATATGCCTTGCCCCTCTGCCTCAGGTTTTCCTTTCTGAGAAAGAATCCTCAAGAGGCCCTGTTCTCAGTCCCAATCCACATGTGTCTCTGGGCTAATCTACGGGCTGAATTTTTACTGGCAGTTTGGGTGGGGGAGATGGTTCAATTCCAAAGGAACGCTGACAGATAGATGTCCAGGATGGTTCCACTGACTTCTCCCTTCTTCACGTTCGTACACGAAACACAGAGAATTGTCGGTATGTCAGTTCAATTTTAGAAGTAGTAATTAATTCTGAACTTAACTGAGTGTCCTGCTTCAGCAGCCAGTGTATGAGTTTGCTGATGGCAGCACACTGGGGACAGATGGTTCCCTAAAGTTAGCAAGCTCCCAGGCTTTCACAGACTGAAACAGGATAATTGTTTCCTCTCTGAGGTGAGAGACTTTTGCCATTAAGTCTATCTCCCAGGTGACAGATGCAGTGCGTACTGCATTTATTTTGCAGCCAAGGCCAGTCAGACTGAGAGGGGTCTCATTTTTGTATGATCACAAGTACTGGGCATTAGACCTCAGTCAAGATCAACCAGTGATTTAGAGACATAGAAACTTATAGATCAGATGAGGCCATTTGGCCCAATGAGTTGTCCCAGATTTTGCAGAGTTTCAGTTAGTCCCAAATTCCTGTTCCTTCCCCATAGCCCTGCAATATTTTCTCCTCTAAGTATTTATTGAATTCCCTTCGGAAGCCTGTTACTGACTCTGTACCCCTGAGTCTATTGGATTTTAGAATGTGTTATCTACATTGCACATCAGATTTGTGGATGAAATCAAATGACATTCATCTTTCCTCAGCTAATGCTGTTTTTGAAAAAATTATATAACTAAATGGGTTTAGGAACACGACTGTAATTAGAGCTTAAGACAGTGGGTTACATCGGAACCCAATAACCAGGGCATAAGGCTCAAGAGGAACTGCTGGGTCAGAGGTGGGACTGGGCTAAGGAGACTATGCAAGGCACAGAGCTGAGGTCTGAGATCTTTGACCCTGCTCCCAGTTTTAATGTGACTGGACTAGCAATCCAGAGGCTAGTCAAATATGCCAGTGGCATTAGTTCAAATCTGATCAGAGCAGGTGCGGAGAATTTAAATTGAGTTATTTTATTCATATAAAATGTAGAAGTGAAAGATATCCTCAGTAATGTTAACAATAAATACCAGACTTTCATAAAAACTCACATGGCTCACTCATGTCTTTCAGGGAAGATAATCTGCCATCTTTTTACCAAATCTGGCCCAGAATATTGTGTTTGACTCTTAGTTACCCCCTGAAAGGCCTTCAGTGTTCACTAGTCACGTCCTTGACACCTACAGGCTGAAAGAGCAGATGGTTCATTGGAGACAAGAGGTAAGGATGTGGTTGATGCCACTAGTGAGGGTCTCCAGAATTATTGGAGACCAAAGATACAAGTGGAGTCTCAACAAGATGAGGACAGAGCAAGAGAGTTTGGGATTCAGGTCTATGGGCAATTCTGAACCCACTCTGCGCCAACAGGCTGTTAAAAATGCAGCAGCCAGCTGGACCTTGCATATCATCGCTTTGGAGGTAGGACTGGACCTACAAGGAGGAGATCTGCTATATATCCTTGGAGGAGAGGGAACAGGATAAAGAAGGGTCTGCCTTTAATGGCTTTCCTAGCTGCAAGAACAGACATGGTTCAGAAGACTTGGGTTTTCCTGTCAACTTAACTATTGTGTCAAATCTAAGCTGTTACTTCTTAATAGGCCTTCATAAAATTTCTTATGAATAGTCAGCTATTAATCTTAGATATCAAAGGTCTCCAAATTCAAATTTGTGCAGTGTTTAATAGATTGGGACAAGGGGCAGATGATTAGTCCACTCCAAGCAGATATTCTGGCTGTTTGAACGTTATTAGGAGGATGTGCTAGAAATTTTGAAAAACTAGGATAGATAAGTCCACTGGGCCAGACGGGATATACCCAAGATTTACATGGGACCCAAGGGAAGAGACTGCTGCCCGTTTGGCAATAATCTGGAGTAGTACCAGATGATTGGAGGGTGGCAAATGTCATTCCCTTTTTCAAGAAAGGGAATAGGGATCATCCTGGGGGTTACAGACCGACAGTTTTACTTCTGCGGTGGACAAATTATTGGACAGGATTCTGAGAGATAGTATTTATGATTATTTGGAAAACCACAGTTTGATTAGAAATAATCAGCATGGCTTTGTGAGGGACAGGTCATGAGCCTTACTGAATTCTTTGAGGGTGTGACAAAACACAATGATGAAGGTAGAGCAAAAGATGTGGTGCATATGGATGTATATCCACATGGTAGGCTTATTCAGAAAGTAAGGAGACATGGCATTCAGGGAAATTTTGCTGTCTAGAAGATTGAGATGGCAATAGAAGGAAAGTATTTAATCTGGAGCTCAGTGACCGGTGGTGTTCCGCAGGGATCTGTTCTGGAACGTCTGCTCCTTGTGATCTTTATAAATGACTTGGACGAGGAAGTGGAAGGGTGGGTTAATAAGCTTGCTGATGACATGGAGGTTGGTGGAGTTGCGGATAGTGTGGAGGGCTGTTGTAGATTGTAACGGAAGCAGAGATGGGCAAAGAAGTGGCAGAAGGAATTCAATTCAGAAAAGTGTGAAGTGATTTATTTTAGAAAGTTGAATTTGAATGCAGAACACAGGGCTGATGGCAGGATTCTTGGCAGTTTAGAGGAATAGAGGGATCTTGGGGTCACCCTCCATAGATCGCTCAAAGTTGCTACCCAAGTTAATAGAGTTGTTAAGAAGGCGCACGGTGTAGAACATAGAACATAGAACAGTACAGCACAGAACAGGCCCTTCAGCCCACGATGTTGTGCCGACCATTGATCCTTATGTATGCACCCTCAAATTTCTGTGACCATATGCATGTCCAGCAGTCTCTTAAATGACCCCAATGACCTTGTTTCCACAACTGCTGCTGGCAACGCATTCCATGCTCTCACAACTCTCTGTGTAAAGAACCCACCTCTGACATCCCCTCTATACTTTCCTCCAACCAGCTTAAAACTATGACCCCTCGTGCTAGCCATTTCTGCCCTGGGAAATAGTCTCTGGCTATCAACTCTATCTATGCCTCTCATTATCTTGTATACCTCAATTAGGTCCCCTCTCCACCTCCTTTTCTCCAATGAAAAGAGACCGAGCTCAGTCAACCTCTCTTCATAAGATAAGCCCTCCAGTCCAGGCAGCATCCTGGTAAATCTCCTCTGAACCGTCTCCAAAGCATCCACATCTTTCCTATAATAGGGCGACCAGAACTGGATGCAGTATTCCAAGTGCGGTCTAACCAAAGTTTTATAGAGCTGCAACAAGATCTCACGACTCTTAAACTCAATCCCCCTGTTAATGAAAGCCAAAACACCATATGCTTTCTTAACAACACTGTCCACTTGGGTGGCCATTTTAAGGGATCTATGTATCTGCACACCAAGATCCCTCTGTTCCTCCACACTGCCAAGAATCCTATCCTTAATCCTGTACTCAGCTTTCAAATTTGACCTTCCAAAATGCATCACCTCGCATTTACCCAGGTTGAACTCCATCTGCCACCTCTCAGCCAATCTCTGCATCCTGTCAATGTCCCGCTGCAGCCTACAACAGCCCTCTATACTGTCAACGACACCTCCAACATTTGTGTCGTCTGCAAACTTGCTGACCCATCCTTCAATCCCCTCATCCAAGTCATTAATAAAAATGACAAACAGTAGAGGCCCAAGGACAGAGCCCTGTGGAACACCACTCACCACTGACTTGCAGGCAGAATATTTTCCTTCTACTACCACTCGCTGCCTTCTGTTGGCCAGCCAATTCTGTATCCAGACAGTTAAGTTCCCCTGTATCCCATTCCTCCTGACCTTCTGAATGAGCCTACCATGGGGAACCTTATCAAATGCCTTAGTGAAGTCCATATACACCACATCCACAGCTCGACCCTCATCAACTTTTCTAGTCACATCCTCAAAGAACTCGATAAGGTTTGTGAGGCATGACCTGCCCCTCACAAAGCCGTGTTGACTGCATTTAATCAAGCCATGCTCTTCCAGATGGTCATAAATCCTATCCCTCAGAATCCTTTCTAACACCTTGCAGACGACAGACGTGACACTTACTGGTCTGTAATTGCCGGGGATTTCCCTATTTCCTTTCTCGAAGAGAGGAATTACATTTGCCTCTCTCCAGTCCTCAGGTATGACTCCAGTGGAGAGCGAGGATGCAAAGATCCTCGCAAGTGACGAAGCAATTGCATTTCTCGCTTCCCAAAGCAGCCGAGGACAAAACTGGTCCGGGCCTGGCAACTTGTCAATCTTAATGTTTGACAAAATTTTCAGCACGTCAGCTTCCTCAATCTCTATCCATTCCAGCATGCACACCTGCTCTTCAAAGGTTTCATTCACTACAGAGTTCTTTTCTTTCGTAAAGACAGAAGCAAAAAACTCATTTAGGGCTTCCCCTACCTCCTCAGACTCCACACACAAGTTCCCTATGCTATCCCTGATCGGCCCTACTCTTTCTTTGACCATTCTCTTATTCCTCACATAAGTGTAAAATGCCTTTGTGTTTTCCCTGATTCCTTCTGCCAAGCCTTTCTCGTGCCCCCTCCTGGCTCTCCTCAGACCATTTTTGAGCTCCTTCCTCGCCTGCATGTAATCCTCTCTAGCTGAGCTTGACCCTAGCTTCCTCCACCTTATGTAAGCTACCTTCTTCCTTTTCTCGTCATCCAAGGTTCCTTTATCTTACCCCTTCTTGCCTGTCTCAGAGGAACATATTTACTCATCACTCGCAACAACTGTTCCTTAAACTGTCTCCACATGTCTCTAGTGCCCTTACCATGGAAAAATTGCTCCCAGTCCATGCTTCCTAACTCATGTCTAATCGTGTCATAGTTTCCTCTTCCCCGGTTAAATATCCTCCCATTTTGCCTAATCCTCTCCTTCTCCATAGCTATGTAGAATGTGAGGCAGTTATGGTCACTATCATCAAAATGCTCTCCCACCACAAGATCTGATACCTGCCCCGGCTCGTTTCCGAGCACCAAGTCTAGAATGACCTCTCCCCTTGTCGGCCTGTCAACGTACTGAGTTAGGAAACCCTTCTGAACACACCTTACAAAAACCGCTCCATTCAAATCTTCTGCTCGAAGGACGTTCCAATCAATATTAGGAAAGTTAAAGTCACCCATTACAACAACCCTACTACGTCCACACTTTTCCAAAATCTGTCGACCTATGCTTTCTTCAATCTCCCTGCTGCTATTGGGGGGCCTGTAGTAAACCCCTAACGAGGTGACTACTCCCTTGCTGTTCCTAATTTCCACCCATACTGACTCAGTAGGCAGATCTTCCTCGACAATGGAAGCTTCTGTAGCTGTGATACCCTCTCTGATTAGTAGTGCTACACCCCCTCCTCTTTTTCCCCCCTCCCTATTCTTTTTAAATGCTCTAAACCCTGGAACATCCAGCAACCATTCCTACCCATGAGAAACCCATGTCCCTGTTATGGCCACAACATCATAGCACCAGGTACTGATCCATGCTCTAAGTTCATCACTTTTATTCTTGATACTCCTTGTGTTAAAGCAAACACACTTTAACTGATCCCTTGGTTCCTTCCCAGGAAAATCCTTCCCACTAGCTGGTCTACCTCTTGCTACTGCCTCACCTGCATCAACGCTCACCTCTGGTATACAGCTCAGGTTCCCACCCCACTGCCATACTAGTTTAAACCCTCTCGAACTACTCGAGCAAAGCTTCCACCCAGGACATTGGTCCCCTTCCAGTTCAGATGCAACCCGTTCTTCTTGTACAGGTCCCACCTTCCCCAGAAGGCATCCCAATTATCTACATATCTGTGTGTTGGCTTTCATTGGTAGAGGAATTGAGTTGAAGAGCTGTGAGGTTATGTTGCAGCTCTGTAAAACTCAGGTTAGACCACACTTGGAATATTGTGTTTCATTCTGGTCACCTCATTATAGGAAAGATATGGAAGCTTTAGAGATGGTGGCAGAGCAGATTTACCAGGATGCTGTCTGGACTGGAAGACAGGTCTTATGAGGAAAGGTTGAGGGAGCTAGAGCTTTTCTCATTGGAGCTAAGAAGGATGAGAGGTGACTTGATAGAGGTGTGACATAGATAGAGTGGATAGTGAGAGACTTTTTCCCAGGGCAGAAATGACGCATTACAAGGGTGCGTATTTTTAAGGTGATTGGAGGAAGGTACAGGGGAGATGTCAGAGGTAGGTTCTTCACACAAAAAGTGTTGGGAGTGTGGAATGCGCTACCAGCAGTGGCAGTGGAGTCAGATAATTTAGAGACATTTGGATAGGCACATGGAGGATAGTAAAATGCAGTGTATGCAGTGTAGTTTGATCTTAGTAGGATAATTGGTCGGCGCAACATCGTGGGCCAAAGGACCTGTACTGTGCTGTACTGTTCTATGTTCTATGTTCTATTAGTTCGCTACAGAACGTAAACATGTTCATACCATCGGTTGTCAAGTGAGACTAAGTTTCTTTTCTGAATTAGAGCACTGTTAAGACTGTGTCATCATAAACTGAAATATATCTATGAATGTTGCATTCTGCATCTGCTATTATGTACAGAGTATGATGAATATGTTTAGTTGAATATTCATTACAAATTCTGTACAAACAATGAAAATCCAAGAAACGCTGCCTAATGCAGCCAGCAAACTATCAGTTCTAAATCTTGTTTGGAAAGGCTAGTCAAACTATAACAATTTGTAATGCTGAGCTGTAAACTACGAGGCAAAAAGATTGTGTCAGGCTCATTTAACCAGGTTAGCTTGATTAATTTAAATTCAAATCAATCATGTCAGCTTTGGCTGCATCTTACGGTCAGAGTGGGGTTAGTGGTGAAACCCACATGTGTGGTAAGGCACCAGCATTCTGAAAGGGATTGAGCCATGGAACCAGTGTACACAGTAAGAAGACCAATGAGAGAGGAACAACTTTAGACAACAGAAGAGGACAAGAGATGTTTCCTCAGTCAGGCAGTGACCATGTCTTGGTGACCTGAAGAATATCGATTGAAAATCATTATATTTATTGAATATCATTCTCCTGGGTTTGTTTCAATAAACTTAATTAATTCTGTTAAACTTGTGAAAATGTGTTCGTGCCTGGAATGGATCTTGGAACTATGCAAGTCATGTGGACATTTTAAATTGGCCCTCTCAACTTAGTCAATAATTGTAATTAACTTGTATCTTACGATGAAATTTAAAGTGAATGCCAAAATCTTACAGTCAGTGAGAGGGTATGAAGATTCATGATGGTTAGAGGAGGGCCATTGGTTGACATGGGTGATATGAAATGTCATTGGGGTGGAGAGGAGTGAAGGGAAACTGCTTGGCATGCTTGGCATGGAAAGTGTATGTAGGGAGGGTGAGGGATGAGGGTTGGAGGGGGAATGGAGGGTGTACGTAGGGAGGGTGAGGGATGAGGGCCAGAGTGGGAATGGAAAGTGTACATAGGGAGGGTGAGGGATGAGGGCTGAAGGGGGACTGGAGAGTGTATGTAGGGAGAGTGAGGGATGAGGGCTGGAGTTTGCTTTCATTTTCATGACATTTATTATAATTGGGATGATGTCCCAAAGCATTAAGCTAGGCCTTATAAACAGCACACCTCAACATTGACCGTCCCTGTGGAAATGACAACTTTCTGAATCTCGTATATAACACACTGTGAGCATAAGCCTAACTTTCTTTGGCCTCCAATGTTTCAACTGTTACAGACAGGGAAAGAAGGTCAATCAACCTCAGTAATGGGCCTCATCATCCACCCATGAGCTAAAGCTGTTTTCAGGCCCTGGGATGTTTCCACTCAAATCCTCTATCTCTGATGTCTAATATTAAACTGACATACAACGATCTCTCTCTCCAGGGGTAGTGGAGATGGAGGGTGGAATTGGGCAGGTGGAAAAAAAATCCATTTCTTGCCAGAAGGTAACTTTATGAAATTATTCCAGTGGGTTGGCTTTTCTTCATGGTTAGGACCCTGTTTGGCGTTCATTAACACATCACGGTTACTTATTAACTCACCAGCCTGCTGTAATTATGCACCGGGGCAGAATCTTGTTACCTGCAAATAGGTAGCACATGTATTCTCAGTCATATGCAGACTGACTTATTGTTAAATACTTATTTTGTTAGGAGTGGAGGCCGACCAGGCTGACAAGCCTGAAAAAACGAGGCAACCCCATTGGCTAACACCTGATTGGGGCTTGGAAGTGGGGCTGAACTGTGAAAGAGGCTCAACTCTAAAGGTTATCTTTTGTGGTTCTGCCCTTGTTCTTTGGGCTTGCAAGTCTTTGGTAAAAATCTGTCAGATATGGTTCTGATGAAAGGTCATTGAGCTGACAGTTGATTTTTATCGCTTGGTGCGAACGCTGGCAGATGTGAGTGAGGCAATGTCCCTGAGGTGCCAGTAATGCTACATTGGTAGCTGCAATAAAATGACAGTATAAATGATTATATATGGGGTGTCTGATGGTGATGCCTCGCACCCAGCCTCCTGTGAGAGAGTCTTCTGCAGGGGCCACCTTCTCATGCCAACTCCCATTCAGAGGAGTATGAAGCATTGAGAAGACAATAGTACATGCCATGGCAACAAATCATTCATTGTCTTGGGGCACTGCAGCCAGTTTTGCTTGAGTCACCCATGAATGCTGAATTCTGCAACTGCCTTTGACAGACAGAATGGCCTCTCGTTTGTTTCCTCTCGAGAAATAAACATCTTTCTCTTCTGCACAGCCTTCAGGAGAACCTTTAGAGTGACATTGCTTAAGTGTGACGCTGCTTTTTGCCTGGACTCTGACATCTCCGGAGGAGGCCAGGGCGATAAGCAAAGGGTAAGTGATGCTCTTGGTTACAGCACGTAAAGTGCTGCCTGTCTGCTTCTTAACACTTTGTTGGCACTCGGATGTTAGAGCCCAAGTGGGTACTTCCTGCTCATAAAGCTTGATGTTTTACCCGCAAATGAATATGTAAGAACACAGCTGCATTCCCAAACGGGAAGCCTATCCCACTTTTACAGTTGCCTTCACATTTAATCTCAAAACAGGAAAATTACGTCCAGGGATACTAATTCACATGACAGTCACTGCCCTAAAAGTTAGTGTCCACTCACTGAAGGAAGGCTGTTGAAGAATTCCTTTGAAACAGCTAATGGTGCTACAGGGTGATGTTTAGTAAACAGGGCGTTGGTCCACTTTGTGTGTGAATACAAGGCCTTTTTTTCCCAGACAAAGTAAATGTTGGAGATAAATAAGTTCTTGATCAGCAAGGAGATCAAATATTGTCAGGTGTGGATGAGAATGTGGAATCTAATATATAAACTGATTAGCCAAATTCTTATTAAATGATGGAGCAGGCTCAAAGGATTGAGGTACTCATTCATATGTTCACATATTTGCATAATGTTCTTGGAGGTTTACTTAGCCTTGATCAGAGATAATGGGAACTGCAGATGCTGGAGAGTCCAAGACAACAAAGTGTGAAGCTGGATGAACACAGCAGGCCAAGAGATTCTGAGATGCTGCTTGGCCTGCTGTGTTCATCCAGCTTCACACTTTGTTAACTTAGCCTTGAGGCAGGTTTAAGTATAAACCTGGAGTCTGTTACTCGATGGTTAAATTCTTAGCTAACTCATTGCTTGCAGCAGATTCAATGTTAAAGTGGACAGAGGCAAGTGCTGTCCATAGATTTCTATTAAACTCCTCAAAGGCTGGAGGAGTTTTGGTCATGTGACATATTTCCTGGATGAATCAGTTAAGTCAATGTCAACTAAGACATCAGCAAATCTGTTTATTTATTTCAAAGTGTGTTTCATTGTTTTCAATTTAACCTAATTTTCTAAGCAACCTGTTTAGAGATATTGTTACACCTCTCAGGAGCAGGTGGAATTTGAACCCAAGCCTCTTAGTCCAGGGGTAGGAGCACTAATATTGTGCTACAAGAGGGTCCTGAAAGTATGTTTCTATGTCCCTCATCAAAAACCTTTGCTTGTTGTTTGAGATGCATGGTGTGCCATGAGTTTCTTTGCAGCGTAATAAGGTTTGGCAGCTCTCTTTGCTATCAGCTGCTACTGGGAAGTCAGGCTATTTACTGCCCTTATGTGTTTATTGATTACAATGTCCACACAATACAAGAGCAAGGGTTTCCAGGAAATTAGTATCTAAGCCCTGTCCTGGTAATTGTAATACAACCTTCCAGAACTGTGGTCAACTGCATTATTTGTTTTGTTGTTATAGTACAGTAAATTCCATCTCAAAATTAAGCAAGGAAGTGTAGTTTTAAAACAATTTGCAATCTCTCGGGTTTGTGAACCTGCACTGTTTATATATTACATTTATATGTTACACAGATCCATCCGTTGGGCCAACATGGAGGAACTTACATTAAGCTACCTTGCGATCACGATTTTGCCAACTCAATGTTTCTTTATAATTTTGTACTCTAGTTAACATTTCTTACTTTACTATTATCTTTTTACCAACAGCAATGATACTTTAAATTCAATGCTCCCATTGGGGAACCACGTTCAATGAGCAGGGCAATGGAGATTGTCTTATTTGAATCTATCCCACAATATCAGAGAGATTTTGACCAATACACACACACAATCTCACCACCCTTACCAGTTCTGAGATGTTACTGAAATGCACCCTTTTCAGTGTTGCTGCTCTCAAATATGCTCCCGACTCTTTGCATTAATGTGCTTAAAGCAGTAACCTCTTCAGAAACTATTTTCTTCTGTATCGAATGGACTGACCACCATTCTCACCAGATGTATGTCAAACTCAGTGTCCACTACCTATCATTAGGACATACTGGCATTTGGGTACTAACCACTGGTAGCTTGTTATTGACTCACTTTACTGCCACCAAACCTCCTTTGTAGTTATTTCATCAACCTGTTCAGACACGTTGTGACACATGCCTGAATCACTTAGGACCTGAACCCAAATCTCCTTGCTCAGAAATAGGGACACTATCACTGCACCACAAAACCCTCTAAACCTCTGTTTTTGCCGAGCCAAAAGGTATGACTAATTTTCAGTGGTGGAGGATAAACCTCAAGGGAAACTTAACAAGAAGAGGCACTTGACTCACAGAACAAAGATGTATTTTATTGCAATGATAGCAATAGGTGTAATTAACTTTAATCAGATAGGCTTTATTACAGTGATAGGAGCCAGAGAGAGGTCTCCACTGGGACCTCATGAAAGATTCTTCACCAGATTGGATGGAGACAACGCAAATTCACCATTAACTCTTTGAGAACCATTACCGTATAAAACATGCCTGCAAAGCACACCCTTCTGGCCCAACACCCCACCAGCCCCATGCCTAACCTTGTTGGGTCAAACATATTTCAAGCATCCTTTCTCAAAATTGAACACAATTACGAATCTAAAGCATTCACATTCATAGTAACGAATTGAAAGGATTACAGTACCACCCAAGGGAGAGGTAGGGTTGACAGGAGCATCTACTTCTGTTGGGGACTTTTCAATAATATAAATTGGTAGATTTTACAATGAGATCTCTGTGTGATTTATCACAATCTGCCTTTTGGCTGTGTTTGTTGAATCATGCTGAGAGAGCTGACAAAACTAAAAATAATAGCTATTCTCAAGATATTTCAGTTGGGAGTTAGATGATTGATACAATAAGAATGAATTTACGAACTCATAATTTACATAAAATAATTTATTTCAGACCTCAAGAATGTACTAAAGAACATCACAGCCAGTTGTGGTCGCTGCTGTAATGTTAGGAAAAACCACAGCCAATTTGTACATAGCAAAATCCCACAAACTATGAAAATGAATTGATAAGGCAGAGCCAGCCGTGGATGTCCAAGGAAATAAAGGAAAATATCAGATTGAAAAAAACACCTACAACAAAGCAAAGAGTAGCGGGAAACTAGTAGACTGGGAAATCTTTAAAGGCCAACAGAAAGCCACAAAAAAAGTTGTAAAGGAAAGTAAGATCGTTTATGAGAATAAACTAACTCAGAATATAAAAACAGGCAGCAGAAGTTTCTATAAATATGTAAATCGTAAAGGAGTGGCAAAGGTGAATATTGGTCCTTTAGAGGATGAGCAGGCCAATTTAATAACTGGGAATGAGGAAATAGCTGAGACATTAAACAGTTATTTTGTGTTGGTCTTCACAGTGGAAGACACAAATAACATGCCAAAAACTAATGGCCAGAAGGTTATAGCAGGTGAGGATCTAGAAACTATCATTATCACTAAGGAGGCAGTGCTGGGCAAGCTAATGGGGCTAAAGGTAGACAAGTCTCCTGGCCCTGATGAAATGCACCCCAGGGTACTATAAGGGGTGATGGGGGAAATAGCAAATGCACTAGTAATTAGTTACCAAAATTGACATTACTCTGGGGTGGTTTCCACAAATTGGAAAATAGTCAATGTGGGGCCACTGTTTAAAAAAGGAAGTAGACAAAAAGCAGGTTACTATAGGCCAGAGATAGCAGGAACTACAGATGGTGGAGAATCTGAGATAACAAGATGTAGAGATGAATGAACACAGCAGGCCAAGCAGCATCAGATGAGCAGGAAGGCTGACGTTTTGGGCCTAGACCCTTCTTCAGAAATTTCTCTGATGCTGCTTGGCCTGCAGTGTTCATCCAACTCTACACCTTATTAGCTATAGGCCAGTTAGCTTAACTTCAATAGTGGGAAAAATGCTTGAATCTATCATTAAGGGAGAAATAGCAAGACATCTGGATATAAATTGTCCCAATGAGAACACCCAGCATGGGTTCATGAAGTGTAGGTCATGTTTAACTAATTTGATGGGATTCTTTGAAGACATGACTTGCATAGTGGACAATGGGGAACCTGTGGATGTGGTGTATCTGGATTTCCAGAAGGCATTGGACAAGGTGCCACACCAAAGGCTGCTACATAAGATAAAGTTTCACGGTATTATAGGTAATGTATTGGCATGGATAGAGGATTGGTTGACCAGTAGAAAGTAAAGAGTAGGGGTAAATGGGTGTTTTTCTGGTTGGTTGTCAGTGGCTAGTGGTGTGCCTCAGGGATCAGTGTTGAGACCTCGACTGTCTATAATTTACATAGATGATTTGTAGTTGGGGACTAAGTGTGGTGTGTCAAAATTTGCAGATGACACTAAGGTGAGTGGTAGAGTAAAGTGTGCAGAAGGCACTGAAAGCCTGCAGAGGGATATAGATAGTCTAGGTGAGTGGGTAAAGATCTGGCAGATGGAGTACAATGTTCATAATTGTGTGGTCATCCATTTTGGTAGGAATAACAGGAAAATGGGCTATGTTTTAAATGGCAAAAAATTGCAGCACACTGCTGTGCAGAGGGACTTGGGTGTCCTTGTGCATGAAGCGCTAAAAGCAGGATTGCAAGTGCAACAGGTGATTAAAAAGGCAAATGGAATTTTGTCTGCCATTGCTTGACGGATGGAGTTTAAAAACAGGGAGGCTATGCTGCAGCTGTATAGGGTCCTGGTGAGGCCACATCTGGAGTTCTGTGTGCAGTTTTGGTCTCCTTACTCGAGAAGAGATATACTAGCACTGGAAGGGGTGCAGAGGAGATTCATTCGGTTGATTCCAGAGTTGAGAGGGTTGGATTATGAGGAGAGACTGAGTAGGCTGGGCTTATACTCATTGGAATTCAGAAGAATGAGGGGAGATCTTATAGAAACATATAAGATTATGAAGGGAATAGTTAAAGTGAAGGCAGGGAGGTTGTTTCCGCTAGCAGGTGAAACTAGGACTAGAGGGCATCGCCTCAAATTAAAGGGAAGCTGATGTAGGACTGAGATCAGGAGGAACTTCTTCACCCAAAGGTTGTGAATCTGCGGAATTGCCTGCCCAGTGAAGCAGTTGAAGCTAACTCGCTGAATGTTTTTACGGCAAGGCTAGATAAAATTCTGAACAGTAAAGGAATTAAGGGTTATGGTGAGTGGGCGGGTAAGTGGGGCTGAGTCTCAAAAAGATCAGCCATGATCTTATTAAATGGTGGGGTAGGCTTGAGGGGCCAAATGGCCTACTCCTGCTCCTAGTTCTTATGTGTTTCACTGAAATTGTTTGAGGAATAAAATTTGCCTCTGAACTCCCCAAAAAAACAGTGTAATGGGAGTTTTTTAAAAATTCATTAGTGGGATGAGGGCATTGCTGGTCAGGGAGCATTTATTGCCCAGAAGGCAGTTCAGAGTCAACCACATTGCTGTGGGTCTGGAGTCACATGTAGACCAGACCAGGTAAGGATGGCAGCTTCCTTCCGTAAAGGACATTAGTGAACCAGATGGGTTTCTTCCCAACAATTGACAATGGATTCACAGTCATCATTTTATTGAAAGTTTTTAAAATTGAATTCAAATTCCACCATCTGCTGTGGCACAGTTTGAACCTTGGTCCCCAGAATGGTCCCTGGGTCTCCAGATTAACAGCCCGGTGATAATACCACTGGGCCATCACTTCCCCTAAAGCAACAATAGCTATGACTATCATATTAAAGTGATTGTTTTTTGTTTGCTTTATTTGCAATATGGACAGTTTGGCTCTGATTGATGTAAATAAAATAGTTAATCAAACAGCCAGAGAAAGTTTGCTGCTAAATTGATCACTTTCCTCTCTTTCACTCTCTGTTTCACAATGTTTAGATAGCCAACAAATCTGAGCACTAGCTCACAATGTTTTCATTAACTGTGAAAAGATCATTAAAGATTGAAGTGGTGCAGTGACATTTAAAGATGTTTTTCATATTTTTACAGACACCTGAAGATTATCACTAAATATCACAGTGTAGTTTAGTTTTACAAAGGTTTTGCTCTAATCTATTTTCAGTACAGCTTTGGGCACAAGTTGCTTGAAAGGGAGACTTAGCCATGACAATTTACTTTAAAGGCAGCTGCAAGAACTCCTGTCCCTAACAGGTGATCATATCAGAGGTGTCTGTTGTTTGAAAAGAATATCCTTTGGTTCTGCAAAAACACAGTGATCAATCAAGACCAAAACTAAGAGACCTACACAAACCATTGTAGTGGGAGCTGACCCCATACACTGATGGACAAGGCTGATTACAACATGCATGAAATTCAGTTTAATAAACCAAGTAAATATATAGATAATTACAGTTTAGTCAGAACTGCTGATCAGTTTTTGCAATGATTTTTTCATTATTGACCTGTGAGATTCTTTCTGTGCTTACATCAAACATGAAGTGGCAATATTATTGTAACTGAATTGAACTCAATGATGCTATTGATTATACAACATAGAAACAAAGAAAATTGTACCACTAATTTGGGTCTAAAATTAGTACCATTACGTGGGTGATATTGGTGAATCTTGTGCAAACCAGCATCAGGTGGTCAGTCTACTTGTGAATACACCCATATGAAACATATGTCACTTGCCTGTAACACACAAAATGGCATCACTGAAGATTCATTGAGAGTTGGGAGAGAACTGGTAGAAGTTCTTAATTCAAGGCTATTGCCTGGTGATAGTTTTGCTCTTACCAATGGTGAATAAGAATGTTGGATTTAATAACTTGATCGCTACTACATGGGGCCATGCAGAAGAAATGTCCAGCAGCTTACCTTCTCTGAGTTAGAAAGTTCCAGGTCCAGGCTGATTCCAGGGCCTGAACGCTGAAATCTAGAATGACCCGCCAGTGCATGGCTGCGAAGGTACCGCATGCTGCTCAACGTAAAAGACCCCATAACAATATTTTGATAAGATACAGAGGAGTTATCCCGGATGAGCTGGCCAATGTTTATCCCTCAGTCAATAGCACAACATACATTATCATTGTGGTTGACTCTGAACTGTCCTCTAAAATTCTTAGTGGGTTACTCAGTTGCATCAACCTCTAGAAAGGGAAAATGGAAGGAAATTGGATGGACTACCTGGAATTGACTAATGCACTAGAAAAGATAATGGCAAACACTGTCATGCTGACCCTGCAAAGTTTTCCTTATTAACATCTGGGGACTAGTGCCAAAATCAGGAGAGCTGTCTCACACCCTAGCCAAACAATAGCCTGACATAGTCATATTCAAGGAATCATACCTTGCAGACAATATCCCATCCTAGATATGTCCTGTCCCACTGGCAGGATAGACCCAGCAAAATTGGGAGCACAGTAGTGTACAGCTAGGAGGAATCTTCTCTAGGGGTCCTCAGTATTGCTTCCAGGCCCCGTGACGTTTCATGGCACCAGGTCAAACATGGACAATTAAACCAAGAAACATTGAGAGTGGCAACAGCATAGAAAGTGCTTAGGTGGGGTACTCAGTGTCACTGAGAGCAGTTCATCAGTGTCACTACCAGCTGAACTGGTCAAATCCTAAACAAAATTTCTATCGGGCAGGGTCTGCAGCAGAGGAGGGAACCAACAAGAGGGGGAAACAAAATCAAAAATTGCAGGAAGACTGAGCAGGTTCTGAAGAAGTCACTGGACCCAAAACATTAATTCTGCTTTCTCTTCACAAATGCTGAGCTTTTACAGCAACTTCTGATTTCCAGCATCTCCGGTTCTTAGGTTGTTTTGTTAAGAGAGAAAAACAGACTTGTGTTCTTTACGCAGAGAGTTGTGAGAGCATGGAATGCGTTGCCAGCAGCAGTTGTGGAAGCAAGGTCATTGGGGTCATTTAAGAGACTGCTGGACATGTATATGGTCACAGAAATTTGAGGGTGCATACATGAGGATCAATGGTCGGCACAACATTGTGGGCTGAAGGGCCTGTTCTGTGCTGTACTGTTCTATGTTCTATGTTCTATGTTCAGCTCCACTAATCTGCCTGTTGTAGGTGCATCTGTCCATGACAGTACCTGTAAGAGTGGCAACCCTTGAAAATATTTTTTCTCTCACAGAAGTCGTGAATCTTTGGGAATCTCATCCTTTAAAGGAAGAAGAATCCATGAGTATTTTTAAGGCAGAGGTAGATAGATTCTTGATAAGCAAGGGATGAAAGATTATTGGGAATAGGCAGGAATGTGGAGTAATCAGATCAGCTGTGATCTTATTGAATGGAGGAACAGACTAAAGGATGCGTGTGACCACCTCCTGCTCCTAACTTGTTAATTCAAAAAAATTTTAGGATTATGAATAATTGCAAAAAAGAAATGTTGGAGAATGATTTCTGCATTTTCAGTGGTTCAGGGCAGCTTTCTCCAGTTTCCTGCACAACTATTATGTTATTCTTTGTCTATGTCTTGATCTGTAATATTCACCAAATGAAATTCAGCCTCAAAAGAGGAAGTGCCTTGAGGAGATCAATGATGATCATAAGGAGGAGTGCGAATTTTCGACAATTCTCTCCATAGACAGGGTAGCTGGAGATTATGACTGATAAAGTAACAACATCCATTTAATGTTCAACATCAAAGAATTGTAAAAAAAAGTCTGGAAACATAATTGGCATTATGTATCTGTCAGATTGAAATGTTCACATAATTTTCTAAAAAATACATCAATATATTTCTCTTTGCTTTACAGACATGATATCCGTGTTGATATCCATTCGGAATGCATTTCCTGAAAATGCTACAGAAGCACTGCAATATTTCAAATAAAGATTTGATAAATACTTCGCAAGAAATGTTTTGCCTGACAGGTGGGGTAGATCAAAGGATGTGGGATTGTAACTGGGCTGATGTCTGAAAGAGCTGGCAAAGGAACAATGTGTCTGATACCAAGTAGTTCCTGCTGCAGGGTGGATGGGAGTTGTGTATCCGGACCAGGCCAATTTCCACTGCATCTGACTCTGGTGGAATTGCCTCTGGAAAAGCTCCTTACATAACTGGAGCTTTTGGAGGTAACTGACTTATTACAGCATAATAGTTAGTCAACAGAAAACATTCATGGATTAAAAACCTGCTCTAACTCTTGGGTAGCTATTAAACTGATGCTTGAACACATGCTGACCAACCCACAACCATACCTCCCTGACACTCCCTAACTCCCAGCCCAACATCCTCGCACCTGATCTGGCACGGTTGGAACAGATGTCACCCTCCGACCTCAAACACTTGCAATCCAACCTTGACATGCCCTGATTGACATTGCCCCCTGACAAAATGCCTCAACTGACTCTAAACACTTATCCCTTTACTTGGCACACTAACCCCTTACCAACTTGCAGCCCCACTCCTCACCCTTCTGCAACAGATGTAATATATTTGACTTCTCAAAAGGCTTTTGATGAGATATCACACATTGGGCTTTTGAACAAGAGAAGGGCCCATAGTGCTGCGGTAGTATATTAACTTGGGTAGAGGATTGACTAATAGAAGATTTATTTGATGTATTTATTATCATGTGTATCTTTTTACAAAATACAGTGAAAGTGTTGTTGGAGAGTGTCACCAGAAAAAAAAAACCAAAACATAGAATAAAGAGGCAGAGGAATGAAGAAAAATAGGAAGTGTTCAACTTTACAGTCCTTCTTGTTAAGTGCTCCCCCATGGACCATGGGCCTGGTGGCCTGGCATGAGTCCCTTCCACCATGCCACTGCCACTAGAATGAAAGTTCCCACTCTTTGGTGCCATCTTACCTTCACCAAGGCCCTTGACACTATGGAGTCCTTGCTGAAGCTTGCCAATGCAGTTGGCACCAAAGCTGCTAGGTCCTGCACCAGCCCAAATTTGACCCTGCCCCTCCACTTCAGGCCTAGCTCGCCGCTGCAGCTGCTGTTCATGCCAC
This sequence comes from Stegostoma tigrinum, assembly GCF_030684315.1. Classification (NCBI taxonomy): domain Eukaryota; kingdom Metazoa; phylum Chordata; class Chondrichthyes; order Orectolobiformes; family Stegostomatidae; genus Stegostoma; species Stegostoma tigrinum. Next base: position 36,927,768 of record NC_081384.1, read on the forward strand.
TGAATCTTGTTCTGGATCCAAACTCATCTCCGCCAATGCCTCCATGAATCTGTGGTGGACACAGATGCTTCAGTGAACCAAAACACACCTCTGCCACAACAGCCATGAGTGTGTGCTGATGGGCTCACTTACCGTTGCTGATAGATGCCATCGCCATGCCTGATCTCTTCCTAAGAGGTAAGCAAAATAAAAGAGAAAAAAGAAGAGGAGGAAGAAAAATGAGAAAAGAGAGAAAAAGTAAAGAAATGAAAAGAACAGCGGATGGAGTGGATGAGCCCCAAGTTCAGAAGCCCCACTCCAATGCCATCTTGAGACTAATTATTTGGAATAAGAAGAGCATTTTCAGGTTGGCAACCTGTAATTAATAGTGTTCCAGAGGGATCAGTGCTAAGGACACAATTAATTACAATATATATACTAACTTGAATTAGGAATAAACACGTACAAGCCAATATGCTATCATTGAGTCTGCGGATGACCCAAAAATAGGTGAAAAGGCAAGTGGTGAGGAAGAAGAGGATTGTTTTTTCTTGGTCAGCATGGAATGTGGGTGTCACTGGCTAGGCCAGCATTTATTGCCCATCCCCAATTGCCTAGAGGGCAGTTTAAGAATCAACCACATTGCTGTGTGTCTGGAGTTACTTGGAGGCCAGATGGGTAAGGATGGCAGTTTCCTTCCTTAAAGGACTTTAGTGAATAAGATGGGTTTTTCTGACAGAGATAATGGGAACTGCAGATGCTGGAGATTCCAAGATAATAAAATCTGATGAAGGGTCTAGGCCCGAAACGTCAGCTTTTGTGCTCCTGAGATGCTGCTTGGCCTGCTGTGTTCATCCAGCCTCACATTTTATTATCTTGGGTTTTTCTGACAATTGACAATGGATTCATAATTATCATTAGACCCTTAGTTCCAGGTTTTATTTTCTTCTGTGATGATACTGTGGCTTTAAGGGGTGTATTTTGTCCTGTATTTTTTTTATGGAGAGATTGTGAGGCAGGTACCAAGCAGTCTTTGAGAAGATAAAACCTTGTGAGGCCTTGGGTTTTTTTTAAAAGTTGGAACAATAGATGCAGCCTGAGTAGGTGTGGTCAAGTTCCCACAGATCCAGGATTGCTAGTTAGCTTCCAGCTGTTGTTGCTAGAGTCTCAGCAAGGTTGGAAGGTAGTGATTCTCTCCTGACTGCCACAGTCTCGCTTTGAGTTTTCTGTCAAAATTTATATGTGTTTTCCTCCTGAAATAGAGAGCTGCATGTAATATTATCTGTTTTCTGAATTTAACTTTTTACTACTGGTGTGTTTATGGGATGTTACCTTTTTGGATCAGTTGCTACTTACAAGCAAAATAATCAATTACTCTGTTAAGTTTTCCAAAAGAGTTGTTCTTTCAAGTTCCTCTTTCTATTGTTGTATTTTAACTTTAGTCTTTGAGTAAACTGTGTTTTGCTAAATGTTAAGTAATCTGACCAATGGAATTGCATCTGGAACACATCACCTCGCATTTACCTTTGAAATAAGAAAAAGAATCTTCTTCTACCTTCTTAACATAATTTGAGAATGTCTGGTCTGGTCCATAACACCTCATTGAATTCAAATTCCACCATCTGCCATGCCAGATTCCCAGAAAATTAGGTGGGTCTCTGGATCAATAGTCTGGCAATAATACCAATAGGCCAGTGCCTCCCCATATGAATGAAGTGAAGAGTCTAAGTCGAGATATTGAGAGCTTAAGTGAGTGGGCAAAAACCTGGCAGATGGAATACAATGTGGAAAACTGTGAGATTGTGCACTTTGGCAGGAGAATAGAGGAGCTGGATATTATTTCAATAGAGAAAGTCAGCAGGAATCTGTTGTGCAGAGACATTTCGGAGTCGTTGTGCATGAATCACAAATTCAGCAGGTAGTTAGGGAGGCAAATGTAATGTTGGTTTTATTTCAAAGGGAATGGAGTATAAAAATAGGGACGCCTTGCTAAAACTATGCATGGCAATAGTCAGACCACAGATGGAAGACCATGAATAGTTTTAGTCCTTTGTCTAAGAAACAACATCCTGGCATTGGAGACAGTGCAGAGAATGTTCACTATGTTGATCCTGGATATGAAGGGATATTCTTATGAGGGGAGGTTGTGTTGGCTGGGCTTGGACGCATTAGAGTTTAGTAAAATGAGAGTAGACCAGAATGACACATAAAGATTCTTAGGGGCCTTGCGAAAATCGATGTGGAGAGGTTGTTTCCCTTGTCTGGGGAAGAGTCTAGGGACAGAGGGCATAGTCTCAGAGTAAGAGGTCACGCATTGAAGACAGAGGAGGAATTTATTCTCTCAAAGGGTAGCAAATTTGTGGAATTCTTTAACATAGAGAGCTGTAGAGTTTTGGTCCTTAAGTTTATTCAAGGCTGAGATAGACAGGTTTTTAATCAGAAAGGAAATCAAGGGTTATAGGGAAAAGACAGGAAAATGAAGTTGAGGATTAACAGATCAACCATAATCTCACCGAATGGCAGAGCAGGCTTGATGGGCTAATGGCCTATTTCTGCTCCTATGGCTTATGGATTGTCTTGAGAGGTTGGGGAAAATGATGATGAAAAGCATTTGGAGTTTTGACCTAAATTGGTTGCATTGGCACCGAAGGCACCATCTGTGGCCACTTTTAATGTGATCCTGAAGTTGAACATCAGCCAGTTGATGTTCTCTTAGAATAAATTCTAGAGGAGATAAGGATTCCAGGACATCTTTATTGAGGAATAAAATCCTAGAGTAGGCAATATAATGTTGGCCAAGGACATATATAAATGAGTTAATAAGGAGATGGGAAAGGAGAGAGAGCAAATGGGACTTGAGAAGTGGAGAGATGTGTGAGATGAAAAAGGCACAAAACTGAATGGTAAAACTAAATTAAGGGTGGGGAAATAGAGAAGCAGAACTTAATTTGAAATTGTCTCGGACAGTTAGGAAATAGACAATTCAAAAGGAGACATGAAATGGATATTAGACAGTGAGACTCCTGGAAGGAGGAGAAATGACTGAGGCTTAAAAGACCAGGGAAAGACAGACAGTGATAGCTATATAATCACCATGACAATTTGTGGTGTCTGCCAATGTGAATACGCAGTCAAGATAACAAAGGGTGAAGCTGGATGAACACAGCAGGCCAAGCAGCATCTCAGGAGCACAAAAGCTGACGTTTCGGGCCTAGACCCTTCATCAGACAGGGGGATGGGGTGAGGGTTCTGGAATAAATAGGGAGAGAGGGGGAGGCGGACTGAAGATGGAGAGAAAACAAGATAGGTAGAGAGGAGAGTATAGGTGGGGAGGTAGGGAGGGGATAGGTCAGTCCAGGGAAGATGGACAGGTCAAGGAGGCGGTATGAGGTGGTAGGTAGGAAATGGAGGTGCGGCTTGAAGTGGGAGGAAGGGATGGGTGAGAGGAAGAACAGGATAGGGAAGCAGGGACAGCCTGGGCTGGTTTTGAGATGCAGTGGGGCAGGGGATGAGCTGGGCTGGTAGGAGGACCTCCCACCCACAGCCTCCAACCTTATTGTTCCCCAACTCCGCACGGCCCATTTCTATCTCCTTCCCAAAATCCACAAACCTGCCTGCCCTGGTCGACCCATTGTCTCAGCCTGTTCCTGCCCCACTGAACTCATCTCCACCTATTTGGACTCCATTTTCTCCCCTTTGGTCCAGGAACTCCCCACCTACGTCCATCACACCACCCTCACCCTCCACCTCCTGCAGGGCTTCCAATTCCCTGGCCCCCAACACCTCATTTTCAACATGGGCGTCCAGTCCCTGTACACCTGTATTCCTCATGCAGATGGCCTCAAGGCCCTCCGCTTCTTCCTGTCCCGCCGGCCCGACCAATCCCCCTCCACCTACACCCTCGTCCGCCTAGCCGAACTCGTCCTCACCCTCAACAATTTCTCTTTCGATTCCTCCCACTTCCTACAGACAAAGGGGGTGGCCATGGGCACCCGCATGGGCCCCAGCTATGCCTGCCTCTTTGTAGTTTACGTGGAACAGTCCCTCCTCCGCACCTACACTGGCCCCAAATCCCGCCTCTTCCTCCGTTACATTGATGACTGTATCGGTGCCGCCTCTTGCTCCCCAGAGGAGCTCGAACAGTTCATCCACTTCACCAACACCTTCCACCCCAACCTCAAGTTCACCTGGGCCATCTCCAGCACGTCCCTCACCTTCCTGGACCTCTCAGTCTCCATCTCAGGTAACCAGCTAGAAACTGATGTCCATTTCAAGCCCACTGACACCCACAGCTACCTAGAATACACCTCCTCCCACCCACCCTCCTGCAAAATTTCCATCCCCTATTCCCAATTCCTCCGCCTCCGCCGCATCTGTTCCCAGGGTGAGGCATTCTATTCCCGCACATCCCAGATGTCCAAGTTCTTCAAGGACTGCAACTTTCCCCCCGCAGTGACCGCATTGCCTGCATTTCCCACAATACATCCCTCACACCCTGCCCCCGCCACCACCGCCCAAAGAGGACCCCCTTCATTCTCACATACCACCCCACAACGTATCATCCTCCGACACTTCCGCCATCTACAATCTGACCCCACCACCCAAGCTGTTTTTCCATCGCACCCTTGTCTGCCTTCCGGAGAGACCACTCTCTCCACGACTCCCTTGTCCGCTCCACACTCCCCTCCAACCCCACCACACCCGGCACCTTCCCCTGCAACCACAGGAAGTGCTACACTTGTCCCCACACCCCCTCCCTCGCCCCTATCCCAGGCCCCAAGATGACCTACCATATCAAGCAGATGTTCACCTGCACATCTGCCAATGTGGTATATTGTATCCATTGCACCCGGTGTGGCTTCCTCTACATTGGGGAAACCAAGCGGAGGCTTGGGGACCGCTTTGCAGAACACCTCCGCTCGGTTCGCAACAAACAACTGCACCTCCCAGTCGCAAACCATTTCAACTCCCCCTCCCATTCCTCAGACGACATGTCCATCATGGGCCTCCTGCAGTGCCACAATGATGCCACCCGAAGGTTGCAGGAACAGCAACTCATATTCCGCTTGGGAACCCTGCAGCCCAATGGTATCAATGTGGGCTTCACAAGCTTCAAAATCACCCCTTCCCCCCACTGCATCCCAAAACCAGCCCAGCCTGTCCTTGCCTCCCTAACCTGTTCTTCCTCTCACCCATCCCTTCCTCCCACCTCAAGCCGCACCTCCATTTCCTACCTACCACCTCATCCCACCTCCTTGACCTGTCCATCTTCCCTGGACTGACCTATCCCCTCCTTACCTCCTCACCTATACTCTCCTCTCTACCTATCTTGATTTCTCTCCATCTTCGGTTCGCCTCCCCCTCTTTCCCTATTTATTCCAGTTCTATCTCCCCATCCCCCTCTCTGATGAAGGGTCTAGGCACGAAACATCAGCTTTTGTGCTCCTGAGATGCTGCTTGGCCTGCAGTGTTCATCCAGCTTCACACTTTGTTATCTTCGATTCTCCAGCATCTGCAGTTCCCATTACCTTGGAATACGTAGTCATGTGTGTGTGTGTGTGTGTGTGTGTGTTTGTTTGAGTTAATTAGTGAGTGAGTGAGTGGGTATGAGTGTGAATGAGAGTGAGACAGAGTAAGTGTGTGAATGAGAGTGAGATAGAGTATGTATGTGAGTGAGTGAGTAAATGAGATAGATAGATAGCTAGAGAGAGAGAGACAGAGAGAGGGTGTCAGTGGGTTGAGAATGTGTACATGAGAGTATGGGTGGTTGGGTGTCAGAGTGTGTCTGGGGGAGGTGTGTGTGTATGTGTGTGTGTGTGAGAGAGAGAGAAAGAGAGCGAGAGACGGTATGTGGGGTGTTGTGTGTGACAGTGTGTGCGTGCATGTATGGGTGTGTTGGGTGGACTGTGTGAGAGTGTGTGTGTGCCTATGAGACATTGTGTGTGTATGTCTGTGGCTGTGTATTTGTGTGGATGTATGGGTGTGTTGGGGAGAGCATGTGAGAGAGAGTGTGTGTGTGTGTGGCTGTCTGTGTGACTGTGTGTATGTAAGTGGGTGTTGGAGGGGTGGAAGGGTGGGGGCTGTCATCTCCCATCAGCCACATTTTTGTTTAGGCTCAGAGCCTCCTGATTGGTTGATCCAGAATGAAGCTTGCAGGTAGGAAGAGAAGGAATAGAAAGTGACTTTAAAATGGGAAGGAGGAAAATAGATGGTGAGGGTAAATGGAAAAGAAGGGGACATGATGTTTGATGAGAAAAATGAGAAGGTGGAAGTTAGTTCTGGGCTGGCAGAGAGGACACAATGTATACACAGAATGGCTAAATGCCTGAGAATCCTGATTGAATTTGTTTTAAAAGAGGAATTGTGGGCATGGAAATGGCTGCAGGCATTATCTTTATGAACTTAAGAGATATTTAATATATTTCCTTTGAAGTTTATGGAATTGAAAACATATGGTTGACTTGTTTAAGGGTTTGGCTAAACGGCAAGAGATAGAGGGTAGGGATAATTGGCAGATAATTAGCCAGATGTAACGTGTGGTGATTTGTCTCAGAGCCTGAATTATTGCTGTATTTATTACTCACACAAAAGATCACATCCAAATTTGAGAGAGTATAAAAGAATGACAAGATTTGAAGCCATTGTGTGAATGAAAGCTGAAAACAGTAAAGCTATTAACATGCAGATTTGGAGTCAGCCATTCAACCCCTCAACCATGCTCTATCTTTCAGTAAAAAAAAGGGGCTGATCTCATTTTGGCCTTCACGCCACATTTCCAATTCCCAGCAATAACCTTGATTCCCTTTATTACAAATTACAAATTCAGGATTCAAATCCCACCCCAACAATAAATTTAAATAATTAATTAATCTTGAATTGAAAGCTGCTCTTTGTGATGGTGGCCACCAAACTGTCACTGATTTTTACAAAAAGCCCATTTCATTCACTGGTGTCCTTTCGAGAAGGAAATTTGCCATTCTTACCTGGTCTGGCCAACATGTGATGTGCTGGTCTCTTAGGCCCCTGAAACTACTACAGAAAAGTCTCATGCCAGCAATGTGAATGTATCTATACCAAATGGATCGTAACAGTTCAGCAGGAACTGCTCGCTACCACTCCCTTAAGGGCAATATGGGAAGTGAAGTGAATATTGGCTTTGCCATCAACACCTACAAAAACTAAGGTTGCATTCTTACATTTAGAAAGCTAAGGCATGTTTTGATCAAAATTATCAAAACATAAAATCTAACTGATAAGGTGTCTAGAGAGAAACTGTTTCTTCTGGCCATAAAGAGACAAAGAGAGTGAGACCGTTCAGGAGTGAAAGTAAGAAACACCTACATACAATGTTCGATAGTTGTTTGGGACTTTGGCAAATAGCAGTTGACACTGGATTAAGTGTTCATTTTAAATCTGAAATTGATATGTTTTTGTTAACTATTGGCACTGGACAATATAGGACCAATTCAGAGGTAGAGTTAAGCAACAGACTGGCCATAATCTTGGAAATGCTAATTGAGCCCTACCAGTTGCTGTGTTCCTGTGGAGACTGTCCATGGATAATTGTAAGAAGACAAACATTTACACTAAGAGATGTCAATTGAGACCAGATAGATTAATTCTTTCATCTTAATTTCTCATCAAAGACACTCGGGAACTTTTGTTTCCGATCCAGGGGAACATTCGATGCTTTTATTGGGTTGTTTGAGCTGTGTTAAATTTAACCAGATCAATTATATTAATATTTGCACCACAAAACTAGGATAAGTGTATGCTGATCAAGTTAATCTTTCCTTACCAAAGTCATCAAAGAGTACGTCAGAGCATAAATCATGAGTCAACGCTTCTTTATTAATACAGTGAGATAATAGACATGTAGAATTCATAACATTAAACAGCTTGACAATACGAGATAGACTAATATAATTAACTGATGGAATTAATATCGGATGTAACAAAGGCAGTTCAAACATATCACATTAACTTCACACTACTGGGCTCCACATTACAAATTGATATTATGCTCAACATCCATGACTGAAATAAACACAGATACTGATTTAGACTAGATTCTAGACTTTACTATCCAGATCTTTTCGTTCTGCTTGATTGTGACTCAGCCCTTTGTCAATTGATTGTTCTGATTTTCATGTGAAGTGTGCTTCTGTCTGAGAAAGCAAATTCCTTCCATTTCATTTCCTGAAATATCCCACATTTTACATTTTTATTATTCATTTGGACAGTTGGAGTCATACATTTTATGCCAGAGGTTTCTCATTTGATAATGATTATCTTTGATGGGCACATGTTCTGTGCTAAAATAAGCAACTTTTCAATGATTCAGGGAAAAGCAGATTTAGCTGTAAGCCTGTCAATAACTGATCTAGAAAGATTCTGCAATAAGGCATCTCACATAAGAAACAAGGCTTCAATTGAGGATTCCTTTCCGATTGTGTCATTATAATTAAGTCAAGACAAGCTGGATAAAGCAAAGGGTATTTTTTCTCAAAATTAACAAAACACTTTTTTTTGTTTTCTAAATCAAGAAATTCTCCACATTGTGATGCCTCTATTTTTGTGATATTGTTCCATTGCAGTTTACTGCACATACATTAAGAACTTGGGTTATGGCTGGCAATGCTCAGCCTAGTTGTTTCAAATTGCCTTCTGCCTCTCGTTCCCTTTCATTTACCACAACCTTCCCCCGAGCATCACATTCCCTCCTGCTCACTGCTCCCTTCTGTCGACTCTCTTGGTCACTCCTCCTTCCGAATTTCCTCACTTTTTCCTTCCCAATCACTCACTGACCCCTTTGCTTGCTCCCCCTCTCACATGTTGAGAGAGCAAGAGAAGTACTGAGTGGGCTGGTGGAAGTATTGAGTGAAAGGGTGGAGAGCAACAGTGAGTGGGAGAGTTGATAGTGCCAATGAGTGGGAAGTGGTAAGGCGGAGGCAAATGGGAAGAATTTCAGTAGTAAGTTATTAAGAGTTAGTGAGAATTAGTAAAGTTCATAAGAGAATACTTGGGCTGGTTAGGTTCAAGGTAGTCAACATTTTTTTATGTAAGAATCACTGGTCAGGAACATGACACACCTTTTCCATAATTTTTGGGAGAACAGGGTATCCATGAGTTGCAACTGGCCGTCAGCAACAGCAGAATTGTGTACAACCTCAATTTATATCCTCTATACCATGGACATGCGATCCCTTTACACATCCATCCTCCATCAGCGTGGTTTTAGGGCTCTCTGCTTCTTCCTGGAACAATGGCCTGAACCGTCCCCACCCACCACCACCTCCACATGACCGAGCTCGCCCTTACCCTGGACAACTTCTCCTTTATCTCATGTCACTTTCTTCAAGTCAAGGGGGTGGCCATGGGCATCAGTTACACCTGTTTGTTTGTGGGGTACGTGCAGCATTCCTTGTTTCAGTCCTATCTGTGGCCCTCCTCACAACTCTTTCTCTGCCACATCAATGATGTCACTGGAACTGCTTCTCTCTCTTGTCTGGAATTGGAAAAGTTTATCAATTTTGTTTCCAATTTCTACCCTCCTCTCACCTTCATCTGGTCCATCTGTGACTCCTCCCTCCTTTGACATCTCTGTTTCCAGTTCAGATGATAGGCTGGCCACAAATATCCACTACAAACCAAATGACTCTCACAGATACCTTGACCACACTTCCTCACAACCTGCCTTCTGTAAAGACTCACTCCATTCTCCCAGTTCCTCTGTCTCCGTCGCATCTGTTCTGATGATGTCGACTTCAACAAGTGAGCCAATGATTGCACCATGTGATGCATCATTCACAACTCCTCAGATACTGAAGCAGCCCGTGTCCAAATGCAGCAAGATCTAGACAATATCCAGGCCTGGGGCTAACAAGTGGCAAATAATATTTGTGCCACATGTTTACCAGACAATCGCCATCTGCAATGTAGAGAATATAATCATCATGCCTTGACACTCAATGGTATTACCATCATTAAGTTCCCGCTGTCAATACTGGGGGTTATTATTGAGCAGAAACTGAACTGATAAGCTAAATAATTGGATGTTCTATATAAATGCTGTGGATACATGAGTATTTCAGAGGCTTAGAATTCTATGGCAATTCACATGTTCCCAAAGCCTGTCACCATCAACAAGGCACAAGTCAGGCATGTGATGGAATACTCCCTATTTGTCTGGATGGGTGCAACTCCAACGACACTCAAGAAGCTTGGCACCATCCAGGACAAAGCAGCCTGGCACTATGACTGGCACTCTATCTATGATCAGCAACATTCCATCCCAGTACCAATAACATATTGTGTCAGCGACAGGTATCATCTACAAGGTGTACTGCCTCAATGAATACATGCACTTTCAGCAACCTCTTCCAAATCCACCACCTGTCCCAGCCAGAAGGAGCACCACAACCTGCAAGACCACCTTCAAGCCATGCACCATCCTGACTTGAAGCTATATTGTCATTCTTTCATTATTGTTGGGTCAAAATCCCGGAACTCCATCCCTAATAGCACTTGTGGGTGTACCTACATTAAATTTACTGCACGTGGTTCAATAATGCAGCTCACTACCACCTGCTCAAAAGCAAATAGGGATATGCAAGTGACAGCCGCATCCCTTGAATGTATTTTTAAAAGGGTAATTTTCATTCAGCACACTTTATTTGATTTTTTTAAAGGAACACATTAATTGTGCTGAATGAGATAACGGCAACTACAGCCACATTCTAGTTTCTAAAGTTGCTCTCTTACTGTCCTATATTGAAATGGCCATAATTTACCACAACTTAACAGGATTGGGAGGAATCCTATTTAAAGAAACTTTAAAACACTTTTATGTGTTCTGCTTTATAAGAGTATGGTACAGATCAATGTAAGAATCTAAACTCTGAGGATCATTGGTAGAATTTTTATTCAATGGCAACCAAGGAAGTTCTGAATTGTTGATGGAATGATTGTAGTAACCAAACATTGAGCTTGGTATGATATTCATTCTGGACTGGCTCCAGAAAGAACTGAAGCAATCAGCCCATAAATCACTGAGTGACTTAACTCCACAGCTTGACTGGATTATCAAGGTCTGCAATCTGTCGTCAGCAAGACTGAGGCCCCCAGATTCTGATGTTCTGGCTTGTATTTGCACCAAATGCTGCTCACTCATCTCCACTGTGGTCATCGGCCTGCAATGGCTTAGGTTAAATACTGCCTTGACTGTAAAATTCTCATCCTCACTCTCAAACCCCTCCAGAGACCTGTCCTTTCTGATCTCTAATTTCCACCTGAGTGTTGTGACTTTCTGCAGTCCTCTAATTCTGGCATCTTGAATATATCTGATTTCAATTAGTGACGATGTCTTCAGCTGCCAAAATTTTAAGCTCTGGAATTTCCTCCTTAAACCTCTTCACAGACTCTTCTCAAAGCCTTTCCCTTAACCAACAGTTTAGTCATCTAGATCCTTTTGTATGGCTGAGAGTTGCATTTTGCTTCAAAGTGTTCCTGAAATGCTCCTTGAGATGTGTATTACATTGAGGGTGCAATATAAATAGAAATTGTTTTGGTAGACTGGCTTTTGACCCAGTTGGCTGGAAGTTTTGAATGAGACCCTGATTAACAAGAAGTTGGGGTTAGGTTGGAAATCTAAGTGTGGAGGGTCTTTGTGTCTGGAATCAGGCTAACTGGAGTTTGGGATGTAGACTGTATTGCCTCAAAGCCTGGACCCTAGTTGGAAGCTTGCATTCCAAAAGATAATTGGCTGAAAACTTAGGCATGGCTGGGGACATTGCATTCAGGCTTAGTTGGAAGTTTGGTTTCAATGTTTGCTTGACTTGAGGCTGCAGTCCATTGAGGAGCCTGAAAAATCTCTCTTGAAAAGAGATTTAAACAAAAAAATTGCTCTGGTGCTTATTCTGTGATAATGGGAACTGCAGATGCTGGAGAATCCAAGATAATGAAATGTGAGGCTGGATGAACACAGCAGGCCCAGCAGCATCTCAGGAGCACAAAAGCTGACGTTTCGGGCCTAGACCCTTCACGATGCAACTACTCATTCTTCAGTGTACCCATTGCATGTTGTCCTGTTATAAGGTTAGGAACAGAATGACTGTTAGGCATCCAAGTTCCAACCTGTGCAGGGAGGAGGAGTTAGAGTTAGACGCAGGGAAATTCAACACCCAGATACAATCAGACAGTGAACAAGCTTTGAAATTTCTTCAACACTGTAGATAATGCAGCATGTGTTAAGTGAGTGGGCCACAGCGCAGAGCTAGATATGGTTGTACAGTGTAATGCTAGTGAAATTGGGAAATCAAAGGAGAGATGTAAAGAGCAGATTCTCACAGTAATGCAAGGGACAGTGCTCAGAAGTTAAAAGCCACTAAAAATAGCAGTAATTACCAACAAATAATCAAAGCAAGCAGGGACCGTAAAATGAAAAGAAACAACTCTACTGGGTGCCTCCTAAGAGATATAATTACTGAGGTGTTCTTTTGTCTAATAAATCAGCTTGTACAGATGTACTAAAAGCTGTTCAAGATTGGGGGTCAATTGAATAGTTTAAAACTGAGATTTTTAAGACTTTTGTTGGTATTATTGCTTCTGAGAGCAATTAATTCAAGACAGGCAAACCATGATCGAAATGAATAGTAGAATGATGAACGTGCACCTGGAGTATTACATACAGTTTTGATCTCCCCAGCAATGTGTCACAACTTATCTGGGCCAGATTAATTCAAAATACTTACACGCTCATTTGAAAACAAACTTAAACATCAACACCTTGAGCAGGACATATACTTGCCATAGAGAGAGTGTAACAAGAGGTAACAGAGTGTAACAGGGATAGCAGGATAATTGTGTGAGGAGAGATTGGTTTGGCATGTATTTACTGGAGCTCAGGAGAATAGGAGGGGATCTGATTGAAACAAGTAAAACTCTAGTGGACCTGGAGAGACTCGATGCAGGGAGGAGGACTTCCCTGATTGGGGAATACAGAGCTAAGGGATACTGACTCAGAATATTGGGTCATTTAGGACTTAGATACCGAAATATTTCTTCACTCAGAGGATGCTCAACCATTGGAATTTGCTAAAAGGCTGTGGAGGCCTAGACACTGAGTAGATTAATGAAAAAGGCTGATGATTTTTTAGATATTAAAGACATCAAGAGGTATAGAGAGAAAGTAGGAAAATCGCATTGAGATCGAAGATCAGTTGTGATCATATTAAAGGGAGGCATCAGCTCGAGCTCCCAGTTTCTATGTTTTGAACAATGTTGAGAAACAAAATGGCCAGCTGCCTGCTCTGATGGATGTCTAAGATTCCACAGTACAATTTAAAAGAAGAGTAAGGCACTTACCCTGACTGAGGCTGATACCAAAGCCTCAGTCAATATCACAAAAACCACGTTTGCTGTTTATGGAAGTTTGCTGTGCACAAGTTATCTGCTGCGATTCATTCTTTAAAACAGTAACCACCATTCAAAATTACTTCATCAGTTGTAAAGGACTTTGTGATGTTGATGGTTATGAAAATCACTACATAAATGCAAATCTTTCCTTCCTTCTTGTCTGGAAACAGGCTCAGTGACAACTCTCATACTGACTTTATAATCTCACTATTTAATATGCATGAGCAATGTAAAATTTTAATTACTGGCCTTAACATTTTAATTGCTTTCCTTCAATACTTATTTAAATGTTCCTGTATGATACAAGATATTTGCAAAGGCTTCACTTTAATTGGAGATGCTTGAGTGTGAGTGACTTTCTGTGAGAGCTTACACAGGAGAAAAAATTCTTTCCCTTCATCTTGGCGCTGTTAATTTTCAAAGAACAAAAACACAAATCATTTTAGGGATTAGAAGTAACCTAAAAGCTCACATTCAGGACACTCATTAATCTCCAGGCTGTTAACAACACAAAACTAATTGTATCATATCCCTTCTCCCATTTACATTTAGAATTCAGTTTTCTTCAGTTTCTCTGCATTCCAGAAAAGATGTAATTTTCTGGTGAAATACATCTGATTCAATCAAGGTGTTACTTGAGAGACCCAGAAGAAACTGTCAAGCTAATTTTCTCTGTGCCGCTTGAGGAATGATACCAGACTCAAAGTGTGTCACATTATCTCTGAATTATCTATCACGAGCTCATGTGGTAGTGTAGGATTCAAGTCCCACCTGTACCAGCAATGTGTCACAACTTATCTGGGCCAGATTAATTCAAAATACTTACACGCTCATTTGAAAACAAACTTAAACATCAACACCTTGAGTCTGAATTGTCCCATGATGCCCTCAATTTACCCATCAGGCCTAAAGGAGAACACCATGGGGGCCTCTTACGGTGCAGCTGTAGTATCTCTAGCCCAGGACTGGGAGGCCTGGGCTCAGGTCCCATCTGCTCAGAGTAATAAAATCTCTGATCAGGTTGAATAGAAAAATAGGTTAAGTTAAAAGAAAAGAGAATGATCTTCCAGAGATCCCTTCTGATCTTTACTCAGGGAGTGCTCTTGTGAGGAAATTTCTGGGCGACCAAGTTGATCCAGCTTCACGTGTGTGTCACTTTAAGACCATCAGCCATTGTGCTGCGGTGTTAGACATCAAAGAGCTGCAATTCTGGCATGTACACCGCTTGCTCAATCTGGATACACATTCCGATTACTTTTCCTTATGGAAAGCCATTATTCGTGTATGCCCCAGTCCCCAAATTGTGGGTCCGCACTGGCAGCAACTATTTTATACATTTAACTCTTGAGAGAACAACACAAGTCATTCCAGAACATTGTGTACGCTGTTAAATAAGAGCAAAATAGTGCATAAATCTGCAATAAAAACAGTGAATGCTAGAGATAGTCAGCAGGTCAAGCATCTGTGGTGGGTGAAACAGTTAATGCTTTGTGTCTGAGTTCAGTTCTGAAGAAGTGTCATACCAGACTCAAAATATTAACTCTGTTTTCTCTCTACACATGCTACCAGCCTGAGTTGCTCCAGCATTTCTGTTGTTATATGGTTTGCACAGTTTTATCGACATAGGAAAATGGCCTAGGGGCGAAAGAGAATATGATGAGTAATCAAGAGCATGGTAGGGTTTTTGGAATGTTATTTTGATTGTGAACAGGGAAGATGGAGAGGTTTCCTTCCAGGGACTTGTGAAGGTTGGGGTGGGGGGGGGGGGTATGGTGGTGGTGGTAAAGAGGCGGAGGATGCACCAAAGTCCAATGCTGCTGGAATGATGGATTCAGGAGAGAATATTGATTGCAAAGATAGCATGGAAAGAACGAGATAAAACTTACAAGTAAGGCCGAGGATTTTAAACATATTGTATTGTGGGCAGTGAGGACTGGGCAGGATACAGGATATTGTATCTTGCAACAATTGGATTTCCTGAAGGAAGGCAACCAGTAAGTAGAGTATTTTAGGAATTGAGTCCGGATATGTGAAGATTAAAGGTAAATATTTCAGGGTGGGGGTATGGATGGGCAATGGAGATGGAAATAATTATCTTAGCAATGACAAGGACATAGGTTTGAAGCTCAGAATAAAGGCAGAATTACACAAGGCACTCTGCTGGTTATTAATGGTACAGCTAGGAGACTGGAACCAAGATCTTCTAATCACCAGACTGTACATACTCTGAAAGATGTGTGTTGTGACTTCTTGGATGTCATAGACATTCTTCCATAATTGAATTGAGTTAGGGTCGCAAACTTCAGAGGGTCCCAACTAACGTATCTGGATGATTATCCTGCATTTGTTAGAGGGATTAAAACCTGATCTAACTCCTATTGATGGAACATATTGTTCCATCACCTCCCACCCCCTCAATCCCCCACCAGACACTCAAACACTATGCACAGCTGACTGTCTCTTGGATGTCCAAGGCAGCCATCCTGGGCAGCAAATACCCAACATGTTATCTCCTCTGAACACCTGACCTCTTTATCCACCACCCATCCCCTAGCCACCTGGTACTCTCCCAGCCATCTGGCACCCTACCATCCCACTCAATTCACTTACTTTGTCTTAGTAAGTTGTTAAAAAGACTTGGGGGCTTTTAAACAGCATTTACTTACTGCTGTAAAAAAAGTGGGAATGGCTTCTGTGAAGATTCACTCTGATGCCATCTGCATGATCTGCTGGGCTGTGTCTTTTGGGATGGATCCTGCAGTGGAGATTGAGCTTAATGTCTGGGCTGAGTTGGAAATAAGGAAATGCGGAGACTTGGACCAATGTGACAGTGCATCCTACAATGACAGAGGAATGATTAATACATTTCTGTGACAGCCATCTATTTAGATTTTATAGTTGGAAACAGTCGAAGCAATTCTCCATACAAGTGAGAAAGGAACATTCCTTGCATATGTTGTCTTGCTGCCAACGTTAGCATCAGTTTCACACTGTCTGCTGTAGTTTATGGTCTGATGAGATTTGTCAGTCATTAGTGCCTCTTTTGAGATCTTCCTCACCATATTTAGGTGGGGGAAAGGATGTCTAAAAACAACAGCACTTTATTTTTAACCATTGGGTTAGATGGCTGTTTTTGATTGTCATGGGTTGAAGAGACCTTTCTCAGTGGTGTAAATCTCTATGGCTCTGTTGCTCATATGTGACAGTGGATTGAGAGAAATTGGTGAGGAAACAAAGTGAACAGCTTTGCATTTTTAAGATTTAATGTTCATTAAGATTTTGCATCACTCTCGTCCTTCCAGCAGGTGTTTCATTAGGTAAGAGTGCGGATTGGGAATTCTGCTTCATTACTGTCAACCCAAAACCCAGACAGATAGATCAAATCCATAGATGCTCAATACTGAGAGGACCAAATCTTCTAAATGGGGTCTTTAGTGAAAGGGACCATGTAATTCTTCATTGATGGTAACTTGGTGGCTCAGTAATCAGCACTGCTGCCTCACAGTACCAAGGACTCAGGTTCTATTCCAGCCTTGAGCTTATGTCTGTGAGGAGTCTGCACATTCTCCCCATGTCTGCATGGGTTTCCTCTGGGAGGTTCTGCGAAGTAGGGGCAGGTTCCGGGATGCAGGGAGACAGGGCCGGGTGAGTGTTTAAGGTGGTTGTGATGGGTGAGTAAACTTGGGTCTGGCTGGCAATGGGGAGGGTAGGTATTAAATTCAGGGCTAGGTTGGGTCACAAGGGAGGGAGAGGAAGATTACGTTGCTGGGGGAGGGGGAGGCTGGGGGAAAGTTGAGTTGCTGGGGGCCTAGGTGGTTGGGTCACGGGGGTGAAGATTGTGTTGCAGGGGGGCTGGGTTGTTTGGAGAGGGGCAGGTTTGGCTCACTGGAGGACAGGGATGTTGGATCACTGGGGAAGGGGTAATAGTTGGATCACTGGGGGAAGGTTGGGTCACTAAGGGAGGGGAGGGCTGGGTCACTGGGAGGTTCTGGTTTCGTTCCACAGTCCAAAGATGTGCGGGCTAGGTGGATTGGCCACAGGAAATGCAAGATTATGCCAGGGCATGGGTCTGAGTGGGATGCTCTTTGGAGGGTTGATGTGGACTTGATGGGCTGAATGGCCTGCTTCCTCACTGTAGGGATTCTATGACATTTAAGCAATTGTTCCTTGTTGTGATAGGAAGAGTGCTGACATTTGGAAAGCAGTTCTACAGGACATGAAATTGCTCAAAACTTGCTCAAAGCAAGTGCAGCAAGCTCTCCAGAGGTGAGCAGTACGATGGCCTTTATTGCAAGGGGATTGAAGCAGAAAGAGGGAAGAAGTCTTATGGCAATTATGTTGGGCTTTGTGATATCACACTTGAAATATCAGGCGGGATTTTCTGAAGAGTGGTGATCTCATGTCGTTTGACGCTCACCTCTTGTTTGTTTTTTTGATGGAGGGAAGGAGCTACACATTTCTAAGAGAATGTTCAGATCTCCATTAGAACTTCCATTGTGACAGCTCTTTCAGAGCGCAGAACTGGTGGGGGGGGGGGGGGGGGGAAATCAAACCACGTCACCTTTTCATGGCAGCCAGCTGCTGTGATCTGAGACTTAAAGGTCCCGAATCACAGACTGCCACTATGACAGCTACTGTCAAACATTAAGTACAGTCGGTAAATGTGAGGGTAGGGTGCTGAGGGTGTAGGGCGCAAGATCAACAGGTGGGTGCCAAGTAAGTAGGCTGCCAGTTGGGTAGGGTGTCAGAATGTCACTGAAGTAGAATGCCAGGGGTTAGGGTACTAGAAGAGTAAGATGGCAAGCAGGATGGAGGTGGGATGCAGGGAGACAGGGCTGGGTGAGTGCTTACTGTGTTTGTGCTACGTGGGCAAACTTGGGTCTGGCTGGGAATGGGGAGGGTAGGTGTTAAATTCGGGGCCAGGTTGGGTCACAAGGGAGGAAGAGGAAGATTGGGTTGCTGGGGGTGGGGGGAGGTTGAGTTGTTGGGGGAAGGTTGGTTCGCTGGGGGTGTTAAGTGGCTGGGTCACAGGGTGAAATTGGTTTGCGGGGGGGGGGCTGGATTGTTGGGTGAGGGAAACATTTGGCTCACTGGAGGACAGGGATGTTGGATTGCTGGGGGAGATGAAATAGTTGGGTCACTGGGGGAAGGTTGAATCACTAAGGGAGGGAAAAGCTGGGATACTGGGGAAGGAGGGAAGGTTGGGTCACTGGGGGAGAGGGTACAGGTTTGCTGGGTGGAGGAAGATTAGGTTGCTGGGGGAGAAGGAATGTTGGGTCACTAGGGAAGAGAGAGAAGGTGGATCACTGGGGGTTGATGCAAATGTTAGGTCACTAGAGGAAGGGGGAAGGTTAGGTTGCTGAGGGAGGGGGAGTTGGGTCATTGGGGGAGGTGGGGGTTGGGTATTCAGTTGGTTTGGGTGGTTCTAGGATCTAGATCTGGCTATGAGGAACGTATCCTGGGTTACTCAGGAGTTAGATTACATATTTAATAATGTAAATCTAACAATTTATTTAATTTCATTGGAACTCTGAATTCCCCAATTTAAATGGAAACTTTTGGGTGTTCTGGGTGCAGGAGAATTGTCCAGTGGAATCTACAATTTCCCAAGCAATTCCTTGGGTATCTGCTGTGATGGAGATTCCACTGAGTCGCCATGTGTAACTCCTATCTACACTGGAAGAGTGGCTGTCTGACCGTAGGATAATCGAGACCATCGTGTGCAGCTTTGATTTTCACGTTTAAGAAACAGTAGGTTTGAATCGGACGCAGTACAGTAAGTGATCACTGAATTTGTCGCTGAAATGTGGGATGGTGAGACATGAATAAACTGGGTCAATGATGAATTAGATCAGTGTTTGATCATGTTCTGTTGAGTGCTCAGTGACTTTACTAGTCCACCTGGTCCCATGACTGAGAACACTCTGATCAGATGACTGGGAATGTCAATCCAAAATCTAGCTGTGTGCAATACAACAGCATATTCACGCTGTTAGTGTAAATGGTGGAAAAAATACCAGGCATGACAAAGCTTCGAGTTCCTGTTTGGAGCTGAAGCAACATGAAAATTGACTCCCTACCCGACACTACCCCCGAAATAACCTTCATTCTGCCTCTAAATGACCCCTGGTTTACTGCTGAACAACACCTAGATTCTAGCTAAATGGCTGCTAGTTTACTCTTAAGAGGCCTCTACCTGCTTCCTGATGATCCTTAGCTACCAGACAAACACTTCCATCCAGCAACAGGGAAATGACCTTTTTCTAAACCTTCCTAAATTTCACCATTGTACCTGTGAGTGGATAGGTTGCTTCACTGGAGATCTAGAGGGCCAAAAGACATGATCCAATTATGCGGTGCGGGCAGGTGTTGACAGCTCAGATGCCCACTGGAATGCCAACTGTGTTGTTTAGGTAATAAATCAGTTTAGGATCCACTTACACCTCTGTGACATTTTGTCCATGTCACGAGAACCAGGCACTCCATGGGGAGACCACAAGAGGACGCAGCAGGTTCCTCCCCCAGTGCTTTTCACAGAAAGGGGTATTTTCCTGGTGTTGCTCATTCCATCGACATTTCCATGCGACATTTCAGTGAGCTTGACAGTTCCTTTGCTTTTCATTTACAGGTTTATTTATAATTTATAGGTTGAATTTCTCAGCATCAGACTCTTCATGGCATTTGGCAAATTTGCCAAGTCTCACAGGGAGCTGTCATCTTGAGAAACAGGAGGTTTACTTTTAATTTTCTCTTGGAACCAGACATCACAAAATACCTGCTGTGCTCCTTGGACCACTGCTTTGTGCCTTTGGCAGCTGACTTGCTTCTTAACTAAAACAGTGATCTCCTCCTAACAGCTCCACTCACCCTCTCCTTTTCACTGCTGACCCCCTGTTAGAGTGTGGAATACTTCTACTGTTTGGGATTGTTGACTGTGGAGTCCCTTGAGTCCCAATCACAGTCTCAGCCTTTTCTCTTAGCTTCAATCCGTTTGGTTCACTCCATTTTGCTCCTAACTCTCCTTCTCTGATCCCCACCCCCAAGCACTGCCTCCTACTCAACAAAAATCTCATTGGTCTGCACCTCCAGCTCATTCTTCTGCATTGTTCCCTCCCCAACCACTGCACCCTAAGGACTACGAAGGTTCAAGAAATATAGAATGTACGGTTAGTAAGTTTGTAGATGGCACCAAAATTGCAGGTGTAGCGGACAGTGGAGAAGGTGATCTGAGTAGAATGGGGTCTTGATCAGATGGGCCAATGGGCTGAGGGTTGGCAGATGAAATTTAATTTAGATAAAAGCAAGGTGCTGCATTCTGGTAGGGCAAATCAGGGTGGGACTTATCCACTTAACGGAGAGGACTGGGAAGTGTTGCCAAGCAAAGAGACCTTGGATTGCAGGTTCATAGTTCCTTGAAAATGGAGTCACAGGTAGACAGGGTAGTGAAGACAGCATTTGGCATGCTTGCCTTTATTGGTCAGTGCATCGAGTATAGGTGTTGAGAGGTCAAGTTGGATCTGTACAGGACATAGATTAGGCCTCTTTTGGAATACTGCATTTTGATCTAGACTCCCTGCTATGGGAAGGATGTTGTGAAAGTTGAAAGGGGGGTGTGGTCAAGGTTGGAGGGTTTTGAGGTTTGGAGAATGGCTGAATAGGCTGGGGCTATTTTTCTTGGAGCACCCGAATCTGAGAGGTGACCTTATAGAAGTTTATAGAATCATGAGGGGCATGGATGGGGTGAATAGCAAAGGTCATTTCCTCAGGGTAGCGAAGTCCAAAACTAGAGGGCATAGGTTTAAGGTGAGAGGGGAAAGATTTAAAAGGGACCTAAGGGTCAATCTTCTCACCCAGAGGGTGATGAATGTATGGAGTGAGCTGCCAGAGGAAGTGATGGAGGCTGGTACAATTATAACATTTAGAAGGCCTCTGGATGGGTACATGAATAGGAAGGGTTTAGATAGATATGGACCAAATGCTGGCAAATGGGACTTGATTAATTGAGGATATTTGCTTGGCATGGACGAGCTGGACCAAAGGGTCTGTTTCTGTGCTGAACATCTCAATGGCTCTATGACTCTGAGGTAGCTCAGTGCCTTCTTGAAGCTGTTAGGACTAAACAATAAATGCTGTCCTAGTCAGAGATGCCACATCCCACGAATGAATCGAAAACAACTGTAGACCTTCACTCCCCCTTTGGTTTTGTGAAATAAGCTTGGGCCATGTCTGCATCGGCATCACATCCTATCACCTCCCTAAAATATCACAGAGCACTTCCTACACAATAAGTTGTTGTGAAGTTTGGAGTCACATATAAAGAATGACCCTTGTATGCAAGACTGGAGAGCAGCAGGCCATTGGCAGCAAGGGATGATGGTTTCATAAGGAATAGGGACAACGTGAGGATTCATTTTAGAAGTGGAATATCCAATGTTTCTGTAACGTTCTTGTTCCTGTTTTAATACAGGACTAACTGTGGTCTGAGAACCCTCACACAAGCCTACTCTATATTTATCGGCTGATATTGCAGCTATTTCTTGATGAGTGTAAAGCCAAATTATTATCTCCAGCACATCAAGATATTGATGAAATAAAAATACTAAATCATATAAATTATTCTTTGTTTAACACTGAAGAGGTGATTTTCTGACTGTTGATAGCTTGGTGGAGTGCTGTACTTAGCAACCATACATATTAATGAAGATAGGTGCTTTTATTTTGTCCAATTTTATGATGCTTGTGAAAAGCAAGATTACCACCAATAATGAGCACTTGGATAATTGGCCCTTGAACTGAAATATTCAGATTACCCTTAGCACAAAAATCCAACTGTCCTTTCACCTCAATATTCTCAGGCGATGGTCGACTCAGCTTGGTCGCTGTTGGTAGCTTGGACTTGGGAGTTGTAACAGGACACCATGGAGAGCTGTGTGCCTTCTTTTGTGGTGTGACTCTCCATGGAAGGGGGACAGTACCTTGAGTCAGCTGAGAGATACCACTGAGTGCACCATCGCCGCCATTTTCGGCCTAGCTCCATTTGTACCTGAGCAAACACATGCAAACACATTTAGTGGAAACTTCAAAGCATTATTGAGCTGCTGCATCCCTCAATTACTAACTCATTGTAACATGCAATATCAATCTATCCAGAAGCCTGATGAAGGGATTCAATTGCCCACATTATAAAAGTCTGAGCTCAGGGGAACATATGTTTGATCTGTAGTGACGCTATGGGGCTGATCTTTAACGAAGAGTAGGGGGTATGGATGGGCTGCAGTTGTCTCATCCACAATAGAATGGCTCTGGTTCGCTTTGCTTGTGACCAGGTTCAAGTCAGTTCAAATGAGTCTTAAATTTTGATTCACAGCATATTGTGAAACAAAGTGCGCGATTTATATATACTTTAATATAATTTACTTTAGAGCTTGGATTTTGAACAAGTGGCACGGAGATTTGGGTCTGTGTGTATAAGAGTGTTTAATGATTAACTTGATGTCTTTTCTGGTGCCATTACTTTGTTTTAAAACAAGTATGAGATAGATACTTCCTGGAGTGGGAATGGGAATTTGTTGTACTAGGAGAGGTTTACAAGTGGACAGCGTTAACTTGGAAGCGCATTAGCTTGCTTTCAGTTACAGGGATCTGGTATTCATTTTGTTTTTTCTTAGGGGAAACACTCATATCTGGTAAAGCTTTTGGTTTCAGTCTGCAGATGTCCTGGTTGAAGATTTAAGTATGAATCTTCCTCCAAGAGAAAGGAGTTAGTTTGGATAAGTTTGGAAATAGATTACCTGAGTGCAAGGGTTTTACTTTGAAAGGTCTAGGTCAGAACTACCGGCTAAAACCCCGAAGGGTTACTGAAAACTGAGAAACACTAAGTTTCTATGAATACTCAAGGAAGAAACTCTCAAAACTAGGAATACGTCAAACCTATAGATGTGATAATGAAGGAAATTCTCTCTGGCATCTGAGTACTGTAAAGGAATGCTGTTGAGGTGGATGGGATATTGAGTTTTTACTGTGAGTTTTGACATCTTTCAAATTGCTTTAAAAATAGCTTGGCTTATTCAATCATGTGAAATTTTCTTTTGTGTGGTACTTTGGATTTATTGTTGAAGCCAGATCTACAGCATTGTGCATGTGTTTCAGAGAAAAACTATTTGGTTAATTAATAAAAAATATGATCAACATGGGTTTCATTGGCATCTGCCTTGTTTAATAAGAATTGCAGGTGAGATCATAACAATATGTTGTGAACTGAATTTACTTCTAATGTAATGGAATGCCAATCTCCAAGTAGCTAACTTGGGGTGTTAAAGATGGAAGTGACATGGAAATGCTTTCAGTAAAATATATCTTAAGTATCCAAAGTTGAGTAAGAAGAGTGCTTGCCTTTAAAACTAAAATAATTTGCTGTAAACACAATGTACTGCAAGAAGCTAATGTGAGCATAATCCTCATTAGTGTAACATTGAAACGCATTGAGAAAGACATAGAACCGAGCTCTGAGAGTAAAGAACTCTTTTGCATATGATTCTCCCAAAATATTAAACCGAAGCTAACGTTACCTTTATAAGAATAGGTGAAGTTTTTTCCCCGGGGTTTGGGAGTCCAAAATTAGACAGCATAGGGTTAAGGTGAGAGGGAAAAGATTTAAAAGAGACCTGAGGGACAACTTTTTCCACGGAGGGTGGTGTGATCCGCCAGAGGAACTCCTTGAGGCCAGTCAAATTACAGTATTTCAAGGACATTTGGACAGGTATGTGGGTAGGAGAGGCTTTGAGGGACATGGGCCAAATGAGCCAGGCCAATGCGTTTGTTTCCATGCTATATACCTCCATGAATCAATAATTACAAAGTTAATCTGCACAACTGCCTGAGTCAGGCTCAGGGGAACAAGGATGGCAAAATAAGTGAGGAAGTAATTACTCAGTAACCGAGGTTTCAGTGAAATCATGTGAGAATTCGCATGGAAGATGTAGGAAGATGATGAAGCCAGCAGTCTTTTCTTCAGCCGAGAGCAGCGGGAGCCGGGTGGAAGTGAGGTCGGAGCAGAGCGGCAGTTGGGAAGGTAAGTGACCGTTATTTAAACACTTACCTTGAAGCTCCCTCCCTCCCTCCTCCTCTAACCTAATTAAAGGTCCACAGACTCTCAGCAGGAAGAGCGGGAGTGATCAGAGGCCTACAGGTGGGTGAGTCTCTGCTTTAAAGATTAGCAAATACCTACCTCGACTGGCGGAGCCCTCCATTCCTGTTCCAGCAGCAGAAAGAGTGGCAGCTCTAACCGAGAAGGACTCTCGTGTGTGTTAAAGTAAGGTTTTTCTATTTATATCCTTGTGTATTGTGTAATTGATTAAAAGTTTAATTGCTTAATTGAAAAAGAGTGTAGCAGAGAAGTACTAGAAAGCATTTAATACATAAATTGTAAAAGTTAACTAAATAAGTAGTAATGGCTGGACAGGTGATGTGCTGTAGCTGTATGATGTGGGAGCTGGCTGATCCCATTGTGAACGGCAGCGACCACATCTGCAGCAAGAGTTGGTTGCTGGAAGAACTCCGGATCAGAGTAAATGATCTGGAATTTGAGCTTCAAACTGTGCGGCACATCCGGGAGGGGGAAGAATTACCTGGACACTTTGTTTCAGGAGGCAGTCACACCCGGTAGATTAAATAACCCAAATTCAGAAAGTGTTCAGGGACAAGGTGTGACTGTAAGTGAGGCAGGTAGGGGGATTCTGAGTTCAGGAGTGCAGGGGCCTCAGCCCTTGACCTTGACCAACAGGTATGAGATTCTTGATCCTGTACGGATGAGGAAAAGGACTGTGGACAGGATGAGCCAGCTGACCACGGCACCATGGTGCAGAAGGCCATTCAAGAGCGGGGAGCAAAAAGACAGGTAGTTGTTATAGGGGATTCTATTATTAGGGGGACAGATAGTATCCTATGCAAGCTGGATTGGGAGTCCTGCATGGTGTGTTGCCTGCCCGGTGCCAAAGTGCGGGACATCTCTGACCGGGTTGAAAAGATATTGGAGCGGGAGGGGGAGGATCCAGTTGTTGTGGTCCGTGTTGGGACTAACAACATAGGAAAAGCCAGGGTAGAGGACCTGAACAGGGATTATCAAGCACTAGGAAAGAAATTGAAGTACAGGTCCTCAGGGGTCATAACCTCCGGATTACTGCCTGAGCCACGTGCCAATTGGCATAGGGAAAAGAAAGTTAGGGAAGTAAACACGTGGCTAAGGGATTGGTGTGGGAAAGAGGGATTCTATTTCATGGGGCATTGGCATCAGTTTTGGAACCGGGGGGATCTGTACCGTTGGGACGGTCTCTACCTGAACCGATCTGGAACCAGTGTTCTAGCGAAAAGGATAAATAGGGTGGTCAGTAGGGCTTTAAACTTCTGAGTCGGGGGAAAGGGAAAATGAAAGAGACAGGGAGTGTGGAGTTAAATGGAAAGATAAGCAACAGGATAGCATGTGTACGGGTGGGTTTAAGCTCGAGGCAGACTAGGAATACAGCAAAAAGGAAGGATAGCTTAAGACATCTTGGGATTTCCAACCTCTCCAATAATGATAAGAAAGTTAGCATTAAGGCACTTTATCTAAATGCTCGTAGTATTCGCAACAAAGTAGATGAATTAACAGCACAAATCCTCTTGAATGATTATGATGTGGTAGGCATCACAGAGACATGGTTGCAAGGAGTTCAGGACTGACAGTTAAACATCCAAGGGTTCACAACATATCGAAAAGACAGGGAGGTGGGCAGAGGGGGTGGGTTGCCTTGTTAGCTAAGAATGAAATTAAATCTATGGCACTGAATGACATAGGGTCAGAAGATGTGGAGTCTGTGGGGGTGGAATTGAGGAACCACAAAGGCAAAAAAACTATAATGGGAGTTATGTACAGACCTCCTAACAGTGATCAGGACCAGGGGCGCAAGATGCACCGAGAAATAGATATGGCATGTCAGAAAGGCAAGGTCATGGTGATCATGGGGGACTTCAATATGCAGGTGGATTGGGTGAATAATGTTGCCGGTGGATCCAAAGAAAAGGAATTCATGGAATGTCTGCAGGATGGCTTTTTGGAACAGCTTGTGATGGAGCCCACAAGGGAGCAGGCTATTCTGGACTTAGTGCTATGTAATGAGCCAGACTTTATAAAAGACCTTAAAGTAAGGGAACACTTAGGAGGCAGCGATCATAATATGGTAGAGTTCAGTCTGCAGTTTGAAAGAGAGAAGGCAAAATCGGATGTAATGGTATTACAGGTAAATAAAGGTAATTACAGGGGCATGAGAGAGGAATTGACGAAAATCGACTGGAAGCAGAGCCTAACGGGGAAGACAGCAGAGCAACAATGGCAGGAGTTTCTGGGTGTAATTGAGGACACAGTGCAGAGGTTCATCCCAAAGAAAAGAAGGATTATCCGGGGTGGGATTAGACTGCCATGGCTGACAAAGGAAGTCAGGAAATACATCAAAGAAAAAGAGATAGCCTATGAAGTGGCCAAGAGCACTGGGAAATCAGAAGATTGGGAAGGCTACAAAAACAAACAGAGGATAACAAAGAGAGCAATAAGGAAGGAGAGGATCAAATATGAAGATAGGCTAGCAAGTAATATTAGAAAGTAACAGTAAAAGCTTCTTTCCATACATAAGAAACAAACAAGAGGCAAAAGTAGACATTGGGCCGCTCCAAATTGATGCTGGAAGGCTAGTGATGGGAGATAAGGAAATAGCTGAAGAACTTGATAAGTGCTTTGCGTCAGTCTTCACAGTGGAAGACGTGAGTAGTATCCCAACAATTAAGGTAAGTTGGGGGCAGAGTTGAGCATGGTCGGCATTACAAAAGAGAAAGTGCTAGAAAAGCTGAAAGGTTTAAAAATTGATAAATCTCCTGGCTCCGATGGGCTACATCCTAGATTTCTGAGGGAGGTGGCTGAGGAAATAGCAGAGGCTTTGGTTGTGATCTTTCAAAAGTCACTGGAGTCAGGGAAAGTCCCAGAAGATTGGAAAATTGCTGTTGTAACCCCCTTGTTTAAGAAAGGATCAAGGCAAAAGATGGAAAATTATAGGCCGATTAGCCTAACCTCTGTAGTTGGTAAAATTCTAGAATCCATTGTTAAGGATGAGATTTCTAAATTCCTGGAAGTGCAGGGTCAGATGAGAACAAGTCAGCATGGATTCAGTAAGGGGAGGTTGTGCCTGACAAACCTGTTAGAATTCTTTGAAGAGGTAACAAGTAGGTTTTATCAGGGAAACCCAGTGGATGTTATCTATCTAGACTTCCAAAAGGCCTTTGATACGGTGCCTCACAGGAGGCTGCTGAACAAGGTGAGGCCCCATGGTGTTCGAAGTGAGCTACTGGCTTGGATTGAGGATCGGCTGTCTGACAGAAGGCAGAGAGTTGGGACAAAAGGCTCTTTCTCAGAATGGCAACTGGTGTCGAGTGGTGTCCCGCAGGGTTCAGTGTTGGGGTCGCAGCTGTTCACCTTATACATTAATGATCTGGATAAAGGGACTGGGGGCATTCTGGCGAAGTTTGCCAATGATACAAAGATAGGTGGACAGGCAGGTAGTACTGAAGAGTTGGGGAAGCTGCAGAAAGATTTAGACAGTTTAGGAGAGTGGTCCAGGAAATGGCTGATGAAATTCAATGTGAGTAAATGTGAGGTTTTGCACTTTGGAAAAAAGAATACAGGCATGGACTATTTTCTAAATGGTGAGAAAATTCGCAAAACAGAAGTACAATGGGATCTGGGAGTGTTGGTCCAGGATTCTCTAAAGGTTAACTTTCAGGTAGAGTCCGTAATTAAGAAAGCGAATGTAATGTTGTCGTTTATCTCAAGAGGGTTGGAATATAAAAGCAGCGATGTGCTTCTGAGGCTTTATAAAGCTCTAGTTAGGCCCCATTTAGAATATTGTGTCCAATTTTGGGCCCCACACCTCAGGAAGGACATACTAGCCCTGGAGTGTGTCCAGCGGAGATTCACATGGATGATCCCTGGAATGGTAGGTTTAACGTATGATGAACGGCTAACGATTCTGGGATTGTACTCACTGGAGTTTAGAAGGTTGAGGGGAGATCTAATAGAAACATACAAGATAATGTATGGTTTAGAAGGGGTGGACGCTAGGAAGTTGTTTCCGTTAGGCAGGGAGACTAGGACCCGTGGGCGCAGCCTTAAAATTAGAGGGGGTAAATTTAAAACTGAAATGAGATGACATTTCTTCAGCCAGTGAGTGGTGGGCTTGTGGAATTCATTGCCATGGAGTGCAGTGGAGGCCGGGACGTTGGATGCCTTCAAGGCAGAGATCGACAAATTCTGGATCTCAAAAGGAATCAAGGGCTACGGGGAGAGTGCAGGGAAGTGGAGTTGGAATGCCCATCAGCCATGATTTAAATGGCGGAGTGGACTTGATGGACCAAATGGCCTTACTTCCACTCCTATGTCTTATAGTCTTATGAACAGGAAAAAAGACAATGCTGTAAGCTTTATCTTTGCAAATTTGATCAATAGATACTGTTTTCGCAAAGAACGCATGCTTTTTTTTATAATAAGTTTGCAAATCTCAAGGCATAATGTGCTTTACCAATCATTATTTTTTGCCCCTGAAACACACAAATGATTTTATGTTTTTTTTTCTGGAGTAGTCTTGTGATGTGCTTCAATGTTTTATTAGTCCAACTTTTGTTGGTGAATTCATGGATAATTATTGCGCATGTCTGGCCTATTTTGCTCTAGAGCCCAAGTTGAATATTTCAGGTGATTTGAAACAGGTTTGGTAAATACTAGTGTAACCCCAAAAGGCCCAGAATCCTAAGGTCCACCCTATTGAGTGTTCACTGACCAGAGTATCCAAACTATGCTTCAAACCATCCAGGACCTTCAGTTATACCAACGTTCTCTCTGGTGATTCACTAACTGATTATTCCTCATGTGAAATTTGGCTTGAATGGAATGAAGCTTTGAGATTCCACATAATGGGGAAGTTATCCAGTTTCCAACTCACTCTGTGCTTCAGATTACAGAACAAGAGAGTTTTGCTACTTTTCTTCATTGGTTATACAGTTTGAATTTTCAGGGCTTGAAGGGTTGGCAGTAGTTTTGCTTGGTGTTGCTTCCCCTTGGGTTGAAAACTGCTGAATTCCTCGACTTGGCAATGTGTACAACTTAAAATATTGGAAGAGAATTGGAAAAAAAACTGACTTGAGTTTTGCAAAGTTGACAATCCTGAGACTATTTCCTGGGGAAATGTTTGCCTTTTGGGGCAAAGGTCAGGAAAAAGGATGTAGAGGCCTGGGTTTCCATGCTGTGTTTTAGCCCAGGGTTTCTGTGGAGATGAGATTAAGGCCTCCCTCTCCTCTGGTTGCCATGGAAGGGTTCCAGAAGCAGGGGCATTTAAAGAAGCTGGTCATACACTTCGGTGATTGGGAGGATTCTAGAGGGCTGACAGCCAAGTTAAGGAAGCCTGAACAGTTCAATTTTTGTTCTCAAGGCCTTTGCTGCAACTGTGCAGGCAGCCCTACTGCACGTGGGCCAGCACAGTAGCCCAATTGCTAGTGTAAGGTCCTGCCAGGGTGGGTAAGTGGGAAAACCGCACGTCCCACACCCCCAACCCACCAGCCTCGTGGTACACTCCTGAGGCAGCTATGAAAACAGGCAGCACAGACATTCCTGCTGTAAAATAACAGACAGTCGTCAAACCTACATGGGCCTAACTCTGGAAACCCCCAAACAAAACAACATAAACTTGCATAGCAACATCAAAGAAATAAAATGGCACAAGATGCATCAAAGAAGCATTATAAAAGAAATGGATTAGTGGGTTGGCCATGCCAAATTACCCTGCAGTGTCCAAGAATGTGCAGGTTAGGTGGTTTAACCATGGAAAATACAATGTTATGGGGATAGGTGGGGGGCTGGGCCTGGGTGGGATGCTGTACAGACTCGATGGGCCAAATGGCCTCTTTCCACGCTCTAGGATTCTATGAAATATGACATTGAACCACGTCAGTATCTTAAAAGAGGGAAGTGAGGTACAGAGGCTTAGAGGGCCGAAGGGCCTGTTCCTGTGCTGTAATTTTCTTTGTATGATAGAATCTGGTAAAAACAAGAAGTCTCATGCAATATTTGGAATTCATGTGCTGCCATTTACAGCATGTCACCTTGGAGAGCATTCAACAAGCAAGATTCCTTGATAGTCTGCTGCAATATCGCTTCCTGAACAGTGGGACACGGTCATAATCAATAGAATATTAACATTGATGGGCTATTGTGTTGTTGGTCTTACCTCTCCATTCAAAAAACAGTAGAGGATTGCAACAATGAAACCCTGGGAACAGAGAACATACTGTCACACTCTGCGCACTATCTAGTTAAATATTTAGACATTAAACCATTGTCATAAAATACACTGCAAGTGAAATTCCAGGCAGACCAATACCAGATAATTACTCTGTAGAACATGAATTAGATATTAAACTTCAAACATTCATTTTGAACAGAGCCCCAAATTTCTGATTTGGCGAGGGGACCTCTGCACTGGATACACTAAAGGTGAATGTTTATCCTATAGTTTAACAGGTTAGGCCCTAGTGTGCCCTACGTTAATCAAAATTATAACTAAGTATAATGACTGACAGAAATAGTTTCTCTCTACACAAATTCTTAAATCCTGCATGAAGCTCCAGTTGATATCTGTCTAAGATGATATGTGGCACATATAAAACATGACTGTGGACTGAATAGTGTTTGAACTAATATCCTTCCGAGGATTGATCAGCATTTACACTAATATCCCTCTGAGGGTCGGTTAGCACTTTTTTGCATTCATTCATGGAATGAGGGCGTCACTGGCCAGGCCAGCATTTATTATCCATCCCTAATTGCCCAGAGGGCAGTTAAGAGTAAAACACATTGCTGTGGGTCTGGAGTCACATGTTGGCCAGACCAGGTAAGGATGGCAGTTTGCTTCCCTAAAGGGCATTAGTGAAACAGATTGGCTTTTCCTGACGATCGACTCATTGTTATCATTACACTCTTATTCCAGACATTTATTGAATTCAAGTTCCACCATCTGCCAAGGTGGGATATGAACCTAGGGCCCCAGAATGTTACCTGGGTCTCTGGATTAATAATCCCGCGATAATACCACTTAATACCATTAGGCCATCACCTATAACTTGCATTAATATCCAATGTGAATTTGATTCATGTTTATGTACACTCCTGGTGCTGTCCTGCTCAATTAACATTGGAAACCAACCTGCCAATATAAAGATTGTTAAAACTAGTTTCATTCTAGAATTCCTGCAGTCTGCTCAAAACTGGTTAAAGTAGCAATCTATTATTAACACTGAATGGTGTGGATAATAGAAGTACAAACTAAAAGCAGAAAGAGTTGTATGCACCCATTATAACTGGCACCATCTGCGTAGATGGTAACAGAGTTCTGACAAAAAGTCAGAGATAGTAAAACTAAAGGGTCATAGCCTGGAACATTAACTCAGTCTCTCTTCCCCAGACGCTGCCAAACCTGTGAAAATATTTTCAACATTACCTGCCTTTACTTGAAGTAGCAGACTGTAGGATGTCAGCAGATTCCTTAGGTTGATTTTAACAGCTCCTCTGCCCAGTTTCTAGTTGGTTAGTTGATAGACCCAGACTGAGTCCACTGAACTTAGTTCAATCACTTTGCAATCATTCACAGCAGCACTGTTTCTAAAGGTAAGCTACTTCCTCAAACAGCAACGTTCTATTTTGGCCATTTAATTCAATTGCTGATTTTGAGAATAAGAATGGTTGAGTTGTGCTAATAGCAGTGAGCGAATATGTGCAACAAATAGTTGACGAACAGATCAGTCATGATCGAACCGAATAGCGCAACAATTTACTCCTGCTCTTATATGCTAGGTCAGTTTTAACTGAATTTACATTTATAACTCCTTCCAATTCACATGCCTCTTAAAGGACCAGGTGCCATGCAAGAATGTCAGATCACCTACCTGGAAGGATCCCAGAACGAGGTCAAACACCAAGCGGAAGTAGACATTCAGATGGTCAGGAACAAAGACAAAGATAATGTAGTTTACCCCAAACAGTGGGATGAGCAATAAGGTGGACTTTGCCAGTCTCCTTTTAATAAAAGAAAATCAAACAATTAATAGCAGATAATCTTGGATCTCATATTCTTGGAGAGAACTATTTGATTTCAAATTATTTACAGGTTCTTCAGCCCATGGAACTAGGTTAAACGGGAAGGAATCATCTGCATCAGAGATGAGTTTCCTTTTGCTTAGTTCAAAATACTTGCGATTTAAAATGAAACTAGGATAACCCGGCGAAAGCTGCAGGTTTGGATTTCCTTTTCTTACCCATAGAAGAGGTTATCTGGGTCCTGATGAAGTTCCACTTATTTTAATTCAGGTCAGCTTGGGATCTGATCCAGCAGGAATGAATCCTGGGAAAGTGTCTACCAGAGGGCAGCATGATGGCTCAGTGGTTTGCACTGCTGCCTCACAGAACCACAGGACATGGGTTTGATTCCAGCCTCGGGCAGCTGTGTATGTGTGGAGTTTGCACATTCTCCCCGTGTCTGTTTGGGTTTCCTCCAGGTGCTCCGGTTGCCTTCTACAGTCCAAGGATGTGCAGGTTAGGGTGAATTGGTCAATAGTTCATAATGTTAGGATTAGCCACGGTAAATGCAGCGTTACAGGGTGAGGGACGTGGGGGTGGGTGGGATGCTCTTCAGAGGCTCAATGTGCACCTGATACGCTGAAATGTGCTGTTTTCACACTGTGGAGGTTCTATTAGATGGATTCCTTCGTGCTTTAGCACCAATGTGTTGTCCTGAGTTTGGGGATTAGTGTCAAAGCTTTCATTCTATGTGTAAATGCATGTAACGTACTGAGTGTGTTGAAAATATATAACTTGCCCAAACACTCTGAGAGAGGCTGCAGAAGTCTGGGGTGCAACGGGATCTGGATGTCCTAGAATATGAGTCACATCAAGTTTGTATTTAGGTGCAGCAAGTGATTTGGAATGAAAACGGAATCCTGCTGTTTATTGCAAAGGGAATAAAATCTTCAATGTTTTGCTACGTACATTTGTATAGAACAAATGATGAGGCCAAACCTGGATTCCTGTTTACAGTTTGGGTTGCCTTATTTTAGAAATAACATAAGTGCAGTTAAAACATTTCACAGGAGGTTTACTCAGCTGATGCCTGGGATGCTGAAGTTATCTGCTGGGGACAGGTTGGATTGGCTGTGCCTGATTCCATTGGAGTTGCAAAGAATGGGAGGTGATTTTATAGAAACTTGTTTTTATTCATTCACAGGATGTGGGCGTTGCAGGCTAAATCAGCATTTATTGCTCATCCCTAATTGCTGAGAGGGTAGTTCAGATCAACCACATTGATGTGGGTCTGAAGTCACAGGTAGACCAGACCAGGTAAGGATAGCAGATTTCCCTACCCAAAGGACATCTGTGACCAGATTTTTCCAACAGTTGACAACAGCTTCATGGTCATCATTAGGCTCTTAATTCCAGTTTTGTATTGAATTCAAATTCCATATCAGGCTCTGAGAGGATTTGACACAGTTCAATGCTGGAAGAATGTTCCCCCTTGTTTGGGGAGTGTAAAACTGGTGGACACACTTTTAAAGTAAGGGGTCTCTGAACTAAGATGGAGATGAGGAGAACATGTTTCCTCAGAGTGAGGAGAGGCTTTGGAGCTTGGGCGGCACGGTGGCTCAGTGGTTAGCACTGCAGCCTCACAGCACCAGACACCCGGGTTCGATCCCAGCCTTGGGTGACTGTCTGTGTGGAGTTTGCACATTCTCCCTGTGTCTGTGTGGGTTTCCTCTGGGGGCTCCAGTTTCCCCCCACAGTCCAAAGATGTGCAGGTTAGGCGGATTAATTCTGGGAAATGCAGGGTTACAGGGACAGGCTGGGAGGATGGGTCTGACTGTGATGTTCTTTAGGAAGTTCAGTGTGGACTCGATGGGATGAATGGCCTGCTACTACACTCCAGGGATTCTATGATTCCAGTTGGATCTCAGTGTCCATCCCCTCTGGAGGGGGCATGGACCTAAAAAACTGGCAGCTGTCGCTAACAAGTTTGTTAATGGAGAAGTCGGCAGGGTTCTGGCCTCAGCTCCTGGCCCTAAAGTGAAGTGGAATAGTGGAGCTCCATACACTGCTAGCATGCCAAGCTATACGCTGGCAGCAAGGCATGAAGCTGAACATGCACCAGGCAGGTGCAGCACCTTGTAAGAAGTTACTGCTCACCTGGCCGTGGCTAGAACTCTTCAGTTTCACTGATCAAAACTTTCTGGGTTCAATGAAGAAACTATTCCCTATTGTACAGTCGCCTTTGTGATTCTGGAGAGTTACTGACAGATTGGGAACAGGAGCTCTGATTGGGAGATTCAGAATTGAAGGCTAAGTCAGGCTAATTGTCTATCTAACTACGTTAATGATGGATCCAAGGGTGTTCTCTACTCACCTTTAGTTCAGCCTCACAGAAAAGTGGAAAACCAAGAAAATATAAAATAAGGAACGGTGGCTCAGCACCAGGGACCCGGGTTCGATTCCACCCTCAGGTGACTCTGTGTAGTGTTTGCACGTTCTCCCCGGGTCTGCGTGGGTTTCCTCCGGGTGCTCCGGTTTCCT
The DNA here is from genome assembly GCF_030684315.1 of Stegostoma tigrinum. NCBI lineage: Eukaryota > Metazoa > Chordata > Chondrichthyes > Orectolobiformes > Stegostomatidae > Stegostoma > Stegostoma tigrinum. The sequence continues at coordinate 36,962,848 of NC_081384.1, forward strand.
CCCATAGTCCAAAGATGTGCAGGTTAGCTGGATCGGCCATGCTAAATTGCCTGTAGTATTCAGGGGTGTGTGGGTTATAGGGAGATGCTCCAAGGGGCAGTGTGGACTTGTTGGGCCTAAGGGCCTGTTTCCACACTTTATGGAATCTAATCTAATCTAACTTCTCTTGAGGCTGATAGAGGCTGAATGAATGACAAGACAGGCAATGTGCCCTGGAGTTTGTTGGAAGAGTTCACCTTTTAGGGTTCTATGTGCTATGTATACATAATATTGTCACTCGATATGCTGTGTCTCACAGAGATTCAGCCTGAAAGCTGCACACACAGATATTAACCGAAAGCACTGTGGATGATGTACATCAGAAAACAAAAACAGAAATTTCTCAGAAAGCTCAGCAGATCAGGCAGCATCTGTGGAGAGAAATCAGTGTTAACATTTAAGGCCAAGTGGCTCTTCCTCAGAACTGATGGTACCCAGGCAAATGTCAGTTTATTTGTGGAAGACAGGGTGGTGGTAGGAGGGGGTAACGAGTAAATGACAGATGGGTATAGATTCCAAAAAAGAGAAAAGAACAGTTGGACAGACAAAGGATTGGAAAAAGATCTGGCTCAGAGGGAAAACAGCTATTAATTAGGACTGTTGGTGACTAACAACTGATTGTGTAACAGCAGACAATGTGCTAACAAGGCCTGGTGTGTAGGGGTTGGGGCAAGGACATGGGAGAGCCGAAGCTCTAAAGCTGCTGACCTCGATACTGAGTCCAGAGGCTGCAGGGTCACCAAGTGGAAAATGAGGTGCTGTTCTTCCAGCTTGAGCTGAGCTTTGCTGGAGCACATACACACTGACGTCAGTTGGATCACTGTAATGCCTACGTCATGATTTATTCTGTGTTTTATTGTTTTAAATAAACTAACCTTTACTGTCACTTGCCTACAGGAGGCTAGAGGAATCACATCTGCCTGGGAACATGAGGCTGTGAATAAAGAGAGACCGAGGCTCACTCACTTTCGGGAGCAGGATAAACCCTGGACAGAAGCCTGTCCTGGGCCCCTCAGCTGAGCTTGGGAGAAATGTGAAAGTGATATTGAAGGGAAATGTGTTGAGTGCTTGTTGAACAACTGCTGTCAGGGACTATGTTTCAATCTCAACTAACTTCCAACTCAAATCTTTAAGCAGCACAGAGAAAATCAAAACTTACCAGTGCAACAGAGGGAGTTCGTTTGACAGTAAAGCCCTAAAATTTATACTTTTTACAAATCTACAGCTTAGAATTAATGGTACAAGAAACTTTTTTGCACTTCACTTAGATTTTGGTTAAGAGTGATTTAACTTGATCAGCGTAGAGGAGTTCTGTCCCATATGTTGTACCACCCCGCAGTATGTAGCAAGTTTTGGACAATCCTATCACCCTGGGAGGCCTCATGTACAGGAAACGCTGCTGGTTTGACCATCTTTAGCATCAGTTAAAGGCGTTACAGTGCCTCCTTGAGGCTGAGAGAGAAATGGAAAACATGTTTTAGACATGATCACTCTACAGCTTTAGGAAGTGTAGTCAGAAAGGGAATGGATGACCATTGGTCAGAAGGAGGGAGGCAGGCAGTAATCAGGAAAACCCCAGAATGTTTCGCACTCAAGAACAGATTTTCTGTGTTGGTAAATGGTGAGAGTGATGTTCTTCTGGGGAGTGCAGCCTGAATCCAGTGGCATAAGCTAGGAGGAGAAAGTGAGGGACAGCAATAGTGATGAGAGATGTCAATAGTCAGGGATACAGACAGGTTTTTCTGCAGCCACAGATGAGCCATTGGGGTGGTGTATTGCATTCTGAATGGGGAAGGCAAACAGGCAGAGATTGTGGGCTCATGTTGGTACCGAAAATAGCGGTAGAAAGAGATATGAGGTTCTGCAACAAGAATTTAGACAGCTAGGTAGCAGATTGAAAAGCAGGATCTCAAAAACATTGTAATTTTTGGATTACTCCCTGTGCCACTTGCTGGTGAGTATAGGAATAGATGGATAGAACAGATGAATGTGTGCCTGATGAGTTGGAGCAGGAGAGAAGGCCTTTCCTGGCTCACTGGGTCTGTTTGTGGGGATTGTGGGATCTGTCCAATCCACTTGAACTGCAACGGGACCATCATCCTTGTGGGGAATTTTGAGTTCAAGAGCCAGGATGTCACATTGCAGCTTTATAAGTCTTTGGTTTGGCCACACTTAAAGAGTTGTGTTTGATACTGGTCGCCGCATTACAGGAAGGATGTGGAGACTTTGGAGAGGTGCAGAAGAGGTTTACCACAATGCTGCCTGGATTAAAGGGTATGAGCTGTAAGAAAAAGCTAGAAAAACTCTGGTTGTTTTCCCTGGAGAGGTGGAGGCTGAGGGGAGACTTGATAAACATCTATAAAATTATGAGGTGCATAGATAGGGTTGACAGTCAGATGTTCTGAGGAAGGGTCACTGAATCCGAAACGTTAACTGTATTTTTTTCTTCACAGGTGCTGCCAGACTTTTCCAGCAACTTTGTTTTTGTTCCTGACTTACAGCATCCGCAGTTCTTCTGGTTTTTATTTTGACAGTCAGAATCTTTTTCCCAGAGTTAAAATGTTCTGTGGGTGGTATGAATAAACTAGGAAACTACAGGCCAGTGAGTCTAATATCTGTGTTGTGAAACCTTGGAAAAAATTCTGAGAGACAGTGTTAATCTCCATTTAGAGAGGCAAGGATTAATCGGGAATGGTCAGCACGTCTTGTTGGGGGAGGTTACAACTAACAAATTTGATTGAATTTTCGAGGTGGGTGATTATCTGTGTAGATGAGATTTGTGCAATTGGTGTATTCTACATGTGCCTTTTGACACGTGTTGTATGGGAGTCTGGCCAAGAAGGGAAGAGCCCATGGAATCCAGGACAATTTCACAAATTTGATCCAAAACTGGTTTAGTGACAGGAGGCAGAGGGTGATGGTTGAAGGATATTTTTCTGATTGACAGCCTATGTCCTGTGTCAAGTTTCCAGTTTGCCATAGGGGTTAGTCCTGGGTCCCTTGCTGTTTGTAGACAAGAATTTCAGAGGTTTGGCCAGTAACTTCACAGCCGGCATGAAAATTGGTGGAATAGGACATAGTAAGGAAGAAACACAAGTTATAGGATAATATTAATGGACTGGTCAGAGGGGCTGAACAGTGGCAAGTGGAATTTAATCCTGAAAACTGTGAAGTAATGCATTTTGAGAGTAAGCAATGAATGATAGGATCCCAGGAAGTGCAAAGTATCAGAGGGACCTTTGCACGCATGTCCACAGACCCTTGAAGGCCGCAGGACAGTGGATATGATGGTAAGGAAGGCATTTGGGACCTTTGCCCTTGTCAGTCATTCCATAGATAATAAGAGCAGGGAGGTTATGATGGAGCTGAACGTAAAAAAGTTAGGCTACAGCTGGAGTATTGTGTGCAGTTCTGTATGCCATACTACAAGGAGAATTTGATTGCTTTAGAGAAGGTGCAGAAGAAGTCCATTAGGGTATTGCTTGAGCTGAAGCTAATCTGCTATGAAGGGTGGCTAGATAGGCTGTGCTGTTTTCCTTAGAACACAGAAAGTTGAAGGGGGAACCTAATTCAGTTGCACAAAATTATGAGAGGCATGAATTAGATAGATACGGGGAAATATTTAGAACATAGAACATAGAGCTGTACAGCACAGTACAGGCCCTTCGGCCCACGATGTTGTGCCAAACATTTTTATCCTAATCCTAAAGTCTATCTAACCTCCACCCCTACGTTATACTATCATCCATATGGCGATCTAATAGCTGCTTAAATGCCCCTAATAAGGCCGACTCCACTACCCTCTCTGGCAATGCATTCCACAGCCCTACCAATCTCTGAGTAAAGAACCTACCTCTGACGTCTCCCTGATATCTACCTCCACTCACTTTAAATCTATGCTCCCTCATAACACCTACCTCCACCCTAGGGAAAAAGTCTTTGGCTGTCTACTCTATCTATATCTCTGATCATTTTGTACACTTCTATCAAGTCACCTTTCATCCTTTATTGTTCTAAAAAGAAAAGCCCTAGGTCTCTCAACCTTTCCTTGTAAGACCTTCCCTCCATTCCAGGCAACATCTTGGTAAATGTCCTCTGCACCTTTTCCAACGCTTCCACATCTTTCCTGTGATGAGGCAACCAGAACTGGACACAATACTCCAGATATGGCCGAACCAGGCTTCTGTATAGCTGGAGCATGACTTCATGGCTCTTGAACTCAATCCCTCTATTAATGAAAGGTAACACACTATACGCCTTCTTAACAACTCTATCCACCTGTGTGGCAGCTTTCAGAGAACTGTGGACCTGAACCCCAAGATCCCTCTGCTCCTCCACGCCGCCAAGAATCTTTCTGTTAACCCTGTATTTTCCTCTGGGTAGAGGAATCAAAAACCAGTGGCATGGATTTAAGACAAAAAACTGATGGCTTAGAAGGGATTTAAGGACTTCTTTTCACTCAGATGGTAGTTTTATCTGAAAGTCACTGCTTGAAAAGGTGGTTGAGGCAGGGGCCACCATAACATTTAAGAAGTGTTCATATGGACACTTGAAATGTCATAGCCTAAAGGGCTCTTGGCCAAGTGCTGAGAAATGGAACTGAAGTGGGTAGGTGCTTGATGACTAGTGTGGACATGATGGGCTGAAGGATTTCTTTCTGTGCTACAAACGTTACAACTATGACTCATGGAGTTAAGTAATCCCTGGTAAGTGACTGATTATTAGGCTATTGTGATTAAATATGACGGGGATTCGCAGGAATGTGAATTTGAAGTTACAACCAGATCAGCCATGACCTTGTTGAATGGTACAGCAGGCATGAAGGGCTGAATGGCCTACTCCTGCTCCTAATTTGTATACTTTTTTGTGTTAAAAATTTGAGACCTTTTACGAGGCTGGAAGAAAGAATTCATTTTTAGGAACAATAGGTAGCAGAAATCAATAAAAGCAGCTCCAGCTGGGCTGAGACCAGGTTTTGTTTTATACTGTGGTGTGGTCTTTGAGGGGACACTCTGCACTCACAGGTACTGCCTGTACTCGCTTCCTCTGTTGTCCGATGAATACACTTTCTGGATGAGGATCTGGATGATGGAGATGAACAGGATGAAGTTCACCTAAATGTAAAACAGAGAGCCACATCTTACTGAGATCAGCATTTCTGGCCTGAGGTAACACATCTGTTAGTGTTTAACTGCAAAAGCAAATTGATAAACTAACTCTAGTTTTGAAAATGTCTCCAGTTTTTATTTTGGAAAGGTTCCTCGAACATTGAGGTTGAGCAAGAGGTTGGTTTGATGGCCACTGTGTGAAGCCACCTTTGCATATTTTGTGGTGAAATTGTGTTGACAGACATTAGCATTTGGGCATGTTATAATTATCCTTAGTCCATTCTGCTCATGGCCATTTTAACAAGTTTTAATTTAAAAATGTTATGCCCCTCCTTTAAAAAGTAACTTAAAAATAAAAAAAGCTAATACAAATTAAGAATTTGCTCTGATCGTTCACAATGGGATTTTAATCTCTACCCTGGGCTTGGGAAGTGAAGGCTCTTCCAGCCAGGCTCCTGGACAAGATAACACACTTCTGCAAACAACAGCAAAATTCTACTTTCTCAATGTCAGTGGAAAATTTAAAGGCGGAGGGATGTTATAGATTTGGTAAGTACGGCAGATTGTCACTTTAAGAGTCTGATCATGTTGCATTATTATGATGCGATTGGCCATTTTGGATGGAATCAGTCTAACCTGAATACAGAATGAGCACCTCCTTAATAAACATAGATTAGATGAAATTCCCTACTGTGTGGAAACAGGCCCTTTGGCCCAACAAGTCCACACCACCCCTTGGAGCAACCCACCCAGGCCCATCCCCTTATAACCAACACACCCCTGAACACTACGGGCAATTTAGCACGGCCAATCCACCTAGCCTGCACATCTTTGGACTGTGGGAGGAAACTGGAGCACCCAGAGATAACCCACGCAGACACAGGGAGAATGTGCAAACTCCACACAGACAGTTGCCCGAGGCTGGAATCGAACCCGGGTCCCTGGCACTGTGAGGCTGCAGTACTAACCACTGAGCCACCATGCTGTCCCCTAAAACTCCTGATGTTGTTAAACTCTTCGGTCTCCTGGTCCTTTTTAAAATATAACAACATCAATTTACTCCATTCTCCTCTTCTGTTTCTCTCCCTGCCTCGAAATGTGTCTGTCTTGTTCACCTCAACTACTCCATTTGCCATTCTAGCTACTCACTGCCTAAAGGAGTTTCTGCTGAGAGCCCACTGAATCTATTTGTGATTCTCATATTTCCTTTGTTCTGTTCTGCCCCATGTGTGGAAACATATTCTCCATGTCTCCGCCCAACTCACTGCACACCCCCCCCCCCCCCCCGCCCCACCCCCCAAAGCCCGAACTATATTGGGTCATTCCTTAGCCTTTTGTTCCAGAGAAAAGACACCCGACCTTTCTGGTTTGTCTAACCTCGGTTCTGGGATCATGAATATAGAGCCTTTGCAGTTTCTCCAAAGCCCCTGCATTGTTTTTGTCATGTGCACACAATGATGGTTACAATACAAATGCAGCTACGGCACACTGAGGGCAAAGTAAATGGCAGTCACTCACCCCATGTTTTCCTTTCCTCTGTTGACCTGCTATTCTTAACTACACACCTTAGTGTTAACTATGCTTTAGCGATATGACTTGCAACCAAAAGTTGTGGGTTCAAGTACAACTCCAGGGAATTGAAGACAAAATCCAGGTTGATAATGCAATGCATACTGAGGGACAGTTACACTGCCGGAGGCATACTAGTCAAAGGAGATTTTACACTCCTTCGGGTGATTATAAAAAGAGAACATATGGAGTGAGTTTGGAGTTGAGTTACGGGGGTTGTCTCTATTGTTTTAGCCAATATTCAACCATCAAGCAACACGTGTAGAACAGTTCATCTCGCTCTTACCGTTTTGCTGTTTATGGGAGCTTGCTATGCACAAGGTGCATGACATATTTCCTCCATTACAACTGAGACTTGATTTCAAAAACAGTGGGTTGGTTAGCTAAGTTGGCTGGACAGCTGGTTTGCAATGCAGAGTGATGCCAACAACATAGAATTAATACCCCACATTGGCTGACATTACCATGAAGGACTCTCATTCCCAATCTCTCCGTTCACCTGGGGCTTGGTGATCCTCAGGTTAAATCACCACCAGCCACCTCCCTCTCTCCAAAAAGCGAGCAGCCCAATGGTCTGCCAAGACAATGCTAACTTTACCCTTAAACTTCAAAAATACTTTTTTGCTTGTTGGGATATTGAGAGACCATAAAAGGCTCTGCAGAAATATAGCTTTCTTTCCAATCTCTTGGGGATAAGTTGAGGACAGCAGGGGGATACTTAGACAGGAATGATCCTTTGTCCATGTATCTCCCAGTCACTAATCACAAACTGACCTGGTATGCAGACATCAGGAGTTCTTGTTCTCCCTCTAAGATGGGGCTAATGTGAGATCCATAGAGAGACAGTAACATGGACAACTGAGAAAATACCATCAAAACTGTCATGCAACTCTGACTGACAATGTCAATGTCGACGAAAGTACACAGGGGAATACTCACCAAAATAGTCAGAGAAATTGGAGCCTTAATAATCCAAAAATATGGAGAGTCAATTGAATCCCAGCACCTAAAAGAGGTGTTAAAAAACTTTGTTTTTGACCTTTGTAATATGAAAATAATCTTCTCTTACTTCCAGAATAACTATGTGACCTACTTTCAGCAGAATGGTCAGTGTACAATGCATGTGACAATGACCACAGGTAATTTAGAGAGTAGGGACACTCCTGATCCTGAGATAGATTCTCAATGGGTGCTGGGGTTGGTGAGGTAGGTGGTGATGTTGGTGTTTTGTGTGCATGTGTGTGCTAATTTCAACCTCTCTAAACATGTCATAACACACCTCAATGGCATGTGAGCTTTGAATCTGGGCCTTCTAGTCTAGAGACCAGGACATTACCACTGTGCTGTAAGCAATCAACTCTCTTTTCTCACTGCCTCCATGAATGGTATGGCACCTGGTGAATCATTATACATAAATAAGAAATAACAGAACAGCATGGAGGGCTGGGGAACGTGCTGAATCTGTAATGTGAGGTTTGTTTTCTGTAATCAAAGTTAAATGATCTTTAATTCCTATCTTGATTCCAAGGTTGTAACATGATTAATGTGGTGTAACTGCAATTGTTAAAGGAACTGAATGAACAGAAACCTGCAACAGAGTGCTCTAGATTAGGTTAATTACCAAATTGATAAGATTCAAGCTATTATTAAAGTTATAACAAATGATTCACATGGGCTGATTGCTTGGAAGCTGATAAGGTGGCAGCTATGTAATTATTGTTTCATTAATTGTGTGAAGGCTGGGGAATGGTTCTATAAAATGATCTACAACAGAATGAGGCTGCATCTGACAACTGCCAATCACTGGGACTTGATAAGGTGGGGGGGTCAGCCTACCTGCAGCCCACCATGCCAGTTACAAGCAGGGGTAAATATAACTGTACCCTGACAGAATCATACCCAGCAACTCGACTCAGCCCCAATCATGCAAAGAGCATCCCACCCAGAACCAGCACCCAACCCTGCACCTACCGTGGCCAATCCACCTCAACTCACCTGCATATCTTTGGACTGTGGGAGTAAACAAGAGCAAACCCACACAGACATGGGGAGAATGTGTACACTCTCATACAATCACCCAAGGCTGGAATTAAACCCAGGAACCTAGCACTGTGAGGCAGCAATAAGCTTGGGTTAAAGCAATCTGATCAACTATTTAGAGAGCAGAAAGAACTGATCACTACCTTAGTGCTGACTCTTGGAGAAGCATAGGCAACCGCAGAGATGTGTGGCTGTCAGTCTTATTGAGTGTAAATCGATTTGAGTGCTGAGTAAAGATAAAGTTTAGGGCGGCACGGTGGCTCAGTGGTTAGCACTGCAGCCTCACAGCGCTAGGGATCCGGGTTCGAATCTCACCTCGGGCGACTGTCTGTGTGGAGTTTGCACATTCTCCCCGTGTCTGCATGGGTTTCCTCCGGGTGCTCCAGTTTCCTCCCACAGTCCAAAGATGTGCAGGTTACGTGGATCGGCCATGCTAAATTGCCCGTAGTGTTCAGGGGTGTGTGGGTTATAGGCCAATGGGTCTGGGTGGGATGTTTCAAGGGGCAGTGTGGACTTGTTGGGTCGAAGGGCCTGTTTCCACACTGTAGGGAATCTAATCTAATCTAACTTCTCTTGATGCCATGCACGAACTATAATTTGTGAATCTCGAGTTGATACCAGGAATAAACTTTTGAACTAAAAAGGGGGTATTAATTTACAAAATGTATTATTTTAGCATGTTACAGTGTGTGTGTTTGCGTATAGGGCTGGGTTTTTTTGGGCAAGTGTGCAGTCAGGATTGGTCTCGGTTTGGAAAACCTCAGCGGCTAAGCATCTGACAACAGATAACATCCAGCATCCAGACTCACAGAAGGAGAATCACCTCTGAACTAAACCCTGGAGGGAAGCTGATGTCTGGAATTGTTCTCTCTTACCCAATATTATCATGGTGCAGCATCGCAAGCGTCCAACTGACAGTAATCAGCAGTGGAGCACCTATAGAAACAGAAATACGATTATCAACTGCATCACTGTGATTTTGCCCATGGTGAACATTACTTTTACAATTGATTGGCAAGTCTACTATTTTAAAACTGAATCTGCTCTCTCATGGTGAAAGTGATTAAGGAAATTGGATTAAGAAATTGATAACAGGATCAAGGAAATGCTGGGGAGAGATGTTAAAGAGGAGTCTTAAGTTCTGTGTTCAGCAGTACCATTGATCTCTTCACCACATGTACAGGGGAAGCCAGACACTGCTGTGAAGCTGTCCTTCATGTGGGGTCCAGTCACCCTCCTAAATACAGCTCAGATCAGAAAAAAGTCAATGATGCTCTGATATTGTCCATGGGATACAGTATTTTTGTACATTTTGCATTACAATAACCATATGTTAACAGTGTTATTATTCCTTCCCCCTTAATGTATACATCTAATCCTGATCAATGATGGATGCCTCTACTGACAGATCTAGGATCCCCACGATCTCATGATGTTTACCAGACATCATTACCATCAGGCCTTGTGATTCTAAACATTTACATTCTCAAGTTGTTGATAATAACAACTGCAGATGCTGGAGTCAGAGACAACATAGTGTGGAGCTGGAGGAACACAGCAGGCCAGGCAGCATCAGAGGAGCAGGAAAGCTGATGTTTCGGGTTGGGACCCTTCTTCAGAAAATGTGTCCCCACCTACACTCTCCTCTCCACCTATCTTCTCCTCCATCCATCTTCGGTCCGCCTCCCCCTCGCTCCCTATTTATTCCAGTTCCCTCTCCCCATCCCCCTCTCTGATGAAGGGTCCAGGACCGAAACGTCAGCTTTTGTGCCCCTCAGGTGCTGCTTGGCCTGCTGTGTTCATCCAGCTCCACACTTTGTTATCTTGGATTCTCCAGCATCTGCAGTTCCCATTATCTCTGATCACACTGATTTATCTCTACCTTCCCAAGTTATTGGTTATACTCTTTTTCAAACATTTCCCAGGATTGCTTATCTCTAAGGACTGCTCGAATTCTGATATTCATTGTATTCATTGCTATGCCTATCAAACTCGGTTACTCACTTTCCTACTGTCTTAATCACAAGAGATACAAAAGGATGAAAAATTCCTTCTAATTGCTGTAAAATTCATAATATTATTTTTATTGTAAAGTTAGTTATGTATAAAGTTGTATGGTTACATCTGATATTACAGTTCTTTAGCCAATGAGTTGGGAGCAGCTTCTCTCTGTTAAAGTTGCCTATCACTTAAGGACCTTTTAAATTCTGTTATACTTTTTACTAAACTCATTACTGGACTTACAAAAGGGATTAATTTTTACTAATTGTTACAAAAATTGTATTATCAGTTCCAATATAATTATATGGTTAGATCTAATGTTAGAATGTTTTAGCCATTGGGTTGTGAGCAGATTCTGTACCACTTGAATTAATTTGAATCATTTATTGTCACATGTATTCTATTTAAAAATGCAGTGAAAAGGGTGTACCTTTGCCATACGTGTATGGTGCCATTCACATTTACTTAGAATAAGACAAGAAAATAACAAGAGAGTCCAATTTTCCTTTCCACTGCCACAGTCGCACTCCGGGATTTCCAGCCCTTGCCACGCCTCCACCTGACCTTGGAAATATTTGGTAAACACTGCTCTTGTATCTTACAGCTGCACTATAACTCATTCTAGTCACATACTGTCTAAGATGACATTTACAGACCCGACCCTAAATGTTTCTACAATAAGTATTTTACCTAACAAGATAACAGCTGTTTCATCAATAAGACTAAAACTCAATCACCTTCACATATCAATGAACTTGGCTGATCTCCTGAGTTCTTACAACACATAACCTCATCCATATCATTTGTCTCTGTTATTGTGGGATCATACTTTTCTTTTTAAAGTTTGCTACAAACTTCAGGCTGTCTGTTCCCGGGCATTTCTTTATCAGGCTGTCTCTTACAGAGATCTGCAGCAGTTGCTTTTACAGAACACCCTGTATTTTGATTTGTGAGACTATTTGTCTAAAATAGACCCTGTTACCTTGATAATAAAATGTGAGGCTGGATGAACACAGCAGGCCAAGCAGCATCTCAGGAGCACAAAAGCTGACGTTTCGGGCCTAGACCCTTCATCAGAGAGGGTCTAGGCCCGAATCGTCAGCTTTTGTGCTCCTGAGATGCTGCTTGGCCTGCTGTGTTCATCCAGCCTCACATTTTATTATCTTGGAATTCTCCAGCATCTGCAGTTCCCATTATCCCTGTTACCTTGAGTTGCTTCCTCCTCAAAGCTACCACTGTGCTAACTTATCATCTCACTTTAATTCTGGATGGTGTGAAGCTAATTCATTTATGCCAATGGGTGGGCATATTGTGCCATCTCTGACCATGGTTTGCCCCAGCAGGAAATAATGAAAATAAAAATGCTCCTCAGCTTTCTGCATTTTACTTTCCACTCTAGGCACTGCACTATAGGAAAGATGTTAAGTCCTTGGAAATGATACAGAGGAGATTTACCAGGATAGTGCCAGGGATAAAGGTGTCCAGTTATATGGAGACATTGGCGAAGTTGGGGTTCTTCTCTTTAGAGCTTTCTGGGTTGAGTGGAGAACTAAGAGGTGTTTAGAATTTTGAGGGGTTTTGTTAGAGCAAATGGAAGAAAGTTGTTTCACTGGTGTGAGATCTGTTAACAGAAGGACACAGATTCATGTTAACTGGCAAAAAAAACTGTGGGCGAGATAAGGGCAAGATTATTTTTATTCAATGGATTTTTCTGTGATTTGAAATGTGTCCCATGGAAGATGATTGGAAAACTATTCAATCATAACTTCCAAAGGAAGAATGGGTAAATAGTTGTAAAGGAAAAATGTAGCAGGTTATGGAGAATGAACAAGGGGAGGCCAAATGAATGCAGTGTATAATGTGATACCAGCAATTTCTAATGGTGAGTATAGGATGGAAGAGCAGTCTCTGTGTTGCATGATTATCCAGAGACCTGGAAGGAAGCACAAGTTTTACCAGATGAAGAAAGCATGTATATTTACAATTCTGTAAATGAAGAGTTTTAAAGGAAAGCAATTTGGTTCAAGATACAGTACCAGGGAGAATAAAATTGACTAGAACCATTGCAAACAAAAAAAAGATAGCTCTTTCAAAGACCCTGGGGCTGAAGGGCTTTTTTGTGTTATATGGTTCCATGAATGAAAAGAGAATGCCTTACCCCAGGCCATCATGATGTACCACCAGAAATACTCCCTCTCAGTGAAGAAGACCACGATGAGGGTGTGTAGGTATATGCCTTCTGCCAATAGCCAGAAGAAGTTTGCTGTGATACTAAACTGGAAGAACACAATTGCAGCTTTGCAGGATGGCTGGGGAGGACAGAAACAGACATTACCCACAATTCTGACCCCTTATCCACAAGTTCACCCCTGCATACAGTATTGTATAAATCACTCCCCAGAGTTAATAGGATATACATTGAAGTAGAACCAAAGGACTTTGTGATTTACAGGGATTTTATTGTAAATCTGCACAAATATTAGTTTCCACCTTTCCCTTCTGGATCGTTTCTCTGCCCTCAAGCCAATTATCCATGGGAATTTCTTAGATATTATCTAACCAACCTGTTCAAAGGTGTTATGACACATCTTTGGAGCAGATGGCTCTTGAACTCAGGTTTTCACAGCCCAGAGGTAGGAACACTATCACTTTGCCACAAGACCACACCCGGGAGAATTCTTAAATACGAAACTCAAATTTGCAGCTGCTCTTTCTGGCTCTTCATGAATGCGCTTTTCTAACTTTGGCAACTCATTGCATGTTGCTTTATGAATGAGGTACCTGTTCAGGTTATTTATGACATGCAGTCTCTCTTACTCTCTGATTTAGTGCTTATTAGTTACACTACCACAGCACAATACAAGCTGTTTAATCTTGCCCATGCTGAGACTATAAGGGATCTCTCCTGCTACAGGAGGGTTTGAACCAAGCAATGCACTGAGTGTTAGTGGTTGCAGGCCCCCATTTTTGGGCCACGGTCCATGTGAACATCTGTTAATTTGCTGGTGATGGCTGCAGGGTGAAGTGGAAGCACAGACTCATTCCCACCCAGAAGCTCTGCCAGTCATGTTCTATATGGAACAGTAACAGCCTTGGGTCCAATATAAATACAGAAGACATGTGCCCAGCGCACTAACCTCCTCCTCCAGCCACATATAGCGCTTTACTATAAGACCATGTGGCCCTCCCTCTCACAGCTTAACACGAAGACCTAAACACATCTCAAAACATACAGTGCCGAGTTCTGAGGAAGGGACTTACACAGTAAAAACGAATATTAATATAATTTAGCAGCTAACACTAATGAGACTTGAAAATATTTGAAAAAATACGTAATAAAAAGGGTAATCAAATGACAGTGGAGGACACTTAGGGTCCAAGCAGGAGGTATCCCTGTGTTGGCGAGGGCATGGCTGAGGTGCAAAGTGACTACTTCTCTGGAGAAGATGGTGATCCTCCCAGGGCAGGTACCCTAATAGCTGTTGGTGATAGGTGCCTACCTGATCCAGGTTTGTATCAGCAGGTGGTAGCAGTGACCTTTGCTGAGGAATGGAGTCTCCCGAGGCTTTGCCTCGGATATGGAGTCATTTGTTTTATTAGTTTTTATTTATTCATATTTCCTGTCAAGGGAGCCGGACACGCTGCCCGTTGACATTGTTTTGAGGGACTTGTCTGCTTGTGGACAGCACGGTGTCTCAATGATTACCACTGCTGCCTCACAGCACCAGGGACCCGGGTTCGATTCCACCCTTGGGTGACTGTCTGTGTGGAGTTTGCACATTCTCCCTGTGTCTGTGTGGGTTTCCTCTGGGGGCTCCAGTTTCCCCCCACAGTCCAAAGATGTGCAGGTTGGGCGGATTAATTCTGGGAAATGCAGGGTTACAGGGACAGGCTGGGAGGATGGGTCTGGCTGTGATGTTCTTTAGGAAGTTCAGTGTGGACTCGATGGAATGAATGGGCTGCTCCTACACTGCAGGGATTCTATGATTCCAGTTGGATCTCAGTGCCCATCCCCTCTGGAGGGGGCATGGACCTAAAAAACTGGCAGCTGTCGCTACCAAGTTTGTTCTTGCCACCAATGGAGAAGTCAGCAGGGTTCTGGCCTCAGCTCCTGGCCCTAAAGTGAAGTGGAATAGTGGAGCTCCATACACTGCTGGCATGCCAAGCTATACGCTGGCAGCAAGGCATGAAGCTGAACATGCACCAGGCAGGTGCAGCACCTTGTAAGAAGTCAGTGCTCACCTGGCCGTGGCTAGAACTCTTCAGTTTCACTGATCAAAACTTTCTGGGTTCAATGAAGAAACTATTCCCTATTGTACAGTCGCCTTTGTGATTCTGGAGAGTTACTGACAGATTGGGAACGGGAGCTCTGATTGGGAGATTCAGAATTGAAGGCTAAGTCAGGCTAATTGTCTATCTAACTACGTTAATGATGGATCCAAGGGTGTTCTCTACTCACCTTTAGTTCAGCCTCACAGAAAAGTGGAAAACCAAGAAAATATAAGAAATATGAAATAAGGAACGGTGGCTCAGTGGTAAGCACTGTTGCCTCACAGCACCAAGGGCCCAGTTTCAATTCCATCCTCAGATGGCTGTCTGTGTGGTGTTTGAACATTCTTCCTGTGTCAGTGTGGATTTGCTCTGGTTTTCTGCCACAGTCCAAAGATGCGCAGGCTAGATGGATTGGCCATGCTAAATTGCCCGTAGTGTTCAGGGATGCCTAGATTAGGGGGTTACGGGGGGATGCGTCTAGGTGGGATACTTTGAGGGTCAGTGTGGACTAATTGGGTCTAAGGGCCTGTTTCCACACTGTCGGGGTTCTTTGAAATCTATGAATATCATAGAATCCCTACAGTGCAGAGAGGGGCCATTTGGCCCTTCGAGTCAGCACCAACCCTCAGAAGAACATCCTACCCTGAACCAGACACCCACCCTGCACCTGTAACCCCACATTAACCAAGGCTAACCCATCTAGCCCGCACATCCCTGGACACTATGGAGCAATTTAGCATGGCCAATCTATCTAACCTGCACATCTCTGAACTATGGAAGGGAACCAGAGTGCTCAGATGAAACCAGTGCAGGCATGGGGAGAATGCGCAAACAACACACAGAAGGTTGTCCTAACACTTTGAGGCTGCCATGTTGACTACTGAGCTATTGTGCTGGCCTACATATTACACTTTATGGCCCATCAAGCTGCTCCCATTTAATATGACCAAGGCTAATCTGTGGCCTCAGTTCCACTTTCTCAAATGCTCCCTAAATTGCATGATTTCTAGATACTAATGATCTGTCTATTCTGTTCACAAGCCTTTGGGATGGAGCATTCCAAAGATTCACAGCTCTTTACGTGAAGGAATTCTTCTTCATCTCAGTACAAAATGATCAACCTGGCAGTGTGCCCTCAAGGTTTAGATTCCCCAGCCAGGGGCAAGCTACATCTTAGTGCCCACCTTGTAAACCCCTTAGTAACTTTATAGAGGGCAGGATATTGTTAGGATCCTGACGTAACATCATTTACAGGGGATGTAGCTTCCTTCATGCCCTAAAATCCCTCCAAAGAGCGGAGAACCAAGTGAATTGTGTCAAATTTTTACAAAAAAAATGCAATTGGGATATTGCAGTCAATTCTGGGCATCAAAGTCCAGAAAGGATATTATGTCCTTAGACAGGAGATGACGGAAACAGATTCAATCAGAAGTTTTAAAAGAGAAATGTTTGAATGGAAACATTCAGAGGCCAGTGGCAAAATATGCTGGCATGGACACGATGGGCTGTTGTAACACTGTGTGGCTCTACGGGCTGAATTTAAACATGTTAGCTAGTAATAAAGTGGTAACTATACTTTTAATATAAGGATAGCCACTGAGCATGTGCAAGGATCTGTAACAATGACATCAGATCACATGAACTCTGACCTTGGATCCAGAGTTATCCCTCTTCCTTCCTATACAGAATATGTATTCAGTAGGGTTATTGTTGTTCAATGACATAAGTATGGATTATTCTTTAATCAATGAGCCAGACATGACCTTACCAAATATTTTAATAAGGCTGATTGCCTCTGACCCATCATCCTGTTTTACAGGTTTAACTGTGATGGCCAGTGTTCTAGTTCTTGGAAAACCTGGCAACTATAAAGGAGAGTCTTGAGGAGAATTTTGTTGCATTTAAAGCATGGCTTGTGGGCTAGAAGGAGTAAGTGCATTTCTGATACCTCCACTTTATCAGACAGCCCACATCCCCTGCCTTTAAGGATCATATGATCTCCCCAAACCCGCAGCCGTAAGGATTGTAGATTAGACCAATCCAGTACTGCAAACTTTTCTAGAGGCTTCCCAAATAGAATAGAAGCTAAACGTGACAATGACACCAACTTGTGTCCAGGAGCCTGTAAACTGCAAAAGAGGCAGGCTGTAGAGTTAAAATCTAATCATTGCCTTCTGGGAATCATCATCCTGGGAATGGTTCCCATGTACTAGGGCATCTGGTGACAATGGAAGTTCAATCCAAGATCACCAGGGAGTTTGGATGACGGGGTGGATGAGTTACATAAGAACATAAGAACTAGGAGCAGGAGATGGCCATCTGGCCCTTCGAACCTGCCCCGCCATTTAATAAGATCATGGCTGATCTTTTGAAACACAGCCCCACTTACCTGCCCACTCACCATAACCTTAATTCCTTTACTATTCAAAAATTTATCTAGCCTTGCCTGAAACATATTCAGCGAGTTAGCTTCAACTGCTCCACAGATTCACAACCTTTGGGTGAAGAAGTTCCTCCTGATCTCAGTCCTACATCTGCTTCCCTTTAATTTGAGGCTATGCCCTCTAGTCCTAGTTTCACCTGCGTGCAGAAACAACCCCCCTGCCTCCACCTTATCTATTCCCTTCATAATCTAATATGTTTCTATAAGATCTCCACCTTATTCTTCTGAATTCCAATGAGTATAAGTCCAGTCTACTCAGTCTCTCGTCATAATCCAACCCTCTCAACTCTGGAATCAACCGAGTGAATCTCCTCTGCACCCCCTCCAGTGCTAGTATATCTCTTCTCGAGTAAGGAGACCAAAACTGCACACAGTACTCCAGGTGTGGCCTCACCAGGACCTATACAGTTGCAGCATAGCCTCCCTGTTTTTAAACTCCATCCCTCAAGCAATGGCAGACAAAATTCCATTTGCCTTTTTAATTACCTGCTGCACCTGTAACCCCACCTTCAGTGGTTCATGCACAAGGACACCCAAGTCCCTCTGCACAGCAGCATGCTACTATTTTTTACCATTTAAAACATAGCCCATTTTCCTGTTATTCCTACCTAAATTGATGACCTTACACTTATCAACATTGTACTCCATCTGCCAGACCTTTACCCACTCACTTAGACTATCTGTATCCCTCCGCAGACTTTCAGTGTCTTCTGCACTCTTTGTTCTACCACTCACCTTAATGCCATCTGCAAATTTTGACACACCACACTGAGACCCCCAACTCCAAATCATCTATGTAAATTGTAAACAATTGAGGTCCCATCAGTGATCCCTGAGGCACACCACTAGTCATTGACCGCCAGCCAGAAAAACCCCCATTTACCCCTACTCTTTGTTTTCTACTGGTCAACCAATCCTCTATCCATGCCAATACATTACCTGTAATATCATGCAATTTTATCTTCTGTAGCAGCCTTTGAAGTGGCACCTTGTCAAATGCCTTCTGGAAATCCAGATACACCATATCCACAGGTTCCCCATTATCCACCATGCAAGTAATGTCCTCAAAGAATTCTACCAAATTAGTTAAACATGACCTACCCTTCATGAACCCATGCTGGGTGTTCCCAATGGGACAGTTTATATCCAGATGTCTTGCTGTTTCTTCCTTAATGATAGATTCAAGCATTTTCCCCACTACTGAAGTTAAGCTAACTGGCCTATAGTTACCCGCTTTTTGTCTACTTCCTTTTTTCAACAGTGGCATCACATTGGCTGTTTTCCAATCTGCAGGAAACACCCCAGACTACAGTGAATTTTGGTAAATAATTACACGCGCATTTGCTATTTCCCCCATCACCTCTTATAGTACCCTGGGGTGCATTTCATCAGGGCCAAGAGACTTGGCTACCTTTAGCCCCATTAACTTGCCCAGCACTGCCTCCTTAGTGATAATGACAGTTTCTAGGTCCTCGCATGCTATAACTTTCTTGACTTTCGTTTTCACCATGTTATTTGTGTCTTCCACTGTGAAGACCGACATGAAATAACCATTTAATGTCTTGGCTATTTCCTCATTCCCAGCTATTAAATTGGCCTTCTCATCCTATAAAGGACCAATGTTTACCTTTGCCACTCTTTTACGATTTACATATTTATAGAAACTTTTGCTGCCTGTTTTTATATTCTGAGCTAGTTTATTCTCACAATTTATCTTATTTTTCTTTATAATTTTTTTGTGGCTTTCTGTTGGCCTTTAAAGATTTCCCAGTCTACTAGTTTCCCACTACTCTTTGCTTTTTTGTATGAGTTTTTTTTTCAATCTGATACTTTCCTCTATTTCCTTAGACATCCATGGCTGGCTCTCTCTTTTCCTTATCACTGGAATATACTTCTGCTGAGCACTGTGAAAAATTGTTTTGAAAGTCCTCCAATGTTCCTCAATTGACCCACCATAAAGTTTTTGCTCCCATGCTACCTTAGCTAACTCCTCCCTCATTCCTTCATAGTTTCCTCTGTTTAAGCACAGGACATAGGTACTGGATTTAACCTTCTCACGCTCCATCTGTATTTCAAATTCGATCATACTGTGATCACTCCTTCAGAGAGGATCCCTAACTGATGTAGCAGCCTTTGGTATGGCACCTTGTCAAATGCCTTCTGGAAATCCAGATACACCATATCCACAGGTTCCCAACTGTCCACCATGCAAGTAATGTCCTCAAAGAATTCCACCAAATTAGTTAAACATGGCCTACCCTTCGTGAACCCATCATTAATTATTCCTGTCTCGTTGCACAGGACTAGATCTCGGATAGCTTGCTTCCTCGTAGATTCCATGACATATTGTTCAAGGAAATTATCGTGGATGCATTCAATGAACCCCTCCTCAAGGCTGCCATGACTGACCTGGTTTGACCAATCGATATGTAGATTAAAATCCCCCATGATAATTGCTGTACCAGTTTTACATGCATCAGCTATTTCTAGGTTTATTGCCCGCCCCAACAGGATGTCATTATTTGGTGGTCAATAGACCACACTTATCAGTGACTTCTTCTCCCTGCTATTTCTAATTTCCACCCAAATGGATTCAACATTTTGTTCAGTAGAACCTATATCATCTCTCACTACCGCCCTGATATCAACCTTAAAAATCAGAGCAACACCACCTCCCTCACCTTCCTGTCTGTCCTTCTGAACAGGTTGATACCCCTGGATATTTAACTCCCAGTCATGACCATCCTGTAACCATGTCTCTGTAATGGTCACTAAATCATACCCCTTTGCCATGATTTGCACCGGCAACTCTTCCAGCTTGTTTCGAATGCTCCGAGCATTCAGATAAAGTGCCCTTATGACAATTTTTGCACCTTCTTTTTGGGTCCTATTAACTCCATTACTAACAGCTCTTGAATTCTTCTTCCCTTTAACTTTTTTCCTAATTTTCAATGGAGTTGAAGCTTCCTTGTCACTTGCTGCTTTGCCTTGCATTAATTATTATTCTCCCTCTACGCTCACTTCTCCCTTCCCCCCTACTTACTAGTTTAAAGTCGTATTAAACACCCTATTTACCCTTTTCACCAGAACATTGGTCCCAGCCCTGTTCAGGTGGAGTCCATCCCAGTGGTATAGATCCCTCCTGTCCCAGAACTGATGCCAGTGCCCCATGAAAAGGAAACCCTCTATCCCACACCACTCTTTTAGCCACATGTTTACTTCCCTGATCCTTGCCTTCCTATGCCAATCTGCACGTGGCTTGGGCAGCAATCCAGAGATTACAACCCTTGAAGGCCTGTTTTTTAATTTTGTTCCTAGCTTTTCATAATCCCGAAACAGGTCTTTTTTCCTCATCCTGCCTGTGTTGTTGGTACATACGTGGACCACAATGACTAGATCCTCCCCCTCCCTCTCTAGTGTCCTCTTCAGCCGGTCAGAGATGACTCACACCCTGGCACCAGGCAGGTAACACACCATGTGGGATTCTCTATCCTGCTCACAGAGGATACTGTCCGTTCCCCTGATGATGGAATCCCCTACAAATACAAGCTTTTTGCTCCTCCCTCTTGAATGGCCCCCTGGACCATGGTGTCAGGGTCAGTTGACTCATCGTCCCTGCAGCCCTGTTCCTCATTCACGCAGGGAGCAAGTGCCTCATACCTGTGGGACAATGTCAAGGGCTGCGGCTCCTGTGTTCCTGTCTGCAGGGTCCCTCTACCTGCCTCACTCGCAGTCTCACACTGCTGTCCCTGTCCTCTGATCGAATGAACATTAGTTAATCTACCAGGTGTGACTGCCTCCTGGAAAATGAAGTTACCTTTTAAATATTTATACTGAGTTCTTCAGATGTTATATTGAACACTTGCTCAGAGATGTTGGGACACAGCTCTGGAGTAGGATGGGGCTTGAACCTGGGACTTCTTCGCTCAAAGGTAAAGACACTACCTTTGTGCCCTAAGAACTAGGGTCCCATAAGAAGCAGGTGTAGCAGCTTTGATTAGTAGCTTGTTGGCTATCCTGGGGCACAAAGAACTAGGAGAAGGTCAGAGACAGATCTTCAGTTTTCCATCTGATCTAGTTCAAAAAGGCACGTACCGAGATTAATACTAATGTTTCAGATGGAAATGGAACCAACCCACATTTCAATTCACCATGAAGACTGTTCATCCTTGTGAGCAAAATATATCAACTGGGCTGTACATAACCTGGGACTGATTGACTATCACCAGCCACCTGCCCTGGGGGGAGAATGTGAGAGTTCACCCCCTTGAGTGTTATGATGCCATAATTAGGAACTGAAGATGAACCTGACCCTGATTTATTGTTTAAATATAAAATCAATGCTGAGACAGATTACATAGATTGATGATTACTGGAATCCCTGCAGAGACTTCAGAGTGCCCGAACTCTGAACTCAATGTGAACTTTCTTTAGGGGTCCCCACAAAGTTTCACTTACCGTAGATAGGGTGCATTGGTCCAAGTCAGTGCCAAACAGCACCACATCCTTAACAAACACAGCAATGGCTCTCATAATGAAGGAGACAAACAGGTTCATGTGGATATAGTTCCTGGTGCAGTGGAGCTTTCTGTGTCAAAGACAGTTAAAGAAGTGTTAAGTTAAAGAAGTATTATAATGAAATAAAACGCCTTCAGTTGAGAAGCCATCAATCTGTTTTTCATCACCCAATCTGATCTCTCTATATTCCTATCAACCAAACCTTCCCACCAACTCTCTAAAGTGAACTTTCCCACAGTATCCCTTAATGCGCTCCCTAGTGGCATTGTGGCTCAAACCACAGCAGGAGGACTGCGGTGGTTCAAGAAGGCAGCCCACCACCACCTTCTCAAGGGCAACCAGGCACGAGCAATAAACGCTGGCCCAGCTGGCGATACCCACATCTCACAGATGAGTAAAAACATTTTTAAAAATTCCAACTTGTCTCTCAATCCCACCATATTGCTTAATTCTGCCTCTCTACCGTAACCCTCAGTCCCAACATATCCTTCAATCCCACCAGATCCATAACCTTTGATCCCACGTTCCAATCTTCCTGGCTCAGGAAACATTTGTAAACTAGACCCCGAGAATTTACAGAGTTTGACAAAGAAGAAAAGAAGGCCTGGGGCATGGGGAGGGTAGACGGTTTGCAAGTGGGAAAATGTCACAGGATCGGGGCTGAGGAAGAGGTCATGGGAGAGAGAGAGGTTACGGACAAGTGAGGTGATTGTGGAGAGTAGTTCTGCGGGATGGGAGTTGTGGGTAAAGGAGGTTGGAAGGGGAAAGGAGGAAATGAGGAGGGAATTTTCAAGGAGAGAGATTGCATCAGACTGAAGAGGCATGGGTGGTAGGATTGGCAATAGGGGTTACGGAGAAGTTCCTGCTGCCCCAGAAGATACGTTGAAAAACCTTTAGTTGCTGGAATTCACAAGTCTTCACTTTCTTTAGCTCTTAGGTTTATTGTGAAATGCAGCCCACAGCCATTGAACTTAAATAGCTGTTAGAACATGAGATACCCAGCTTCTCAAACAAATTATAACAATTGACCTGCTGTTGTACAGTGGGTTACTTGGAAATTGCAAAATCTGACAAAGTTAAGTCAGAATTTGATGCACTGTTGGCAGCTTAGGGTTAAGTTTCATCTTGTTACCATTTTGACTAACACCCCGATCTCCTATTTGTTGCAGGATGTTAAAACTTACACTGTCTCCCCCTACTCCCAATAATTTTTGGAATTTGTGCACAGAGCCTAAAGAGACAGGAGAAGTCCTTAATGAATACTTTTCTTCAGTATTCACCACTGAGAGGGACCTAGTTGTGGAGGAGGACAGTGTGAAACAGGCTGGTAGGCTAGTGGAGGTCACTGTTAGTAAAAAAATGTACGAGGAACTTTGAGGAAGTTGTAGATAGAAAAGTCCCCCGGGCCTGATGGGATTTATCCAAGGATTCTATGGGAAGCAAGGGAAGAGATCTCAGGGCCTTTGGCGATGATCTTTTCATCCTCACTGTCCACAGGTATCGTTCCAGAAGATTGGAGAGAGGCAAACCCTTGTTCAAAAAAGGGAATAAGGATAACCCCGGAAATTACAGGCCAGTTAGTCTTATGTCAGTGGTGGGCAAATTATTGGAAAGGGCTCTGAGAGATAGGATTTATAATCACTTGGAAAGGCACAATTTGATTCATGATAGTCAGCATGGATTTGTGAGGGGTAGATCATGCCTCACAAACCTTACTGAATTCTTTGAAGAGGTGACCAAACACATGGAAGAAGGTAGAGCAGTGGATGTGGTATACATGGATTTAAGTAAGGTGTTTGATAAGGATCCCCATGGTAGGCTCATTCAGAAGGTAAGGAAGCATGGGATAGGGGGAAATGTGGCAGATTGGATTCAGAATTGGCTGACCCTTATAAGACAAAGGGTGGTAGTGGACAGAAAATATTCAACATGGTGCTCAGTTACAAGTGGTGTATCAACAAGGGTCTGTTCAGAGTCCTCTTCTATTTGTGATTTTTGTAAATGATTTGGATGAAGGAGTGGAAGTGTGGATTAGCAAGTTCGCAGACGATACTAAGGTGAGTCATGTTGTAGACAGTGCAGAGGGTTGTTCTAGGTTACAAAGGAACATTGCTAGGACGCAGCGCAGGGCTGAGAAGTGGCAGATGGAGTTTAACCCAGAAAAGTGTGAGGTGACTCATTTTGGAAGGAAAAACTTGAAAGCAGAATACAGGATTAACGGAAAGATTCTTGGCAGAGTGGAGGAGCAAAGGGATCTTGGGTTCAGGTCCACAGTTCTCTGAAAGCTGCCACACAGGTGGATAGAGTTGTTAAGAAGGTGTATGGTGTGTTAGCTTTCATTAATAGAAGGATTGAGTTCAAGAGCCGTGAAGTTATGCTCCAGATATATCAAAAGCTGGTTCGGCCACATCTGGAGTATTATGTCCAGTTCCGGTCGCCTCATTACAGGAAAGATGTGGAAGCATTGGAAAAGATGCAGAGGAGATTTACCAGGATGTTGCCTGGAATGGAGGGAAGATCTTACGAGTTAGGGCTTTTCTCTTTAGAACGATGAAGGATGGGAGGTGACTTGATAGAGGTGTACAAAATGATCAGAGATATAGATAGATTGGACAGCAAGAGACTTTTTCCGAGGGTGGAGGTAGCTATTACAAGGGGACATAGTTTTAAAGTGAGTAGAGGTAGATCTAGGGAAGACATCAGAGGTAGGTTCTTTACTCAGAGTGGTAGGGGCATGGAATGCATTGCTGGAGATGGTAGTGAAGTCAGCCTCATTAGGGACATTTAAGCAGCAATTAGATCGGTGTTTGGATGATAAAATAAGGTATGGGTGGAGGTTAGATAGGCTTTAGGTTTAGGGTAAAAGTTTGGCACAACATTGTGGCCAAAGGGCCTGTGCTGTGCTGTACTGTTGTATGTTCTATATCAGCATTTATTTTCAGAAGATTGCGACAAATACTTTTTGCTTCAGTTGGAATGCCACCTTTACTTTAGATATTTTTAGTACATTGTCATGAGGGTCAAGTTGCACTTAATCACAGATGGATCAGAGTGGACATGTTGAAGGCATTTGATGACTTTAATGAAACACCAAGTGAAGGCAAGAATATCATTTTGTATTAATAATGGTGGCTCACTTCAATCTCAAATGCTAAAGTGAAGGAAAGTGCATGTGATGAGTTTTATTTCAAATTCCCTTCAACAGCAAGCAAATAATAATTTTGTCACTGTTTTTCCCTGTTGTGAAAACAAAGACAAAGCCAATTTAATTATCAGCATACAGACTCTTGAATAAAGTTTCCTTCCCTCTTGCTCCAGTGATGCCAATTATGAAGAACATTCTGTATCACAGAGCAGCTCCATAGAAAATTAAAGCTTCAGACTGCCCTTGGAAATGCTTTGAGAACTACTCAATTCAAGAGATTATTAACAGAGTGAGAAATTTTGTTTTAAATTACCCCTGTGGCCAAGATACATCTTTCTTTTGCAAATATCGAAAAAAAACAATAAAAAATCAGCACAATACAAGTGAATGAATTTTCCGAAACCAAATCCTAATTTGCAGATGAATGAAATATATTGACAACGCACTTAAAACTTCACGTGTTAAACATATCAATGAGAAAGCCAGTACTCACAATGATAGATGAATGAAAATCCAGATGCCAACTCAGTCATTCTTAATATGAAGATGGGATATGAGATGAAAATATGTAAGAAATACTTAGATCACAAATTATTGCAAAGAGGATCTAACAGTGTAAACAATACAATTTAAAATGGCAAAATGCACATCATATTAGATCATGGGAAACACGCTGCTTGAGGGAAATATATGGCTCACATCATCCTTTCGGAAATTGAACAGTTCACATGATTCAACGACAAGCTGCAGAGACCTAGGAGGTAATGTTCTATTATACATGCTGCACTTCTGTTGCCTGGGTTGTGATGTCGCTTCAAAGATTCCTGTTGTATCTTCACCATTGCAAGTGAAAATACTTGGGCAACTTCTTATCAGGCATTCAGAAGTTTAGTTTGAGACCATTTATATCTGTGCGATAGAAGCATATAGATGTAATGTGGCTGGGTGTAGATGAGCAGATGTTGTGGTCTACAGTCCCCTGGCTTATGCAGGGAGCAATGAGTGGGAGAATTGTACATAGCTTAAGTTAAATCTGTATCACCTGTTTAGAGTTTCACGTTGGTACCCTACGCGAACATACACAACAAAGTGTGGAGCTGGATGGAGGAACACAGCTGGCAGTATCAGAGGAGCAGGAAAGTTAACTATTCAGGTCGGGATCCTTCTTCAGAAATGGGGGAGGGGGAAGGCAGCTCAGAAATACATAGAGAGATGTGGGGGTGGGGCTGCGGAAGGTGCTCCACGAGTGCAGGCAGGCAGTGGTGGGAATTGGTCAGTGAGGTGGGAGAGAAGATGGATAGGTTGTGTCAGGTCAAGGAGGTGGAGATGAGAGGAAGGGTTGAACATGGGATGGGGCCTCCTCCAGTGTCACAATGATGCCACCCGGAAACTGGGGGAGCAGCACCTGACATTCTGCCTTCGGAGCCTACAGCCCAATGGCCCAAAAGTGGATTTTACCAGTTTTAAAATCTCCCCATCCTAGTTTCGCCCCATGTCCAAACCTCCCTCCCTGCCTCCTTGATCTCACACAAACTGTCTCCTACCTTTCAGCTCTTCCCACCTCACTGACCAATCCCCACCACTGCCTACCTGCACTCACCAATCACCTCTCCTCCCTACCTTCCCCAGCCCCACCCCTCCTCTCTCTATTTACTTCCCAGCTCCCTTCCCCCACCCCCCCATTTCTAAAGAAGGGTCCTGACTTTCAACTTTCAAACATCGGCTTTCCTGCTCCTCTGATGCTGCCTGGCCTGCTGTGTTCCTCCAACTCCACACTGTGTTATCATCTGCAGCTGTTGCCAGCCCTTGTGTGAACATGATGGCCTTAGCCATGGCTCAGTGTAACACTGTTACCTCTGAAGGAGCAAGTTGTAGATTTAAAACCCTCCCCAAGAATCTTGACAGTTCTGGGCAGTACTGAGAGAGCACTTTTCAAGCCATTATCACATTGCTCTTTGTGATACTTTGCGATGCACATGTTAGCTACTACACCACACTGATGACGCTGACTGAGCTTTACACCACTATGGGAAACTCTTTCGTGCTAACGGATTTTGAGGGAGCATGACAGAAGGTGAAGGAGGTTGCTGTGTGCACAACAATTGGTAATCTCCGACCATTGTTACCTGCACCTTGTTCATTCCCTGATACATACAGTTGTGAGTAATTTTCACAAATCCTCATTAGCTCCCTGTGCGTCATATCTCCATTGAGTTACTGGTTAAAATTGAGTCAAGCCGTGCTCTCTGCAAAATACTCAAATAAACCTGCAACACAGCCTGTCAATTCTGATTATTCACAACCATTCTCACTGCTTGCTACGTTTAGTTGGGTTCAAATGTAGAGGGCAAATGTACGAATCCTGATAGGGTGCCTCACTGAAATAGCAACTGCACTTTGAGACTAGTTAATCCAGGGAACACGAGCACACGTTCCAATGAACTTGATTTTGAAAGACAAACCACAAAATTTAAAAAGCTGAAGTCAGAATATGAAGCTATAAAATTATTGTAAAATGTATATCGGTAATATTGTTCAGGATTAAGGAGAAATGTTACCCTTACAGAGCTTGACCTGAATTCTGACCATTCATCAGTCTTTCAAACCCTTGAGCTTCTTTTGCAATCAAACAGATCATGGCTGTATTTTAATTCCATCTACCCACCTCAGATCCATTGTGCCTAATATCCAAAAGCTATCAAATTCAGTTTTACAATCTTTCATTCACCTAAACCTCAACATAGTCATACAGCATTAACAGACCCTTCAGTCCAACTAGTCCATGCCAACCATGTTCCAAAACCAAACTAGTTCCACTTGTCTGCATTTGGCCCATATCCCTCCAAACCTTTCCTACTCACGAACTTATTCTAATGTCTTTTAAAGGTTGTAATGAACCTTTGTAAATGAACCTGCATGCACCATTTTCGCTGTGAGTTCCTTCTGCACACAAACCACTCTGTGTAAAATAGTTGCTCATCATGTCAAAAGAAAAGAACAAAGAAAATTACAGCACAGAAACAGGCCCTTTGGCCCTCCAAGCCTGTGCTGATCCAGATCCTTTATCTAAACCTGTCACCGATTTTCCAAGGGTCTAGGCCCGAAACGTCAGCTTTTGTGCTCCTGAGATGCTGCTTGGCCTGCTGTGTTCATCCAGCCTCACATTTTATTATCTTGGAATCTCCAGCATCTGCAGTTCCCATTATCACCGATTTTCCAAGGATCTGTATCCCTCTGCTCCCTGCCAATTCATGTATCTGTCTAGATACATCTTAAATGACGCTATCATGACCGCCTCTACCACCACCGCTGGCAATGCGTCCCAGGCACTCACCACCCTTTGCATAAAGCCCCTTCCACCCATATCTCCCTTAAACTTTCCCCTTTCACCTTGAAATTGTGACCCCTAGTAATTGAGTCCCCCACTCTGGGAAAAGCTTCTTGCTATCCACCCTGTCTATACCTTTCATGATTTTGTAGACCTCAATCAGGTCCCTCCTCAACCTCCATCTGTCTAATGTAAATAATCCTAATCTACTCAACCTCTTTTCATAGCGAGCGCCCTCCATACCAGGCAACATCCTGGTGAACCTCCTCTGCACCATCTCCAAAGCATCCACATCATTTTGGTCAATGTGGTGACCAAAACTGCATGCAGTATTCCAAATATGATCGAACCAAAGTCCTATACAACTGTAACATGACCTGCCAATTCTTGTACTCAATACCCCGTCCATGAATGAAAGCCCCTGTATGCCTTCTGGACCACTCTATCGACCTACGATGCCACTTCAGGGTACAATGGACCTGAACACCCAGATCTCTTTTTAAATCTTTCTCCTCTCACCTTAAAAATATGCCCCTTGGTTTTGAACTCCATCATCCTGGGGAAAAGACTCTTGCTATTCACCTTATCCATGACGCTCATGATTTTATAAGCCTCTATAAGGTCACCCCTCAATTTCCTACACTCCAATGAGAAAAGTCCAGCCTATCCACCCTATCTGTGTAACTCAAATCTAGATTGTGGGAGGACCAAATTCCATATTTCCACTTAGCTGTTAGGGTTAGGTAATGGATTCTGTCTTTGACACTGACGTCCATATGTCAAAATTAAATTAAACAAATGGAAACAAGATTCTCAGAGAAGTCAGTGACATATCTGACAGAACCCTTGGGCTTTCACTAATGACCAGGTTCAAGACTGTGACAATTTATATCACGTTAAAGGTTTAAGTTATCCTCATTAAACCTGACACATTTATCACATCAGTGGATGGTAACAATAAATATGCTTTCTATCAAGATGTGAGTGATGTATGTGTAGCTGCTGGACAGAATAAGCTTTAATATAGATTAATAGTTTCATTTATATTCACTGTACAATTTAACTTTAATCCCATACATATTTCCTACTGCAGAGACATGGCTCCCAATAGCTTCACATCATAAGTTGAGGAACTTGTTCACAAAAAGTAAAGCGTGATTATCTCGGTATCCACTGTTTCTATAGCAGTAACACTTCTGCTGCTTTAACAATAAAAGACTCATGAATGCTGGCATCTGTGGGCAGAATCTTACAGAGACAACTGTGGTCTTGGTTACCAGGTGGAGAGTCAGTGAGACCCCGCATTGATTCTTAAGAAGTTCCATCACATCGTGTTTATCACTCAGGCACTCAACCGGACAGCACTAAGCCTTCCTCTGGGGAATCAAGGAGCTGGGTGGGTGAGGTTGGCCAGAAGACACACCTGCTGAGAGCTAATGACCAATCAGAGATCAGCTGTGTTTATACCCTCAGTAGTGCCACTAGGGGGAGATGGCGCTGGCTGCTGCTTGTACTACCACTCACCAATCAAGAAGGGGACACATGGTGGGGGTGATGGTGATGGAAGGAAGTCACACGGGGACCAGTGATGGAAGTGATAGCAGGAGGGTGGCTCTCCACGGATTCATTCCCCTCTCAGAACTGGTTCCTTCAACCGGGCACTGAATGCCTTTAAATGGGATGCCTCGCCCAGAGCCTGCAAACAAACAGACAGGTTCTGCTTGCTTTGTTTCTCAAGCCCACTACCTGCTGCAAGGTTACTAAGAGATCCAGTGGGATGCGACTCTTAAGTGCACATCAACCATCCAGTTAAGAACCTCAAATGGTGGCAGGTTCCCATTTCAGACCTACTCTGGGTAAATCTACATTGGGCATGTGAGTGTATTTCAAATGGCAGCTGATAAGAGTTCTGATTCCTGTGAAACACGAGTAGTGATAACCCTCCATTAAAAGCATCCTTCCACCGCTACACTCTCTCTCCTATGACTAAGCCAGTTCTGTACCCACCTTGCCAGCACACCCCCAATACTATGCAACTTCATCTCTTGTGCCAGTCTGCCATAAGGGACCCTGACAAGGAGCAGCATGGTTCTGTGAGAATGGCAAGTTACATGAACCATGGATGGCCAGGGATGTTATGACCATGGTCAGAAAGAAAAATGAAGTATACATAAGGTCTAGGAGAATGGGAGCTGATGAAGCCCTTGAAGTATATAAGGAAAGTAGAAAAGAACTTAAACAAGGAATTTAAAGGATTTAAATGGGTCATGAAAAGTCATTAGCAAACAGGAGAAGGAGAATCCTAAGGCTTTTTTTATACATATACAAGAATCAAGACAGTAGCTGGGGAAAGGGTTGGCCCACCCAAAGACAAAAGAGGGAATGTATCTGTGGAGCCAGAAGAGGTAGGTGAATGAATAAGGTCCTAAACGAATACTTTGTGTCGATATTTACCAAAGAGAAGGAATTGGTGGAGGATGATCTCAGGGAAGGAGTGTCCAATTTCTAAGCCAAATTGCTATTAAAAAGGAAGAGGTATTGTCCATTTTAAGAAATACCAGGGTAGATAAGTCACCAGGTTCTGATGGGATCTATCCCAGAAAATTGAGGGAGGCAAGACAACACATTGCTAGACCATTGACAGATATCTTTGTATCCTTTTAGGCTACAGGTGAGGTCCCAGAGGACTGGAGAATAGCCAATGTTACTCCACTGTTTAAGAAGGGTACCAGGGAAAATCCTAGAAAATATAGACCTGTGAGTCTCATGCCGGTGGTAGGAAAATTATTGGAAAAGATTCTCAGGGACAAGATCTATACACATTTAAAAGCAAATGTACTTATTAGCGGTGGACAGAAGGGTTTTGTGTAGTGGGGGGTTGTGCCTCATTAACTTGTTTCAATTTTTCGAGGAGGTGACAAAGATGATTGATGAGGGAAAAGTGGGATTGATGTTGTCTACACAGACTTCAGTAAAGCCTTTGTCAGGGTCCCTTATGGCAGACTGGCACAAGAGATGAAGTTGCATAGTATTAGAGGTGTGCTGGCAAGGTGGGTACAGAACTGGCTTAGTCATAGGAGAGAGAGTGTAGCGGTGGAAGGATGCTTTTAAGAATGGAGGGTTATCACTACTGGTGTTTCACTGGAATCAGTTCTGGAAGCTCTGCTAATCATGGTCAACATAAATTATTTGGACGAAAATGTACCTGGCCTAATTAGTAAGTTTGCGGGCAATGCAAAGATTGGCAGAGTTTCAGGCAGTGAGGATTGTCAGAGGATACAGCAGGATATCAATCAGTTGGAGGCATGGGCAGAAAAATGGCAGATGAAGTTTAATCCAGACAAATGTGAGTTGGTGCATTTTGGAAGGTCAAGTTGATAGGGAAATTATACAGTGAATGGCAGAACCCTTAAGTGTATGGATATGCGGAGAGATCTGGGTGTGCAGGTCCACAGATCATTGCAAGGAGAGCGCAGATAGATGTGGAAGGAAAAAAGACTTATGGCATGCTTGCCTTCAATGGAAGGGGCATTGAGTTATAAGGACAGGCAAGTTATGCTGCAGCTTTATAGAACTTTAGTTAGGCCGCACTTGGAATATTGCGTACAGTTCTGGTCACCACACTACCACAGGGATGTGGAAACTTCAGACAGGGTACAGAAAGGGTTTATCAGGATGATTGCCTGGTATGGGGGATTTTAGCGATGAAGAAAAGTTGGATAGATGGGGGTTGTTTTCACTGGAATGCAAGAGGTTGAGGGGTGGCCTGATAAACGTTAATAAGACTGTGAATGGCATGGATAGAGTGGAAAATATGCGGCTTTTTTCTAGGTTGGGGGAGTCAATTACTAGGGGCAGAAGGTTCAAGGTGTGAGGGGGGCAGTTTAAAAAGGTGCGCGAGGCATGTTCTTCACACAAAGGATGGTGAGTGCCTGGAATGCGCTGCCAGCGGTGGTGGTGGAAGTGGACACAGTAGCAGCGTTCTAGAGACACCTGGATGGATACGGGAATAGGAAGGGAATAGAGGGATACGGATCCTGTGAGTGACGACCCTTTTAGTATGGAAGGGCAAAATGTGTCAGCGCAGGCTTGGAGGGCTGAAGGGCCTACTCCTGTGCTGTATTGTTCTTTGTCCTCTGCAATGCTACCAATAAAATCTAGATAAATGCACCTCAAAGGGCCATGTGTTCTAGTGTGGAGATGGATAGACACCTTGAGTCTAACTAGGAGAATTCTCTCATAGAAAACAAACCATTGCTGATTGCTTTTCTGCAACTATTTACGTGACAAGGAAATGCTTTATATTCTGACAGAGACTGTTGGCGGGGATCTTGCCTTGGTCTGACTCCTTTAAGATCCTTAGTTACTTGCCTCAATGATCCTAATGACATTATCACAGTGGGTGTGCTTATGGTGTTTGGTGAGTATTAACATTTCCAGATTCATATACAATAGACACTGGAAGGCAGCAGGGTTCCCACATGCCACTCTCAATCACCTCCACCACTTTCAGAAGAAGAGTCATACCAGACTCAAAACATTAACTCTGTTTTCCTCTGCACAGATGTTGCCATAGTTTCAGAGATAATGGGAACTGCAGATGCTGGAGAATCCAAGACAACAAAATGTGAGGCTGGATGAACACAGCAGGCCAAGCAGCATCTCAGGAGCACAAAAGCTGACGTTTCGGGCCTAGATCCTTCATCAGAAAGGCCATAGTGTTGCCATAGTTTGTTGAGTTTTTTCCAGCATTCTTTGTATGTGCTGAATTATTTGGTCAGTAATGTTTGTGGGAGTTTGCTGAGCACAAGTTGGTGATCATATTACCCCACATCACATCGGCAATGATTCTGGAGGACGTGTGGGTTACAAAATGGCAAAGGTTCTTTTTAATTCTCCTGCATTCTAATAAACATCCTTCCAGTAGGAGCTAATACTACCATGCTTCCAATCCTCATGTATAATGCATTTCTCACCTTTGTTGTCTTGTTCACTCACATTCACTTGCAAATTAGTTTCTGCAAATATCAATGTACGGCTGAGATTCGAATTTGAAATGGGCAGCCACTGCAACTAAAATATGAACGTTCACGCCGCTATGTCATGATTATGTGCTAGTGACTAATAAGTCTCATGTCAAGGCAATTATATTCACAGGGGAGTTGCAGGTGGAAGATGCAGTTCAGTTCAGCCTTAACCCAACTAACTGAAATACATAAAACAACATTTCTTCATCACATAATTAAATCATTATTTTCACTCTTTTATCCAGTGGCAATTGAAGTATGAATGAACTTGATGAGGTCTCTCTGAGTTTTTGGTTCCTCCATGTTTAACCTTCACACAGTGGGAGAATGATAACCTTTGATTTAGACCTGGATTTTTACCAAATCAAACTGGCTTTTAAAATAGTGGGCAGGACCCAATTCAAGGATTTTGTGTTTGATTGACAACTCTATTAGATCATCATAATTTTTTTTTAAACAAAAGAATGTCAATTTCAAAGACATCCTGGGTCTGCCATTATTGGTTACTCACAAAAAGTGGAGTCCCAGGTAGATAGGATAATGAAGAAGGCATTTGGTACACTTGCCTTTATTGGTCAGTGCATTGGGTATAGGAGTTGGGAGGTCATGTTGCAGCTGTACAGGACATTGGTTAGACTACTTTCGGAATACTGCATTCAGTTCTAGTCTCCCTGTTATAGCAAAGATGTTGTTAAACTTGGAAGAGTTCAGAAAATATTTACAAAAGTGTTGCTGGGATTGGAGGGTTTGAGCTCTAGGGAGTGGCTGAATAGTTTGGGACTATTTTCTTTGGAGTGTTGGAGGCTGATGGGTGGCTTTATAGAGGATGATAAAATCATGAGTGGCATGGATACAGTGAACAGCCAAGGTCTTTTCCCCAGGGTAACAGAGTCCAAAACTAGAGGGCAAAGGTTGAAGATGAAAAT
Organism: Stegostoma tigrinum; assembly: GCF_030684315.1. NCBI lineage: Eukaryota > Metazoa > Chordata > Chondrichthyes > Orectolobiformes > Stegostomatidae > Stegostoma > Stegostoma tigrinum. Next base: position 36,997,264 of record NC_081384.1, read on the forward strand.
GGAAAGAGCTAAAATGCAACAAAGGGGCAATTTTTTTCACACAGAGGGTGGTGCATGCCTGGAATGAGCTGCCAGAGGAAGTGATGGAGGCTTGTACAATTACAATATTTAAAAGGCATCTGGGTGGTATATGAATAGGAAGGGTTCAGAAGGATGTGGGCCAAATGCTGGCAAATGGAACTGAATTGAGGATAATAAAATGTGAGGCTGGATGAACACAGCAGGCCAAGCAGCATCTCAGGAGCACAAAAGCTGATGTTTCGGGCCTGGACCCTCCATCAGAGGGTCCAGGCCCGAAACGTCAGCTTTTGTGCTCCTGAGATGCTGCTTGGCCTGCTGTGTTCATCCAGCCTCACATTTTATTATCTTGGAATTCTCCAGCATCTGCAGTTCCCATTATCTCTGAATTTAGGATATCTGGTCGGTATGGATGAGTTGGACTGAAGGGAGTATCTCATGCTGTACAATTCCATGATTCTATGAATGGTTATCCATAGGTTTCATGGGGATTATAAAAAGGATTTAGGCAGTATGGTTTAGGGTTAGGCTTAGGGTTATGGGGAAATATGAGGAGAGATGGAGGGACACAGAGATATGAGGAGGCATGGAGATGGCGTGGAGGTTATGAAGACATTTGATGGAGGGGCTAACTGGTTACACAGGATGACCGATGGGAATTTGAAGGCTTGGCAGTTATTTGTAAAGCTGGGCTAACGATTTCATTCAGTGCCCACCTCCTTGGCACAGAGCATTATTGGGCACAAACCATTTCACAGGAGGTGGACCTGATAAGCTGGTTTCCAGATTTAGTCTTTCCACATCTCCCTCAAAAATCTGGCCTGGGATTCTCAATATTTTGGCGCGAGCAGAGTTCTGGCAGACTGGAACCGCCTTAAATGTACAAGATTTTATGGGTAGGAAGGAGGGTAATTTTTGCATCACGGGTTGAGAAAGCTTGACTTGCTCTGCCAGTGTATTGTGACCATGTCAACTTCTGGGAATGAGCTTGGTTACTGATTTTCAGGAAATGGAACATGAGGACACAAGAGGAAGATAAACACCAACGTTGACCAGTGGAGTCAAACAGACTAGCTCCACGTTACACTTTCCAAATAGATTACCTTCTTGACCCATTCTGTCCAAGCCAATATTTCTTTATGTTTCTTCATTTATTCTTATCAATCTACTTTTCAGATAGTTGACAGTTTCCAAACTGAAGCTGACTGGGGATTAGCCTGTCTCTCTTTCTATAATAGACTGTGACTGAACGAGCAGACCTTCCTAGAGGCAAGGTGGAATATTAAAGGCTAGAGGGCAGTGAGGAGAGCGTGATTAGACTAAGTAGGATATTAATGCGTATAGGATATGGGATGAAGAGTGGGGTTCAATAAGGTGGAATGTGAAAGGTATGAGTGGGAGGGTGCATGTGATTGCGCAGTCTGTTTCTGTCCTCTAACATTCTCTGATTGTATATGATGTGCTGTGATTTTAGTGCAATGATTACCTGAAGAAACACAGAATGATCAGTGCCACACTGAGGAACAGGAGAGACAGACTGTGGCCAACTGTGTAGCTTATCTTCACAGCCTGCAGAAATAGTCCCTGCAGAAAACAGATTATATGAGAGATCAGGAAATCGTATTGATAGCAAACAAACTTGACAGTATAACACAGTAAGAAGGAGAGTCTGGCCTATTCTGGTACCATGGTGACGTAGAAAACATACTATAAAAGTTTTTCAAAATCTCCAGTCCCCCTACTGCATCCCAAAACCAGCCCAGCTCGTCCCCGCCTCCCTAACCTGTTCTTCCTCTCACCTATCCCCTCCTCCCACCTCAAGCCCCACCCCCATTTCCTGCCTACTGACCTCATACATCCCCCTGACCTGTCTGTCCTCCCCGGACTGACCTATCCCCTCCCCACCTCCCCACCTACACTCACCTCTACTGGCTCCATCTCCGCCCCTTTGACTTGTCTGTCTCCTCTCCACCTATCTTCTCCTCTATCAATCTTCGATCCACCTCCCCGTCTCTCCCTTTTTATTTCAGAACCCCCTCCCCCTCCCCATTTTCTGATGAAGGGGTCTAGGCTGAAAACATCAGATTTTTTGTTCCTAAGATGCTGCTTGGCCTGCTGTGTTCATCCAGCTCCACACTTTGTCATCTATAAAAGTTTTTGATTGTTTGATATTTTTAACAAGAATATATGTGAGCCCCTCTCCAAATTTCTGTGACAAGAAGACAGTTCCATACACCCCTTTCCAATGGCCCCACACAAGTATGGGTATACTGTATCATTCAGTACTAAATCCTCTGATCCAAGAGATTATGCAAGCCTTCAGCATTTTAAGATTGTTTAAGAATGGATACAAAGGAGGCTGCATAGTATTAAAAAGGATCATTTTACCAAGTTGCTCATGTGAGTTGTCTGTCCTGTGCCAGAAATCTCCCTGTAAAATTGCCAGCAAATTACTTTTCACTAGGGGTTGGCAGCTGAATAATGTGATTCTCGCATACCCAGAGAGTTACAACATTCCGTAGCAGTCACAGAGAGGTGCTGCCAGAGTTGTGTGCAACAGTTGTTGCAGTGTGCGTCTGCACCATTCTGAGGAACCAGCAACTGTTCAATGCATATCATTGTTGGCATTGTTCTACAGCCAAACTAACTGCAATGTGGGAGGTCATGGAAGAAATGTAGAACATTATACATGATCTTATATATAATTTTTAAAAAATATATATATATCATAAAATTAAAGAAATAAGCAGTAAAAAAAACCATAAATCATATACTACCAGGTTATAGTCCAAAAGGTTTATTTGAAATCACAAGCCTTTGGAGTCCCTCCCAGCCCCCACCTTTGTCAGAAGCAGTAAGAGATGCAGACAGAGATAATAAAATGTGAGACTGGATGAACGCAGCAGGCCCAGCAGAATCTCAGGAGCACAAAAGCTGATGTTTCGGGCCTAGACCCTTCATCAGAGAGGTGCAGACAGACACAGTTTATAGGCAGAGAGATCAAAGGATCATACAACTGGTGTGAGTACAGTGAACAAACATAAAATGGCTGATGGAGAACTGTGCTAAAAAGGAGACACAAGTTTTGATTGACTAAGACGCAAATTCCAGGATCTGTTTCAAGTCACTGCCCTGAGATAATTTAAGGTTTTATCAATGTTTGCCTAACTTTCCAAACCTCATTCAGGTAAAGATACAAAAAGGTGGCATCTCAGGTCAGACGCTGAAGGGGAAATGTGAGGCCTCGATCGGAATCTGTCTCCGAGTTGTAACCTGGAATCAGGCTGGTTTTATTCCAAAATCAGGAATTTATGAAATGCCACACAAATGACTGCAACAACGAAATGTGTGTTTTTTTTTAACAAAATAGAATGTATCTGCAAATAAACAAACATCATGGATGAAATGATTCCCCAAAAACATATATGCGTGCGCGCGTGTGTGCTTGTGCATGCGTGTGTGCTTGTGTGTGTGTGTGTATGTTGTTGTTTATCTCATACACTGTAGACTATGACAGGAATGCTCCAAGGCATGGCATATTGGCAAGGCCATGATGACGATATGAAAATGGATGAATGGACACTGCGGAACAATTGCCCAACAGGAATGTTCCCTGCAAGTTGGGAAATATTTCAGTGGTCAAGGGCATTCAGCCTCCGATCTTCAGGTAAGCGTCCTACAACGCAGAATTGAAGAGCAGAGGCAGCTAACCAAGATCTATACCCATGAAGACGGCCTCAACCATGATCTTGAGCTCATGCCACACTATAGGCGATATCACCACACGGTTCTGTATCTGAGATTTCCTTTCTGACCTGTCTTGACAGCATGACCTCTCTCTTTCTCTCCCACACACGCACACACAGACACACGCACACACAGACACACACACACTCACTCACACACACACACACTCACAGACACACACACTCACAGACACACAGACACACACTCACAGACACACACACTCACTCACACACACACACACACACTCACAGACACACACACTCACAGACACACACACTCACTCACACACACACACACTCACAGACACACACACTCACAGACACACACACTCACTCACACACACACACACTCACAGACACATTAATCGAAACTTGCATCTCCTTTCTAACAGAGTTCTCTATCAGAGATAATGGGAACTGCAGATGCTGGAGAATTCCAAGATAATAAAGTGTGAGGCTGGATGAACACAGCAGGCCAAGCAGCATCTCAGGAGCACAAAAGCTGACGTTTCGGGCCTAGACCCTTCATCAGAGAGGGGGATGGGGAGAGGGAACTGGAATAAATAGGGAGAGAGGGGGAGGCGGACCGAAGATGGAGAGTAAAGAAGATAGGTGGAGAGAGTATAGGTGGGGAGGTAGGGAGGGGATAGGTCAGTCCAGGGAAGACGGACAGGTCAAGGAGGTGGGATGAGGTTAGTAGGTAGATGGGGGTGCGGCTTGGGGTGGGAGGAAGGGATGGGTGAGAGGAAGAACCGGTTAGGGAGGCAGAGACAGGTTGGACTGGTTTTGGGATGCAGTGGGTGGGGGGGAAGAGCTGGGCTGGTTGTGTGGTGCAGTGGGGGGAGGGGACGAACTGGGCTGGTTTAGGGATGCAGTTGGGGAAGGGGAGATTTTGAAACTGGTGAAGTCCACATTGATACCATTAGGCTGCAGGGTTCCCAGGCGGAATATGAGTTGCTGTTCCTGCAACCTTCGGGTGGCATCATTGTGGCAGTGCAGGAGGCCCATGATGGACATGTCATCTAGAGAATGGGAGGGGTAGCGGAAATGGTTTGCGACTGGGACGTGCAGTTGTTTGTTGCGAACTGAGCGGAGGTGTTCTGCAAAGCGGTCCCCAAGCCTCCGCTTGGTTTCCCCAATGTAGAGGAAGCCACACCGGGTACAGTGGATGCAGTATACCACATTGGCAGATGTGCAGGTGAACCTCTGCTAAATGTGGAATGTCATCTTGGGGCCTGGTATAGGGGTGAGGGAGGAGGTGTGGGGGCAAGTGTAGCATTTCCTGCGGTTGCAGCGGAAGGTGCCGGGTGTGGTGGGGTTGGAGGGCAGTGTGGAGCGAACAAGGGAGTCACGGAGAGGGTGGTCTCTCCGGAAAGCAGACAGGGGTGGGGATGGAAAAATGTCTTGGGTGGTGGGGTCGGATTGTAAATGGCGAAAGTGTCGGAGGATGATGCGTTGTATCCGGAGGTTGGTAGGGTGGTGTGTGAGAACGAGGGGGATCCTCTTAGGGCGGTTGTGGCGGGGGCGGGGTGTGAGGGATGTGTTGCGGGAAATACGGGAGACGCAGTCAAGGGCGTTCTCGATCACTGTGGGGGGAAAGTTGCGGTCCTTAAAGAACTTGGACATCTGGGATGTGCGGGAGTGGAATGTCTTATCGTGGGAGCAGATGCGGCGGAGGCGGAGGAATTGGGAATAGGGGATGGAATTTTTGCAGGAGGGTGGGTGGGAGGAGGTGTATTCTAGGTAGCTGTGGGAGTCGGTGGGCTTGAAATGGACATCAGTTACAAGCTGGTTGCCTGAGATGGAGACTGAGAGGTCCAGGAAGGTGAGGGATGTGCTGGAGATGGCCCAGGTGAACTGAAGGTTGGGGTGGAAGGTGTTGGTGAAGTGGATGAACTGTTCGAGCTCCTCTGGGGAACAAGAGGCGGCGCCGATACAGTCATCAATGTACCGGAGGAAGAGGTGGGGTTTGGGACCTGTGTAGGTGCGGAAGAGGGACTGTTCCACGTAACCTACAAAGAGGCAGGCATAGCTGGGGCCCATGCGGGTGCCCATGGCCACCCCCTTAGTCTGTAGGAAGTGGGAGGAGTCAAAAGAGAAGTTGTTGAGCGTGAGGACGAGTTCAGCTAGGCGGATGAGAGTGTCGGTGGAGGGGGACTGGTCGGGCCTGCGGGACAGGAAGAAGCGGAGGGCCTTGAGGCCATCTGCATGCGGAATGCAGGTGTATAGGGACTGGACGTCCATGGTGAATATGAGGTGTTGGGGGCCAGGGAATTGGAAGTCCTGGAGGAGGTGGAGGGCGTGGGTGGTGTCACGGACGTAGGTGGGGAGTTCCTGGACCAAAGGGGAGAAAATGGAGTCCAGATAGGTGGAGATGAGTTCGGTGGGGCAGGAGCAGGCTGAGACGATGGGTCGACCAGGGCAGGCAGGTTTGTGGATTTTGGGAAGGAGATAGAAACGGGCCGTGCGGGGTTGGGGAACAATGAGGTTGGAGGCTGTGGGTGGGAGGTCCCCTGAGGTGATGAGGTCGTGAATGGTGTTGGAGATGATGGTTTGGTGCTCGGGTGTGGGGTCATGATCCAGGGGGCGGTAGGAGGTGGTGTTAGAGAGTTGGCGTCTGGCCTCGGCGATGTAGAGGTCAGTGCGCCATACTACCACTGCGCCACCCTTGTCTGCGGGTTTGATGGTGAGGTTGGGGTTGGAGCGGAGGGAGCGGAGGGCTGCCCGTTCTGCGGGGGAGAGGTTGGAGTGGGTGAGAGGGGTGGAGAGGTTGAGGCGGTTAATGTCTCGACGGCAGTTGGAGATGAAGAGGTCGAGGGAGGGTAGGAGGCCTGGGGGTGGTGTCCAGGAGGAGGACTTGTGTTGGAAGCGGGTGAAGGGGTCAGTGGAAGGAGGGTTAGGTTCCCGGTTGAAGAAGTAGGCATGGAGGCGAAGACGGCGGAAAAACTGCTCTATGTCCAACCGTGACTGGTATTCGTTGATGTGTGGTTGTAGGGGGACAAAGGTGAGCCCCTTACTAAGGACTGACCGTTCGTCCTCAGTCAGTGGGAAGTCTTGGGGGATGGTGAAGATGCGGCAGGGCTCAGTGTGGCTGTCTTCTCTGGGGTTGCTGGCTGTGGAGGTTGTGGGCAGAGCGATGAGGTCGTCGGCCGTGTGCGGGGTTCCGTCGGCCGTGGGCGGGGTTCTGTCGGCGGTTGGAGGATCGGGGTGGGCGGCAGCAGCTGCGGTGAGGGTGGTGTGTGAGGTGTTGTACCTGGACGTGGAGGTGGTGACTGCAGCAGCGGTTCCGCAAGTTCTGTGGCCGGCGGACGCGGATGTGACGTCATCGGTGGGGTCTCCGGCCGTGTCCTCATGGTCAATGGCGGCGGGTGCATGGTGGGGAGGGGCAGGGACAGAGTCGGGATTTGGGAGGCGCAGGAATCCTCTTGTGGGTGGCAGGGGCCCGTGAGTTGGTTGTACTTAGGATTTTTGGTGTCCAGTAAAGCTGAGTGAAACTGGGTATTCAGTCTGTGGATCCTGCGGAGGATAAAAAACAGCAGAGGTCCTTTGCAGGTCTGGGAGAGGGAGGCTCTGAGCTGGGGCAGGCTGGATTGCAGTGTGTGGAGGTGCCGGCGCATGGCTGCAAGTGTCTGTTTCAGGACTCGCAGGGAGAAACGCTTCTCAAGGGTCTGAATATTCTGGGTGTAGAGGTGGTCACGGTTGGGGCCAAATTGCGAAGGCTGAAATGTGGACTGTAGTCCCTTGGGGATGATCTGGTTCTGTAGGCAGGTGCTGAGGAAGGTGATGTGGCTGTGGTACCTGGTTTGCTTCAGGACATGGTCGAGCAGTTTCAAGGCCGAAGAGATTACAAGAGAGTTGCAATGTGAGAGAGATTCCCTGAGGTTGGTCCGGAGGGAGGAGGGTAACTTCTTCAGGTTAGGCATCCCTGGAAGGGGCTTCGCAGTGAGGTTAAAATAGTATCAGAGATAATGGGAACAGCAGATGATGCTGGAGTCCACCCCAATACTCCAACCGCCGACGAAACCCCGCCCACGGCCGACGCCGACAGAACCCCGCCCACGGCCGACGGAACCCCGCCCACGGCCAACGACCTCATCGCTCCGCCCACAACCTCCACAGCCAGCAACCCCAGAGAAGACAGCCACACTGAGCCCTGCCGCATCTTCACCATCCCCCCAGACCTCCCACTGACTGAGGACGAACGGTCAGTCCTTAGTAAGGGGCTCACCTTTGTCCCCCGACAACCACACATCAACGAATACCAGTCACGGTTGGACATAGAGCAGTTTTTCCGCCGTCTTCGCCTCCATGCCTACTTCTTCAACCGGGAACCTAACCCTCCTTCCACTGACCTCGTCACCCGCTTCCAACACAAGTCCTCCTCCTGGACACCACCCCCAGGCCTCCTACCCTCCCTCGACCTCTTCATCTCCAACTGCCGTCGAGACATTAACCGCCTCAACCTCTCCACCCCTCTCACCCACTCCAACCTCTCCCCCGCAGAACGGGCAGCCCTCCGCTCCCTCCGCTCCAACCCCAACCTCACCATCAAACCCGCAGACAAGGGTGGCGCAGTGGTAGTATGGCGCACTGACCTCTACATCGCCGAGGCCAGACGCCAACTCTCCGACACCACCTCCTACCGCCCCCTCGATCATGACCCCACACCCGAGCACCAAACCATCATCTCCAACACCATTCACGACCTCATCACCTCAGGGGACCTCCCACCCACAGCCTCCAACCTCATTGTTCCCCAACCCCGCACGGCCCGTTTCTATCTCCTTCCCAAAATCCACAAACCTGCCTGCCCTGGTCGACCCATCGTCTCAGCCTGCTCCTGCCCCACCGAACTCATCTCCACCTATCTGGACTCCATTTTCTCCTCTTTGGTCCAGGAACTCCCCACCTACGTCCGTGACACCACCCACGCCCTCCACCTCCTCCAGGACTTCCAATTCCCTGGCCCAAAACACCTCATATTCACCATGGACGTCCAGTCCCTATACACCTGCATTCTGCATGCAGATGGCCTCAAGGCCCTCCGCTTCTTCCTGTCCTGCAGGCCCGACCAGTCCCCTTCCACCGACACTCTCATCCGCCTAGCTGAACTCGTCCTCACGCTCAACAACTTCTCTTTTGACTCCTCCCACTTCCTACAGACTAAGGGGGTGGCCATGGGCACCCGCATGGGCCCCAGCTATGCCTGCCTCTTTGTAGGTTACGTGGAACAGTCCCTCTTCCGCACCTACACAGGCCCCAAACCCCACCTCTTCCTCCGGTACATTGATGACTGTATCGGCGCCGCCTCTTGCTCCCCAGAGGAGCTCGAACAGTTCATCCACTTCACCAACACCTTCCACCCCAACCTCAAGTTCACCTGGGCCATCTCCAGCACATCCCTCACCTTCCTGGACCTCTCAGTCTCCATCTCAGGCAACCAGCTTGTAACTGATGTCCATTTCAAGCCCACCGACTCCCACAGCTACCTAGAATACACCTCCTCCCACCCACCCTCCTGCAAAAATTCCATCCCCTATTCCCAATTCCTCCGCCTCCGCCGCATCTGCTCCCAAGATAAGACATTCCACTCCCGCACATCCCAGATGTCCAAGTTCTTTAAGGACCGCAACTTTCCCCCCACAGTGATCGAGAACGCCCTTGACCGCGTCTCCCGTATTTCCCGCAACACATCCCTCACACCCCGCCCCCGCCACAACCGCCCTAAGAGGATCCCCCTCGTTCTCACACACCACCCTACCAACCTCCGGATACAACGCATCATCCTCCGACACTTTCGCCATTTACAATCCGACCCCACCACCCAAGACATTTTTCCATCCCCACCCCTGTCTGCTTTCCGGAGAGACCACTCTCTCCGTGACTCCCTTGTTCGCTCCACACTGCCCTCCAACCCCACCACACCCGGCACCTTCCGCTGCAACCGCAGGAAATGCTACACTTGCCCCCACACCTCCTCCCTCACCCCTATCCCAGGCCCCAAGATGACATTCCATATTAAGCAGAGGTTCACCTGCACATCTGCCAATGTGGTATACTGCATCCACTGTACCTGGTGCAGCTTCCTCTACATTGGGGAAACCAAGCGGAGGCTTGGAGACCGCTTTGCAGAACACCTCCGCTCAGTTCGCAACAAACAACTGCACCTCCCAGTCGCAAACCATTTCCACTCCCCCTCCCATTCTCTAGATGACATGTCCATCATGGGCCTCCTGCACTGCCACAATGATGCCACCCGAAGGTTGCAGGAACAGCAACTCATATTCCGCCTGGGAACCCTGCAGCCTAATGGTATCAATGTTGACTTCACCAGTTTCAAAATCTCCCCTTCCCCAACTGCATCCCTAAACCAGCCCAGTTCGTCCCCTCCCCCCACTGCACCACACAACCAGCCCAGCTCTTCCCCCCCACCCACTGCATCCCAAAACCAGTCCAACCTGTCTCTGCCTCCCTAACCAGTTCTTCCTCTCACCCATCCCTTCCTCCCACCCCAAGCCGCACCCCCATCTACCTACTAACCTCATCCCACCTCCTTGACCTGTCCGTCTTCCCTGGACTGACCTATCCCCTCCCTACCTCCCCACCTATACTCTCTCCACCTATCTTCTTTACTCTCCATCTTCGGTCCGCCTCCCCCTCTCTCCCTATTTATTCCAGTTCCCTCTCCCCATCCCCCTCTCTGATGAAGGGTCTAGGCCCGAAACGTCAGCTTTTGTGCTCCTGAGATGCTGTTTGGCCTGCTGTGTTCATCCAGCCTCACATTTTATTATCTTAGAGTTCTCTATCAGCTATTTTATGTTTGTTCGCTTCACTCACACCAGTTGTATGATCCTTTGATCTCTCTGCCTATAAACTTTGAGTCTGCATGCCCTCTCTTTTGCACCTGACAATGCAGTAGTGCTCTGAAAGCTTGTGAATTCAAATAAACCCATTGGACAATATCCTGGTGTTGTGTGATTTCTGACTTTGCCCATCCCAGTGCAACACTGGCACCTCCACAACAAGAATAATAACCAGGGCATATTTTAACTATCCCAAAATTAATTGGCCTGAAAAGGTAGGAATATGAGAATTAGGGAATTGAGTTCCTACATGCCTACAGGATCTAGTCTAAGAAGCCCCATTACAGGAAGGATGTGGAAGCGTTGGAAAAGGTGCAGTGGAGATTTACCAGGATGTTGCCTGGTCTGGAGCAAAGGCCCTATGAAGAAAGGCTGAGAGACTTGGGTCTGTTCTCATTGGAGAGAAAAAGGCTAAGGGGGATTTAATAGAGACATACAAGATGATCAGAGGATTAGATAGGGTGGACAGTGAGAGTCTTTTGCCGAGGATGATGACTTCAGCTTGTACAAGGGGGCATAGCTACAAATTGAGGGGTGATAGATTTAAGACAGATGTCAGAAGCAGGTTCTTTACTCAGAGAGTGGTAAGGGCATGGAAAGCCCTGCCTGCCAATGTAGTTAACTCAGCCACATTAGAGGCATTTAAACAGGCCTTGGATAAGCATATGGATGATGATGGGGTAGCGTAGGGGGATGGGCTTAGATTAGTTCACAGGTCGGTGCAACATTGAGGGCCGAAGGCCTGTTCTGCACTGTATTGTTCTATGTTCTATGTTCTAAGCTCAATAAAGGAAGATTTACTACTAGATGCTGGGTTTTTAGATGCTTTGGAAACTAATCACTTGAATTCTCTCCCCATATCTTTCTGTCTCTACCTCATGTTCTTTATTTAAGACACTTTGTAAAACCTATCCCGTTTACTAGACTTTTGGTTTCTGCCTTAACATCTTGTGCCTTAATTTTTCTGCCTTAACATTTCATCACTTAATTTTGTATCATACTTTGGTTTATAGTGCCATGGGATATGTTACATTTTTAAAGGTGTTTTATATGTAATTGGGTCAAGTAATGAACAAGTATAAATAACTAGAAGCGGAAGTAGGGAGGTATTTTGGCAATATGAGGGGAGGCAATGGCCCAGGGGTATTATTGCTGGAGTGTTAATCCAGAGACATAAATAACATTCTGGGGATCTGGGTTCAAATCCTGCTACGGCAGATGGTGGAATTTGATATCAATAAAATATCTGAAATTAAGACTAATGATGACCCTGAACTGATTGTTGGGAAAAACCCATCTGGTTCACTAATGTCCTTCAGGGAACGGATCTGTTATCCTTACCTGGTTTGGCCTGCATGTGACTCCAGACCCACAGCAATGTGGTTGACTCTGAGCTGCCCTCTGGGTAATTAGGAATGGGCAATAAATGCTGCCCTAGCCAGTGATGCCCTCATCCCATGAATGAATAAAGAAAACAAAATGGTGACCATAATATGGCACACTTCACTGAATGACTGAAAATTGTTTAAGTACATCAATGAATACAAACTTATGAACGTGAATGTAGGAAAAAGAACAGGCCACTCAGCCCTTTGAGCCGGCTCCACCATTCAATAAGATCACAGCTTTGATTTTAACATCAACTCTATATTCCTGTGTATCCCTGATAATCTTTCATTTCCTTAGTGATAAAGAATTTATCAATCTCTGTCTCAAATATATTTAAAGATTCTGCATGCATCGTCTTTTGAGGATGGGAATTGCAAGATTCTCAACCCTTTGATAACATTTTTCCCCTTATCTCTGTTTTAAATGGGTGACCCCTTAGTTTTGAACTATGATCCCTAGTTCTAGAAACACTCTTTCTACATTCATGTGGTCAAACCCCTTCATGAACTCATATGTCACTTCTGACTCTAGTCTAAACTCTACAGGGTACAGGCCAAACCTGTCCAGGCTTTCCTGATAAGTCAATCTGAATCAGAGTAATAGGTTAGAGGAAGGTCAATTCTGTGAGAATTGAACTGTAGAAAATAAAATGGTTAACAATATTGGCGATCAACAGGAAAAATTCCAAATGGTGTTGCACAGAATCCAAGAAAAATACATTCTACGAAAAAACAAGAAGACGTTAATACTCATGAATTAATTAATATCAAAGGGAAAGGTTGCGGGTAGAGAAAGTAACACGACTTTAAATGGTCACAAAGAAGCTAAATCAAACACTCAGGTTGCGTTCTGGAGGTATAGGGTTGAGAAGTTTAGAAATCTTTATCAAACTTTGGACTGCTTTTAATTCTGTATGCAGTCCTGCTGGTTAAAGTAGAACCGACACAGAGGCAGTGGAGAGGCTGCAGAAGAGATTTAAAATGATAAGTTCAGAAATACAGCAGAAAGGATGGACAGACTGGGTCACTTCCTCCTTGGAAAGAGACAGCTCATCCCATAGAGGTCTTTAAGGTGACGACAATTTTCGATATTGTAGACACATGGCAATCGCTTCCAGAATGAGCAGAACTGCAGGCCATAAATATAAAATGGTCTTTAAGAAGACCAATGGGAAATTCAGAAGACGGTTCTACGCCACAAAATTTGTGTGATGGACGGACATGTGGTCACAGCGAATAGTTGAGCAAAATAGTACAAATGTATTTAACTGAAAGCTAAGTGTCCATGTACACAGATCCTTGAAATCGGTGTTCATGTACACAGATCCTTGAAAGTTGCCACCCAGGTTGACAAGGCTGTTAAGAAGGCATACAGTGTTTTAGCTTTTATTAATAGAGGGATCGAGCTCCGGAAGCAAGAGGTTATGGTGAAGCTGTACAAAACTCTGGTGCGGCCGCACTTGGAGTATTGTGTACAGTTCTGGTCACCGCATTATAAGAAGGATGTGGAAGCTTTGGAAAGGGTGCAGGGGAGATTTACTAGGATGTTGCCTGGTATGGAGGAAAGGTCTTACGAGGAAAGGCTGAGGGACTTGAGGCTGTTTTCATTAGAGAGAAGAAGGTTGAGAGGTGACTTAATTGAAACATATAAAATAATCAGAGGGTTAGATGGGGTGGACAGGGAGGGCCTTTTTCCTAGGATGGTGACGGCGAGCATGAGGGGGCATAGCTTTAAATTGAGGGGTGAAAGATATAGGACAGATGTCAGAGGTAGTTTCTTTACTCAGAGAGTAGTAAGGGAGTGGAACGCTTTGCCTGCAACGGTTGTAGATTTGCCAACTTTAGGTACATTTAATTCGTCATTGGACAAGCATATGGACGTACATGGAATAGTGTAGGTTAGATGGGCTTGAGATCGGTATGACAGGTCGGCACAACATCGAGGGACGAAGGGCCTGTACTGCGCTGTAATGTTCTATGTTCTACGTATGAGAGAAAAGGCAATAGGAGGTCAGCTGATAAGCTTTAGGTGATGATAGATCAGAGGATGGTTGAATGGAGCATGAATGTTACCGTGGGCTGGTTTGTCTGAATGATCTGTTTCTGTGTTGTATAATTTATGTAAATCTATAAGAGATAAAGTTAACCTATACTATTGCACTGAGGAACAGCAAATAGGAAGCGCAGTCTTATATGAGATTGACAAATACTGGTAGAAAAATTCAAAATTTAGGAGTCACTGAATAATAACAAAAGTCAGAGCTATCTATTTCTTTTTCTATTAATTGTAAGTTTATAGTCCCAACATTAGAGTTCCTGATTAATATGGCAATCTCTCTTCAATAATGAATTCACTTCAGCCACAGGAATGAGGTTAGGATTCGATCAGTGGGGAAGAGTGTTAGGAACCACAAATTCAAAGTCACCAGATCTTTGCTGCCTTTACCATAAATCATCTCTTAAACTACTCAACACCTGTATTCCAAAATGTTATTTGCTGAAATAGTTGTTCCTAGTTTTGGATCACTCACTCACTTATTTCTTCAGGTTGCTTTTTGAATGTAATGCTCCCTTCACTCTCAGTCCTCAGTGTCCTTTAGTTCTTCCGTTCTGGATAAGTTGACAGTGGTGGCCAAGGTTGACATGATCTAGCCCCTTCAGAACCTTTCATCAAAGGGTTGGAGAGAGGAGGATGTAGGCCACTTGCTGCAAATCTATTCTGAGGACAAGGGTTTAGAAATATGTCTTGCTGATAACCTAGTGGTGCCCGGATGCTTGCTTAATGATGGTAGTATCTACAGCAGTGTGCCCACCATTATCCTGATCAGTTAGGCTTATCATTCAAACAAACATCTGCCCCATTCAGCGTGATACAGATGTCATAACGCGTTCTGAAATAGCTACATAACAACTTTTCCCTTTACAGAATTCATTCATTGGATGTGGGGATCACAGGTTAGGCCTGCACATATTGCCCATCCCTAATTTGAGAATTGATTACCTTGCTGTGGTTCTGGAAACACATGAAGTCCAAACCAGACAAGGATGGTCGTTTCCTTCCCTAAAGGACTAAGTGAACCAGAGAGTTTTTTCCGGGCAATTGGTAATGGTTTGCAGTTTGTCATAGAAGATTTTTTTCTAGATTTAATTCAAATTCCAACATCTGTCATGTTGGGATCTGAACCCAGGTCCTCAGATCATTACCTGGGTCTCTGGATTAATAGTCTAGTGATCGCTAGGTCATCACCTCCCCTTAAAGCAGGGAGGCGATTTTGTGGAATATTATTTTTAGTCAACCCGGTAAAAATGATGACACTAATAATCATAACTAAGTAATGTATAAATCCAATTTCTAGAAATAGATAAAGTCCTAGAATTTTACAGTACAGAAAGTGGCCATTCAACCCACTGTGTCTATACTGACTCGCGAAAGAGCTACCCAGCTAGTTCCATTCTCCATCCCTATCTCTGTAGCCCTCTAACTTCTCACTTTCAAATCTATATCCTGCTCTCTTTTGAAAACTGCTAAGGGATTGCCTCCACCTGGTAGGACATTCCAAATCCTGACAGCTCTCTGAGTATAACAAGGTGTATAAGGGTCTAGGCCCGAAATGTCAGCCTTCCTGCTTCTCTGATGCTGCTTGGCCTGCTGTGTTCATCCAGCTCTACACCTTGTTATCTTGGACTCGCCAACATCTGCAGTTCCTACGAGCTCTCTGAGTATATTGGAATATTATAATCATAGAATTCCTACAGTGTGGAAGCAGGTCATTCCACCTGTCAGGTCCACACCAACCCTCCAAACTTCATCCCACCCACACCCACCTGGCTATCCTATAACCCTGTACTTCCCATCCCTAATCCACCTAGCCTGCACATACCTGGACATAATTGGCCAATTAGCATGGCCAATCCACCTAACCCGCACATCTCTGGACTGTGGGAGGAAACCAGAGAACCTGGAGGAAACCCCGCTGACACGGGGAGAGTGTACAAACTCCACACAGATAGTAACCCAAGGCTGTTTTCTCCTCGTACCATTCCTAGCTCTCTTATTGACAATCTTGAAATTGTGACCCTTTTTTTATTGGCATAAAGACGGTTGAAAAGAACTACTGACCTCAACATCGTCCTCTATGTTGCTCATGTTGATTCCGCATGCCTCTGTGTAAGACTGCAGCATCTCAGTCCAACCTTCATCGGTGCAATCCCTGCTCACATTCCCTACAGCAACATCAATAGTACTATGGTTAATTATGATTGACTGGGCTAGGAAATCCTTATAAATTTACAGCAACTTAGATGAGCCAGGCAGCTAACTTGAGTTACCAGGGATTGCAGATCCCTAAATATTACAGGCATTTTGCTATTTTCATATGTACAGTTGATGTGACAAATAAACTTTCACCCAACCCAGTTTGATTTCAATGGGTTGAAAGGCAACAGAATTAACTATTATCAGACAGCTACTGCGATCTTCAGCTGAACCACAAAATTACCATAATCATTAAATCAACTCAAATGAGAAGCCTAAAGTAGTTGGACATAGGAAGATATACCACATCAATCAACTTGATTATTCAGTCACTGTGGCCAACAAGTAAATTCACAATGGAAAGTGGGCAAGAAACATTTGTGAGCCTTCTGACTGTCAACCTGAAACACTAACTCTGTTTCTCTTTCGAAACGCTGCCTGGCCTGCTGGAACATCTAAAACAGTTTCTTATTTTATTGCAGATTCCCATCAGGAGTATGCTTTGGTGCTAATGATGTTTGCCAGCTGAAACAAGGGGCAATCAATCCAGAACACTGACTAAGTGATAAATGGAAGAGTTTCTTGATTTCAATGGGATTCCAGTAAAAGTAACTGTCAAGAGAAATTCTGCCAAGAGAAAATCTGAAATAAAAACAGAAAATGTTAGAAACACTGAGCAGGTCTGGCAACATCTAGAGACTGAGATGAAGTTAATATTTCTGGATAATGAACCATCAGAGTGATGGGACATGGGGAGAAAGAAGGATTATGGCATTGACATAGGGGATTGGCCATGATTATACTGAATGGCTTGAAGGGCTGAATGGTGATTCGGAGTTCTGCTCTTCACAGAGGTTGCTGTAAATTTCCAGTTTCATCTCAGTTATATAGATGACAGAAAGTTGTGATTTGCTATGTTACCTTCCTTACTAAATTCAGAGTGGAGGATCAAGCATACATTGCAGGGTGAAAGAGTAAAAGGGAGGACCAGGTAACTTGCTGATAAAGGCCAAATCCAAGCTGAATATTGAAATAAAGCTGAACATTGAGAAATGTGAAGTAAGTGAGAAATTAACATTTGCAGAACGAATGAGGTAAAGCAGGACAATTCCAACTCAGAAGTTGACAATATTAAGAAACAGAATCTTACTGAAACATTTAATTAATCACTGAGTTACATTTCTAAATGTAATTATAAACATAAGTCAACTATAAGATATCGGAGCAGAAGTAGGCCATTCTACCCATCACCATCAGTCCATCATTCAGTGAGATCACAGCTGATCTGGGAGTCTGATCTAATAATTTGTGCTTTTAAAATCACAGAAACTGTTCAGTGGGGAGTAAACACATATTTAAGTATCGGATTAAATTAATTTTGACCTTTAGTTGTGGCTTAGTCGCCAGCTGTAAAGTTCCAACACTGTCCTGTGGGGGTGCTATGCTGTTAGAGGTGCTGTACTTTTGAATAAAATATCAAATCCTAGAGACTTTCACAGGTGGATGGCAAAAATTCCAGGTTCACTCTTTCCAAAAATGCAGGAGATGCCTTTTGGCCCAATGGCCAACATTTATTCCCCAGCCAACATTCTAAAAACATCAAATTAACAGGTATTTCATTCCATGCTATGTTTGAGATCTTACTTTGTCAAAATTAGCCACTGCTTCCCACAATTACAGCGGTTACGACAGTTGAAAAATATCTCAATGGCTGTTCAGTGCTTTGTAATGTCCCGAAGTTGTAAACAGGTGCTACACAAATGCAAGTCCTTCTCTCTGCACTGAAATCTAATTTTCAACAAATCACAGAGATAAATCATTGAAAATCTGGCAAGCATGATGACACTACATGCAGTTCAGTTCAATTATTAGTCTTCATTTTATTAAATGTATAGAAACTGAGGGGAGAGCTCGTAAAAAATAATCAAGTGGAGGAGTAGACTTTCCGTGGAATAAAATTCCATGCTTTCACCTTTGATAAACGTGTTTACCCAGATCTGTTGTTGGATTATAAAAAGTGTGTTTTGAAATATACACTGGAGAAACTCTGCAGATTGGGTCTCATCCGTAGATAGCAAGGTCACAACCTTGCAATAGAATGGAGGATAGATAGAAATGCCTACAGCCATGGCAATAAACAACAACAACCCTCACTCAGTATACACACTAAACCAAGCCAGGGTCATGAGCTGAAATACAATGGCCGCCACAAAGCCCTAACTGAGTTACAACTGCAGTACAGCTGTACGCCTGCTCTCACAGCTCTCCTTCACCGGCCATGACAATTTTCAAACCGCAAAACGGGCTCACAGAAGAAGAATGTTTTCTGAAACCCTGCTTTAAATATGGGAGACAATTTTCTTTTTAGCTGAAAAAACAGACAGGTGCTCTCGGAGGCAATGTGCGAGCTGGTTTAAACATCTCCGAGATGTTGTAAAGAACAGGCCAGGCAGCATCAGAGGATCAGCAAAGTTGACGTTTGCTGACCCGAAACATCAGCTTTCCTGCTCCTCTGATGCTGCCTGACCTGCTGTGTTCCTCCAGCTCCATACTGTATTGTCTCTGACTCCAGCATCGGCAGGTCTTGCTATCTCTGAAAGAACTGGACAAGCTGAGAACCGATCTCTTCTTAATTGGTCATTTGAAGGGGCACTCTATAAGCCATCAGGAGTGCCCTGAGCTGCAGGAGAGAAGGATCACAGAATTGTTTCTTAATGCAAGTGAATAATCAGACCTAATAACCTGAAGAGTGAAATATATTACTGTACAGGACTCAATCTACTCTGTAAAAATAAAGAATGTCATGTCATGGAACTGTGTAGCTACACTGTGTCACAATTTTGAGAATTGTGACGGGTGTGCTTATGGTTGCTTACATTGTTTCTTTCTTGTATCAACTATTTATTTACCTTTATATTCAATGTATCATTTGTATATTTATGTACAAGTTGCATTTGCTCTGATTCATATTTTAATAGAAGTCGAAACAAGTGGTATTTTCCATGTAAATTTGTTCACTTGGAAATCATTCAGTAAATTTGGTTACTTTGGTGAATTGTAAGAGTCATCTTGACATTTAAGTGTTCCTTAAAAAATGTATTTTTCTGTTGTTAGTTTTTCTCGTAAGATTAAGGAGTCATGTTCAGTGGATTTCTCCTCTATCTCTCTAAAGGCACTTAATAGCACACAAGACAATGCTGATATCACTCAAAGAAGTCTTGTAAACTCTTTTAGTATGTAAGTTCAGTAATGGGCCATCGGTCATAATCTTGAATCCTTTGCTTAAAATTCAGAAACTGGTATTATGAACCATTGGGGAATATTTATTACTTTGTATTTGATGAAATTGTAAACCTGCTTGGAACTTATTTTCTGAAGTGGAACTTCACACAACAAGGAATATGTGTGTGTGTGTGTGTGTGTGTGTGTGTGTGTGTGGCATTATGAGTTTGCAGAATGGGTTTATTTCACCTGGTTCATGATCTCTGGGATTTTCTGCAGGAGAGTAGGTGTAGAGGGAGCATTCTCTAATTGCTCAGATGTGACAAGTGGTTTCCAAACCTTTCAGCACATTCATTAATTAATTTGGACAAAGGAATACAAAGTTGTAGAATGTAAATTTGCTGGGCCTCTGAGTAAGGAGGGGAAGTGATATGCGAGAAAGTAATTACAAAAGGTTATTGACAGACTTAGTGAGTGGGCAAAAATACAGAAAATAGAATTCAAATTGGCTCCACGTAGGGTCACTTTGTGTTCCCAGGTAGACTGAAATATTTTCTAAGTGGTGAAAAAAGTAGAAGCTGTAGAATTGTAAAGAGATTTGGGAATTCAGTTACATAAATCAGTTAATACAAACAAAAACTAATGATATAGAATCATGCAACACTGAAGGTGTCAATTCAGCCCATTAGTCCTCTACTAGCTCTTTGAAAGAGATAATTAGTCTCATTATTTCTTCTCCATTGTGTTACAGAGCTTTCCTTTCAAGTATTTATACAATTTCCCATTGGAGGATGTTTGTGAAACCGCTTCCACCATCTTTTCAGGCAGCGCATTCCAGATCATGACAACTCTCCAAAATAAAATAAAATCCTCAATTCATCTCTGATTCTTTTCACAATCACCTTAAATCTGACCCTTCTAGTTACTGACTCTTTCTACCAGAGGCAACAGTTTCTCAGATAATAAAATGTGAAGCTGGATGAACACAGCAGGCCAAGCAGCATCTCAGGAGCACAAAAGCTGACGTTTCGGGCCTAGACCCTTCATCAGAGATGGGGATGGGGAGAGGGTTCTGGAATAAATAGGGACAGAGGGGGAGGCAGACCGAAGATGGAGAGAAAAGAAGATAGGTGGAGAGGAGAGTACAGGCGGGGAGGTAGGGAGGGGATAGGTCAGTCCAGGGAAGACGGAAAGGTCAAGGAGGTGGGATGAGGTTAGTAGGTAGGAAATGGAGGTGCGGCTTGGGGTGGGAGGAAGGGATGGGTGAGAGGAAGAACCGGTTAGGGAGGCAGAGACAGGCTGGACTGGCTTTGGGATGCAGTGGGGGGAGGGGAAGAGCTGGGCTGGTTGTGTGGTGCAGTGGGGGAAGGGGATGAACTGGGCTGGTTTTGGGATGCGGTGGGGGAAGGGGAGATTTTGAAGCTGGTGAAGTCCACATTGATACCATTGGGCTGCAGGGTTCCCAAGCGGAATATGAGTTGCTGTCCCTGCAATCTTCAGGTGGCATCATTGTGGCACTGCAGGAGGCCCATGATGGACATGTCATCTAACGAATGGGAGGGGGAGTGGAAATGGTTTGCGACTGGGAGGTGCAGTTGTTTATTGCGAACCGAGCGGAGGTGTTCTGCAAAGCGGTCCCCAAGCATCCGCTTGGTTTCCCCAATGTAGAGGATGCCACACCGGGTACAATGGATACAGTATACCACATTGGCAGATGTGCAGATGAACATCTGCCTAATATGGAAAGTCATCTTGGGGCCTGGGGTAGGGGTGAGGGAGGAGGTGTGGGGGCAAGTGTAGCACTTCCTGCGGTTGCAGGGGAAGGTGCCAGGTGTGGTGGGGTTGGAGGGGTATGTGGGGCGAACAAGGGAGTCACGGAGAGAGTGGTCTCTCCGGAAGGCAGACAAGGGTGGTGATGGAAAAAATGTCTTGGATGGTGGGGTTGGATTGTAGATGGCGGAAGTGTCGGAGGATGATGCGTTGTATCCGGAGGTTGGTGGGGTGGTGTGTGAGAATGAGGGGGATCCTCTTTGGGCGGTTGTGGCGGGGGCAGAGTGTGAGGGATGTGTTGCGGGAAATGCGGGAGACGCGGTCAAGGGCGTTCTCGACCACTGTGGGGGGAAAGTTGTGGTCCTTGAAGAACTTGGACATCTGGGAAGTGCGGGAGTGGAATGCCTCATTGTGGGAGCAGAGGAATTGGGAATAGGGGATGGAATTTTGCAGGAGGGTGGGTGGGAGGAGTTGTATTCTAGGTAGCTGTGGGAGTCGGTGGGCTTGAAATAGACATCAGTTACAAGCTGGTTGCCTGAGATGGAGACTGAGAGGTCCAGGAAGGTGAGGGATGTGCTGGAGATGGCCCAGGTGAACTGAAAGTTGGGGTGGAAGTTGTTGGTGAAGTGGATGAACTGTTCGAGCTCCTCTGGTGAGCAAGAGGCGGTGCCGATACAGTCATCAACGTAACGGAGGAAGAGGTGGGGTTTGGGGCCTGTGTAGGTGCGGAAGAGGGACTGTTCCACGTAACCTACAAAGAGGCAGGCATAGCTGGGGCCCATGCGGGTGCCCATGGCCACCCCCTTTGTCTGTAGGAAGTGGGAGGATTCGAAAGAGAAGTTGTTGAGGGTGAGGACGAGTTCGGCTAGGCGGATGAGGGTGTCGGTGGAGGGGGGCTGGTCGGGCCTGCGGGACAGGAAGAAGTGGAGGGCCTTGAGGCCATCTGCACGCGGAATACTGGTGTATAGGGACTGGATGTCTATGGTGAAAATGAGGTGTTGGGGGCCAGGGAATTGGAAGTCCTGGAGGAGGTGGAGGGCGTGGGTGGTGTCACGGACGTAGGTGGGGAGTTCCTGGACCAAAGGGGAGAAAATGGAGTCCAGATAGGTGGAGATGAGTTTGGTGGGGCAGGAACAGGCTGAGACAATGGGTCGACCAGGGCAGGCAGGTTTGTGGATTTTGGGAAGGAGATAGAAATGGGCGGTGAGGGATTGGGGAACAATGAGGATGGAGGCTGTGGGTGGGAGGTCCCCTGAGGTGATGAGGTCATGATTGGTGTTGGAGATGATGGTTAGGTGCTCGGGGGTGGGGTCATGATCAAGGGGGTGGTAGGTGGAGGTGTCGGAGAGTTGGCATTTGGCCTCGGCGATGTAAAGGTCAGTGCGCCATACTACCACTGCGCCTCCCTTGTCTGCGGGTTTGATGGTGAGTTTGGGGTTGGAGTGGAGGGAGCGCAGGGCTGCCCGTTCTGCGGGGGAGAGGCTGGAGTGGGTGAGGGGGGTGGACAGGTTGAGGCGGTTGATGTCTCGACGGCAGTTGGAGATGAAGAGGTCGAGGGAAGGTAGGACCCTGCGGGGTGGTGTCCAGGAAGAGGACTTGTGTTGGAGGAGGGCGAAGGGGTCAGTGGAGGGAGGGTTAGGTTCCTCCTTTGATTTTCCATTAAACCCTTCAAAATTTTGATAATTTAAATTACATCTCCCATTATCCTTTTCTGATTTAAGGAAAACAAGCCAAACTTCTTCAAAACCTTCATGCAACTGAATCCCCCAACGATTCAAGTAAGTCTCCATCTGTAAGGCCATTGTATCCTCTCCAAAGTTTAGGGCCAAACTTTGGACTCAATTCTCAAAGTGAAGCTGAATGAATAATGCATAAATGTTTTAACACATTTTCCTTGCTTTTGTACTGGCAAGCTAAAAGTTCCAGGCTTCTCCACTTTAAGAACTGTGAATTGTAAATCCTCAAGGCTCTTCACTCATAGGGTGGCATGGTTACCACTGCTGCATCAGGGTGCCAGGGACTCAGGCAGCAGTGGTCAGCAGCTGAGTGGACCTGGCAGAACCCAAACTGGGTGACTGTGAGGAGTTTGCACATTCTCCCCATGTCTACATAGGCTTCCTGCGCTGCTCTTGTTTCCTTTCACTGTCCAACGATGTGTGGGTTAGGTGGATATGCCATGCCAAATTGCCCGTAGTGTCCAGGAATGTGCAGGCTAAGTGGGTTAGCCATGGGAAATGCAGGATTATGGGGATAACTAAGGTTTTGGATGAGATGTTGTTCTGAGGGTTGGCACAGACTTGATGGGCCACATGGCTCTTTCTGTACTGTAGGGATTCAATAGTTCTATGATTTAAAACTGACCCAGACAGTTTGCATTGTCTGTCTCCTCATTCCTTCTTCGAAAATGCATCGCCTACCACACGATTTCCTTTTTCATCTGGCTAAGTCCTCCAGTTTCTGTTACTATCCTCCTCATTGCTTATGATATTTCTGAATCATTTGCAAGTTTTGAAATAATGTCCTGTATGTCCTCAATGATGGAAGATCCCAGCACATCAGTGCAAAAGATGAGGCTTTTGCAGCAATCTTTAGCCAGAAGTGCTGATTGGATGATCCAACTCGGCCTCCTCCAGTGGTCCCCAGCATCACAGATATGAGTCTTCAGCCAATTCGATTCACTCCATGTGATATCAAGAAACAGTTGGAAACGCGGGATACTGCAAAGACTGTGGGCCCTGACAACATTCTGGCAATAGTGCTGAAACCTGTGCTGTAGAACCTGCTGCTTCCACGACAGCGACAATACTGGCATCTACATGACAATATGGAAAACTGCCCAGGTATGACCTGTACTTAACAAGCAGGACAAGTCCGACTCAACCAGTTATTGCCCAATCAATCTACTCTGATGGAAGGTGTCAGTAACAGCGCTGTCAAGCAGCACCCACCCAGCAATAACCTGCTCAGTGATGCCCAGTTTGGGTTCTGTCAGGGCCACTCAGCTCCTGACTCCATTACAGCCTTGGTTCAAACATGGACAAAAGAGATGAATTCCAGAGGGGAGGTGAGAGTGACAGCCCTTAACATCAAGGCTGCATTCAACCAAGTGTGGCATCAAGGATCCCTGGCAAAAGTGGAATCACTGGGCATCAGAGGGCCAAAAGTCCTACCGGGCACATAGGAAGGTGGTTGTGGTTGTTGGAGGTCAGTCATCTTATCTCTGTAGGAGTTCCTCAGGGTAATGTCCTCAGCCTAATCATCTTCAGCTTCTTCATCAATGACCTTCCCTCCATCATAAGGTCAGAAGTGGGGATGTTCATTGATGATTGCACAATGTTCAGCATCATTCGCAAGACCTCAGATACTGAAGCAGTCCATGTTCAAATGCAACAAGATCTGTACAATATCCAGGTTGGGCTGACAAGTGGTAAGTAACACTCACTCCACAGAAATGCCAGGCTATGACCATCAATACTAAGAAACAATTAAACCACAATGTTCAGCATCATTCCCAAGTTCTCAGATCAATATCTCCAATCAACCTACAGCACGGCTTTGCACTTTACTGATGCACTTTGGAGTGCACAAGCAGCTTTCATTGTAAACCCGCAATGTATTTCATTGTAATACTGCATTGGCATTTTGTGAACACGACCAGGTACTCAGCTTGTGACTAGACAGGCCACATCTCAGGGATCCTTGCTTGTTCTTTTAGTGCTTTCTCACTTTGTTCCTGCTGGGCCGTTGTGCTATGCCAGTCTCACAGCTACACCATGTACTAGCTTGTACGTGACAAATACAAACAAGTGTCCATAAACATCTAAAGGGGTCCAGTCAAGGAGAGACTGCCTTTAGTCAGGTCTCTGCACAGTAGGTATTGGGCAGCATCATCTATCATTGCAGGGGCTTGAGCATTGTCAGTTAGGGGATGGTTAGATGCCTTCAAGGCAGAGATCGACAAATTCTTGATCTCACAAGGAATTGAGGGCTAGGGGGAGAGTGCAAGGAAGTGGAGTTGAAATGCCCATCAGCCATGATTTAAATTGCGGAGTGGACTTGATGGGCTGAATGGCCTCACTTCCACTCCTATGTCTTATGGTCTTATCTTCAACCCTCATTCGCAAACTGTTGGTACATCTAATAAAGGAAATGGAGATTAAAAGAATGGAAAACATTTTTGCCGACCCTATGTAGGGCAATGCAGTGGTTATCACTGCAGCATCACAACAGACAATAGACAATTCATGCAGGAGTAGGCCATTTGGCCCTTCGAGCCAGCACCACCATTCATTATGATCATTACTGATCATCCACAATCAGTATCCTGTTCCTGCCTTATCCCCATAACCCTTGATTCCACTATCTTTAAGATCACAGTGCCAGGGACCCGGGTTCAATGCCGCCCCTGGGCGACTGTCTGTTTGGAGTTTGCATGTTCTCCTCGTGCCTGTGTGGGTTTCCTCCGGGTGCTCCGGTTTCCTCCCACAGTCCAAAGGTGTGCAGCTTAGGTGAATTGGCTGCTCAATTGCCCAAAATGTCTCAGGATGTTCAGGTTACGTGGGTTAGCTATGGAGAATACTGTATTATGGGATAGAGTAGGGGGGTGGATCGGGGTGAGATGCTCTTCAGAGGAGTGGTGTGGACTTGATAGGCCAAATGGTCTGTTTCCACACTGTATGGATTGTATGATCTGTATTGCAGTATGTTGTCCCTGAACCTCATCCTACTGATTAGATTCTACACTTGCATTGGCCCCAATGTGGTTCCTTTATTGGTGAACTTTTTATGTCTCCTTACCAATTATACTGACAGAGTATTGTTCCGTCCTTGGGATGATCCCTATCACATAAAAGGTGAAGATTTACATCAACTTGCATTTTTTCAGCAGCTGATGTAAGATTGCTATCTGCCATCAAGATTTGTTCTCCAGGCTGTGTTGCCAGTTGAAGAACTTCAGTTAAAATCTGATCAACAAGCTCAAATAGGATCACCTACTCATCAATGATTAGCACTGCTGCCTCACAGCACCAGGGACCTGGGTTCAATTCCAAACTCGGGTGACTGCCTGTGTGGAGTTTGCACGTTCTCCCTGTGTCTGCATGGGTTTCCTCTGGGTGCTCCAGTTACCTCCCACAGTCCAAAGATGTGCAGGTTAGATGGACTGGCCATGGGAAATTGCTCCGCAGTGTCCAGGGATATGCAGGTTAGGTGGGTTAGCCGAGGGAAATACCGGGTTATGATAGAGGGTGGGGACGGGTCTCGGCGGGGTGCTCTTCAGAGGGTGTGTCCCAGCTTTCTTCAGTGATAAAAGGAATGGAACATATTTTTGCCAACCATATATAGTCACAGCTTTCTATCCTGCTGACAACACAAAATGATTCTTTCATGCCACATCACTATTTTTTGTGGATGCTGTCTTCTTTGGAATTTGGCCAATTAAATCATCTACCAGTTACCTCCAGACTGGTCATTCAGTATCTGATGCTTCTTTTATCTGTGGTTCCATGACCGGGCAGTTTGTTGGCCAGTTGAAGGGAGGAAATAAATACAATAACTATCGTTAGGAAAAAAAGTGCTAGAAAAACTGATGCTGCTGAAGGCTGACAAGTTCCTTGGAACTGATGGGCTGCATCCTAGGATTTTAAAAGGAATAACTTAGGAGATCACGGATACAACGATGGTAATATTGCAAGAATCCTAAAGTTCTGGAAAAGTCCCAGAGGATTTGAAAACCGCTATTTTAAAAGGGAAGGAGATAAAAAAAACATGCAATTGCAGGCCAATTAGCTTAACATCTGTTATTGGGAAAGTGTTAGAATCTATGATCAAGCCCAACTTACACATTGAAGACAGATGGCTGATGGTCACCATGTCTCAGGTGGGGGAAGAGGTTGAGAAATAGACTCCTCATGGTAACGTCAGCCAGTGCAGCAAGTGAACCCATGCTGTTGGCATCACTCTGCACTACAAACTGGTTCTACAGCCAACTGAGCTAACCAACCCTCTATCATAAGGGAAGCGATTGGAGAATATTTAGAAACACGTTCTATAATAAAGCTGAGTCACCATAGCTTCATGAAGGAGAAATCATTCTTGACAAATTTGTTAGAGTTCTTTATGAGATAACAAGTGGGATAGTTAAATGAGAAGCAGTGGATGTGGATTTCCAAAGGACATTCAATTAGGTACCATACATTAGACTACTTAGTAAGAATAGAGCCCATGGTGTGAGGATTGTATATTATTATAGATAGAGGACTGGTTAACCAATAGAAGACAGAGAGTTGGAAAACAGGGAACTTTTTCTGGATTGCAACCCACAAGAAGTGAAGTGTAACATGGATTAGTGCTGGGGTTATAATTGTTTACAATATATATTCATGGGTTGGATGAGGGAAATGAATATACAATCACTAAATTTGTGGACGTCACAAAAATATCTGGGAAGGCAAGTAATAGCGTTGACATAAAGAATCTGCAGAGGGATATGGACATGTTACATGGGTGGGCAAGAGCTTTGCAGACGGAATATAATGTGAGAAATTTTGAGGTTATGCACTTTGGCAAGAGGAATACAGGAGCTTAATACGATTTAAATGGACAAAGGACTGCGCAAAGCTACCACACATAAAGATTTGTTGGGTGGGGGGGGTTCACAGAGTCACACAGCATGGAAACAGGCCCTTCAGTCTAACTCATCCATGCCAATCATAGAACATAGAACACAGAACAATACAGCGCAGAACAGGCCCTTCAGCCCTCGATGATGCGCCGACCTGTGAACTAATCTAAGTCCCTCCCCTACACTATCCCGTCATCGTCCATATGCTTATCCAAGGACTGTTTAAATGCCCCTAAGGTGGCTGAGTTAACTATATTGGCAGGCAGGGCGTTCCACGCCCTTACCACTCTCTGAATAAAGAACCTGCCTCTGACATCTGTCTTAAATCTATCACCCTCAATTTGTAGCTATGCCCCCTTGTACAAGCTGGCGTCATCATCCTCGGAAAAAGACTCTCACTGTCCACCCTATCTAATCCTCTGATCATCTTGTATGTGTCTATTAAATCCCCTCTTAGCCTCCTTCTCCCCAATGAGAACAGACCCAGGTCCCTCAGCTTTCTTCTTAGGGCCTGTGCTCCAGACCAGGCAACATCCTGGTAAATCTCCTCTGCACCTTTTCCAATGCTTCCACATCCTTCCTGTAATGGGGCGACCAGAACTGCACGCAATACTCCAAATGAGGCTGCACTAGCGATTTGTACAGTTGCAGCATGACATCACGGCTCCGGAACTCAATCCCTCTACCAATAAAACCTAACACACCGTAAGCCTTCTTAACAGCACTATCAACCTGGGTGGCAACTTTCAGGGATCTATGTACATGGACACTAAGATCCCTCTGCACATCCACACTACCAAGAATCTTTCCATTGACCCAGTATTCTGCCTTCCTATTATTCTTCCCAAAGTGAATCACCTCACATTTATCAGCCATCCCAATCTGACAAAGTTCCATTTGCCAGGATTTGGCCCATATCCCTCTAAACCCTCTACTCATATACCCATCCTGATGCCTTCTAAATGTTGTAATTATACCTGCCTCCACTACTTCCTCTGCAGCCCACTCTATAAATGCACCATGTTCTGTGTGAAAATGTTACCCCTGAGGATCTTTTTGAATATTTCCCCTCACCTTAAACCTATGCCCTTGAGTTTTGGACTTGCCCACCCTTGAGAAAAGACCTTGGCTATTCACCCTATGCATGCTCCGCATGATTTTGCAAACCTCTATAAAGTCACACCTCAGCTTCCAACACTCCAGGTGAAAAAGCTCCAGCCTATTCAGGCTCTCCTTAAAACTCAAGCCCTCTGGCCCCAGTAACATCATTGTAAATCTTTTCTGTACCCTCTCAAGATTAACAACATCCTTCCTATACAAGTGTGACCAGAACTGTACAGTGACAACATGATGTCGTAACTCCTATACTCTATGCACTGATCACTGAAGGTAAGCATTCCAAATGCTGTCTTACCCACCCTGCCCATCTGCAACTATGCTTTCAAGGGCCTATGTCCCTGCACTTGTTGTTCAGCAAAACTCCCCAGGATCCTACCATGAACTGTCTTACCAAAATGCAACACCTCACATTTATCTCAATTAAACTTCATCTGCCACTCCTTGGCACATTGGACCAACTTCCCATTGTACTCAGATAATCTTCTTCACTCCCCTCCATACCACCTATTTTGGTGTCACGTGCAAACTTACAGACCATGCCTCCTATATTCTCATCCAAATCATTGATATAATTGAAATAAATGGCAAAATGCAGTGGACTCAGCACTGGTCATAGGCTTCCAGTCTGAACAACAACCTTTTGCCACCACCCTCTGTCTCCTATCTTCAAGCTAATTTTGTATCTGATTGGCTAATTTATGGATCCCATGTGCTCGAACCTTAATGACCAGGCATTGTCGAATACAAACCTCATATATAAATTACAAAATGCCAGAAAGCAGAGGGAAGGCAACGGAATGTTAGCCTTTATATTAAAGGGAGAGGAGTGTATGAGAATAGGCATTAGTTAAACCTCATAGAATACTCTGAACAGCTTTGGTCCCCTTATCTAAGAAAAGTTGTACTGGCATTGGAATTTAGAAAAATGAGAGATAAGTTTATTACACAAGAGGTATCTCTCACTGGATTACTTATGCGTGTGATCAAACTGCTGGCCCTCTAATCCAAAAGCCTCTCGTTTCCATGGCAGCACCATTGCACTGTCATGGCTGCTGCTTGCCTTCATTGGTCATGCTCTACAGCTGATCCTACCTCCTGGTTGCACTCCTGGCCCAGTCAGGGTAATTAAACTTCCAGTTAGTGCCAGGAAGTGACCTGGAAATTATCCAGGCTGCAGATCCCAAATTGAGCTTCAAGCCTTAAAAAGTGGTTTCTTCATCTGACTTTACTTCAACAGTTCCATGCGAAAATTCTACCAAAGCAATGCTTAGAGGAAGCGTTTGTGTAAACATCATCAAGTGAGATAATAAAATGTCACCCAGAAATAAATGCCACAGCAAGCTGTCAGAATCAGCTCATTTGCAAGTCCCCAGGACAGAATTACGCATTTGTGTAATGAAGCTAGGCAGAATGCATTGGAAGTGATCTGTTCCAAAAGTGCACTGAAGAAGCAATAATGATCCTTTTGTGTCTCGGTCTGTGAAATATTCTTGTTTGTCATCATGAAAGGATTGTGGCAGAGGAGGTGCTGAGCTGCGACAGACAAATAATGCATGTGTTCTCAGTTTTTAAAAAAAATTGTGGTTGGGATTTAACCTGGAGGCAGAATTTCAATGGCAGGGTAGGATATCTCCTTCTGCATAGGAAGCCACGTTCCATTTTCTGCAGCTCTGATAGCTAATTTTGTTTTATTTATTCATTTGTGGGATCTAGGCATCGCTGGCTGGCCAGCATTTACCTGTCCTTGTTGACCTTGAGATGGTGGTGGTGAGCTGCCTTCTTGAACTGCTGCAGTCCTCCTGCTGTGAGTTGACCCACAATGCCAATAGGGAGGGAATTCCAGGATTTTGACCCAGCGACAGTGAAGGAACTGTGTGAAATATTTCCAAGTCAGGACGGTGAGTGACATGGAAGGAAACTTGAAGGTGGTTGTGTCCCCATATATCTGCTTCCAGATTGAAGTGGTTGTGGAGTTAGAAGGTGCTGTCTCAGGGTCTTTGGTGAATTTCTGCAGTGTATCTTGTAGACAGTACACACTGCTGCTACTGAGTGTTGGTGTGAGTGGAGGGAGTGGATGCTTGCGAATGCAGTGCCAATCAGGCAGGCTGCTTTATCCTGGATGGTGCCTAGCTTCTTGAGTGTTCTTGGGGCTCCACTCATCCAGGTAAGAGGGGAGTATTCCACCAGATTGCTGACTTGTGCGTTGTAGATGGTGGACAGGGTTTGGGGAGTCAGGAGGTGAGTTTACTTGCTGCAATATTCCTAGCTACTGATCTGCTCTTGTAGCCACTATGTTTGTAAAATGGATCCAGCTGAGTTTCTGGTTGAATTGCCTGAACCTGTAGCCTCCAAGTGGTTCCCACTGAAGGGGCTGCAGCCAGTGCCCAGATTGAGATGGCAATGGAGGTCAGGTAGGCACATAAATAGCCTGTGTCTGTAGTGGTCAGTTAGTTGGGTGGGGGTGAAGAAATGGTATTGGCAATTATCAGGCAGTGGTGGCCAAGTGGGCTGTGGAAGGGAGAGAGTGCGGAAACAGAATGTCTTTGGAAGTGTGCACCTCATCTCACTCACTCTTTCTTACATTCTAATATTTGCCTGGCTCACTCAGTTCCTGGAACAAGCTCAGAATTAATTGTCATCAGTTTACACTTGCTATGTCACATGTTCTGCAAGGTTATTACTGGAGTGTTAATGAGAAAAAAATTATTAAACACAGAAGGGAATAATGATTTACATTTATAACGTACCTTTTCTTACTGCCAGGCATCCCATGGCACTTTACAGCAATTAAATACTTTTTGTAATGTGAAGTTATAGGAAATGTAGCAGTTAGTTTAGATATAGGAAGCAGGGGTCTCTGTATCTGCCCACCTTCATTCTCACCATGGCACTATTTCAGCCCTTACTCCAGCCCAACTCTGGAAAGTAATAATTGTGTATAAGTAGGCTGTCTTTCTGAACTTGGGAAGACACTGTCAGCATTTCCTGATCAAAAAAGCAGGGAAGCTCATCTTCAAAATTTCATTCAAAGGTTAGCCCTGTGACAGTGCAGTGCTCCTTCAGCACTGCAATGAATCACCACCCTGGATTTTTGTGCTCTGGTCCCTGGAGTGAGACACTGAAGTGGAGTGATATGATAGAGAGAACAATCTTCAATGACCTGGACCCAGTGATTTACCTGGTTTATCTCCATATGGCAACAGAAGCTTGGGGCAAGGAAGTACCACAGTGACACCAATAACTGCAGCTGGCCAGCAGGATACATTGTCCCACATGAAGTCACATCCTGAGGAAGGAGACAAAAATGAATACATTAATGACCAGCAACACACTCAAACTGCGAAGGAAAATCTGAGGAGAACACTGTCAGTACCGGCGCTGAGGTCTCTATTGATTGCACATCCCTAGATGCTCTTCAGATGGTGATACAGCGATTGGTACATTTACAGGGTAGATTAACCATGAAGAACCAGTGATACAGGACCACAAAGGGATGTGTGCGACTTGCACTGGAACTCATTCACCTGCTGTCATTGTCCTTTGTGGTGACAGAATGGGAGGTACCACCAAAATAAATATGATATTGCAATAATGCTGATCAATCCCATATCAGTGAGAAATCAAGGCAGTGGCCCAAACTACCACATTAGTTACAGCCCTACCTACATTGAGTTTTGTTCAGAGTTTTGCTTTGTGGAGATAAGAGATAAATTATGACTCTGTAACAGGAAAATTGTTTCCAGCCATTTGACAATTCACCCAGGTTTCATGAAATCGCTGAAATTATAAATTGGAGAGATGTAAAAATCGGTTGGCCAATCATTATTTGCATTTCAAACTATCAAAGAAAATCAGGACCCAATCCATGATGTACCATCAATGAGTGAATTACTTTGAGAAAAAATGACATTGCAAACATTTAAAATTAATCTACGTGCTGGGAAGCTCCTCCATCCAGTTTGGGGGTTGGATGGTGGTGTGGGGTTTGGCAGCTGTCTGTGTGTATGTGTGCCTGGGTGTGTGTGTGTGTCTGTGTGGTGTATGCACTAACTGCCCTAGGGACTGAAATCCTCAGAACGTATTCTGCTTCCACATTGCAATTTCCTCTGACAACGCAGGAGATGCTTCAAGGAACCTGACCCCACCATGTGTGAGGTTCTACCTACATGCAGTTAACTCACCAGGTTCCCAGTCTGTCTGGACTGCTGCTCGTTCAGACTGACATATCTCCTCAGCCAGCTGGATCTCCAACATCAGCTCACAGTCTGGATGGATCACCAATGCCTGAGGAACAGATTAAAGGCATTTCCTAAAATGTCTCATCATGTCCCACAAGTGAATAACAAAAACATAATTT
The DNA here is from genome assembly GCF_030684315.1 of Stegostoma tigrinum. NCBI lineage: Eukaryota > Metazoa > Chordata > Chondrichthyes > Orectolobiformes > Stegostomatidae > Stegostoma > Stegostoma tigrinum. The sequence goes on from NC_081384.1 coordinate 37,030,624, forward strand.
TTGAAAGTTAGGACTGAATGATTAATTGGACACCAGCTCTCTTTTATGATTGCATGTTTCTGTAATATTCAGAAGTGTGTTCTATCATGGACGACTATCACTGAATATGTTTCAGAGAAACCTTTGTAATTGCCAAAAATAAAAAAAAACACCTGTGTTATATTCCTTCTCTGGCTTACTCACCACAGAATATGAGAAAGTTGTGGGCTGTACAAGTAGGAAACCTTTTGCAAAGTAGTTAAATGGGAGACATCGGTCATACGCAAGGCACAGAACAGCCCAAAGGCTGCAATTTTCCTGAATGCATTCAGGGCATTTCTCTGGAACATGATGTTCTTTTTACAAAAGGAAGACAGGCAATATTAGGTTTAGTGATGAATAATGAGTGAGAATTAGTCAACAATCTAACGGTAAGTGAACAGTTAGATAATGACTTGAGAAGAAGAAGGACTTTAATTATAAATAAGTCTGATTTCTGAAGGTTTGTGGAGTCAGGGCTGTACAGCATGGAAACAAACCCTTCATCTCCAACTCATCCATGCAGACCCAATATCCTAAATCAATCCAGTCCCATTTGCCAGCGTTTGGCCCATATCCCTCGAAACACTTCCTATTCATGTAACTGTCCAGATGCCTTTTAAATGTTGTAATTGTACCCGCCTCTGCCAATTCCTCATTCTATATAAGCACCACATTCTGCATGAAAAAGTTGCTTCTTTGGTGCCTTTTATATCTTTCCGCTCTCACCTTAAACCTGTGCCCTCTAGTTTCGGACTGTCATGCCCTGGGAAAAAGACCTTGGCTATTCACCCCATTCATGGCCCTCATGACTTTATAAACCTCTATAAGGTCACCCGTCAACCTTCAATACTCCAGGGAAAATAGCTGCAGCCTATTCAGCCTCTACCTGTAGCTCAAACCCTCCAACCCTGGTAACAACCTTGTAAACTTTTTCTGCACCCTTTCAAGGTTAACATCTTTCCTATAGCGGGTTTGAGATGGAAATTCAGCTTACTAAACTGTGACAAACTGTTAGTGGGTAAAACTATAGAAGAACAAATGGAAGTGCAAAATATATAAAATAAAACTATATTAAATATACAAATTGCCACTGTATTTTAAGCTTTAAGAGCTTGTACCTTCATGTACCTTTGTATAATTAAACAATCTTTGTGAATAAAAGTGAGAGATGTAATGAAGCTGAAAGAAAGCTAATATGGCTCTGAATAAAACAAACAACAGTGGATGGTAAAAATCTGTAGCAATCAAAAGCAGAGAATTCTGGAGAAACTCAACAGGTGTGCTGGGCAATATTTGGGGAGAGGGGAACAAGTTAATGTTTCAAATCCTGTTTCAGAACTGGATGTAAAAAATGGTGATACCACATAGACTGGGAGAGGTAGAAAGACCATGAAAGAGATACAGAAATGATAGATACCAAAAACAAATGCAAATAATATTAAGGATAAAGGTGATGTCATTTCCTATGTTGATGTCATTTCCTGGAAGAAAAGAACAGGAAATGACATCAACATAGGAAATAACATCACCAACCCAAGGAGTCCTAAACACATAAATAGAAAGCGGGACATAACACCAGTGTTTCATCAGAGACTCACTGATGATGTTACCTAGACTGGTGACAAAACATCTGGGAACAAGCCTTACAGCTCAGTGAACCAGCTTACATCTGGAACACAATAAAGACCCACTCTCTTGTGGACCGAGAGGACGAGAGTGCTATCTTGGAGGTGAAAGGAGGACGTCGGGTTGGCTGTGCACCCTTGCGACCAGTGGATCTTACTGCTGGCTTCGGCCTAACGCTGGAACGGGGAGCAGCCAACCTGCAACGATGGCTGCGGCAAGTGCTCGTGCCCCAGGTCAGGGGGTCCGGAACACCATCCGTGTTTCTGTAAAGAAGGTGGATGAAGGTGCACCTGTGGACCGCACCTTCTTCGTGAAGAGGGTCCTGTTGGACTGTTGTGGGTTCGCTGCTGCGGACATTTACTGCCTGCAGGATTTCCCCGGGGGAGGTTTTTACGACGTGACCTTCCGGAGTGCCAGGCTTTGCGAGCGCTTCCTGGAGGTTTTCAAGGAGAAAGGAGGTGAGGGCCGCCTCTCTGTATTGACCGCTATCCCACTGTTTGTGATGCCAGCACAGAGGAGCCGTATGGTGACTGTACACATGTACAACCCGCATGTGCCAGCAGTTGATGTCCTGACCTTCCTCGGAAGGTATGTGAAGGTGGAAGGGGACCTAACTGACATCGTGGACCCCTTTGGCATCTGGACGAGTAAGAGGCAGGTCAAGGTGACGCTGAGGATGGGCGCAGATGGGAATGTCGCAAACTCACCGTCCAGCTTCGCGATCGGCGGGAGCAGGGGCTACCTGACCTATGCAGGGCAACCTAAAGTCTACCATGCCTGTGGTAGGTCAGGTCATATGGCGGCCGACTGCAAAGCCACCATCTGCAGTGAGGAGGGACACCTTGCAAAGGATTGCCCACGAGAGAGAGGCTGCAACCTTTGCGGGGAAGCGGGCCACTTCTATAGGGCATGCCCGCAGCGGGGTGCCACCTACGCCCAGGTCGCCGGCAGGGGAAATGCGGGGCCAGCCCCCCCGGAGGAGAGGAAGGCACCAGGGCCCAGCAAGGACCCCACTAATGTGCAGGAGGGCCAGGCCGTGCAGGATGGGCCCAAGGCCAGCAAAGCACCCCTGCAGGCGCCGATCCCCCCCCCCCCGACAACCCGGAGCCAATGGAGGCGGCGACAGGCGACCCAGGGGAGTGGACAACAGTCCGGAAAGCGAGGAGGAAGGTGCGTCGACGGGCCCAGGAACCGCAACAATCAGGCGGGAAGAGGCAGCTACAGGGGGGCTATAAGAGCTCCTCTGACGAGGAGGATTCGGAGAGGGCCCACCCGAAGCAGAAGTTAAAGGTCTCGAGGGGGAAGGAAAGCAGCACCCCGCTTCCAGGTGATGGGAGGCATCCTGAGGCTCACTCCGACACCCAGTCAAGTGCCGCTGGAGCACTGGAGGGCCCCACGGAAATTCCAGGCGGGAAGGAGGAAACAGCGCGTCCCCAGCCTGACCCAGAGCCGGACCCTCCTGCCTCCGCACCCCTGACGGGGGGATGCCACCCGGAAGGCAGCACGGACGGTTTCCTGAGCCCGGAGAGCGTCCAGCAGTTAGCCCGGGCAATGGGCATGAAGGGACAGATGGAGGGGCTGGACCTTGGACTTGGGGAGGGTACTGTGGTCACTGCCCACAATGGGGGTACGAATTGCGAGCATTAATGTGTGCAGCGTCAAGTCAACCGCGAGATGTGTGTCCACGTTGGCCTACCTGACCACCATCAAGGCGGACCTCCTGTTTCTGCAGGAGTGCGGGATACCGCACCTCGGCAGGTACGGGAAATGGTCCGGCGCCTGGACCTGTGGCCCTTCGATCTGGTCGGGGGGTAACGACTGTCGCTCCTCGGGCCTGGCTATTCTGCTGCAGGGGCGCAACTTCACCATCTCTCAAGTTCAGGAGGTGGTGGGGGGGCGCTTCCTAGTGGCTGACATCACCTACAGGAACGCTCCCCTGAGGCTGATCAACGTGTACGCCCCAGCGGTAACGAGTGAGCGGTTGGCCGTCCTGCAGCGGCTTCCACCCCTGCTGGCTACGTCCAGGCCGGTCATCCTAGGCAGAGACTTCAACTGCATCATCGATGCAGATGGAAGATCCGGCGTGGGGACAGCGGGTGGGGGGATTCAACTGGACATAACGTCCAGATTCCTGATGGGCACGGTGAAGGACGCCAAGCTGCTCGACGTCTTCAGCACCACTGCAGGCGGAGCGCAGCAGAGGTACACCTGGTCGCGGCCAGACGGGTCTATCCGCTCAAGGATAGACTTCCTGTTTATGTCACGGACGTTCTCGGTCAGGTCCACCGGCGTCGAGCCGGTGTTCTTCTCTGACCACTGCCTCCTGTTGGCCGACTGTCACTTACAGGACGACCAGCTGGCCGGCAAGGGGACGTGGAAGCTCAACACGACTCTGTTGACCCCAGAGAACGTCGAGGAGCTTAAGAGGGAGTACGCCGGTTGGAGAACCGTGAAACCCCTCTTTGAGTCTCCAGGCGACTGGTGGGAGACGGTGAAGGAGAACATCAAGAGGTTCTTTGTCCTCAAGGGTGTTCAGACGGCAAGAGAGAGGCGGGGAAAGCTGTTGCGACTCCAGAAAAGGGTGCAGAACCTGCTCCTTCTGCAGTTGATGGGGGTCGATGTCACGGAGGACCTCCGCGAGGTGAGGGGCCAGCAAGCCTCGCTCTTCACCACGGAGGCCTCCAGGATAATCTTCTGGTCCAGGGTCCGCTCCGTGGAGCAGGACGAGACGTGCTCGCATTTCTTCTTTCAGAAGGTGCACAAAGAGAGCTCTGTGCTTAGCCGGCTGAAGGAGGACGACGGCTCGGTGATGTCGTCTCGACCCGACGTTTTGAGGATCAGCGGATCCTTCTATGCCGGACTGTACGACACGAAGCCCACGGACAGCACGGCCTCCGAGTCGTTCCTGTCGTCTATCATGGAGGTCTTAGACGACGGCACAAGGGAGTGGCTGGACTGGCCGATATCCCTGGACGAGCTGGCCAGAGCCCTCAAGTCCTTGCAGAGGAATAGGACTCACGGAAGCGACGGCTTACCGGTCGAGCTGTATTCCGCTCTGTGGGGCCTGTTCGGCCAGGACCTGCTGGAGGTGTACGATAGTGCGCTTCGGGCAGGGGAAATGTGCAAGTCCATGAGGAAGGGCATCATCACCCTCATTTACAAGGGGAAGGTGGAGAGGGAAGAAATTAAGAATTGGCGTCCCATTCAACTTTTGAATGTGGACTACAAAATCCTGGCCAAGGTCATTGCCAACCGGGTCAGGTCTGTCCTGGAGTCGGTGATTCACCCTGACCAAACCTGTGCTGTGCCAGGCAGGAAGATCGCTGAGAGCCTCGCGCTCATCAGGGATACGATCGCCTACGTACAGGACAGGCGGGTGGACACCTGCCTCGTCAGCCTGGACCAGGAGAAGGCCTTTGACAGGGTCTCTCATGCTTACATGAGGGACGTCCTCTCCAAATTGGGGTTCGGGGAGGGCATCCGCAATTGGATCCGGCTGCTCTACACCAACATGGTTAGCGCAGTCTCGATCAACGGGTGGGAATCGGACAGTTTTTCTGTCAGATCTGGAGTCAGGCAGGGCTGCCCGCTCTCTCCTGCCTTGTTTGTATGCTGTGTGGAGCCCTTCGCCGCCTCCATCAGGAAGGACGTGAGCCTGAAGGGCGTGACTATCCCAGGCAGCGGAGGCCTTCAGGTCAAGACCTCCCTGTACATGGACGATGTCGCCGTCTTCTGCACCGATCGTCGGTCGGTGAGTAGGCTGTTGGACATCTGCGGCCAGTTTTAACTGGCCTCGGGTGCCAAAGTCAACAGGGGTAAGAGCGAGGCCATGTTCTTCGGGAACTGGGACGACCGCTCCTTCATCCCCTTCACCGTCAGGACAGACTACCTGAAGATGCTGGGTGTTTGGATCGGTGGAGCTGGGGCATGCACTAAGACTTGGGAGGAGCGTGTCACCAAATTGAAGCAGAAGCTGGGCAGGTGGACGCTCCGGTCCCTCTCCATCGTGGGTAAGAACCTGGTTGTCAGGTGCGAGGGGCTTTCGGTACTGTTGTATGTGGCGCAGGCCTGGCCTATTCCCTGGACCTGCGCTGCTGCGGTCACCCGGGCCATCTTCCACTTCATTTGGGGGTCGAGGATGGACCGGGTCCGCAGAGACACCAGGTACAAAGACCTGGGAAATGGGGGAAAGGGCGTACCGAACGCCAACCTCGCCCTGACGGCTACCTTTGTGTGTGGCTGCATCAAGCTGTGCGTAGATCCTCAGTACGCAAACACCAAGTGTCACTACTTACTGAGGTTCTACCTGTCCCCGGTGTTTCGAAGGATGGGCCTGGCCTCGTTGCCGCGGAACGCTTCGAGTAGTTGGACCGTTCCGTACCACCTGTCCTTCGTGGAGAAATTTATGAAAGGAAACACCTTTGACCACAAGGCCGTCAGGCAGTGGTCAGCACGTAGTATCCTCGGGACCCTTCGGGAAAAGGAGAGGGTGGATCCCGTCGTGTGGTTCCCCACGCAGACTGCCAAAGTCGTTTGGCAGAATGCCTCATCGCCAGAACTTTCAAACAAGCACAAGGACATTGCTTGGCTGGCGGTGAGAGGGGCTCTGCCAGTGAGATCCTTTATGCATGCCCGGAATCTCTGCACCACCGCACGCTGCCCTCGAGGTGGCTGCGGGGGGGACGAGACTGTCGATCACCTCCTTCTGGAGTGTGCCTATGCGCAGGAGGTCTGGAGGGGGATGCAGTGGTATTTGTCGAGGTTTGTCCCGAGCAGCTCCGTGACACGGGACTCCGTGCTCTACGGGCTGTTTCCCGGGACGCACACCGAGACCAACATCAACTGCGCCTGGAGGACCATCAATGCGGTGAAAGACGCTCTTTGGTCTGCCAGCTGAAAGAACTGACCCCGACCGAGTGTTGCAGACTGGCGCACTCCAAGGTCCAGGACTACGTGCTGAGGGACGCGCTAAAGCTTGGGGCAGCCGCCGCCAAGACGCGGTGGGGAAAGACCACCGTATGAAACCCCTCGTCCAGAAAAGGGAAAAGAACCCTATCTGGTAACTGGGCCCAGCTGGCGCCTTCCCCAACTGGTCAGGGGGCCAACTGGAACTGTGCGGAGTGACGACTGCTGGGGCGGTTTCTTTGCTTTGTTTTTTTTTCTCTCTGTTTTGTTTTTTTCCTTTTAGTTAGTGTACGTACCCCCGGGTAACCTGGAGTGGTTTGCATGACTGGGTAGGTGTATAAATGTTTTATTTTTTGTACATTCTATGAATAAAGTATATTTTTTCAAATAAAAAAAAGTGACAAAACATCTGGGAACAAGACTTACAGCTCAGTGAACCAGCTTACATCTGGAACACAATAAAGACCCACTCTCTTGTGGACCGAGAGGAGGAGAGTGCTATCTTGGAGGTGAAAGGAGGACGTCGGGTTGGCTGTGCACCCTTGCGACCAGTGGATATTAATGCTGGCTTCGGCCTAACGCTGGTTCAGGGGTGCAGCCAACCTGCAACGATGGCTGCGGCAAGTGCTCGTGCCCCAGGTCAGGGGGTCCGGAACACCATCCGTGTTTCTGTAAAGAAGGTGGATGAAGGTACACCTGTGGACCGCACCTTCTTCGTGAAGAGGGTCCTGTTGGACTGTTGCGGGTTCGCTGCTGCGGACGTTTACTGCCTGCAGGATTTCCCCGGAGGAGGTTTTTACGATGTAACCTTCAGGAGTGCTAAGCTTTGCGAGCGCTTCCTGGAGATTTTTAAGGAGAAAGGAGGTGAGGGCCCCCTCTCTGTATTGACCGCTGTCACGCTGTTTGTGATGCCAGCGCAGAGGAGCCGTATGGTACACATGTACAACCCGCGTGTGCCAGCAGTTGATGTCCTGACCTTCCTCGGAAGGTACGTGAAGGTGGAAGGGGACCTAACTGACATCATGGACCCCTTTGGCATCTGGACGAGTAAGAGGCAGGTCAAGGTGACGCTGAGGATGGGTGCGGACGGGAATGTCGTACACCCAACGTCCAGCTTCGCGATCGGCGGGAGCAGGGGCTACCTGACCTATGCAGGGCAACCTAAAGTCTGCCATGCCTGTGGTAGGTCAGGTCACGTGGCGGCCGAGTGCAAAGCCACCATCTGCAGGGAGGAGGGAAACCTTGCAAAGGATTGCCCACGAGAGAAAAGCCGCAACCTTTGCGGGGAAGCGGGCCACCTCTATAGGGCATGCCCGCGGCGGGGGACCACCTACGCCCAGGTCACCAGCAGGGACAATGTGGGGCCAGCCCCCCCGAAGGAGAGGAAGGCACCAGGGCCCAGCAAGGACCCCACTAATGTGCAGGAGGGCCAGGCCGTGCAGGAGGGCCCAGCAAAGCACCCCTGCAGGCTCCGACCCCCACCCCCGACAACCCGGAGTCGATGGAGGCGGCGACTGGTGACCCGGGGAGTGGACAACAGTCCGGAAAGCGAGGAGGAAGATGCGTCGACGGGCCTAGGAACCGCAACCATCAGGCGGGAAGAGGCAGCTACAGTGGGGCTATAAGAGCTGCTCTGACGAGGAGGATTCGGAGAGAGCCCACCCGAAGCAGAAGTTAAAGATCTCGAGGGAGAAGGAAGGCAGCAGCCCGCTTCCAAGTGACGGGAGGTGTCCTGAGGCTCCCTCCGACACCCAGTCAAGTGCTGCTGGGGCACTGGAGGGCCCCCCGGAACTTCCAGGCGGGAAGGAGGAAACTGCGCGTCCCCAGCCTGACCCAGAGCCGGACCCTCCTGCCTCCGCACCCCTGACAGGGGGGATGCCACCCGGAAGGCAGCAGGGACGGTTTCCTGAGCCCGGGCAATGGGCATGAAGGGACAGATGGAGGGGCTGGACCTTGGACTTGGGGAGGGTACTGCGGTCACTGCCCACAATGGGGGTACGAGTTGCGAGCGTTAATGTGCGCAGCGTCAAGTCAACCGCGAGATGTGTGTCCACGTTCACCTACCTGACCACCATCGAGGCGAACCTCCTCTTTCTGCAGGAGTGCGGGATACCGCACCTCGGCAGGTACGGGAAATGGTCCGGCGCCTGGACCTGTGGCCCTTCGATCTGGTCGGGGGGTAACGACTGTCGCTCCTCGGGCCTGGCTATTCTGCTGCGGGGGCACAACTTCACCATCTCTCAAGTTCAGGAGGTGGTGGGGGGGCGCCTCCTAGTGGCTGACGTCACCGACAGGAACGCTCCCCTGAGGCTGATCAACGTGTACGCCCCAGCGGTACGGAGTGAGCGGTTGGCCGTCCTGCAGCGGCTTCCACCCCTGCTGGCTACGTCCAGGCCAGTCATCCTAGGCAGAGACTTCAACTGCATCATTGATGCAGATGGAAGATCCGGCGTGGGGACAGTAGGTGGGGGGATTCAACTGGACGTCACGTCCAGATTCCTGATGGGCACGGTGAAGGACGCCAAGCTGCTCGACGTCTTCAGCACCACTGCAGGCGGAGCGCAGCGGAGGTACACCTGGTCGCGGCCAGACGGGTCTATCCGCTCAAGGATAGACTTCCTGTTTGTGTCACGGACGTTCTCGGTCAGGTCCACCGGTGTCGAGCCGGTGTTCTTCTCTGACCACTGCCTCCTGTTGGCCGACTGTCACTTACAGGACGACCAGCCGGCCGGCAAGGGGACGTGGAAGCTCAACACGACTCTGTTGACCCCAGAGAACGTCGAGGAGCTTAAGAGGGAGTACGCCGGTTGGAGAACCGTGAAACCCCTCTTTGAGTCTCCAGGCAACTGGTGGGAGACGGTGAAGGAGAACATCAAGAGGTTCTTTGTCCTCAAGGGTGCTCAGAAGGCAAGAGAGAGGCGGGGAAAGCTGTCGCAACTCCAGAAAAGGGTGCAGAACCTGCTCCTTCTGCAGTTGATGGGGGTCGATGTCACGGAGGACCTCCGCGAGGTGAGGGGCCAGCAAGCCTCGCTCTTCGCCGCGGAGGCCTCCAGGATAATCTTCTGGTCCAGGGTCTGCTCCGTGGAGCAGGACGAGACGTGCTCGCGTTTCTTCTCTCAGAAGGTGCACAAAGAGAGCTCTGTGCTTAGCCGGCTGAAGGAGGACGACGGCTCGGTGACGTCGTCTCGGCCCGACGTTTTGACGATCAGCAGATCCTTCTATGCCGGACTGTACGACACGAAGCCCACGGACAGCACGGCCTCCGATTCGTTCCTGTCGTCTATCACGGAGGTCTTAGACGACGGCACGAGGGAGTGGCTGGACCGGCCGATATCCCTGGAAGAGCTGGCCAGAGCCCTCAAGTCCTTGCAGAGCAATAGGACTCACGGAAGCGATGGCTTACCGGTCGAGCTGTATTCCGCTCTGTGGGGCCTGTTCGGCCAGGACCTGCTGGAGGTGTACGATAGTGCGCTTCGGGCAGGGGAAATGTGCAAGTCCATGAGGAAGGGCATCATCACCCTCATTTACAAGGGGAAGGGGGAGAGGGAAGAAATTAAGAATTGGCGTCCCATTTCACTTTTTTGAACGTGGACTACAAAATCCTGGCTAAGGTCATTGCCAACCGGGTCAGGTCTGTCCTGGAGTCAGTGATTCACCCTGACCAAACCTGTGCTGTGCCGGGCAGGAAGATCGCTGAGAGCCTCGCGCTCATCAGGGATACGATCGCCTACGTACAGGACAGGCGGGTGGACACCTGCCTCGTCAGCCTGGACCAGGAGAAGGCCTTCGACAGGGTCTCTCATGCTTACATGAGGGACGTCCTCTCCAAATTGGGGTTCGGGGAGGGCATCCGCAATTGGATCCGGCTGCTCTACGCCAACATCGTTAGCGCAGTCTCGATCAACGGGTGGGAATCAGGCAGTTTTCCTGTTAGATCTGGTGTCAGGCAGGGCTGCCCGCTCTCTCCTGCCTTGTTCGTGTGCTGTGTGGAGCCCTTCGCCACCTCCACCAGGAAGGACGTGAGCCTGAAGGGCGTGACTATCCCAGGCAGCGGAGGCCTTCAGGTCAAGACCTCCCTGTACATGGACGATGTCGCAGTCTTCTGCACCGATCGTCGGTCGGTGAGTAGGCTATTGGACACCTGCGGCCAGTTTTAACTGGCCTCGGGTGCCAAAGTCAATAGGGGTAAAAGCGAGGTCATGTTCTTCGGGAACTGGGACGACCGCTCCTTCATCCCCTTCACCGTCAGGACAGACTACCTGAAGGTGCTGGGTGTTTGGTTTGGTGGAGCTGGGCCGTGCACTAAGACTTGGGAGGAGCGTGTCACCAAATTGAAGCAGAAGCTGGGCAGGTGGACGCTCCGGTCCCTCTCCATCGCGGGTAAGAACCTGGTTGTCAGGTGCGAGGGACTTTCGGTACTGTTGTATGTGGCGCAGGCCTGGCCTATTCCCTGGACCTGCGCCGCTGCAGTCACCCGGGCCATCTTCCACTTCTTCATTTGGGGGTCGAGGATGGACCGGGTCCGCAGGGACACCATGTACAAAGACCTGGGAAATGGGGGAAAGGACGTACCGAACGCCAACCTCGCCCTGACGGCTACCTTTGTGTGCGGCTGCATCAAGCTGTGCGTAGATCCTCAGTATGCAAACACCAAGTGTCACTACTTACTGAGGTTCTACCTGTCCCCAGTGTTGCGAAGGATGGGTCTGGCGTCGTTGCCGCGGAACGCTCCGAGTAGTTGGGCCATCCCATACCACCTGTCCTTCATGGAGAAATTTATGAAAGGAAACACCTTTGACCACAAGGCCGTCAGGCAGTGGTCAGCACGTAGTATCCTCAGGACCCTTCGGGAAAAGGAGAGGGTGGATCTCGTCGTGTGGTTCCCCATGCAGACTGCCAAAGTCGTTTGGCAGAATGCCTCATCGCCAGAACTTGCAAACAAGCACAAGGACATTGCTTGGCTGGCGATGAGAGGGTGTCTGCCAGTGCGATCCTTTATGCATGCCCGGAATCTCTGTGCCACCGCACGCTGCCCTCGCGGTGGCTGCGGGGGGGACGAGGCTGTCAATCACCTCCTTCTGGAGTGTGCCTATGCGCAGGAGGTCTGGAGGGGGATGCAGTGGTATTTGTCAAGGTTCGTCCCGAGCAGCTCCGTGACGGGGGACTCCGTGCTCTACGGGCTGTTTCCCAGGACGCACACCGAGACCAACATCAACTGCGCCTGGAGGACCATCAATGCGGTTAAAGACGCTCTTTGGTCTGCCCGCAACTTGCTGGTCTGCCAGCTGAAAGAACTGACCCCGACCGAGTGTTGCAGACTGGCGCACTCCAAGGTCCAGGACTACGTGCTGAGGGACGCGCTAAAGCTTGGGGCAGCCGCCGCCAAGGCGCGGTGGGGAAAGGCCACGGTATGAAATCCCTCGTCCAGAATAGAAAAAAGGGCCCTATCTGGTAACTGGGCCCAGCTGGCGCCTTCCCCAACTGGTCAGGGGGCCAACGGGGACTGTGCGGAGAGACAACTGCCGGGGTATTTTCTTTGCTTTGTTTGTTTTTTTTTCTTCTTTGTTTTGTATTTTTTTCCTTTTTTTAGTTGGTGTATGTACCCCCGGGTAACCCAGAGCAGCTTGCATGACTGGGTAGGTGTATAAATATGTTTTATTTTTTGTACATTCTATGAATAAAGTATATTCTTTCAAATAAAAAAAAGTGATGAAATGTCTGAAAATGAACCTTCCAGCCCAGTGAGCAAACTTACATCTAGAAACTCAACCTGAGCTACACATCTTCTCAAAACTCGCTATCATCAAGAATACCTTCAAAGTACCTCCTGTAGACAATTTGCAAATAGCAACAGACAGGTAGTGACTATTTTGCTGAATTCAGTAGGCGCACTTGAGAAGGGGGGGACTGAGATTTGACGTGGAGGTGCCCATTTGAGTACACCAGACAGGCCCAGCTGTAAGTTGGAGGATAGTATGAAAGTGGTAACAGGTGAAATGAATGATGGTGACAGTGGCAGAGAGACAAATTCCCACTCATTGATATCAAAGGTGTGCAGAATACAAGATAACAAGGTGTAGAGTTGGATGAACACAGCAGGCCAAGCTGCATCAGAGGAGCAAGAAGGCTGATGTTTTGGGCCTAGACCCTTCTTCAGGCTCCTTTCTGAAGAAGGGTCTAGCCCCGAAACATCAGCCTTCCTGCTCCTCTGCTGCTTGGCCTGCTGTGTTCATCCAGCTCTACACCTTGTTATCTCAGATTCTCCAGCATCTGCAGTTCCTACTATACCTGGGTAGAATCCACCTTTGTTTATGTGATGCAGTTAAAATGTTTATTGTTAAATTGTAACTACTAGTGGGAAATTATTTGAGAGTTTGCAAGTCCTAGAGAGTGAATTTGCATTAGTTTAAACTAAAGTGTAAATGTAGGTCCAAAGCTTGATGTTTCAAGAGGCAGAGACCACGCACTGACGTGGAAATAACAAAGGGGCAATGAGAAGTTGATCTACCGTGGCTGGGTGGGGTTGTGAGCTTGTGTAGACAAGGATCCAGCTGTGAATGGGAAATCATGAAGGGATCTGTAAAATAAGAAGGCGTGCAAAAACCATGCTGTCAATTTAGAAAGACTCACCTGAGTTGGCTCCAATCAGTCACAGTACAAAGACAGCGAATCATTGACAGGGAATGTACAAGTGCATGGAAAAATTTAACAAGCAAAACATAACCACACAAACCACTAAATGTGACAATAATGAATCAGAGGAAACACAGTACAAATAAAGACACTATCCTCAAAATGGATACTGGACAAAGGCTAGTGCTGGGTGAGAATGGGCACATCTATTCTATGTTGAAGTTGTATGATGAAGCAAATTTGGTAAAGGGCCGTAAACAGCTCCAGTAAAGATAGAGAGGAATGCTGTTACCTTCAATGCTGGGGCTAAGTCTGGTATGATAAATGTCCACATCTCTCAGTATCTAAGAATTGGATCTAAATTGAGTGGAGTGTATGAGGACTCTGTGGAAGTTTACATGCCGGAAGTTTAAACTTGTGATCAACTGATGTTAGCTGCATGGACCCTCTGTGAAAATGTCTCTGATACTGAGTGGAAACTGGAAGCGCGTCTTTACAATGCTTGTATGGGATGTTACACATATTGAAATTAGTGTCATCTCTACACACCTCTGAAGAGTCTAAAATATAAAACAGCCACAAGGTGTAGTTGAAGCAAATAACATAGAAGTAATTAAGGGGAAGCCAGAGAAGTAAATGAAGGGAGAAATGAATGGAAGACCAATAAAATGTGATCAATTCAAGTGAGAAGAAGCACAAATACTAGTTTAGGCCAGTTTAACCCAGTAGTTTCAGTCCTGTCCTCCTATATTCAGCCTGAGTCTCAGCTGGTGTGAACTGGGCGTGCGCCCTTGTCCCTGAGTCTGTGCACAGACCTATATCTCTGCCTTTTCTATGACTAACCTCCAGAGCTTATTGTTATTGCAGTGAGATACTAAAACAGAGATCTTTCAACTAATTTATTGGGAATATTTTTCTCACACCTACTATTCAGCCCTGGCTCAGTCTAGAGTACTCTGGTCTTTTATTTCCTGTCTACTGTTACTGTTTGAACATTTTAAATTATACATTCCCATGATGGGCGTTGGTGGTCAGACATTGGAGAGGTCAGGGTGAATTTTGTTATCTGCAAGCACTGGGGGAATTAGGTTTCCATGGTATCTGTAATAACAGGTTTTGTCATCTGAGTACAATGCTATTGGAGCAGAACACACAAACAGCAGGAGTTGCACGATGTATTGTTCTGACAGCATTCGTCACTGACAGGAGCTGTAGATAAAGCTATGTTAGGTCTCTGATCTTCTGCAAGTTAACAGAACTACAAGTTGTAAGAGAGGACACTATATGGGCTGTGCGTTCAAAGGTTATGACAAGACAGGGTTTGTACCACTAAATGCAACTAACTGCATCACGAGATTCTCCCCATACATTGCAGCTTTTGATTTCACAGTTAGCTGCCTGGTTACTCTGGGCTGTAACTGCACTGAATGTTGCAACCACTAGCATTAAGAGAAGGTGAAGTGGAGGTGGGGTGGACAGGCTTTACCTGATGAAGGGGCTATGCTATGAAAGCTTGTGACTTCAGATACATCCGCTGGACTATAACCTGATGTCGTATGATTTCTGATGAAGAAAAGGACAAAGGGTAAGGCAGAACCAGGCTGAAGGGATGCAATTATATTGCCATTTTACTCGTGGCATCACACCATGAGACATGGAAACAGTTCGTTTTTATTCATCTGTAGAACACGCGAGTTGCTGCCTGGCCAGCATTTCTTACCCATCCCTAGTCACCGTTGAGAAGGTGGTGGTGAGCTGCCTTCTTGAACCACTGCTGTCCACCTGCTGTGGGTTGACCCACAATGCCAGTAGGGAGGGGATTCCAGGATTTTGATCTGGGGACAGTGAAGGAATTGCGATATATTTCCAAGTCAGGATGATGAGTGTCTGAGAGGGGAACTTGGAGGGGGTGGTGTTCCCATACGTCTGCTGCCCTTGTCCTTCTCGATAGAAGTGGTCGTGGGTTTACTAGGTGCTGCCTGTGAATTTTTGGTGAATTTCTGTAGTATAGCCATACTAACTGCCAGCATGTCTTCTCCAATGTATCCATATTCAATGGCTCTGTAATGTGAATCAGCCAGCATCCTGGGCTAACTATTCTTTGTGTGCGTCTCCACATGGTTCAAGACTGGTTCAGTCCAAAGCAAGATCAAGCACTGTCTTCAGGCTTGGGTTTCTTAATACTATTCATATGGCATATTACTCCTAAATGCTACAGTACATTGCATTCAGAGATACACCAGGCTCTGTTCTTTCTTTTAAATTATTGAAAGATTACTCCTCCATGAACTCTACAACTTCTGGCTTGACAGCATACTTGGTATCTCTCATTAACTGTTGAGAACTCGTCCTGTTGAGTTGGGGCACTGACATTTCAAGGTAGCATTACAGGAGCAACGTGGTTTGGGTGTCGGCTGGGTGAGCACAGGCCAAGGGACAATCTGGAAAGCATTACATTGCCAAACTTCAGAGCTGCAGCTGAGAGAGAAGCAGAAAGACTTTGATTCCGCGATGAGACTTTTGACAGACAATGAGTAAAAGATCGCAGGAGGATGAGATTCTAAAGGTAAAAAGTGAACCTCAGGAGGCTTCGAATACAGTGCAATGGAGTGGGAAGACTCAGAAAGAAGCACCTTTAAAAGTCTTTGAAGCCAAGGTGCAAGCGAGCAATGTTCCGGAGAGCGCAAACACCGAAATAGCAGAAGAAGCACAACTCTTCAGGTGAATCAGTCACTACAGTCAATATTGATGGCTAGTTGCAATGCAGATCTTAGAATTATCACAGCCATTAGACAATGTAGAAGACCCCAACCAGGCTGGAAGTAGGAGTTCAGGAAGCCACAGTTTCAATGCCATAGAACAGCTATGTAAGCAGTAATGCCCTCAAGTTATTACCTTTTTCGTATAAGGCAGATCCAAAAGATGATGATGCTCTGCTAAGGCAAAGCATAAATAACTATAGAGTATGATGCACTGATTAAAGCAATTGACATATACCTCATGTGAAAATGAGTTTGGTGCTGGAATGGGTGAGTTTCAATTAGCAATCTCAGTGCTTGAAAATAGCAATGGAAGACTTTGGATTGGAGTAACTCAGTAGGTTTGGCAGCATCTACAGACAGAGAAGTAGATTTAATGTTTCAAGTCCAATGTGGCTTGTTAGTCGCTGGAAGATCACTAGCTGAAGTCACTGGCAGCAGCAGGACTGGCACCAGCTGGGATAGGTAGCATGAACAAACCTGCCACTCTACACGACAGGTGTAACTCATAACAGGCCATTCTGGCAACCAAAGTGTACACACAGAGGATCAGTCCTCTGAGCAGGTCTGAACATGGGTGTCTCAGTATGTTGCACCTGATAATCACAGAATGACAGAATTATTAGGGAGCAGATTGAAGCCATTCGGCCCAATGTACCTGCACAAACTATTCAAAAGAGCATCATTTCTTAGTGCCAATTTCCTGCTTTCCCTTGCACACCTTTTCTATCTAAATAATCATTTCATGCTCTTTTAAATACTAACCATTCAATGTTGGTAAACACCCGCACTCGCTGGAACAACACCTGCTGGCACATGGACCTGAACAGGCTTTACCTTAGGCTGTCAAAGACTCTCCTGCTCTCATCGTTCCAAATCCTCCAGAACTCTCCCAGTAACAATTACAAGAACTTACATTTAGAAGTGAATGTGGCTATTGATCGATGGATTGTATGCTAGAGCCAGCAATTATGTCAACTTTGCTTGCAGTGTTGCCATTCAGAGTGAGTGAGTTTGTATCAGAGATAATGGGAACTGCAGATGCTGGAGATTCCAAGATAATAAAATGAGAGGCTGGATGAACACAGCAGGCCAAGCAGCATCTCAGGAGCACAAAAGCTGACGTTTCGGGCCTAGACCCTTCATCAGAGAGGCTGATGAAGGGTCTAGGCCCGAAACGTCAGCTTTTGTGCTCCTGAGATGCTGCTTGGCCTGCTGTGTTCATCCAGCCTCACATTTTATTATATGAGTGAGTTTGTATGTCTGGTTGACTTTCCATAAGAGCAAACATTACAGATGGAGCCATAACATTACAAAAACTTTAAGAGACTTTGAAATTGGACATAATATGACAAATTGACTTTGGTGTAGGCAAATATGTGGTCATCCATCTTTGGACTGAAAGAGGATAGCACAATGCAAAATGCATAGTTCCAAATGATAATCTTGAAACAATGGAGGTCTTTAAGAATTAACAATCCAGCTATATTGATCACTTAAATCTCAAGAATAGATACTGAAAATAAACAAAAGTACTGAAATGTTGCCAATTATACCTGGAAGACCAAAGTTTAAAGGGTTTGGAGTATTTGCTTAAGCTACACCAAATGGGTTAGATCATACCTGGAGAACTGCAAGGTGTTCTGGGCATCACACTTTGGGAAAGGTGGGAGCGTGGTGTAAATTTACTAGATTGATATGTGGACTCCAAAAACTAATCACAAGTATGCAGGTTCCATTTGTATTGCCAGGGATTTAAAATGTTGGGGGTTGATTTAGTTTGTTTTCAAGACATTAAGGAAACCAGAGAGACAAGCCTCTGCTGCTATTTCAGGACTCAGGGAGTTGGAGGCCAGATAGCTCAGCTCAGCACTGAAATCAGGGAACACTTCTGTACGCAAAGAGTAAGCCGGGGTTGCAGGAGAATGCAAATGCATGAGAAGCCAAAAATGAGATTCCCAATGGTAACAAAACTCTCGGAACTGTACGGGAAATCGAGCTTCCTGATGGCAAGTGTCAGGAATACTATATACAGATTAAAAGGCAACTCTCCTGAAGGCACTGTATGGTTCTGTACTTGTTGGGCTTTGGAACCAGTCACCACTGCTTTACCTGCTTTGGAAAGTGTCTGTCTCGGCCGGGCCATGACCGAGATGGAATGTATGGAGCATGGAGGGTGGAAGCGAGGCTATAGTATAATCAGCAAAAGAGAGCATCTGTCTATGGATGGGGATTCAGGCAGACTCAGAAAGGGTGGGGGATCAGCATGTTTAGCTGTAGCTGCTCTCTCTCTGAGTCAAAGTGATGTTCCTAGCTTCCAGGCAATGAATGTCCATCTGGATGCCCTTTAAATATGGCCCTAGGATGTTCAACCCCTTAAGGTAACAGTGGAGTTATCAATTGCTTGCCTCCACTTCCACAAGATTAGCTGTGTAACACACACATAGGAGTAGGTAATAATCTGATAACTGCATATTTATATAAGGAATCCTGACCTGCCGCCAAGCAGCAGTGGGCCCACCCATTTGGTTAAGCTTCCAATAATGGTCCAGTGTCAGCAAGACTCATTCAAGGAGCAAGCAGATATCTTGCAGGGAGAGAGCTTGCTGTCCTCATCTGCATCCATCTGGTTTGCCTATAATCTGGAGAATATCTCCTTTAGTCATACAACAGCCATGCAGTTTCACACCTATTAAGAACTAGTTTTGATGGAAGCAACTGAAGTGGCTCCCTAACCATCTGGTAATGTTTCCTAACAAACAATAGATAATAGCAACCCTTTACCACACCCACCCCACCATAGTAAAGATAAAATGAAACTGTTTTCAAGATAAGCAATTATGTTACCATTTACCAGGCAATAAGTATGTTTCAAAACAAAGTCCCATTACCTTTAATTTCAGTTGGGCCAGAGAGGAATTGTTCTTCATTCAGAGCTGAGGCCCACAGTAATATTTTCACAAAAATGTGGTTGTGTGTAGATCACATGTACAAGCTCTTACTCAACGGTGCAAACAAGGAAAAGATTTAAAAGGTCCCACATTGGAACCCAACCTCAATTATTCAAATTATCACAGTGGAGGGGAAATTCATTTCAATAAATCTCAGGCATACCTATTCCAAATCTTACACTGCTAATTGTACTTCAAATGAATTAATCCATGTTTCAAATACAGTATTTTCACCATTTACACATTTCAAATGCACAGGAAATATTTCTATGTAACAATTAGAACAAATTGATGCAAGCAGTGAGATTTCCTCAGTCACATGGAATATTTTGCCTGCAACCCAGTGTCATACCCAAACTGAAAGCAAAGCCCTCAGCACCTGCAGTCTCTGCATAGGCTGTTCATGTTTGAGGTGTACAAGGTAATGAGAGGCATGGATAGAGTCGATAGCCAGAGGCTTTTCCCCAGGGCAGGATTGACTGCCACGAGGGGTCATAGTTTTAAGGTGTTAGGAGGAAGGTATAGAGGAGACGTCAGAGGGAGGTTCTTCACCCAGCCAGTTGTGAGCGCATGGAATAGTTTACCAGTGGTAGTCGTGGAAGCAGAGTCATTAGTGACATTTAAGCAACTGTTGGACATGCACATGGACAGCAGTGAATTGAGGGGAATGTAGGTTAGGTTATTTTATTTTTGGATTAGGAATATTCCACGGCACAACATTGTGGGCCAAAGGGCCTGTACTGTGCTGTACTTTTCTATGTTCTATGTTCTATAGCGCAGAAATGCCACTCTCTCAAGTGGTGTGGGCCAATCAGAGTACTGACAGTGCTACTGGGTGTGCTGGCCATCGCTGGTATTGCACTGGGCTCAGGTGGAAGATGGATTGTCTTGTGTTGAGTAAGGGGGGAGGGGAATGGGCTTCCCAGGATGGCACCACCAGGTAAGGAGGAGAGGCTAACAACAAGGATAGGCGGTTATTTCTTTCCCCTCTATTAGAAGCTTGGAGAGACTGTGAATGAGAGAACCCCTGTTCCTCCTCCTCCCCAGTGCCACTGGTAAATGTCACAGTCAGTATTATCAGCAGCAGTAAGACATCCTTGAGTTTGATAAATATAGAAACAAGATCCTTCAGGTCAATGTCTTTTGCAAATTCATGTTCTGTTGACGAAGTGGATTACTCAATCAATTCAGTTTGCTCACCACCAGCCATTTTGAGGGTCAAGAGGTCACAAACAGTAATAAAAGGTGTCTTTAAATTTCAATCCATCTTGTAGTGATGCACAACTTGTAACTCATTATGGAGCAGTTCAATGAACACAAAGTCCCCACTTAGAACCACAGGATACATAATAACAGTCCAAAGATGTGCAGATAGGTGGACTGACCATGCTAAATTGCCTGTAGTGTTCAGGGATATGTAGATTAGGTGGGTTTGGGTGGGATGCTCTGAGGATCGGTGCAGACTTGTTGGGCTGAAGGGCCTGTTTCTGCACTCTAGGGATTCTATGGACAATCCCTACTGCTTGGGAAGAGACCAATCGGCCCATCGAGTCCACACTGACACTCCGAAGAGCATTGCACCCAGACAAAGTCACTTCCCCCTGTAACCCTGCATTTCCCATGGTTAACCCACCTAGCCTGCACATCCCTGGACACGATGGGCAATTTAGCATGGCCAGTCTACTTAACTGCACATTTTCAGTCTCGGAGGAAATCGGAGCACTCAGAGGAAACCCACGCAGACATAGGGAAAATATGAAAACTCTACACAGTCACCCAAAACTGGAAGTGAACCCAGGTCCCTGATGCTGTGAGTAGCAGTGCTAACCACTAAGCCACTGTGTCACCTTAAGTATGATGACCTACTGCCTGAACACAGGCTCATAAAACACTTTTTAAAGCTAGCTGTGGACTCAACTAATGTTTCATAATCTGGTTTGATGTGTTAGTCATCAAATTCTAAATGCCATTGAGTGATCTGAACTCAACGCTAATCATTTGCATTTGTGTGAATCTTTGTCTGGCTGGGTTGTCATAACAAGGACTCAGAAAAACAGAAAATCACTGAACTTTTCCTTTTGATGCTGAGTAGGCTCATCATCTGCCTCCTTTTTCTCCTGACACAAACCGCATCTGGTTCAAAGCATGTTGCTACTTCCCAACCATCAGCGGGTTCACAGGTGTCCATCAGTGTTTTCTCAAACCCTTTATCACTCCTAAAGTCTATGTGAAACATCTTGCTTTCTCAAAGTTCTTTATTTGTTATTGATTTTGAACAGCATGTCGTATTACACAATAAGAGACCACAAACATGAAAGTATCAGTGACTTTTACAATGGCTTGTACATCTACTCATGAATCACACACTCCAGACAAAGTCATGTCACCAGGGATTTTAATGAATGCGTCACAGATATCACTTGACTGATACCAGACAGGTTTCAAGACATTAATTCAGCTATCCCACCCTGTTTCACTGAATGTTTTCACTGTAACAGTAGGCAAATGGTGCTTTAGAACTTAAATACACATAAACACAATACGAGGTCAAAACGTCACTGTCTTTGAAAGGTACTTGGCAGCATCATTAACAACCAAATCTGTACTGTGTGTAATAAACATGGTCCGTAGATTGACATTCAGAATCCTTCTTTTCACACAAATTACTTTCTCCATCATATTGTTTCCATTACCATAGCCTCCTCTAAGTAAATTTTAAGCAGGCAAAGGTGTTTCCCTTAACTGGTGAAGGGCTATGTCCATGGTAGCAGCAGAAAGTCATTTCCTTTAGCAGTTCAGATCGCAAGAAATATTCCTTTTTGTGTATAGGCTGACTATTTTCAGTTTCTGAAACTATTCCCACAAAGTGAAGGATTGTGCCCATACTTAATGTGTCAATCATATCGAAAACTGTCAAGAGATTTATCAAAAGCTTGAGGATTGGTGCTTTTACAATGGTGATTTCACAAGGGTTAATTGTTACATTCATTTCAGTTTGACTGATAGTTACAGTGGCTTTGAATTCCTTGACGTGGCTGGTGAATTCCAATGCATCTTGCAAGGGAATTTAAATGTTGCAAATAGAGCACTTTATTCAATAGAATTTTACTGTTTTATCCTCTGTGATTGAGGATAAACAGTAGAAGCACATGTGATAGACAAAGCTGAGCAAACCAATTGATCAGAATGAAGCCTTGCCATTATTTGTGATCAATGAAACAATGAATGAAGATGGGGAAGCCCATAAACATCCTTATCCTCACACATTCTTACTCCATCTTCAGACAGTGTGCACAGGAAATTGACATGGAATCTACAGGTGGGTGGGAAACTTCCTTTGTCATTTGTTTTTTGTTCATTTACTTCAGCCTTGCAGCCAGAAATGTCCAGAATCTCCTGTTGAAGTAGGGAATATATCAATCAGACTGATAGAGTTAAGCAGAGGTTTAGTTTACTGATTGTATCTGATGCCTTTAATAACCCAGCATGAAGTTTAATCCCTGATATTTCCGCAGTTCAACGTTTTTGATATTCATCTTTCAGCTCTTCTGATTCACGATAGTGTGATGATCAACGATGTTAGAGTGCTCTCTTCTCACAATTTTCACTTTATCCACTTGCAACTTCGTAAACGACCAGCCATTTCAACACGGATGCTTGTAAATACATTCAATTCTTCTCTCATAAGTAGAATGAAAGAGCTCACTATTCAATACCATTCCCAAGGGCCAAGATTATTTACAAACATCTCACATTCTGTGCCACAAGCTGTGCAGTGGATTTTCATTCAGCCCAGTTTAAATCAGCCACTTCTTGCAGCATAAGATTGTAGGAAGCATTGCAGGCTATGAATGCGCTCTTTATTTCATCACCATGCTGTAAGTTTGCAAGGTAGCCACCTGCCCCTGTGTTACAATGCCAACTACACTCGAAAGCACTGAGACATCCTGAGATTGTAAAAGGCACTAACTAGAGACAAATTCTTTTCCTCTTTCTGTCTGTCATCAAGCCAATGGCTTTATGAGCAGCTATTTCTCAGCAAAAAGCCAACAGAAACTAACATTAAGAGTGATGCTGTAAAACATTAAGACCCATTCTTTAATAAAGCCAAATCAACTTTTTATTATATAGCACCCTTTGTGTAGCAATACGTGCCTGTCAGTGGCATTATCAAACGAAGGTTGAGTCTGAGCTACAGAAGGAGATGTGAGGACAGGTGACCAAAAGCTTGATCAAATATGGAAGTTAAACCAAGTGGCTTTCAGGCTTGACCAGTGCCGTGTCGACAGCCAGAAGGGCCTTCTTCTGTGCTGTTGACCTTCTATGGCTGTATGACTTTGAGAGGAGAGGGCAGAGCTATGGCGAGATTTAATAGGGGAATTCCAGAGCCTACTGCCTGGGCATTTGGAGATATGGCATCATTAGCAGAGTAAAGAAAACTGCACATGTGCCAGAAGCACAGCTTCTGGAGGGTGATAGGGCTGAGAAAAGTTTTGAGCTGGACAATGCTTTCTTCTGAGTGCCATCGATAGTTTGCTCCCAACAGGGGCTGGGCTTCTTCAGCCACACGATTTCAGTAGCACTTTCCATGGCCGTATCAGTAATTCTACGCAATGGCTTATTTCACTTCAGCACCATGTTGGACACCGATCCGGCTAGCCTGGCACAATCTCAGAAAAGCAACTTTCTTCTTCATCAAAGGTGAGAGGACTGAGGTTCACAGGCTGGTTTGACCAAGACATAGAGGTTTAACAAGTGATGCTTGGTGCAGGACGCTCTCATTTTCAAATGGTGATTGACCACTCTGGAGTTACTTACACGGTTGGCAGTCAACAGATCCAATTCGCTGCACCCAACCCAGACATCTGGTCTGGCGATCTGGGAAGAATCCAGATCAGTTCATGGACTAAACAAAGAAAATGCAAGGGCTCAAAGTTAATGAGGTCTTGGGGAATCTATATGAAAGGCATTTGTTTTAATATTTAAGAACAGGAAGGCTATAACCAGCATGGATTATGCCTTTAAACGTATGGAGAAATGCAAGATTGGATTCACTCATTCACTATTGAGCAGGTGGTGGAACTATGAAGGAGGTGATGGTTACCCCAACCAAAGGCCCACTACCCACTATGGACAGGACCAATGTCATATACAAGATTCCCTGCAGAGACTGTGACAAACACTGCATCGGACGAACAGGAAGGAAACTAACAACAAGAGAACACGAACATCAATTGGCTACAAAAAGACACAACCAATACTCACTCATCTTCCTCCACGTGGATAAGGAGAACCACTAATTTGACTGGGACAACACCAAGATCTTGGAAATCAGCAAAGCCGAGACAGGTATGGGAATTCCTAGAAGCCTGGTACTCCACGAAGAAAGCCATGAACAAACATATAGAACTCAACCTCATATACACTCCATTGTGAAGGAAAACTGGAAGTGAGGGAATCCAGCCCAATGGACTCCAGAGTTTAAAAACCAGGCAGGAAAACACAATGGTCTTCATGGGAGGCTGCACTGATGATGTTACCCAGCAGGGTACTGAAACATCTGCAGAGCAACGAGCCAGCTCGGCAAGCCAACCAACCAGAACAGCCACAGCCCGAGCTACAAATCTACTCTAAAACCTTAGTACCAGTTACAGTTTAAGATCAGCTTTAAGGGTGCCCCCAAGACCACTTGGAGTTCACTTGAAGCGGCAGCATTGCTCAGCTTGATAACAACCATCCTGAAAGCACGAGGCTGAAAGAAATCCAAGGACAAGATTTAGAATAGTTTCTCAATGATTCGCTGAATTTGAACTGAAAAGTACTCGGACAGATTAACTATTCACATCTATTAGATTGCCAGCTCCGTAACTAATTAATTCGGTAATTATCACAGCACACGGCTCTTGTGTTTGTACTTGACTCAACAGAACCGACCAACTTTAAATTATATTACATTCAAAATACATTCGAGCTTGTAATCACTATGATTGAAAAGATAACAATTTTAATCAAGTAGTTCATGTTCTTTTCATGGTTCTGTCCTATTAATCGCACTGTCAGAAACCTGACAATACACTGCTGTGAGCTGGTGTGCAGTCCCACCATATTTCGATTGGTTTTGTTGACTGCTGCAAGGAATAGTGCTCCTCGATGGCAATGCAATCCCAGTGATTGATTTTGGTAACTGCTAATATCTCTGAGGCTGGTCAATGAAAATGTCCAAACAAGCTGTTCTTTAGGTATTTGATAAACCTTACACTGGGGAAGTAAATATCCACTCTATTCCCTGACGTGGAGTTCAGTGAAAACTATTGATAAGTTCATTATTCTCTGACTGATAATACCAGCACAATTCACAGGATCTTTTTATGATTCAATCTCAGGATGTAGGTGATGCTGGCATACCACATTCATTGTCCATGGTTGCCCTGAGAACATGAGAGGGGAGGGTGTCTCCATGGAACACTGTAATCCATGCACAGAATGCTCCGACAATGCTGTTCAGTAATGGAAATCCAGGCTTGTGGTATGTATTCCACATCAGAATGGGGTGTGCCTTGGGGATGATGGTGTTGTATTGAAATTATTCTTCCTGTCCTTCTCAAGTGACAGCGGGAATGGGAATGGAGAATGAAGTTTTGGTGGGTTCCTGCAATGGGTCCTGGGGACAATGCCCATTACAGCTACAATGCCCTGCTAGTGGAGATCACACTGGAACGTGCTCTAATCAAGTGATGTACCTGAGATGATAAAAGAGGGGTGGTGGTGGGGGGTAGGAGGTGGGTAGGGTGGTGGCGGATTCATCCCACCCCTCTTTATCTGCAGCTCCCCCTACCCCACCACATCCAGTCCTGAAGAAGGGTAATACCCAAACCATTGACTGCTCCTTTTGTCCTGATGTTGCATGGCTTGCTGTGTTCTTCCAGCCTCCCGTTTGCCTCCCTTATTCCAACATCTGCAGTTTTTTTTTTGTCTCTACCTGAGATGATGATGGCTTTCTTCAGTCTACGTAGGGTTGTCTACATTGTTGGGAATGTTGACTGATACCTTTTTTTTGGTTTGAATCTTGTAGCCAGCAGAAAGGCTTTAAGAGTTTTGGAGGTGGACCAGGGCATTCAGTCAATGGCTGAATGTCCATATGATTGATTGCCCTAGATGGTATTCCAATGTAAGCCAGCAAGGGCATTGGCATTAAGATGGTTCAGAAAGGAACTGAATCTTATGGAATCATGAATGGGCACTCCCACTCTACCTTATAATGTGGGACGTCATTGTTGAAATAGTTGAGTGATGAGAAAGTTTGCTGAAGGCACTCCTGTAGTGATGTACTGGAGCTGGTTCAATAACTCCTCTAAGCTTCATATGTTTTAAGGCTGTCTTTGGCCACTGGCACATTTGATTTTGACTCCAACTGGCCTTTGTTCTGCTGGGGCTCCTTACTATCACACAATGTTGAAAGTTCTTTCAGTTCCACTTCATTTGTGACACTCAGCTCCTCCAGTCATTTCATGAAGGATGTTAGTAAGCAGAAGAGGGGTCAGAAGAGATTTACCACAATGCTGTTGGGAATGGAGGGTTTGCGCAATGGGGAAAGGCTGGAGAAAGTCATAGAGATGTACAGCACAGAAACAGACTCTTCAGTCCACCTCATCCATGTTGGCCAGATATCCTAAATTAATCTGGTCCCATTCTCCAGCATTTGGCCCGTATCCCTCCAAACCCTACCTATTCATACACCTATCCAGATGCCTTTTATATATTGTAATTGTACCATAAAACACCACTTCCTCTAGCAGCTCATTCCAAACACACATCACCCTCCATGAAAAAGTTGCCCCTTAGGTCTCTTTTAAATCTTTCCCCTCTCAACTTAAACCTACGCCCTCTATTTTTGGGCTCACCCCGGAAAAAGGAACTTGTCTATTTACACTATTCATGCTTCCCATGATTTTATAAACTTATATAAAGTCACCCCCTCAGCCTCTGATGCTCCAGGGAAAATAACCTCCATCTATTCAACTTCTCCCTATAGCTCAAAGTCTCCAACCCTGGCAACGTCTTTGTAAATCTTTTCTGAACCTTTTCAAGTTTCGCAGCCTCCTTCCTATAGCAAGGAGACCAGAACTGCATGCAGTATTTCAAAAGTGGCTGAACCCATGTCATGTACAGCTGCAACATGACCTCCCAACTCCTGTACTTAATGCACTGACCAATAAAGGCAAGTGTACCAAATGCCTTCTTCACTATCCTATCTACCTGCGACTCCACTTTCAAGGAACTATGAACCTGCACTCCAAGGTCTCTTTGTTCACCAACACTGCCCACACCATTACCATTAAGCGTGTAAGTTCTGCCCTGATTTGCCTTTCCAAAATACAGCACCTCACATGTATCTAAATTAAACTCCATCTGCCAGTTCTCAGTTCATTGGCCCATCTGACCAAGATTGCATTTTACTCTGAACTAACTTTCTTCACGGATCACTGCACTTCCAATTTTGGTGTCATCTGCAAACGTATTAACCATACCTCCTATGTTCACATCTAAATCATTTATATGAATAATGGAAAGTAGTGGACCCAGTGCTGATCCTTCTGGCACATCACTGGTCACAGCACTCCAGTCTGAAAAACAACCCTCCACCACTACACTCTGTCTTCTACTTTCCAGCCAGTTCTGTATCCAAATGGATAGTTCTCCCTCTATTCTGTGTGATCTAACCTTGCTAACCTGTCTACCATTAGGAACCTTCTTGAATACTTTACTGACGTCCATATAGATCACGTCAACCACTGCCCTCATTAATCCTCTTTGCTACTTCTTCAAAAAACCCAATCAAGTTAGTGACACATGATTTCCCATGCACAAAGCCATGTTGGCACTCCTTAATCAGTTCTTGCCTTTCTGAATACACATTAAATCCTGTCCCTCAGGATTCCCTCCAACAACTTGCCCACAACTGATGTCAGGCTCACGGATCTATAGTTCTCTGGCTTTTCCTAACACTTTTCTTAAATAGTGGCACCACATTAGCCCAACCTCTAGTCTTCTAACACCTCACCTGTGGCTATTGATGATAAAAATATCTCAGCAAAGGCCCAGCAATCACTTCCCTATCTTCCTACAGAGTTCTAGCATACACCTGATCAGGTCCCTGGGATTTATCCATCTTTATGCATTTTAAGACATCCAGCACCACCTCCTCTGTAATATGTGCATTTTCCATGATGTCGCAATCCATTTTCCTATATTCTCTATCTTCCACATCTTTCTCCACTGTAAACATTGATTGAAGTTCTTGATTAGCATCTCCTGCGCTTCCACACATAAGTAGTCTTGCTAATCTTTGAGGGGCTCTCTCCACAGTTAATCTTTAGTGCTCAACGCATTTATAGAATCCGTTTTGAATTCCCGTTAACCCTATTTGCCAAAACTATTCCATGTTCTCTTTTTGTCTTCCTGACTTCCCTCTTAAGTATGCTCCTACTGTTTCTTTACTCTAAGGATTCACTCAATCCCCGCTGTCTGTACCTGACATGCTTCATTCTTCTTTTTGATCAAAACCTCAATTTCTCTAGTCATCCAGCATTCCCTACACCTACGAACCTTACTCTTCACCCTAACAGGAACGAACTGCCTCTGGGTTCTTGTTATCTAATTTTTGAAGGCTTCCCATGTCCCAGCTGACCCTTTACCTGTAACATCCGCGCCCTCAATCAACTTCTGAAAGTTCTTGCTTAATATGGTCAAAATTAGCCTTCCCCCTATTTAGAACATTATGTTTAAGATCCAGTCCATCCTTTTCCAACATTAATATAACACTAATAGAATTATGATCACTTACCCCAAAGTGCTCTCCCACTGACACCTCAGTCACTTGCCCTGCCTTATTTCCTGAGAGTAGGTCAAGTTTAGCACTTTGTGTAGCAGGTTCATCCACATACTGAATGAGAAAGTTTTCTTGTACACACTTAACAAATTCCTCTCCATCCAAGCCCTTAACACTATGACAGTCCCAGCCTCTGTCTGGAATGTTAAAATCCCCTAGTATAACCACCCTATTATTCTTACAGATAATTGAGATCTCCTTACAAAGTTGTTTCTCAATTTGCTGCTGACTACTGGGGGGGCAGACAGTTCTATAGTCCAAACCCAATAAGTGGCATGCTGGCACAGTGGTACAGTGGTTAGCACTGCTGCCTCACAACACCAGGGATCTGGGCTCGATACCACCTTTGTCTGTGCGGAGTTTAAACATTCTTCCTGTGTCTGGGTTGCCTCCCACAGTCTAATGATGTGCAAGCTAGGCAGACTGGCCATGCTAAATTGCCTGTAGTTCAGGGATGTGTAGATTAGGTGGGTTACAGGGGGACCAGTGAGGGTGGGATGCTCCAAGGGTCAGTGTGGACTTGTTGGACCAAAGATCCTGTCCCCACACTATAGGGATTCTATGTAGGCGATCATCCCTTTCTTTTTGTCTCAGTTCCACCCAAATAACTTCCCTGAATGTATTCCCAGGACTATCCTCCCTAAGTACTGCCATAATGTTATCCCTAACCAAAAATGCTACTCCCCCTACTCTCTTGTCCCCCATTCTATTCTTCCTATAGCATCTATACGCTCAAACATTGAGCTACCAGTCCTGTCTTTCAAGAGCCACGTCTCTATAATCGCTATGATATATCCATCCCACGTTCCCAACCATGCCCTAAGTTGATCTGCCTTCCCTGTTAGGCCTCTTGCATTGAAATAAATTTAGTTTAATTTCAATCCTGTCTGTTTGGCTTGCTCCTTTCCCCAAATGCACCAGTCTCGGTCTATTCTCTTTTCTCACTATCTCCCTGGGTGTCCCCCCACCCTGCCTTACTAGTATAAATCATCCCAAACAGCTCTAGCAAATCTCCCTGCCAGTATGGTAGCCCCCTTCCAATTCAGGTGTAATCTGTCCTCCTTATACCGGTCACTTCTACTCCAAAAGAGGTTCCATTCATCAAAAAAGGTGAATGTTTCTCCCCTGTACCATCAGCCACACATTCATCTTCTCTATCCTCCTATTGCTACCCTCACTAATTTGTGGTATTGGGAGTGTTCCAGATATTACTATCTTGAGGACCCCCTTTTTAAAATTCCTGCTTAACTTCCTATATTCTCTCCTCAGAGTTTCATCCTTTTCTCTCCTTTGTTGTTAGTTGCAATACGTACAACAACTTCCTGCTGGTACCTAGATAACAAAGTGTGAAGCTGGATGAACACAGCAGGCCAAGCAGCATCTCAGGAGCATAAAAGCTGACGTTTTGGGCCTAGGGATGAAGGGTCTAGGCCCAAAACGTCAGCTTTTGTGCTCCGGAGATGCTGCTTGGCCTGCTGTGTTCATCCAGCTTCACACTTTGTTATCTTGGATTCTACAGCATCGGCAGTTCCCATTATCACTCCTTGATCCTAGCGTCAGGGAGGTAACACACCATTCTGATGTCTTGCTGTGGGTCACAGAAATGTCTGTCTGTGCCTCTGAGTAGACGTCCCCTATCACAACTGATTGCTTGGAACCTGACATCCCCTTTGTTACATTACAGACCATCTTGGTACCAGAAACCTGGCTGTCAGTGTTCTATTCCCCTGAGAGTCCATCACCCCCTACATTTTCCAAAACAGCATCCTTGTTTGAGATGGGGATAGCGACAGGAGACTCCTGCATGACCTGCCTCCTTCTCCTATCTTTCCTGGTGGGAACCATCTACCCCACTGTATCTGTGGTTTTTCTCCCTTCCTACATTGCTATCCATCACACCATCGGCTCCTGAAAATTTGTCATTGCCTATAAATGCCACTCCATTTGATCCATGTGATCCAATAGGATTTGGAACCAAACACACTTCCTGCAGACAAAGTTATCAGTAACATGGAAACTGTCACTAATCTCCCACATCTGATAGGAACAGCACATCACTCTAATAAAGGTAGTCCTTGCACCGTAATGATCTACAGACACAGAAAATAGCTCAGTCTTACGCTCTAAAAACACTGTTCCTGGCTACTTAGTAACTATATTTTATATTTTTAAAAATTTAATCAAGAGACAGATCTCAATAAAACATATAATAAAAAAAATCCACTTTACTCACTATTGTAGATTTATTTTTAAAAAAACAGTAAGGTTGCACTTAACAACTATCCACTTAGCTGATCCCCTGCTGTGAGCTGTCCCACACAGGTTGCTGTGAATTTTGCTGTTTATTTATGTTTCTTAGACAAGCTCCGATGTCCAAAGGTACTTAAAGTCAAACTGCAGAGATATCTTTCCATGCAGTATGACCTTATGCCTCTATGTCTGTATCAGAGCTGTGGTGAGATATAGAACCAAATGATGGCATGAGAACATAATCTGAGCTTTTGGGAGTATATTTTTGCTGATTAGATGTCTACTAAATAATGACTTGGGTGGGGAGGAAGCTATAATGGTGTTGTGAACTGCATTTACGTTAGTGTAACATAGAATATCTCTACCATGGTTGGATTGCATGGTATTTCTCAATAAGCGGCTAGTTCTGGTAAACTGTTCCATGATGCTACAGCCAAGATATTGTTGGGATGTCTTTTCACACAGCTATATTCATTTCACATCAATTTCCAAACTCTACTTAAAACTTGGCTGTAACTGAGATTAGTCAACAGAGTACAGACCAGAGAGGCAAGATCGAATTTACCTGTCAGTGTAGCAGAAATGAGTTCTCAGAATTAACACCAGGTGCCACAAATGCATGTATGGCCCAAAGCATCTGAATGACAACTGTCAGGGGACCAGCTTTCAAGCACCGTGTTTAATGCTTCAAGAAAGTCATTCATTGCCAAAACTCAGCAACAGATACAGCAATGTAATGGTCCTTTCAAATATGCTAGCAATTCATAATCCAAATATAATTACATTTTCTGACGTCAGTTCAAAAAAAGTGCCAATTACAACAAACAAATGTCAAGTAGTTTGTGAGTTTAAAGTTATCACTCTGCAGTGATTAGAGCTGTTGGTACACTGAGAGATTACAGTGGCCAGCAGGCGGCACGAGGTCAGAGCAGTCAGCAGGCGGCACGAGGTCAGAGCAGTCAGCAGGCGGCACAAGGTCAGAGCAGTCAGCAGGCAGCACGAGGTCAGAGCTGTCAGCAGGCGGCACGAGGTCAGAGCTGTCAGCAGGCAGCACGAGGTCACAGCAGTCAGCACGCAGCACGAGGTCAGAGCTGTCAGCACGCAGTACGGGATTACAGATGTCAGCACGCAGTACGAGATTAGAGCTGTCAGTATGCGGTACGATGTTAGAGCTGTCAGTATGTGGCACGAGTTTAGAGCTGTCAGTACGCAGTACGATATTAGAGCTGTCAATACGCAGTACGGGATTAGAGCTGTCAGTACGCAGTACGGGATTAGAGCTGTCAGTACGCAGTACGGGATCAGAGCTGTCAGTACGCAGTACGGGATTAGAGCTGTCAGTACTCAGTATGATGTCAGAGCTGTCAGTAGACAGTAAGGGATTAGAGCTGCCAGTACGCGGTACGGGATTAGTGCTGTCAGTGGACAGTACGATATTAGAGCTGTCAGTGCGCGGTACGAGATCAGAGCTGCCAGTACTATGTACGATATTAGAGCTGTCAGTACGGGATCAGTGCTGCCAGCACGCGGTACGGGATCAGAGCTTCCAGTACGCGGTACGGGATCAGAGCTGTCAGTACGCAGTACGATATTAGAGCTGTCAGTAGACAGTACGGGATTAGACCTGTCTGTAGACAGTACGGGATTAGAGGTGTCAGTAGACAGTACGATATTAGAGCTGTCAGCGTGCAGTACGAGATCAGAGCTGTCAGTACGCGGTACGAGATCAGAGCTGCCAGTACGCAGTACGATATTAGACCTGTCAGTATGGGATCAGAGCTGCCAGCACGCGGTACGGCATCAGAGCTGTCAGCACGCAGTACGGCATCAGAGCTGTCAGCACGCGGTACGGGATCAGAGCTGTCAGCACGCGGTACGGGATTAGAGTTGTCAGTACGCAGTATGATATAGAGCTGTCAGTACGCGGTACGATATTAGAGCTGTCAGTATGCGGTACGGGATTAGAACTGTCATTACACGGTACGATGTCAGAGCTGTCAGTATGCGGTACGAGGTCAGGGCTGCCAGTACGCAGTGTGGGATCAGAGCTGCCAGTACGCAGTGTGGGATCAGAGCTGCCAGTATGCAGTACGGGATTCAGAGCTGTCAGTAGACAGTACGGGATCAGTGCTGTCAGTGGACAGTACGATATTGGAGCTGTCAGTACGCGGTACGAGATCAGAGCTGTCAGTACACGGTACGGGATCAGAGCTGTCAGTACGCGGTATGATGTTAGAGCTGTCAGTAGACAGTACGGGATTAGAGCTGTCAGTACGCGGTACGAGGTCAGAGTTGTCAATACGCAGTACGATATTAGAGCTGTCAGTACGCAGTACGGGATTAGAGCTGTTAGTACGCAGTACGGGATTAGAGCCGTCAGTAGACAGTAAGGGATTAGAGTTGTCAGTATGCAGTACGAGGTTAGAGCTGTCAGTACGCAGTACGATATTAGAGCTGTCAGTATGCAGTACGGGATCAGAGCTGCCAGTACGCGGTACGGGATCAGAGCTGCCAGTACGCGGTATGGGATTCAGAGCTGTCAGTAGACGGTACGGGATCAGTGCTGTCAGTGGACAGTACGATATTAGAGCTGTCAGTGCGCGGTACGAGATCAGAGCTGTCAGTACGTGGTACGAGATCAGAGCTGCCAGTACGCAGTACGATATTAGAGCTGTCAGTATGGGATCAGAGCTGCCAGCACGCGGTACGGGATCAGACCTGCCAGCAAACAGTATGGCATCAGAGCTGTCAGCACGCATTACAGGATCAGAGCTGTCAGTACGCAGTACGATATTAGAGCTGTCAGTACACAATACGGGATTAGAGTTGTCAGTACGCAGTACGATATTAGAGCTGTCAGTACGCGGTTTGATATTAGAGCTGTCAGTATGCCGTACGGAATTAGAACTGTCAGTACGCGGTACGATGTCAGAGCTGTCAGTACGCGGTACGATGTCAGAGCTGCCAGTACGCAGTGTGGGATCAGAGCTGCCAGTAGACGGTACGGGATCAGTGCTGTCAGTACGCGGTACGATGTCAGAGCTGCCAGTACGCAGTACGGGATTCAGAGCTGTCAGTAGACGGTACGGGATCAGTGCTGTCAGTGGACAGTACGATATTAGAGCTGTCAGTACGCGGTATGAGATCAGAGCTGTCAGTATGTGGTACGAGATCAGAGCTGCCAGTATGCGGTACGATATTAGAGCTGTCAGTACACGGTACGGGATCAGAGCTGCCAGTACGCGGTACGGAATCAGAGCTGCCAGTACGCGGCACAAGATCAGAGCTGTCAGTACGCGGCACAAGATCAGAGCTGCCAGTACGCGGCACAAGATCAGAGCTGTCAGTACGTGGTACGAGGTCAGAGCTGTCAGTACGCGGCACAAGATCAGAGCTGTCAGTACGCGGCACAAGATCAGAGCTGTCAGTACGTGGTACGAGGTCAGAGCTGTCAGTACGCGGCACAAGATCAGAGCTGTCAGTACGTGGTACGAGGTCAGAGCTGTCAGTACGCGGTACGAGGTCAGAGCCGTCAGTACACAGTACGATATTAGAGCTGTCAGTACTCAGTACGATATTAGAGCTGTCAGTAGACAGTAAGGGATTAGACCTGTCAGTACGCAGTATGATGTCAGAGCTGTCAGTACGCGGTATGAGGTCAGAGCTGCCAGTATGGGATTAGAGCTGTCAGTACGGAGTACGAGATTAGAGCTGTCAGTACGCGGTACGAGATTAGAGCTGACAGTACGCGGTACGGGATCAGAGATACCAGTACGCGGTACGCGATCAGAGCTGCCAGTACGCGGTACGCGATCAGAGCTGCCAGTAGACAGTACGGGATTAGAGTTGTCAGTATGCAGTACGAGGTTAGAGCTGTCAGTACGCAGCACGAGATTAGAGCTGTCAGTACGTGGTACGGGATCAAAGCTGCCATTACGCAGTACGGGATCAGAGCTGCCAGTACGCGGTACGGGATCAGAGCTGCCAGTACGCAGTATGGGATCAGAGCTGCCATTACGCGGTATGGGATTCAGAGCTGTCAGTAGACGGTACGGGATCAGTGCTGTCAGTGGACAGTATGATATTAGAGCTGTCAGTACGCGGTACGATATCAGAGCTGTCAGTACGCGGTACAAGATCAGAGCTGTCAGTACGCGGTACGAGGTCAGAGCTGTCAGTACGCGGTACGAGGTCAGAGCTGTCAGTACGCAGTACCGGATCAGAGCTGTCAGTACGCGGTACGAGGTCAGAGCTGTCAGTACGCGGTACGAGGTCAGAGCTGCCAGTACGCGGTACGATATTAGAGCTGTCAGTACGCGGTACGAGATCAGAGCTGCCAGTACACGGTACGATATTAGAGCTGTCAGTACGCGGTACGAGATCAGAGCTGTCAGTACAGAGTATGGGATTACAGCTGTCAGCACACAATATGGGATTAGACCTGACAGGATTATTTTCAATGTGAACCTGATCTGATCAATAACTGTAGAGGCAGTTTAATATTTCTCCTGCTTGTGATGGTGATGAAGAGACTGAATGAAAACCTGCTGTTAATGCCTATTGCGTCTCTCGATTATTTTGTTTTCAAAAGTGTTTTCTACCACATCCTGTTAATCTGATTTGCTTCCATTTGGTTAGATTGTTCCTCTTTTGTTGCCCTCTCATTAATGCTGACCCAGTGTCACTCGGTTGGAGTCTGACTGGAGGGTAGGAAATTGTGTGATCGGCTCAGGTGGAACAACATTAGCCCAGAAAGCGACACTGCAAATATCAATTAGTACTGACACAAATGGGACCATAGCATCAAACAAGGAGCAGGTACATGATTAAACGATTGCTTCTTCTGTTTTGGTGGTCAACTACTGCATTTACAGAAACAGCATCTTGCTGTCTCCCTCACTATTCTCATTCACATTGCATTGGATATATCACCTGAACCAACCACATATGTTTAGAGATCGTATATAAGCAGAAGTCCTCCTTTAATTTCACAACTATTGTTTATTATGGCCAATCTCGCTGACATATTTACAAATGTGTAGCTTCATTCCTTCAAGATGTGAATTTTTCAGAGTCTAGCAATGTCAACTTTCAAATGTCAATGTTTTTGTCTTTCTCTACTGTTTCTGTTTTCATCTAATCTTCCTACCTGCTATTTCTTTATGTTCCTGTTCTTGGCTTGTCATTAAATTCACACTCCAATTTACCCTCCTTATCTGCTGGTTACTTGCTAATCCTTAAATCCAATCAGTTCTGGACATATATCCAGTTAATTGTCCTGTTCTCCTCAGTCAATTGTTTGCTCACAGTTTGAGCAACATTATGGACAGAATTAGTTTGAACTGAAGTGTTCAGCGGCAAATCAAAGCAGTGGCATCTGGGTTTAAATGTTCTGTTATAGCAGAGTCTGCT
The DNA here is from genome assembly GCF_030684315.1 of Stegostoma tigrinum. Taxonomy (NCBI): domain Eukaryota; kingdom Metazoa; phylum Chordata; class Chondrichthyes; order Orectolobiformes; family Stegostomatidae; genus Stegostoma; species Stegostoma tigrinum. The sequence continues at coordinate 37,067,070 of NC_081384.1, forward strand.
TTGTTCCTCCAGATAACATCTCCTGTACTAGTTAGTATTTTACTGAGACTTATGCTTTGTCACATTTTTGTGATTAAACTTGTCCGAAGTGCTAATGAGCAGTTTTTTTCAGCATGGCCCGGGACAGAAACATGAACTGTTTCCTTTCCCTTGGTGACATTTATATTGGATGTTCCTATGCTGAGAACATTGTGGTGCCTTTGCAAAAACAGCCTGTCAATCAAAACCTCAAACCGCAGCTACATTCCACACATTTAATTAAAGCTATTTCATTTTAAAAGGAACATGTTTTGAGGTGTTCTGCTAAATGTACAGCTGCATAAGACATCAATCAAAGATTGGGGAGAAATTGCATTCAGAGCTGTTATAGTTTGCAAAATTGACACACCCTTGTCAATTTGTTCTCCCAGCTGCACTATGCTAATTTTCATTCATTATAACCCATTCATTGTAAGTATTGATTGGGATGGACAGACCTGTTTACTAAAATCTAGTCAAGCTGCTTCTGCTGCTTTCACATTTATCCAAACAACTGGCCTGAACTTCCTCTAAGGTTTGTCTGTGTCCCAGCCCCTGAGCTCACATCTTTCTCTTACTTCTCCCAAATCTCACCTCATGCCCTCTCTGAACTTCTCTGAATCCCACTCGTGCTCTCCTGATCATATTCCTACCAAACAGTTAACTGTGTTACTCCTCTCTCTGGTTCCTACATTTTCTGACAATGGTAACAATGACCTGTTCTCAGTATCATTGCCTCCTTATAAAATCTGCTATTATCATTGGAAACAAACCTTGACACATCCCATCCTCGCAAACTGCTACTCTTTCTCTCGATTCCCTTTCTCCTCCCAAGTCCCTAACTATGTCGCCATTTCCCAAATCCCTGTCCATTTGTCCTGCAAATCCGAGTTATATTTCTGGATTTTCCCAACGATCTATCTGTGGTCCTCTCTTATTCCTCATCTTTATGCTCCACTCTCAAACCTTCCACTGCCTCTGATGTTGCCTACCTGACATTCAGTACTGAGCGAACTGAAATGTCTTCTGCTGGAAGAAGCGAAGGCCAATGGTACTTGACAAATGCGCTATTCCTTAGCCACTGAATCCATCCTTCTTGCAGGATGTGGCTGGAAGGAGATCATTCACAGTTTTAGAACTTTATGTGACCATAAGTTGAGCTTTCAGATCCACATCTCTTCTACCACTTTAACACCAACTGCCACATCATAACAGCCCTGTTCTGTCCCTGCCTCAGATAATTTAAACCTTTCATGTCTGTTTTCAAGTCTGTCTTTAGTTCCTTGTTCCCTGTCTCTTCAACACTAGTACAAACTCCTGTGATCTCTGTACTTTAGCATTACCCCGACTTTCATACACACACCATCAGCATCCATGCCTACAATTAGTTATTGAGGCCCTAAGCTACAGAATACTCTCCCAAAATCATTTATAGTCTTAACTGCTAGTTGGTGTAGGAATTAAAGCAGAGCTAGTCTTTAATTGGAATAGATTTATTCACAGAGTGAAACATTACTGGTCAATAGCTCTTCACTTCACTCTACACCTGTATCTATAAGTGTTTGTTCACATAGGCATCAGCCAATATCCTGTACTTTTACTGTGATGAAAAGAATATGATTTATATAGATATGAGTATAGGAATATCATTATTAGCATTTGGATTTAAAACTGGTTTTTGGTTAATTTTGTGAAGAGTTTTAAAAAACAAGTTTAGTTTCTTTCCAGAGTTGTGCTATAATTAGGTTCGTGTCAGAGTCAAAGTGACTGAAAACCTCCCTGAGTATGAATGGAATATTGCTTGTTTATACTGTGAGGTTTATGACAGGAGGTAAACATTGAAAATCATTAGCCTGCTTTTGGTTTAGAACAAGAAATTATTCATTTTAGCTTAGAGAAAAAAAAATCAAAGAGACTGAAAGCTTTTAGGGCCATCAGTGGTCAAGAGCATTTAGCTAACATGTCCTCCAAGGCAGCCTCTGAGACTCACAACAACACAGAATCGCTGAGCAGAGACTGATAGCCAAGCTCCATATCCGTGAATAGGGCCTCAGCCATGATCTTGGGTTCATGCTGTGCTACATGTGACCCGACCACACTTCTGTATCTGTAAAATCTTCCTCTCTGTCCTGTTTTGACACCATCACCTTGCTAAATTGTTATGATCTCTCTACCTTAATTAGTTTGTAATTATTATTACTTTGGTTAGACCCTTAGCATGCGATTCTTATACCTACCATGTTATTCCAGCCATTTGGCTTGTCCCCAATATCACCTTATTTTCTAATTTTTTGTAATTGTCTCTCTGCCTCATTTAATTAGATTATACGTCATTCCCTTCACTTGCTATACAGCTGTAGACACTTTATTCATACCCTCCGAGGCCTTTGATTACTTGCAGAGACTCAGAGTATCATATTATTTGACACTCTACTCACACTATTTGCATAGTGTTTTGATCTCTCTGCCTATAAATTCTGTGTGTGTGTGCTTCTCTCTCACTTCACCTGACTACACTTACTGGGCTATGCTCCAAAAGATTGTGATTTCAAATAAACTTTTTGCACTATAACCTGATGTTATCTGATCTCGGACCTTTAGGGCCACTGTGAAGGCCAGCTATGTGGAAGCAATTATAGTTTCATTCCTATAAATACAAGACAATTTAGCAAAGCTCAATTATCTGGATGTAAAAGTTTAACTTTTGAAACTGTCATACTAGAATTGTTTGGTTAGAGATCAGCAGATTATTAAATGATTAGGAAGGTCTGAGCTTTTATTTTAGTGAGTACTCATCGAATAAAACTTCATATCTCATAGGAATTTTAAAGAAGTCAAAAGAAAGAGAGAAATTAGAGTACAGGAGTCAGCCAGAGAAAAGCTTACAGTAAAAGGAAGGAATAAGATGTAATAGTTTGGAGGATGATTCCATTCCAAGGAGGGATTTGCTTCAAGTAAAAATCTGTTTAGGGCCAAATTTACTTGGGATGGAGTTGAAAGATACTTCTTCATTTGAAAAGGTGCCTGGATAGATCAAATGGCCGAAAGATGTTTGAATGTTAATATTACAAAGTAATTTCAGAGTAATTCTCTAGATTTTAAACACTGTGAAGTTTGGTATTGGAAATAAATGAAGCTTTATTTCACTGCGTTTTAAGATATTTCAAACTGAGTTCTCCATTTAGGTAGTTTTTTTTGTTTTATTTTACATTTTCTTTCCTATTCTGTAATAACGTTTATTTTATCTTCAGTGCAGAAGTCTACAGTCTTTTGTGCCTGTACGTAAATGAATGGCTATCATGATAGATAAGGAAAAAAGATATATGATCTATCAAGTCAGATCGAGTTCTGGGAACTGGTTTGTGCACAAGTGATATCGATTGTATCGACTTCACCAATTGGTACAATTAAAGATCTCATCCTGATCTTGGCCACACTCTGATACTGGCCCTCATCCTCACCCGTGAGATTGGCCCCAACTCCTTTACCCTCGGAGAGGCACTGACCTCTAACCCTTCACCTTCAGGACTGACACAATCCCCACACCCCTCGCTCACATGACAGACACTGAACCCTTACTCCTCATGCCTAACAACCGACCCCAATCCCAATCCCCAGGACTGACTGATGCGTAACAATTCCCCCAGGTCAGACACTGACTCCCAAACTCTTCTTCCTCAGGATTGCCACTGACCCCTAACCTCTCATCCAAAGGAGTTGTTGAGCAGCTCTTAAAAACTTCAGGCAATCTCTTTTGGGTTGCTAAGGCAACACATTGAGCATTCTCTTCTTTCCATTCTTGCTCACCCCTTACACCAGCACCCTCCTCATCTTCTTGAAGCACCATTAACTTCATTATCCTCCCTTAATGCTGGAGAGCAGTGTATCTAATATTCTATCCTGTCCTCTGGATTCACAACTTCCCCCACACTAAATAATTCCATATGCAAAGTTCCCTTCCCCCACATGGACCCCTCAACACTTCCTATAGCTACCTGGGCTCAATCCCTCTGAATCTACACTCCAACATTGTTCATTGCAGATTTTGGGAATGTGAAAGAAATGCATCTACACGACATGGACCACAGCAGCTCACTGCCACCTTCTCCATGACAATGACAGGTGAGCATGTGTGCTGACCTAGCCACTGATCCCCACATCCTGTGAATATACAAAACATTTACCCCCTCGACCCCTACCCCACCCCAGCAGCTCGGAATTCAGCAACTTTTTTGTGAAGTTTGGATCAAGGCTCTTACGAGACCGGGAGTTCAGTGTTGCTGGCAGAACTCAAACTGAGTATCTATGCGTGGGTTACTGTGGAATACATATTGTTTGATGATGCTAATGGTAACAAATTCCATTACTTTACTGATGAACAAGAGGAGAACGATGGGGCGATAATTAGAAGTCCTGATTTTTGTATAGGACATACCTGGGTGATTTCCCACATTGTCAGATAGATGCCAGTGTCATAACTGTACTGGAACAGCTTGGCGAGGGGAGTGGCAAGTTCTGGAGCACAAGTCTTCAGTACTATTGCCAGAATGCTGTCAGGACCCACAGCCATGGCAGTATCCAGAACCTGCAACGTGCAATGAATTGAATTGGCTGAAGAGTGGCATCTCTCTGCTGAGGATGTCCAGAGGAAGCCAAGATGGATCATCCACTTGGCACAACTGAAGGTCAGTATGAATGTTTTCAGCCTTATCTTTTGCACTGCTGTCCATCATTGAGAATGGGGATATTTGTGGACTCTCTTCTTCTAACAAGTTGTTTAATTGTCTATCGCCATTCATGACTGGATGTGGCAGGACGGCAGAGCTTAGATCTGATCTGTTGATTGTGGGATCGCTTAGCTCTGTCTATCACTTGCTGCTTATGTTGTTTGGTGTGCAAGTAATCCTGCTTGGTGGCTTCACCAGGGTGACACATACTTATTCGCTATTGCTGTTGCTGTTCCTGGCATGACCTCCTGCAGTGTCCATTGGATTAGCATTGATCCTCTGGCTTGATGGTAATGGTAGACTGAGAGTCATGAGGTGACAGATTATTGATTGAAGACAATGCTATTGATCCACAGAGTTTCATATTTACCCAGAGCTGCTGGATCCGTTCAAAACCTATCTCCCTCAGCATGATGGTAATACCATACAATAAGATGGAGGACATCTTCAAAGTGAAGATGGGGCTTTGTCTTTATAAGGACTGTACAGTGATCACTCTTACCAATACTGTCATGGAGATCTGCGACAGGCGGATTGGTGAGGATGAGGGCAAGTTGATTTGTTCATCTTGGTGGGTCCTCACCACCTGCTGCAGACCCAGTCTAGCAGTTATATCGATTAGAGACAAAAACAAACTGCTGATGCTGGAATCCAAGGTAGACAACAAGAGGCTAGAAGAACACAGCAAGCCAGGGAGCATCTGGAGGAAATGTTTGGCAGTCAATGTTTTGGGTATTATCCTTCTTCAGGACTGGATGTAGGGGCAGGGGGAGGTGTAGATAAAGAGGCGGGTGTGGTAGCAGAATGGTGATGGCAGCGCTCTGATCAAGCAACTGTGGAAATCTAGTTCAGTGCATATTCTGGAGTTTAACTCCTATGTCTTTCCAACATGGCTAACTGGTGAGCTTCTCATCTCCCTCCATGTAAGATTATGAATTAAACAGGCACTGTCTCAGTTGGCTGATTTTGATGTTTTTAGATAAAACTGTAATTTCAGTGCAGGTGGCTTTGTTTATCCCACATGGGTCTCACAAAGCCTGGCTCAATCTGTGGTCAGGTGACTACAGCAGCCATGTTAAGTCCAGGTTCTTTCAATTATACAAAAAACTACATGAAAGGTCTCAGGTGTAAATATCAGAAGATAGAAGGTAAACTCAGTGGATTATATTTACACCCAATATCATGGTCAAGAAAGCGATCATCCATTGCATTGTTTTTGCTGCTCTGGTTTTTATTTAATAAGATTATGATTGAGAACAACAGTAGGTTGTTCAGGCTCGTGAGCCTCCTCAGACATTCAATAGGATCATGGCTGCTCCGACATTTCTCATGTGCACTTTCCTGCCCTTTCCCCATAACCCTTGATTCCCTGGTTGATCAGGAGTGTATCTCAGCGGAGCCGAAGTGTTTGGTTGCAGATGTTTCGTCACCCTGCTCGGTAACATTGTCAGTGTGACTCCAGTGACTGGAGACGCACTGATCATGTTACCTAGCAGGGTTATGAAACACCTGCAATTAAACGCACCGGCTTGGTGAGCCAAACTGCAACTTCATCCACAGCCCTAGCTACAAATCTCCTCAAAAACTCTAAGTCTATCTCAGCCCTAAACATACATAAGAATTTTGCCCCCACAATTTTCTGTGGCAGGGAGTTCCAAAGACACTCAACCCTCTGAGAGAAGGCATTCCTCCTTATCTCAGTCTTAATTTAGTGCCTATTCATTCAGGCCATGCCACTGATCTTAGACTCTCCTATGAGGGGAAACATCCTCCCAACATTCACCCTATCAAGGCCCAAGGAAATCCTATATATTTGAATGAGATTACTTCTCATTCTTCTAAACTCCAATGAGTAGAGTCCCAATCTGTTTAGCCTTTGCTCATAAGACCATACCAGGGGTCATTTTAGTGAACTTTCTCTGAGCTGCCTCCATTGAAATGATATATTTTCTTAAATAAGGAGACCAAAACTGCTCACTGTACCCAGATGTGGTCTAGCCAGCACCTTGTACAGTTACAGGAAGACTTTCTTACTGTTATACTCCAACCCCCTTTAAATAAGGGCCAACATCCCATTAGCCTTACTGATTACCTACTGCTCTTGTGTGCTAACTTTCTGTGTTTTTTGTTCAAGTACCCCAAGTTCCTTTGCATTATTGGTTTCTTCAAAACAGCATTGGATTTTAAAATCATCTTTATCTATTTTCCTTTCCTTTTAAAAACTAAGTTGTGGTGTATTTAATCCCATTTATCATAAATCCCATTTATGAAATTCAATTTACAAATGACCTGCAGCAAATTCTTCAAGATTAAATCAAAGCAGCATTCATCCCTGCATTCCAAACCTGGGGAAGTGGTTTGCACTGCACAGTCCCACACACACACGTCCAAGAAAGTACAGAAAAAAGCACAGACGCCACCAATTACTTGAATTCCAATATAACTGAGTTAGAAAGTCCATAGAAGTTAATGTCAGGAGGTGAATTTTTTGTTAAGTTCCAGAGCTGCTGGGAATTAGTTTACTTTGTGGGCAAAATATCGGCTTGGTTGCAGAAATCAGATTTTTGAGGGGTATTGAGATCAGGGGCTGGTGTTGGCTTGGCTCGGAGGTGTTTAATCTTCTATCATTATAAGCAGACTGAAGAAAGAAGTCAAACATTACCAAAGGTGATTCAAACACAGACCAGCAGTTTCAGTCATATGACTAGGGCTTCCAACTTAGCCAGTCAGATAACAAGATGGGGTTTTATTTCTTGACCAAAGCTTACTGTGTCTTCTTTTAATTAAATAACTGTGGAGTATACAGCCATCAAGTCAAGACCCGAAACGTCAGCCTTCCTGTTCCTCTGATGCTGCCTGGCCTGCTGTGTTCATCCAGCTCCACACCTTGTTATCAAGTCAAGCAGTAATAGTTTCCCTAGTGTCTTACATTTAGGGAGGGTGAAGTTGATTTCTTGCCCAGTATTCCTGTGTGTTGCCTTGGCTGGGGGTGGGGAGGTTGGAGGGGTGGGATGCAAACTTCTGTCCCCTGGTTACTGCTGATCAGAATGTTCTGGAAATTGTGGCTCACTGGCATCATGTGATCAATGGTAGCCATGCTGTCAGTCCAACAAAGTGTCCATTTTTAAAGGAAAGGAATTTGAAGAAGATACAGTTGAAATTATAGTTTTAGAAAACGATCTATCTTTCATCCTACCCTCTGGGTGTTACATTATTGCGACTAGTTGATCACTTTTTCTCTCCTCACATTTTGCTACTGTCAATGAATTTAGATGTCATTGATTACACCTCCAAATGATTAAAATAAACTGAACCAAGCCACTTCCATCTAACACTTCATCGTTCACATCTTTGCCTGTTACAAACACTCTTTTTGTGAAGAGCAATTCTTGTTCTCACTTTATCAGATATTTCTGCATTTCAAAGGATCTTCAGCATTCAATACATAGATTCACGGGGATGAAATTTCTCAAAGGCTTTGCTGAAGACTCAGGACCTGACATGCAGATGTCTAACATGAGGCTTTATGTCCTTCTGGTGGTTCGTTAGAATTGACCACAGCTCATGCAAAGCTGGGCAAAACACTCAAGTTGCAAACAAACATTTTGGTGAAATTTACCGGTCGCTTCTGATTCGGATAATCTGGTGGTGGCAGAGATGGGTTGGGGTTGGAGGTGGTCTTGGGGTTTTAGACATTGGCCAATTAATTGAGCAAGAAGAAAGCAGTTTCTTAGATTTTGCATATTTGTTTGCTCAAAGGCATCTTTTTAACACAATAATACCTCACTCAGACTCACTTTATTGAGTCCTTGATCTGAACTTCATCTCAAAAGAGATTTCCTTCAAGAAAATAATCTATTATATTTTATAGTCTTTTATGCTCCAGGGACAAAAGGATGCCAAAACTCATCCATAAAATCCTTCAATCATATTTTATACTAATGTAAATTCACTCCCAAAATTGTCCTTTCTTTTACACTGATCTCATTAATCCTCTATTATACATTATTATCGATACTTAAAACAGCAAATTGCCCTTGGCAATTCAAACAATCATGTTTGCGAAGATCATTATTCTTGACGGATGTTTTATATTCTAATCTGTTTCCCTCCAAGAATGGTGAGGTTTTATACACAGAAAAGACAATAGTGAGAACTGTAAGATATTAATTTTAGTCGCTAATATAATAAAATTGAATGTAGCCAGTCACACATGTGGAGAGTTTCAAATGTGGTACACAAACTTCACTCATCCACCCATTATGTTTTTGTTTACTGAACTACAGTTGTTCTGATCCATCAATAACTTTCCAATTTCCAATGCCTGCGAAATTTGTTACTGCAATCAAAAAGCAGTTCTTAGAATAAAATAGACAACTTGCAATTTTCTGAGTTGAATTTAATTTGTATGCACTATGCAAATCAAGAAATTTGATGCTTGACAATGAATGTTAGCGCAGAGGTAATCAGTGCAATGCTGTTTTTGCAAAGTTAACAACAGAGTTCTACACCTTAAATGGCAACATTCGGATTTATGTATTTAACTACGCAATGCCCTTGCCCATAGCTACACTGCTAGTTTGAACTGGATAACATTAAAAATCATTGGCCTGCAGTTATTTTGATGGGAAAATCTGCGTAAAGTATCACAAGCAAATACATAAGCTTCTTACTTAAACTTGTGGTTGCATTCTGCAAATCACAACATCAAATGAAACAAACCTAGACATAGCAGCAGAAATAGCCCATCAAATCTGCTCTGCAATTCAGTAACATCACGGGTGACCTGATAATCTTCTACTCTAAGTTCCTACCTTTCCCCCATAAGCCTTGATTTCTTTACTGATTAAAAATTTGTCTACCTCAGCCTTGAACATATATAATGATAGCCTCAACAGGTCTCTAAGGTAAAGAGTTTCACAGATTCACGACCCTCTAAGAGAAGAAATTCCTCCTCATTGCTGTCACAGATTTACACCCCCTTAATCTGGACCTAGACTTTCCTACAAGGGGAAATAACCTTTCCTATCTTCCACATCAAGTCCTCGAAGAATCTTGTATATTTCAATAAAGTAGTCTCTTATTCTTCCATTATCTAATGAGCACAGGCTTAATCCACTCAAACTGTCCTAGTAGGAGAGTCCCCTTCTGCCTAGTATCAGTCTCATTCTTTAGAATTCTTCTTTAGAATGCCTCCAATGCCAGCATATCTTTCTCCTTTATCTATCCTGCTTGTTACCTCCTCAAAGGATTCTAATAATTTTGTCAGTCGTGATGTCTGCTTCATGAAACCATCTGACTCAGCTTGATCAGACTGTATTTCTAAATACTCTAACACATCCTTTATAAAAGACTCTAACTTTTTTCCCCACATTTGGACTTTGCATGATCAGGAAGGAAGGGTTACATCTGGAGAGAGTCAGTATATGTCTTGGGGATTTTGCAGCAGTGTGGAAATTGAGTGGAGTGGTGAAAAGGTTATTTTTGCTATTTTTTTTAATAGAGGTGTACAGTATTAGAGTCATACAGCACAGAAACAGACCCGTGAAGCCAACTCGCTCATGCCAACCAGACATCCTAATGTGACCTCATCCCATTCGCCAGCATTTGGCCCATATCCCTTTAAAACCTTCCTACTCATACACCCATCCAGATGCCTTTTAAATGTTGTAATTGTATCAGCCTCCTCCGCTTCCTCTAGCAGCTCATTCTATACATGCATCAAATCCTTAGGTCCCTTTTAAATCTTTACCCTCTCATCTTAAACCTATGTTCTCTAGTTTTTGACTCCTCCACCCTTGGAAAAAAATCCTGGTTATTCACCCTATCCATGCTTCTCAAGACTTTATAAACCTCTATGAAGGTCACCCCTCCGCCTCCGACACTCCAGCAAAGATAGTCCAAGCCTATTCAACTTCTCCCTATAGCTCAAGCCCTCCAATCCTGGCAACATCCTTGTAAATCTTTTCTGCACTCTTTCAAGTTTAACAACATCCTTTTATAGAAGGGAGTCCAGAATTGTGCGCAGTATACTTGAAGTTGCCTCACCAATGTCTTATATAGAAATGACATGAAATACCAACTCCTATACTCAATGTAGGCAAGCATCCAAATGCCTTCCTCATCGCCCTGTCTACCTGCAACTCCACTTTTGGTCCGTCGTTCCTAAGGTTTTTGTTTAAAAAGATAAGTTGAACCCCAGGATTGGGGGAGAGTGGCATCACAGGAAAACTATCAGTTCATTGTTTGGTAATAGCTACTAATTTGGATCATAGAATCATGGAATCCTGCAGTACGGAAGGAGGCCATTCTACCCATTATGTTGGTACCAGCTCCTGAATCAGCGACCCAACTAGCCTCACTGTCCAGCCCTATCTCTGTAGCCCTCTAGCTTCATCACTTTCAAACATACATCCAACTCTCTTTTGAAACCTACGAAATCCATCTCTGCCACACTCCCAGGCAGCACAGTCCAAATCCTAGATAACAAGGTGTAGAGCTGGATGAACACAGCAGGCCAAGCAGCATCAGAGGAGCAGGAAGGCTGAGGTTTCGAGCCTAGACCCTTCTCCGTCAGCCTTCCTGCTCCTCTGATGCTGCTTGGCCTGCTGTGTTCATCCAGCTCTACACCTTGTTATCTCAGATTCTCCAGCATCTGCAGCTCCTATTATCACTGAAACAGTCCAAATCCTAGCGAGTTTTGAGAAGATTTGTAGCTCAGGTTGAGGTTCTGGATGTGAGTTTGCTCGCTGAGCTGGAAAGTTAGTTTTCAGACATTTCGTCACCATTCTAGGTAACATCATCAGTGAGCCTCCGACGAAGTGCTGGTGTTATGTCCCGCTTTCTATTTATCTGGTTAGGTTTCCTTGGGTTGGTGATGTCATTTCCTGTTCTTTTTCTCAGGGGATTGTAGATTGGCTCCAAGTCAATGTGTTTGTTGATGGAATTCCGGTTGGAATGCCATGCTTCTAGGAATTCTCGTGCATGTCTCTGTTTGGCTTGTCCTAGGATGGATGTGTTGTCCCAATCAAAGTGGTGTCCTTCCTTATCTGTATGTAAGGATACGAGTGATAGTGGGTCATGTCGTTTTGTGCCTAGTTGATGTTCATGTATCCTGGTGGCTAGCTTCCTGCCAGTTTGTCCAATGTAGTGTTTGTCACAGTCCAAATCCTAACCACTCTTTGAGTAAAGAAGTTTTCTTTTCATTGCGCTTCTAACTATCTTGCTGACAATCTTGTAATTGTGACCCCTGGGCCGTCCTTTATCTCTTTCTTAAATAATGGTGTCACATTTGTAAACCTCCAGCCCCTGGGACTAATCCTGTGTTCAGAGAGGTCTGGAAAGTATCTGCCAATGACTCTGCAATGTGGTCCCTTAACTCTCTGGGCAATTCAGGATGCAACCCATTTGGACCTGGTGACTTCTCTACCTGGAGTGCCGTCAGTCTTTTTAGCCCCACTTCTTTATCTCTCACTATACTGTCCAGTTGCTCAACTCACACATTTTCAACAGGGCTATTGTCACCATCTTCTAATTTAGTAAAGACGGAAGCAAAATATTCATTTAGTACTTCTGCCTTATCCTTTGCTTCAGTGAGCCGCTTACCCTGCTTCTTCCTAATGGGCCCCACTCTATACTAATCTTTTACTGTTAATATATTTGAAGAATACTTTACTGTTTGTTTTAGCTCAGCCTGCCACCCTTTCATCATGCTTCCTCTTAGACTTCCTCATTCCGGCCTTAGCGCTTCTTCTGCATTTGAGACACTCTTCCTGAATGCTATTGCTATTGTTATTTCAGTATGCATCATATTCCTCCTTTTTGTCTCCTATTTTTCTGTGCAGTTCCACCTGAATCGCCTGGGACCAGAGTTCTGGTGAATCACGTAACTAGTGGTGTAGGCTGGGCTTTAAGTTAAATACTGGGGAAGGCTGGGAGAGGGATTAGGGTCAGTTGCACGGACAATCATAATATCAAGGGTAAAAGAGCAGGTAGGGTTGTGGATAGGGGTGGGGCTGATTGTTATAAGAAAGTAAAAGAAAGGGACAGTATTGCTCATACTGTCCAGGGATGTGCAGGATAGGTGGATTAGCCATGGGATTTTGGGGATAGGATGGGGGTCTGGGTCTGGTGGGATGCTCTTTGGAGGGTATGTGCAGACTTGATGGGCCTAATGCTTTCATTTTCTACTTTAGGAATTCAACGATTCTATGAAAAACAGAGATTGCTGGAAAAGCTCAGCAGGTTTGGCAGCATCCGTGCAGAGAAAGCAGAGTTAATGTTTCAGGTTCAGTCACGCCTTCTTCAAAATGAAAGAATTGGTAGGAGTAGTGTATACCCCCCAAACAATAACCACTCTGTGGGAAAGGCTATAAATCAACACATAATAGGAGCATGTTACAAATAAAAATAATTATGGGTGCCTTTAATCTTCATTAGGATAATCAATTTGGGAAGGTAGCTATGACAACGAATTCATAGAGTGCTTTAGAGATAGCTTCTAACACCAATGTGTCATGGACCCAACCAAAGAACAGGCTATCCTAGGTCTGGTAATAGGTAATGAGGCAGGTTCATAAATTACCTCAGAGTAAAAGATCTGCAAGGAAGGAGTGATGATGGCATGACAGAAATTAATAATCAGTTTGAGAGTGAGAAACTTGGGTCAAAAATAACTACTTAACTTAAATAAAGGGAATTGCAATAAAAAAGGGCAGTTAGCTACAGTGAAGGTAATAAAGCAGTAATAGATACCTAAGGCTTAAGATTCATGACTCTCAGCAAAAACACATTCCAGTAAGAAGGAAAGATTCTAAGAAAGGGATAAACTAACCATGGCCAACCAATGAAGTAAGGAGAATACTAAGCTGAAAGAAAAAGCTTAAGGAGGCCAAAGTCAGTAATACCTCTAAAGACTGGGACAAACTAAGAATCCTTCAAAGAAGGACTAAAACGAGTTAAGGATGGAGAAAATACAAAGACAAACTATTGAGGGAGATAAAAAAACTGACAAAAAGAGCTTCTTCAAATATATAAAACAAAACAGAGGAGTTAAAATGAATACAGGCCCCTCAGAAAATGAATCTGGGGAGGTGATTTTGGAGAATAAGGAAATGGCAGAGGACTTAAGCAAATATTTTGCATCAGCCTTTACAGTGGAAAATACTTTGAACTTCCCTTTAATACTAAAGCATACAAAGGAGGAATTAAGCACCATCATCACTAGAGAAGTAGTATGAGACAAAGTAATGGGAGTAAAGGCAGATAAGTTTCCGGGCTTGATGGCTTATGTCCCAAGATCCGAAGAGAGGGAGCCATTGAGTTTGTGGATGCATTAGTAGTGATTTTCCAAAATTTGTAAGATTCTAATGAAGTACCAGAGGGTTGTCAAACTGCTAGTGTGACAATCCTCGAAAAAGGATGGCGGAAACTCAAGGTAATTATAAGCCGATTAGCCTAATGTCTGTTGTTGAAAAAGTATTGAAATCAATTATCAATGATGTAATAGAACATTTGGAAAATCATAATCAATCAAAAAGAGTCAGTAAGGCTTCATGAAATTGTGTCTCACTAATTTATTCATGTTTGTTGAGGAAGCCTCAACCAGAGTGAATAGAGGGGAGCCAGCAGATGTGTTGTATTTGGACTTCCATAAGGCATTTGACATGATGCCTCATAAAAGGTTAAGTCCTTTTAAGTCCTGTATATTGGCATGGATAGGGAATTGGCTCACAGGCAGGAGACAGTAAGTAGAAATAATGAGTTCTTTCTCAGGTTGGCGACCTGTGACCAGTGGCATTCCGCAGGGATCAGTGCTGGGACCACAACTGTTTACAAAATGCATTAATGACTTGGAGGAAGAAGTGAAAGTACTAGGACATGTCCAGATCTAAGGATTCCTGCAAGATTAATACCAGTGTGTTCACTACCTCTGTAGCTACTTCCTTTAATATGCAAGGATACATCCCATCAGGTCCAAGGGACCTACTGGTCTTTACCCTATTCGTTTCTCTAGCAATTTTCTCTAGTCATAGCTACTATTTTGTTTTTGCTGTCCTTTCGCCCCTTGAATATTTAGTAAGTTTGGAATGCTATTTGTGTCTTCTCACGTGAAAATTGACTCATTTATTCAATTCTTCTGTCAGTTCCTGGTTACCCATTATTAGTGCCCTAGCTTCATTCTCTAAGGGGTCTATGTTGAATTTGGCTTCTCTTTTCTTCTTCATGTGACTTTAAGTGAAATGTTAATTCCCATAGGTGCCATCTTTAAAACAGTAACTAGATTCTATAGAACCTTCTTCACTGGATGGAAAACAAATATTAAAACATTCAAGTGGGGGAGAGAAGAGGGCCCAGAGACAAGCATCAGCACTTAAAGGAGTGGGAGAGAAGGACACAGAGACCAGGATGATTCCAAGAGCAGATTCAGCCAGATCTATGGGAGATAGCTCTGCTTAGCGAGTTTTGAGAAGATTTGTAGCTCAGGTTGAGGTTCTGGATGTGAGTTTGCTCACTGAGCTGGAAGGTTAGTTCTCAGACGTTTCATCACCATTCTAGGTAACATCTTCAGTGAACCTCCGACAAAGCGCTGGTGTTGTGGCCCGCTTTCTATTTATCTGTTTAGGTTTCCTTGGGTTGGTGATGTCATTTCCTGTGTTGGTGATGTCATTTCCTGTTTTTTTTCAGAGGATTTGGAGCCAATCTGCCATCCTCTGAGAAAAAGAACAGGAAATGGCATCACCAACACAGGAAATGACATCACCAACCCAAGGAAACCTAAACAGATAAATAGAAAGCGGGACACAACACCAGCGCTTTGTCGGAGGCTCACTGAAGATGTTACCTAGAATGGTGATGAAACGTCTGAGAACTAACCTTCCAGCTCAGTGAGCAAACGCACATCCAGAACCTCAACCTGAGCTACAAATCTTCTCAAAACCTGCTGTCTGGCGTAGTGTTTCTCGCAGTCTCTGCAAGGGATCTTGTAGATGACATTGGTCCTGTCCATGGCAGGGAGAACATCTTTAGTTTGGGAGAGCAGTTGTCGTAAAGTTGATGTGGGCTTGTGAGCCACTCTGATGCCCAGCGGTTGTATGAGTGAATTCGAACATGTTCCTGATGTAGGGTAGTGTGATGAGTGTGTTGGGGTGTGTACTATCTTCCTGATGCTGTTTGTGCAGGTATCTTCTGACCCCGTTTTTTGGATATCCATTATCCCTGAAAACCCTGAAGAGGTATTCTTCTTGCTCTTGGTGTAGTTCTGTGTTGCTGCAGGATGTTGCCTGTTTAAATAGTGTTTGCACACAGCTTTGTTTGTGTGCGCTGGGACGGTAACTGTTGAAGTTCAGTACCTGGTCCATGTGTGTGGCTTTTCTGTGCACTTTCATTTGCAGTTCCCCATTTGTCTTGCGCTCCACCATGACGTCCAGGAATGAAGAACAAACAGCCTCCAGTCTTGGATGGCTGCTGTGCATCAGAGTGGCTCACAAGCCCACAACAACACTACAACTGCTCACCCAAACTAAAGACTCACTCCCCGCCATGGAAAGGACCAATGTCATCTACAAGATCCCCTGCAGAGACTGTGAGAAACACTACATCAGACAAACAGGAAGGAAACTAACAACAAGAGTACATGAACACCAAATGGCTACAAAACGACATGGCCAATACTCGCTCATCTCAATCCACATGGACGAGGAGAACCACCACTTTGACTGGGACAACACCAAAATCCTGGGACAAGCTAAGCAGAGACAGGCATGGGAATTCCTAGAAGCCTGGTACTCCATCAGGAAAGCCATCAATAAACACACAGAACTCGACGCCATATACACTCCTCTACAAAGAAAACCAGAAGTGAGGAAATCCACCTCAATGGATCCCAGAGTTTAAAAATCAGGGGGAAAACACACCAGCGCTTCATCAGAGGCTACATTGAGGATGTTACCCAGCACGGTAACGAAACAACAAACCAGGTCAGCGAGACAACCAACCACAGCCCCCACAACCCGAGCTACAATTCTACTCCAAAACTTTATGGTTCATATCTCCATTCCCTTGAAGCTAATTGACACGGATGTGGGAGGATATAGCTGGCAGTTGGCTTAGCCATTTATCACAGATCTGGCTAGATTGTGTAAAGCTCTTGTCTGCTAAAGACCACCAGACCATGAGATGTATGAGTAGAAGTAGGCCATTCATCCCATCAAGTTTATTCTACTATTCAATCAGATCATTGCTGATCTGATAATCCTCAACTCCACTTTCCTACTTTTCTTACTAATAAGTACATGAGTCATAAGAAATTGGATAATACACAAGGATCCCTCTGGGCTCCAAAGGTAACCCAAGCTACCCTTGTTCTACAGGAACTGGTCTTCTTAAGCCTCTCTCCCCGTCACCTCTACCTTCAGCTCCAACTATCAGTGTGAAGTATTCAGGGGTAGTAGGAACTGCCTATGCTGGAGAATCTGAGATAATATGGTGTGAAGCTGGATGAAAGTATTCAGGAGTTCTTTGTTGCCAACGTTAAAACTATTTGATCAGCTACCTTTCTCTCTTCTATCCCTAACCTTCTTTACTGCCCTAGAGTTTCCCTCTGAAATTTGCATGTGCCTTCTCTGAGTTTATTCTAATAAATCCATGGGCATTTAGTCTATTAATTGCCTTAATGCCCCTGGCCTTGTTGTAGTGCTACTAGCAGCAAGGGAAAGTGCTTGTGGCCGTCTGAAGCCCTTATATAGACAAGCGATGAGTCTATATATTTGGCCAAACAGAAATTTAACCAGCAGCATGAGAGGCACAAATGACAAGCAACAAGCTGATGGCGGCCCATTAAAGGTTCCACCCCTCACCGCAAGAGTTACACCCTCCCCCAGGTTCTCTTCCCCCAGCCTCTCTACCTTTACCCTCACCCTATTTACCTACCCTCGTGCACTTGTAACTCTTTCAGTCTCGTCTATTCCTTTCACTGCTGACAGTGTTATCTCCTTTATATTCGTGACACAAAACAATGACTGGGTGATCACTTTGTGGAACAACTCTGCTCTGTCCATAGGAATGATCTCTTGGTTCCTTACCATTTCAATAAACTGTCTTGCTTTCAGGCAAACATCTCTGTTCTGGGCCTGCTGCAATGTTCCAATGAGGCACAATGCAAGATTAAGGAGCAACACCACATTTTCTCCTTTACAGCCTCAAGGTCTCAACTTCGAAGGCAATGACTGCAGAAACTGACCGCGTTAAGTCTATAACAAAAACAGAAGCTGCTGGAGAAACTCAGCAGTTCTGGAGAGAAAACAGAGTTAACGTTTTGAGTCCAGTGACCCTTCTTCAGTACAGATAGTAGCTAAAGGAAGGTATAATTGCTGAAGACAGGGAGTAGTGGATGACGTAAACAGATACATCTATTTGGTAGAGATGGAGCTCAAAAGGATTGAAGGAAAGAGTTAGGCCAACAAACAGATGGACAGTAGCAAGGCAGGGATGAAGAAAAGCTGACAAGGGGGAATTATTAGTAGGTGAAAATGGGTCAACTGCACTGAAAGCAGCCCATGTTATGACAGGGCCTAGGATGTGGGGGTGGTTCAAGGACATGGAAAGAGGTGTTCAGGTTCTGAATTACATCTGCATTATGTCTTTTCCCCATTTTTCTTACATTCTCTCCCCACCCATCCCTCAGCTTCATCTTGTTTCTGTCTTGTTTAAAATGCTCTTTATCCATTCTCTCTCTTCACACCTAAATTTACACATATTTTACATCCTTTTCATTGACAACCATTTTATCTTTTTTACTGGCCCTCTGCCATTGTCAAAGGTATATTGATATTGAAAGCAATGTTATGACAAATTTGTATCTGAAGAAATCAGAGCAGACTCAAAACATTAACTCAGTTTCTCTCTCTATAGATGCTGCCCAACCTGCTGAGTTTCTCCTGCATTCTCCATGCGTTCTGAAGAAGGGTCTAGGCCCGAGAGGTCAGCTTTCCTGCTCCTATGATGCTGCCTGGCCTGCTATGTTTATCCAACTCTACACCTTGTTATCTCAGTTTCTCCACGCCTGTGACAGCTCATCTCCTCACAGGCTCCCCTGTCCTCTCCTGGTGGTGCTGTTGGTACCAGATACCTGCTGACCTCTGATTGTCCACCAACTCACTGATGTACAATTTCTTCCTTCTGAGGAAAGTTTCTCCTCAAATCAGTGAATGTTCATTTGGCCATTTCTTTCCAGGGTCTCTATCTGGAGTGGGTTGGGCTTCCTCGCACCTCCCCCGACTAGAGGCAGAGAAGTCTACATCACAGAATAAGGCCCTTCATCCCATAAAATCTGTGCTAGTCAAAAAACAGCCACCTAATTCCATTTTCCAGCATTTAGGCGGCTTTTAGGAGCTGAAACCATGGCACCTACTAAATCAACCGTCTCTCCAATCTAGTTTCTGACCCTGCTGTAGTACTGGAATAACTTCCCAAGGTCATAAATGATAACTTTTGTGACTGTGACTGAGGTAAACTGACTCTCATTATCCTTCTTGACCTGGCTGCAGCCTTTGACACAGCTGGTCACACCATCCTCCTCCAATATTTCCCCAGTATCATCCAGTTGGGCTGATCTGCCGTCTCCCACTTCATTTCTAATGTACTTATTAAAGCAAAGAAATAATTCTCAATGGTTTCTCTTCCCATGCTGTTGTGTCTTATGTCCCACAAGCTTTATTCTTGGTCCTCTTCTATTTCTCACCTACACACTTCCCCCTCAGCGATACTATCCAAAAACAGAGTGTTGTTGTCACTGACAAGACCCAGTCCTAACTTAAGAACACCTCTCTTCCTGTGTCTTATGGCTGAATGACTGGAAATTTCTCCATGTTCAATATTGCTAAGACCAAAGTCACTGTTTTCCGACTCCAGACAAACTGCATGTTATAGCCACAGACTACATCCCTCTCCTTAGCAACTGGTGAAAGAAGACTGTTTATGACCCTGATTTCATACCTGGTCTGGAAGTATGTTTCTGACTACAAGTCTGTCTCCTCATGAGGACCACCTATTTTCCCATCATTCCCCATCCCAAGTCTACTGACTTCAACTGCTGTTGAAATCCCCATCCTCATTTCTGTCAGCTCTAGGTTTCCCATATTCTATCCTCTCTACAATGGAGACCATTCAAAACTCTGTCTCCGTGTCCTAATTTGCACTACGTTCTGTTGCTTTCTGTCTTGCAATTGATCTCTGTTATACAACATGTTCATCCTTGTTTTCAAATCCTTCCGTCTCACCTTCTTAGCCGTGTGACCTCCTCCAGAACCATTATTGTCAGTGTTCACACAGACATATGAGTTAGGGGCAGAGTAGGCCATTCAGCCCCTTGAGCCTATTCTGCTATTCAGTGAGATCATAGCCAATCTCATGACCTCACATTTCTGCCTACCCCTTGCGAACTTTCAGCTAATTGTTTGTCAGAAATCTGCCTACCCCTGCTGTCAAAATCTGCAAGGGCTCTGCTTTCATGGCCTTTTGCAGAATGGAATAATGACAGTCTTCAAAAAAAAAGAAAATTGCTCCTTAACTTTGTCTTAAATGGGTGACCTTTGATTGTTAAACTGTGTTCCCTAATTCTAGATGTTCCCACAAGAGAAAACATCCTTTCCACTTGCATGCCGTCAAGTCCCCTCAAGACTTATTCCTGAGGGTGATAAAACAACAAACTGCAGATGCTGGAAATCTAAAACAAAAATGGAAATTGCTGGAGAAGCTCAGCAGGTCTGGCACTGTCTGTGGAAAGAAAGCAGAGTTAATGTTTCAGATCCAGTGACACTTCTTCAGAACTGTACCTGAAACATTAACTCTGCTATCTTTCTATAGGTGCTACCAGACCTGCTGAGTGTCTCCCGCAATTTCTGTTTCTGTTTCAGATTTTTGCATTCACAGTTCTTTGTTTCATCACCCTCTGGATTTTATATATTTCAATCAAGTTGCCTTTTACACTTTTAAACATTAGGAGATACAAATCTGGCCTACCTTTCTCAATAAGACAACTTTTCCACTCCAAGTTATAGTCAAGTAAAGCTTTCTATGAACTGCTTCCATCACGTTTATATGATCCAGTAATAAATTATATATTATATATTTTCTTAAGTAAGGAAAAGAATAATGTACACAGTACTCCAGATGTGTAGAGGGATATGAGCCAAATGCAGGCAAATGGAACTGGTTCAGTTTAACAAAACCTGGTCAGCATGGGCAAATTGAACTGAAGGGTTTGTTTCTGTGCTGTATGACTGTATGACTCTTGCGGCCTCACCAATGCCCGAAGTAACTGAAGCATAACATCCCTACTTTTGTATTCAATTCCCTTTGCAATCTGCTTAACATCCTATTAGGTTTGCTAATTAAATGATACACCTGTACACTGATCTTATGTAATTCATGCATGAGAACGCCCAGATCCCACTGCAGCTCTGGATTCATTCCATTTGGATAATATGCTTATTGTTATTATTCCTTTCAAAACAGGCTCACACATCCTCCCACCTTGAGCTCCACCCCCATCTCCTACCTTCTAACCTGATCCCGCCCCCTTGACCTGTCTGTTCTCCACGGACTGACCTATCCCCTCCCTACCTCCCCACCTACATTCACCTCTACAGGCTCCATCCCCACCCCTTTAACTTGTCTGTCTCCTCTCCACCTATCTTCTCCTCTATCCATCTTCAATATGCCTCCCCCTCTCTCCCTATTTATTTCAGAACCATCCCCCCTTTCTGATGAAGGGGCTAGGCCCGAAACGTTAGCTTTTGTGCTTCTAAGATGCTGCTGGGCCTGCTGTATTCATCCAGGTCCACACTTTGTTATCTCGGATTCTCCAGCATCTGCAGTTCCCATTATTTCTGATACAATTTTAACCCTTTTCACATTTTCCCACTTTATTCCCTGTTTTCCAGATCTTTGCACTCATTTAAACAATTTCTATCTTTTTGTAGCCTCCTTATGTCCTTGTCACAACTTACTTTCCTGCATAACTTTGATCATTGTGAATGTAGCAACCATTCCTTTGGCTCCTCATCCAAATTATTTATATGTAGGAAAAAGCCAATGCTTCAGCACTGATCCCTCGGCACATCTCTCATTGGATTTTGCCAGTCAGAAATTAACCCATTTGTGCCTATTCTTTTAGCTAGCCAATCTTCTATCCACGCCGATATATTCTACTCGACAGCATTAACTATTATTTTCTGCAAAAACTTTCAATGTGGCACTTTTATCCAGCACCTCCTAGAAATCTAAACACAGTACACCCATCAGTTTCCCTTTATCCACAGCACATGTTAATTTCTAAAGAGCTCCAATTAATTTAGTTACTCCTCAAGAACGTTACTCCAGTTTAGGGGCAGCACAGTGGTTCAGTGGTTAGCATTGCTGCCTAACAGCACCAGGGACCAAGGTTCCATCCTAGCCTGGGGAGACCGTCTCTATGGAGTTTTCACATTGTCAGCGTGCATTTCCTCTGGGACCTCCAGTTTCGTCTCACAGTCCGAAGTTAGGTGGATCGACCATGGTAAATTGCCCATAGTATCCTTGGATGTCTAGGTTAGGTGGATTAGCCCTGGGAAATAAAGGGTCAAGATAGGGGTGTGGGTCTGGGCGTGATGCTCTTTCGGGAGTTGGTGTGGATCTGGTAGGCTGAATGGCCTGGTAACACACTCTAGGGATTCTACGAACCGGTTAAACATAATTTCTCCTCCAAAAAAACCACATTCATTCTGCCTGATTTCTTAGAACTTATCTGAATACTTACCATTTTTAATAATACTATCCAACATCTTCCCGAAGACATGTGTTAGACTAACTAGCTCATCATTTGCCATCTTCTGTCTCCTTCCCTTTTTGAATAAAGCAGTACATTTTATATTTTCCAATCCAATGAAACTTTTTTCTGAATCTAGAAAGTTATGTAAAATTAATAGCAATTTTTTATTTCATTCCTGGGGCATGGAATTGCTGGCTGGCCAGTATTTATTACGCATCCCTTGAGAAGGTGGTGGTGAGCTGCTTTCTTGTACTCCTACAGTCCATGTGCTAGATAATAACTCACAATGCCCTTAGGGAGGGAATTCCAGGATTTTGACCCAGTGACACTGAAGGAATGGCATACATTTCCTAGTCAGGATGGTGAGAGGTTGGAGAGGAACTTGAAGGTGGTGCACATCTGTGGTCCTTGTTCTTCTAGACAGAAGTGACCATGGGTTTGGAATGTGAGATAACAAGGTGTAGAGCTGGATGAACACAGCAGGCCAAGCAGCATCTTAGGAGCAGGAAAACAGACGTTTCGGGCCTAGATCCTTCATCAGAAATCATTATCTGGGATTGTCCAGCACCTGATGTTCCTATTATCTCTGATGGGTTGGGAATGTGCTATCTACGGATATTTGGTGAATTTCTGTTGTACATCTTGTAGATAACACACACTGCTGCTACTGGGCATTGGTGATGGACGACATGGATGCTTGTGGATGTGGTGCCAATCAAGCGGGCTGCTTTGTCCTGGATGGTGTCAAGCTTCTTGAGTGTTGCTGGAGCTGCACCCATCCAGGAAAGTGGGGAGTATTCCACCACACTCCTAACTTGTATCTTCTCGATTGTGGACAGGCTTTGAGGAGTCAGGAGGTGAATTACTCGCTGCAGTATTCCCAGCCTCTGATCTGCTCTTGTAGCCACTGTGTTTATGTGGCCAATCCAGTTGAATTTCTGGTCAATGGTAACCCTCAGGATGTTGATGGTGGGGGATTCAGTGATGGTGACACCATTCAATGTCAAGAGACGGTGGTAAGATAGTCCCTTATTGGAGATAGTCATTGCCTGTCATTACATCAATTATCTCTCTAGCTGCCTCTTTTAAATCTGAAGACAAAATCTGTCAGACACAGGGACCTGTCAGACTGTAGCTTCAACAGTTTATTCAGCACTGCTTGCAATGTCCTTGACTTCCTCCCTCCCTTCCAATAATTTATAGCTATTTCTGGGTTGTTACTTATATCCTCTGTAATGAAGCCCAATGCAAACTATCTGCCATCTCTTTTATTTTTTGTTATTAATTCCCCACTTTCACTTTCAATAGGACCAATGGTTACTTTGTTGATTCTTCTCTTTTTAAACTATCAATAGAAACTCACAGAATCTGCTTTCATACTTCTAGTTAGCTGTCTATCATATCCCTACTTTTACTTCCTTAGTTTTTTAGACATTCATTTTTGTTTTAATATTCTCTTCGCTCTTCTGGCTTGCCAGACATGTCTGCAATTATATGATTTTTCTTCATGTTTTATGCTATAGCTAACTTTTTTTAGATAATCATATTTGGTGGGTCATTCATTAAATTCTGGCCTCTTGAGTATCCTTGATTTGAATCATTGTACTCCTCTGACTGTTGCTGCAGCTGCTTGAGTATTTCACGCTGTAATTCCCTCCTCAAACCTCACTTTCTTCCTTTAAGATACTGCTTAAAACCTAACACTTTGGCCAAGACTTGTGACATTTGCCTTAATTTTCCTCATGGGGCTCAGTGTCATATTTTGTTTTATAATGCTCTTTGAATTGCCTTGATTCATTAAAGGAGCTGTAAAAATACAATCTGTCATTCCTGTATAAATCGATCTCAAGTGGTCCTAACTGTGAAGGACACTACGGCCCCTATATTGTTCATCTGAAAAATTGTCATTCAACCTAAGTCCCTGTTTTTTTAGCCAAATTTATAAACATGCAGTCATTAGGCTTCAATTCATTATAACGTGTTTACCATTTGGAAATCCAGATACATATCAACTGTGCTCCCCTCCTCTTCATCAAAGAACAAAATACATCTATAAAATGATTGCTCCCTTTTTATGTTCCCTCCTAATCTCTATTCATTCATGCTCTTAGTCCCTGCCCTCTGTTCTCCTCTGTACTTTTTGCATTCACTTCGGTGCATTACTGAATCAGGAACATGACATTGATCATAAGCCTCATTTTCTGTTCGTTCTAACATCTACAGTTTCACTCACTCTGAGAGCTTTAGATTTGCACAAAGCCAACTGAAAAATCGCAGCGGCTCTGGCTTTTGGCAGCTTTATCTTTCTGCTTTCAGCTTTCAAGAATCCAGGATTTGTATGTCCTTCTCATCCCGACGAATGTGCATCAGTGAATAACCCAAATCAGTAATGCTTCACTCCAATCCTCCCCATGCAGTTGAAATGATTTGTAGTAACGCTGATGGTCACCAACCTGGTGTAATTACTCGAGTCTCTGAAAATGGGGAAGGTGAGTTGGTGACAAAGCAGCAGGCCATTTGACATTTTGAAGGCACGAAATAAGGAGCAGATGTGGGCAGTACAGTGGCTGAGCAGTGAGCACTGCTGCCTCACGGCGCTAGGGGCCTGGGTTTGATTCCAGCCTCAGGCTGTATATGTGATCTCTTTGAGGAGTTTGCACATTCTCCCTGCGTCTGCGTGGCCTTCATCCCACAGTCCAAAGATACGCAGATTAGGGTGGATTGTCCATGCTAAATGGCCCATAGTGTGCAGGCTAGCTGGGTTAGCTATGGCAAATGTGGGGTTACAAGGGTAAATCTTCTCAAAACTCGCTTACAAGGGTAAGCTGGTCTGGGTGGGATGTTATTTAGAGAGTCAGTGTGGATCCAATGGGCCAAATGGTCTGATTCCACACTACAGGGAAGGTGCAATCAAGGTGAAAAACCCGGGCATCTATTGCCCACTGCATTTCTTTTTGGGCGTTGATATAAAAATGCTTGGGAATCTTTTAAACCAGTTGGGGCAAAGTGATGTAGGGGTAATGTCAGTGGATAAATCTAAAACCCCAAAACAGGGCAAAGGAAAGAGGTCTCTTCAAGGATTATTGCTTCTAACCCAACCCCAGCCAGCAAAGCCCACATCCAGAATGAGTAAATAAAAATAAGTCAAGAATATAACAGAGATAGAAGGAACTCAGATGCTGGAGAATCTGAGATAACAAGGTGTAGAGCTGGATGAACACAGTAGGCCAAGCAGCATCAGAGGAGCTGGAAGGCTGACATTTTGGGCCTAGAGCTTTCTTCAGAAATGGGGGAGGGGAAGGGGGCTCTGAAATAAATAGGGAGAGAAGGGGAGGAGGGTAGAAGATGGATTGAGGAGAAGACAGGCCGGTCAAAGAGGGGGGGATGGAGCCAATAAAGGTGAGTGTAGGTGGGGAGGTAGGGAGGAGATAGGTCAATCCAGGGAGGACGGACAGGTCAAGGGGGCAGGATGAGGTTAGTAGGTAGGAGATGGGGTGGGGCTTGAGGTAGGAGGAGAGGATAGGTGGGAAGAAGGACAGGTTAAGGAGGCAGGGACGAGCTGTGCTGGTCTTGGGATGTGGTGGGGGCGGGAAGATTTTGAAGCTTGTGAAGTCCACATTGATACCATTGGGCTTCAGGGTTCCCAAGCAGAATATGAGGTGCTGTTCCTGAAACCTTCGAGACGCATCGTTGTGGCGCTGCAGGAGGTCCAAGATGGACATGTCGTCTGAGGATTAGGAGGGGTTTTGAAATGGTTCGCGACTGAGAACCTCCCAGTCGATGTTGCTACTTGAAGGTTGCAGGAACAGCAACTCATACTCCGCTTGGGAACCCTGCAGCCTAATGGTATCAATATGGACATCACAAGCTTCAAAATCTCCCCTCCCTCTATTGCATCCCAAACCCAACCCAGCTCGTCCCTGCTTCCCTAACCTGTCCTTCCTCCCACCTATCCCCTCCTCCCACCTCAAGCCCCACCCCCATCTCCTACCTAATAACCTCATCCTGCCCCCTTGACATGTCCATTCTCCCTGGACTGACCTATCCCCTCCCTACCTCCCCACCTACATTAAACTTTACTGGCACCATTCCCGCCTCTTTGATCTGTCTGTCTCCCTCTCCACCTATCTTCTCCTCTATCTCCCTATTTATTACAGAACCCCCTTCCCCTCCACCATTTCTGAAGAAGGGTCTAGGCCCGAAACATCAACCTTCCTGCTCCTTTGATGCTGCTTGGCCTGCTGTGTTCATCCAGCTCTACACCTTGTTATCTCAAGAATATAACAGATTGCTCAGCTGACCTCAGGTTTAATGAAATCATGGTTGGTCACATGTACAGTGTTGTTATGAGATTCTCTCTCAGCTCAGCATATGGAGGTTTTTATTGATTTTCATGGAACAACCCATAATCTCCTATTCATTGCATATTTCCAGCATGGAGAGGATATATTTACTGTGTTTGAACCTGTAGCTATATGTAACAACTTCCTTCCACATCTTAATCAATTCCATCTGAAGGCTGTGATATTGTAGCAATATCAATGAGTTGGTAATCTCAAACTCCGGGCTACTGTTCTGGGGAATATGGATTCAAATCCCACAAGGTTGGTGAAATGTGAATTCAATAATCTCTACAATAAAACCTAGCCTAATAATGACCATGTAACCACTGTCAATTGCTGTTAGCGAAACACTCAACTGGTTCACTAACATCCTTTAGGGAAGGCAATCTACTATACTTACCTGGTCTGGCTTACATGTGAGTCCGAGCACCTGAACAGTTAGGGATGGACAATAAATGCGGGTTCAGCCAGTGATGCCCACATCCATGGCTGAATTTAAAATAAGCTAAAAAAGGCAGCAAGAGTATGGGAGAAATGGCCTGACACTGGGACCATAACTAAATGTAGCAGCAGATTGTGCTGGGAACAATAGCAGCATCTGCATGTTATCTAATGGCATTTTCAAAATTCTACTTTGCACCTTCAATGAATGATGAACACCAAAACTGAGAGCAGCCAGCTCTACAAATCTAGCCGTGACTGTTGGGCCACAAGATGCTCTGGCCCAAAGTTCCAATTCTCAGAAACTGCAAAGGCTTGCACCAAGGTGAGTTTCACCTTCAGTTGTGAATGTAGCTTCAAAAACAAAAAAAAACATCGCTATATTTTGTACGAACTCAAAGTCAGAAGAGTTGACTATATTGTTACACCACGAAACAAGCATGGGCCTGACAACAAAGAGTGAGTTGATGGGTTTGTGGATGCAATTCAAGCCCCTTGTGCATCCATCATTCCCTCCCCCAGGCGGATGCTAATTAATTATCTCTTTTTGGATGATTTATTGGTTCATGATACTTAATTGGATGCGCAGAGATGGTGAATGTAAAATCTAATCCAGTTCCTTTGATGAATGTTGCCACTTCCATCATTTTTAGATTCCCTATGGTTCTGAATAAGTGTCAGACCGGAATATTAAGTTTCCACTGCTCCCTTGTATGAGCCATTTTTGCCACTATATCGCAACAGTAGTTTGCTGCATGCGTCTGCCGCTCACTGGCATCATTCACCACACTCCCATGTATTTCATTACACTCATTCCAAACCCAACCCCGCCTGCGATGTATTATCTCCATGTCTGCTTCTTCCTATTTCTGAAGTACTCTTCGTTCTAATGCAGTTTGTCTCTTCCAGTCCTCGATAATCACGCTGTCTCATACGAACAAGGAACAAGAGTAGCGCAAGCAGCCCTTTTGAGCCTGGTCTGCCATTCAATAGGATCATGGCTGATCTGATTATAACCTCAATTCTACAATCCTGCATATCCCTGCAAATCTTTCATCCCTTTGGTAATCAATAATCTATCTACCTCTCCCTTAACAATATTCCAAACACTCACAACTCTGTGAGAATTTTTTTGCCTTATCTCCCTTTTAAATGGTGACACTCATGTTTAAACAATGATCCCTAGTACGAGGTTCTCCCATAAAATGAAAAAATGCTTTCAACATTTGAAAACAGAAAGTTTTGGGAATCACAGTGGGCCAGGCAGCATCCATGTAGAGAGAGCAAGCTAACATTTTGAGTCGAGATGACTCTTCATCAGAGCTGATGTGAAGTATGGAGGGCGCGGAATTTATGCACTGGCTGGGAATGGAGGCAGGGGGTATGCTGGCTGAGAAAGGATTTTGATAGTGCAGATGACGTGATTGGAAAATCTGCATTATCAGCGGCCTTTCTCCCCCCACACTCCAGCACCACCAACTAGCGCATAAACACTGCTCCCTCCACATTTCACTTCAGCTCTGATGAAGAGTCATCTAGACTTGAAACATTAGCTTGCCTCCTCTACCTGGATGCTGCCTGACCCACTGTATTCTCCAGCATTTACTGTTTTCAGTACAGATTCCAGCATCTGCAGAAATTTGCTCCTACATGTTCTCAACATTTACTTAGTCAAGTCCATCGGGATCTTCTATGCTTCAATAAAGTCTCTTCTGACTCTTCTGAACTGTGGACAATACAGCCTAGCCCGTCCAGCGTCTGCCCCTGAGGTAATCTGCTCATTCCATGCATTAATCTAGTAAATGTCTTTGACCTGCTTCCAACACATTAGTATCAGTGATCAGGGCTGTACTCAGTACTCCAGATGCAGTCTCACCAATACCCTGTGTAACTGAAGTACATCCTCCATACTTCTACATTCAATTCCCCTCCCCAATGAAAAACACAACATTGTATTAGCTTTCCTGATTATTTGTTGCTCCCGCATACTAACCTTCTGTGATTCACACACTGGCACACCCATCTTAGAGCTCTGCAATCTCTCAGTGTTTAGATAATATGCTTTTTTAAAATTCTTTCTGCCAAAATGGACAATATCACTCTTTGGCACACTATATTTCAGTTACCAGATCGGTATCCACTTAATTATTCTATTTATATCATTTGGGAGGTTCCTTATGTCATTTTCACAACCTAGTTTCCTATCTACCTCTGTATCATCAGCAAATTTAGCTACCAGACCTTCGGTCCCTCCATCCAAATCATTTATGTAAACTGTAAGGTGTTCAGGCCCCAGCACTGACCTTGTGGTACACCATTCACGACATCCTTCCAGCCTGAAAAAGACCCATTTATTCTCCTCACTGCTCCTTGTAAACCAGCCCACCTTCTGTTCATGTTGATATGTTATCCCCTACACTCTCAGCTTTTATCTTAAACAATAGCCTTTGCTGTAGCTCCTTATCAAATGCCTTCTGGAAACCAACGTGCAATAAATCCATGGTTCCTCTTCATCAACAATGCATGCTATTTACAGTCTTGGAGTCATACAACATGGAAACAAACCCTTCTGTCCAACCAGTCCATGCCATCCATAATTCCAAATGAAACTAATCTCACCTGCCTGCAATTGACCCATAATCCCTCCAAATATTGCCTATTCATGTACTTGCCGAATATCTTTTAAATGTTGTAACTGTAACTCACATACACCGCTTTCTCCGGAAGTACATTCCACACATGAATCACTCCCTGTGTAAAGAAATTGTTCTCATGCCTTTTTTAAAAATTCTTTCACTCTCACCTTAAAAGATATGCTCCTAGTCTTGAAATCCCCCACCCTGAGCAAAAGACACTTGCCATTTATCTTATCTATACCTCCCATTATTTTATAAACCTCTATAAAGTCATCTCTCAACCTCCTGTGCTCCAGTGAAAAAAGTCCCAGCCTATCCAGCCTCTCCTTATAACGCAAACCCTCCATTCCCAACAACATTCTGGTAAATATCTTCTGAATAAGGCAGTGATAAAGATTCAACACTGCCTTCAGTCATCTGTGGAAGAAGGTATGTGAAAACCTCAAACCTAGCACCAAACTACACAGCAGTAGTGACACCCATTCTCCTATGTGCCTCAGAGACTTGGGCCGTGTACAGCAGTCACCTCAAACCCCTCGAGAGTTACCACCAGCTGCCTCCATTTTCCTGCAGGACAGGTCCATCATGTTAATGTTCTCTCTCAGGCCAATGTGTCTAGCACTGAAACATTGCCCACAGTCGATCAGCTCTGCTGGCCAGGCCACTTTTTTTTATTCATTCACATGATGTGGGCATCACTGGCTAAGCAGCATTTATTGCCCATCCCTAGTTGCCCTGAGGGCAATTAAGAGTCGGGGAGTTAAGAGTCAATCACATTGCTACAGGTCTGGAGTCACATGTAGGCCAGACCAGGTAAGATGGCAGTTGCCTTCCCTAAAGGACATTGGTGAATCAAATGGGTTTTTCCAACAATCGACAACGGATTCATGATCATCATTAGATTCTTAATTCCAGAATTTTTTTTTTAATCTGCCATGACAGGATTCACATCTGGGTTCCCAGAACATTATCTGGGTTGCTGGATAAACAGTTCAGTGATAATACCACTCGACCGTAGCCCACAGCATGATCTGAATGCTCTTCTGGGAGCATTGACAATGCAAGTGACCCCCAGGAGGGTAGAGCAAATGCTTCAAAGACACCCTCAAAGTCTATCTGACAAAGGGCAATGTCTGCATGAACACTTTGGGAAACCCTGGCCCAGGGCCATCGGAAGTGGAGGGAAAAGCACTTTAGAAAGATGTGTTTCCTTCGAGTCTCATTGGCCGATGGCAAACTGAAGCCAAACTCAATGCTCCCTCTGAGATTGGTTCCGAGGTTGCGTGCTTGACAGTCAGCACTGGCCCACTGATCCCAGAGACCTGTTCAGCTGGGAAGAAAATTAGGTGGAACGCTGGTTGAAGTCGACAGAGAATTGACAACTTAAGACACCTCATCGCCCCATTTGCCCAACTAACCTCGCTGTTGCAGAGGCTGTAGATCATGCACTACACTCTTCAGTCAGCCGTGAACTCACATTTAGTACGGAAGGAATTCATCTTCAACCACGGGGAGCTGCCTAAGAATGGTGGTCACTCATGGACCTCCCTGTGCAGATCTATTTGGGATGCAGGCAGACTCCTTTCTGGCCTCCCTCCTGCCTGACGAAATGCCCTGCATAAAATATTGCTCACTATGCGTCAACTATCAACTCTGTGGTGATAGCTGAATTCCTACACTTCGCTGAGCCCAACTCAATGCATTCACCCTGTGCCTCCATGCTCCTCAGTGATGTCCCATTGCATAGGTACCACCTGCAAAGCAGCTTGAAACTATCGCTGCGCCTAAGGACTCCTGCACCAACTGTCTCTTCCTTTGCTGCCAGGGGATCATTCGCTAACTAATCTCCTGTACTTTCTGTGAACCTCCTAGAACATGTATTCCAATATATTCTCAGGCTTTTGTATGTTCAGCAGTGATTCAAGCTATTTCTCAAGCTCCAAATCCGTGAACTCAAGCTCATGCACGGTCATCCAGAATACTCAAAGCATCCTTGAAGTCTCATATGGAATTACAAGCAATGAGGGTCAGTGGTCTTGTCATTTTATTAAAATAATCTAATCGATTCTGTTCAATCATAGAATCCCCACAGTGCAGAAACAGGCTACTCAGCCCATCGAGTCTGCACCAACCCTCCAAAGAGCATTCCACCCAGACCCAGCCGCCTACACTATCCCCATAACCCCACATTTCGCCATGGCAAACCCAGCTAGCCTGCATATCCCTGGACACTGTGGGCAATTTAGCATCGCCAATCCACCTAACATGTACATCTTTGGATTATGGGAGGAAACTGGAGCATCTGGAGGAAACTCACACAGATACGGAGAGAACATTATATATTTTTCGCTTATATGATAGAAGTTTTGTTTTAGTATTCTCTTTACGTCTACATATTATTAACAGACGCTAAGTTTTTTTTAATACAATTTGGAATCCTTTTATGTTGCAATCTTGTAATTAATTTTCATGTTATTCTCTTAGACCTAATTCATTATTCTAATTATTTATTTATGAGTTCACTGACAATTCTTGCTTTCACTCACTTAGCACCTTCTCCCCTGCATCCAATTCTCACTCTCACAACATTCCCGCTTTAAACAAAATCAGAAATTGCTGGTGAAACTCAGCAGGCCTGGCAATTCTGTGGGCCGATAGCAGAATGAAGGTTTGTGCCTGGTGAGAAGAGTTCTGATCTAGTGAACAGTCATTTGACTGGAAACATCAATTGTGGTTTCTTCCCACTGATGCTGACAGACCTGCTGAGTTTCTCCAGCAATTTCTGCTTTTGTTTCAGATCTCCAGCATCTGCAGTTCTTTGTTTTATTCCTATTGTAAAAGCCCTCAGTTGATTACAGCAGATTCACTCTCAGTTATTGCCCATGCTCAAGCCTTTATCTTACTGTGGTCTAGTTCTTCTGAATTTTCCAACAGGTTTTGAAATGTTTCCACATGGAAAAGTATTCATTAAGCCAAATATGCACAAATGTCCAGGATAGTGAGTCAAATCAGAAAAAGAAATGATAAAATCGAGAATATTGATGAGCAAGGAAATATAAAATTGGAGGAGATATTGACTAAAATTCTTAAACATTCTTGAACACTGTTGTTTCTATTTTACATTGATGACCTGGTATTAAAACCATTTGTGATCTTACAGATATCTTAAAAGTAAGGAGAGTCTTTTAGATAAAACTTCATGTTCCTGATTTGCAGAGACATTTGATTTGTTTACCCAACTGAATAGGCGCAGAGAAACTAAATTATTTATTGTGATTGCAAAGTATGACATATGGGTGAAAAATGTGCGATAGCAGAAACGTTATGAGCACACTATAAGTAAGACGAGAGGCTTTTAAGATGAACTCCTGGCTGACATTTGTAAAGAAAATGTATTCAGCGGGAATTTTTATAATATATGTTAATCGTCAAATGACATCAAAACAGTGTGCAGATGAATTTCATATGATTGAATTAATCTGTCTGTTATGAATACCACTATGAATAATTTTAGGTCATTAGACCTTAACCAGGGAAATCAATGGATTCATTACTTTCTCTGTCCAGGCAGTGGGACAATTTAAGATAAGTTTGATTAAAGCTTGTATATATAAAGGCACAGAGTTCAGCGCGTCACCAATCAAGCCTCCTACTGTTGTTCCTCATCCAACATTACTTCATCCTCCTATCTTTATGTAGCTTCCTCTTACCTGCATCTACATTATTCAGCTCAGCTACTCCCTGTGATAAAAAGTGTTCCACATTCTCAATGCTCTCTGCACAAAGTAGTTTCTGCTTTAAGTTTAGGAGTTGTCTCACAAGGGCTGTTGCATCCGTCTGTCATTGCCAGGAGATCTGGGTTCAAGGGCCAGCTGAGCCAGATGAGTCACAATATGTCTGAACAGGTTGATTCAAAATATCTATCTTTTCTTGTAATTTATCAGGTCACCCCTCAGCTTCCTTTCCCCATGCAAGTTAGAGGAGACCCAGACTGTCCTCCTTCCTTGATAAATGGAACCTCACATTTCTGATACAATCCTCATGAATCTACTCAGGATTCTGCACTAATTAGCTTCTGGACCGAAAATCACGTAATAAAAATTATTGAAAGTGGAAGAAGTTGTATTATACGTAACGAGAACAATTAAGGGAAAATATTAAATTTCTTTTAAGGTCCCGCAATTGCAAAGGTATTACAAAATGATTCTTGCTGAGGTTTTGAGGGTTTTTTCCCTCAAGATTTATCTGAGAAGGGCTGTTTTCAGTGGCTCCAATATCCATGATGGGGTTCAACAGAAAATCCTCTTCAGTTTACTTCAGCTCCTGGCTTCATTGTGTGCTGCAGTTTAGGTTTTCTGGTGGAGGAGAAGTGATGCCTTTGACCATGACCAAACAGATTTATTACACAGAGAAATATTCCTTTATCAGCAGCAAGAAGTCCGCCTTAGAATTTTTTTAATGATAGCTGTTAACCTATACCCTCATAAAATCATGACATTTCACAATAGTGAATTGGCAATCTGTTCAACATCTCTCACAAATATAATAAAAATCAAAAAATACCCAAACCTCTGTCGATTTGCTATCACTCTTTTGATTCCAAGGCACAAATTCAAAACACACCCAAACATTTATAACAGCTTTCTCGAGCAATATCACGACCAATGTCTATCTAAAAACCTAACTGACGAGGAGGACTTCAGAATACCTGACTTGGTTAAGGTAGATCAATGTACCTTTGAGAAAATAACTGGAATCTTCTGAAACAGCTAAAGGATATTTGAATAAATGTGGCAGGGTGCCTGTAGTTGAGTGGAGTAGCTTGTGGCTCCCTCAGTCAGATATCAGCTATCTAATTTTATAAGTTCAAGAAGGTGGCTCATTGCCATCTTCTCAAGGAAAATTAGGGACGGTATCATGATTCCGTTAGGGATCGTTACTATTTAAAGAAGATATCTAAACACCCTGTAATTCACTGACAGAATTATACCACAAGATTTCACATCCTTTGAAACAAAACACAAACAGTAAGCTATAAATAAGGAAATTAAATAAAGCAATATTATTGATGTAACATTTTAACTTACAAAGATTAAAGCTATAAACTCAGTTTCCATAACTTACAAAATCTGAAAAGTTCATGTTTTGTTCAGGCGGCCAACTCTGAAGATATGCCACAGTCCTCTGGAATTTAATTGAATTATACTTAGTATTCCAGGATGTTGCTAAGAATGAAGGATTTGAGTTATAAGGAGAGGCTGGATAGGCTAAGACATTCTTTTTCATCAGAGTGTAGGAGGCTGAGAGGTGACCTTATAGAGGTTTATAAAATAAGGTGAATGGCCGGCTTTTCTTCTCTAAGGTGGGGAATTTCAAGAGAATAGGGCATATTTTTAAGGCGAGAAGAGAAAGATTTAAAAAAGACATGTGAGGCAATTTTTTTTTTTACACAGAATGGTTTGTGTGTGGAATGAACGTGCAGAGAAAATGGAGGATGTGCCTACTGTTACAACAATTAAAAGAGATTTAGATGAGTACATGAGTAGAAAAAGATTGGATGGATATGAGCTATGCACAGGCATATGGGACTAGTCTAGTTTGGGATTATGGTCGTCATGGACTGGTTGGACCAAGGGGTCTGTTTCCATGCTGTATGACTTGCTGATTCTATCACTCTGCGACTCTATTCTTCTGAAGATCCTTCCATTAACTTTATAGGCAACGTAATCCTGCACCTTTTCTGTTACCTATATCATGACTGGGGTGCCTCAGCTACTTGTTTAAGTTGTCAACTCTACTTCTGCTTTCTGTTATACAGCTCTGTGAGCAACACTGTAGATTTCATCACTAGCAGTGTGCTGGAGCATATTTTCCAATACTTTTCACTCAAAATCCAAACTGTAATAGAGCACCACACATATTCCATGCAGTAAAAGATAAAGTTAGTGTTTATTTTTGCTTAGAATGCAGGTGTAACTTGCTGTTGGTTCTCTCAATCTGATGAAATGCAAAGCTACAATTCCCTCTATCTGTTCCCAAACTGAGCAGCCTGCTTTTATTAGAGAAAACAAGCTGATCAATCAAACAAAAGAACTTCTAAAAAAGGATCCACTGCAAATCATCATGTTTATGGCAAAGTGACACATTGGGCATGTTTGTGGGTAGGAAAGCAAATTAACTACCTTTTAATTCAAAAGGTTTTGTGGATTTTAGGAAGAAATATCCTTAACGTCTATAACGGAGTTTTAACAACCTGTCTCCCACAATTGTTAGCGCTGACTTCTTCAGTTAACATGGTCCCACCTTTAAGTATAATAAACTCCAACCTTATTTGAAATGTATTTACTTGAGTATTGCATTTCAGTCTTTAGAGCAGATGCTCCCACTTGCCTACAGTTAAAACTTTAACTCCTGTCACTAGAAGTTACATCCTAAACCAAATATGAATTACGAACTGGAAAATCACATCAATGGGATAGAAATGCCAGTGCCACATTGCATGAAAGAAATAAAAAACAGTAATGTGTTAAACTGGGATATGATTCTTCAAACGTTCAATAATAGGATAAAGAAGACAATACCAGACAAAATCTTAAAAAGTCACCTTACTTGTAGGCGTACGTAGAATATGTAATGATATAGACCAAAGAAACTCAGAGTATCAGGTGAATAGGTCCGGATGATGTGAATTCAAATTAAGGTAAATTAATTCTAAAATGATGGGTAGGTGCTCTTCAAGTTTGTGTTTTTTTAATGAAAATATGCAGCACTTTATATTTACAGAATGAAATAAATATTGCAAAATGCTTATAAAGTGCTGTAAAGCTGTGATTCATGCAGTCAATCAGATCAAAGGATCAGATTATACTATGAATGGAGTAGGCGATTCAGCCCTTTGAGCCTTGTCCACCATTCAATGTGAACTTCTGCCATATTCCGACATTCACACCATGCCCCAGATGACTTTAAAATCTAAAAAACTTATCTCTTTCTTGAATATATTCAGTGATTCGGCTTCCACAGCCTTAAATGATAGAGAATTCTACAAGCTTCCTCACATCAGTCCTATATGGTCTACTTTGTATCCAAGTCTATCCTCAGTTCTAGACTCCCCAACCAGGGAAACATCCTCACTGCATCTCGCTAGACAAGCCTGTAAAAGTTAGATACATTTCAAGCAGATCTCCCCTCATTCTTCAAAACGCTTGTGAATGCGGGCCCAGTTGAAACAATATCGTCTCATAGGATAGTCCCGTCTTCCCTGTATCAACCTATTGAAATTTTGTTGCACTCCATCCGTGGCAAGGATATCCTTTCTTAGATAGGGAGATCAAAGAGCCTCGCAATACTCCAGGTGTGGTCTCACTAAACTTTTGTACAAATCCAGTAAGACTTCTCAACTACTTCTCAACTCAAATCTTGCAATTAAGGTCAATATACCATTTGTACAGTATCCAGCAGATTTCAGAGCATTCTCAGAGCTGGACCAATCAGACTCCACCAAAATCAATTGCTGCTGCATACATATTCCAAAAATAATTATTCCAATATCTACTGGCTAAAATTTTCCAGCCTTCATTAGCCTTGGGGATGGTGAGAGAAGACTGGAAAATTGTAAACATTGGATCTTCATGTTCAAAAAAGGATATAAGGGGAAATCTAGGTCAATCTGTTTAACCTCAGAACACTTTTAGAAATGATAACTCAAGACAAATTTAATTGTCACTTAAGCAAATGCAGATTAATTAAGAAAACTCTGCAAATACTTGTGCACATCAAGTTAAAGTAACTGTTTGAATTTTTCGATGAGATTGCAGAGATTTGGAGGTGCCAAGGGTAGCTGGGAGAGGGGGGAGTTCATGCTTTTTTTATGGTCTATATGTGTTGCCAAAAAGTGTTCAATACAATGCCATGCAGCAGGCTTGCGACCAAAGTTATAGCTCAGGGAATAAAAGGGACAGTAGCAACATGGATACGAAATTGTCCAAGTGACAGAAAATAACGTGCAGTGGTGAATGAACAGTTATTTCTTGAATCAGAAGAAGATTTACAGTGGAGTTCCCCAGTTGTCCCCATTGATATGTTTTAATCACCTAGATCTTGATATAAATACACGGCAAAAATTCAAAACTAGTGAATAATCTAAAATGTTGAAGTTTTATGAAGGTTAGTGTGGAAGGCTGGCAGTGAGAAAAATGGTGGAGAACTTCAAAAGGACAGGCATATTGATGGAATGGGCCGATAAGTAGAAACAAAGATTTAATGCAAGAAGAACATGCAGAGACATTATAAAACAAAAGTTATAACTCTAATTAGTTCCGAGAGCAGAGGATCTGGTGATGATTGTGCATAAATCATTGAAGATGGCAGGACTGCTTGAGAATGCAGTTAACATTGCATACAGCGTCCTGGGTTTTATTAATTGGGGCTTGGAATACAAAAACAGAAGCTGCATAAAACACTACTTCAGCTTCAAGTGGAGGATTGTGTCAACATTCAGGTAGGATTGGAAGGTATTCGAGAAGGTGCAGAGATGAATCATGTAATGGTGGATTATGAATTATGGTGGACAACCTTTTTCCCAGAGTGAAAATGTCAAGTATTTGGGGTCATAGGATTTGCTTGAGAGTAGAAAGTTACAGAAGATGCGTAAGGCAAGTTTTTTTTATACAGAGGGTGCCTGGAATGTGGTGCCAGGGGAGGTGGTAGGAGTAGATATGATGGCAATGTTTAAGAGGCATTTAGAGAGACAAATAGTGATAACGGAATATGTGCAGACAGATGGAATTCCTATAGCGTGGCATCATGGTCTACACAGACATGGTGGGCCACAGTGCATGTTCCTGTGCTGCACAGCTCTATGGTAATGTTTTCAGGGATGAGGAGCCTCAGTTCACAGTTAGATTGGAGAAGCTCGGACTGTTCTCCTTAGAAAGGGCTGACAGAAGATTTGATCAAACTGTTCAAAATCTTGAGAGACACAGTAGATAGAGATAAACTGTTATCATTTGTGGATAGCTCAAGAGTGGGTATTGGGGTACCTTTAACAAAAGAAGCAATGTCGACATGAGGAAAAGCTTTGTCCTTTTGGGAGTGTAAATGATCTGGAATGCACTGCCTAAGAGTGAGTTGGAGGCAGGCCCAATCAAGGCTTTTGAAAGATGATCCAGCTGTACAATTTCACAACTGTCCAGCTGAGGAGACACACCAATTGTCTCCTGCCTTTCTTTTTGCCCTTTGTGGCATACTGACAATGCTTAAACTGTAACCTTGCTTTCACTCAACTGGAGCTCGGCTCTACCATCTTCCTCACTAACTCAGGGCTATCAGTCTGTGTTGGGAACCTTGGACAACTGAACCCACCCGTGTCCATTAATGATGCCCCAGCTTCCTCCATCTTAGAACATAGCCCAGTTTTCTCCAATCTTGGACGCTACCCCTGGATCCAGACACAAACATGCAACATTCCTTAGGCTAAGGCCTCTCTGTTCTGCTTTCTGCAAAGAGTGAGTTATTAGGTACCAACTGCGTTTGATGTTAAACTTCCTCAGAGTCATGTGGACAGAGTCATTTCAATAGTTGGAAGAGTTGGTCCATATCTGTATGAGACACAACCTGACTGTTAGCTTCAAATCAAATACACCTTAATCCTGGCTGCGGAACAACATCTTATGTATTATGTAAGAAGACAATAAAAGCATATATTGCAGATGTTAGAAATCTGAAACAGAGACATAGAATGCTAATGAAACTCAGCAGGTTTGACAGAATCTGAGGAGAAAAAAATACAATTAATATTCCGAATGTTCAGAACTCTTCTTCAGAACTGAAAGGCATTGGAAAATAGTTTCATTTTTACACATTTGACAAGCCAGAGGGGCAGCAAGAAGGCAGATGGTAGAGGTGCAGTGCAAAAGACAAAGTGGTTGTTAATGGAAATAAGAAGAAATGTAAAAAGGGCGTAAATTAAGGAGAGGAAATTGATCCACCCTACAATAAAGCTTTATGTGTCAACCATACACAGAATGATCAACAATAGATAAAGCCTATTCTTAAAACAGTCATAATAATAGATAGTTACAACACAGAAAATAAACGCCTTTCTGTGCATCCACAATGGTTATAAACAACCATTTAACTGTTTGAATCCTGTTTTCCAGCACTTGGCCCATATCCTAGTGCACATCTACATCCTTTTTCAATGTTGTGAGGGTTTCTGCCTCTACCACCCTCGCAGGCAGTGAGTCTCAGATTCGCACTACCCTCTGTGTGAAAAGATCTGTCCTTACATCTCCCTTAACCTCCAGCCCCTTACCTTAAATCTAAGTCCCCGGTCACAATCCCACCATCAACGGACAAGTTTCTCCCTGTCTACACTTTCTATTTTATACAACTCAATCATGTCCTCCTCTCTTCTGCTCTAAGGAAAACAACTCCAGTCAATCCAATCTAGACTGGGACTCTCCAGCCCAGGCAACATCCTTGTAAATCTCCTCTACTCCTTCTCCAGCGCAATCCCTCCTGTAATGTGGTTTCCAGAACTGCACATAATATTCAAGCTGCGATAGAACCAGTCTGAGTATAATGTCCCTGCTCTTAATCTCTACATCCTGGCTAACAAAGACTTGCACACTAAGGTCCCACTGATCCTCAGTGCATTCCAGGTTCCTAGTGTTTATCATGGAATCCCTTGTTTTATTTGTTTTGGCCAAGTTTATCACTAAGAGAGTAAGAATAGTTAAGTCAGGAAGTCTTGTTTGAGTTATGTAGCTTAGGGGAGAATAGCTACAACTCTTCACATAATTAGCTTGTCTTCAGAAAAGGTAGCAATAGACATAGCTTTAGGATCACGTGCCTTTGATGCAGGCAATATCTATCATATAAACGAGCATTGTTTTCAACAGTTTGTTATTATTTTTACTTTTTAGCAAATGAAGAGCTCTAGAGCCAAATCGCAGCCTCCCCATTTGCTGAGTTTAAGATGACAAGTCTCAGAATGTGGAGGGCTGCTGCAAGTTTGTTGTTGATCTGGAAATAAACAAATACAAACAGCTAAATTCTGGTCCTGGATTAGGTTTCATCCAAGATGTCACTGGGGCGGCACGGTGGCTCAGTGGTTAGCACTGCAGCCTCACAGTGCCAGGGACCCGGGTTCGATTCCAGCCTCGGGAGACTGTCTGTGTGGAGTTTGCACACTCTTCCCGTGTCTGTGTGGGTTTCCTCCGGGTGCTCCGGTTTCCTCCCACAGTCCAAAGATGTGCAGGTTAGGTGGATCGGCCATGCTAAATTGCCCATAGCATTCAGGGGTGTGTGTGTTATAGGGGGATGGGTCTGGGTGGGATGCTCCAAGGGTCAGTGTGGACTTGTTGGGCCAAAGAGCCTGTTTCCACACTGTAGGGAATTTAATCTAAAATTTGTTCCATCTCATACTTAGGTGAAATCAATACAATGCTCCTTCCTTAAATCTAAATTTCTATCACTCTAAGAGTTGCCCTGCAATAATGTGTTGTTAACAACAGGTTTGTTGTGATTGTATCACAGTCACTGTTGGAAATTATTGTGGTTGGAACAGTTTGTTCTTAGCCTGATTTGTCACAGTTATCTTCACAATTGGCCATGAATTTTATGTAAATTCTTCACTCCACAGCTATAATGTCGTGCTGGTCACTTGATGTGCCTACCATGGGTAGACTAAAGATGGACTTGGCTGTACCTGCAGAGCTACACGATAATATAAGAACGCCATTCTAGAACTGTAACCAAATTATCAAACTATTCAATATTCATAATGTCATCCAATCTCTTGATTGGGATACTAATACATTGCAACTAAACTGATTACCAGTTTTTATTTCTTTCCATTTGTCTGCTTTTATTCTGTCCTTCCCTGTCAATCACTGTCTGTCTGGCTCACTGTCTGTCGGGCTCACTGTCTGTCGGGCTCACTGTCTGTCGGGCTCACTGTCTGTCGGGCTCACTGTCTGTCTGTCTGGCTCACTGTCCGTCTGTCTCACTGTCTTCCTGGGTAGCTCACTGTCTGTCTGGCTGACTGTCTGTCGGGCTCACTGTCTGTTGGGCTCACTGTCTGTCTGTCTGGCTCACTGTCTGTCTGGCTCGCTGTCTGTCTGTCTAACTCACTGTCTGTCTGGCTCGCTGTCTGTCTGTCTAACTCACTGTCTGTCTGTCTGGCTCACTGTCTGACTGTCTGGCTCACTGTCTGACTGTCTGGCTCACCGTCTGACTGTCTGTCTGGCTCACTGTCTTCCTGGGTAGCTCACTATCTGTCTGGACAGGCTTACCTACCTATCGCACCATAGTAATCGCCAGTCTGCCCTCTTTCCCATACCACGTACAGAATCTATGCTGCCACTGTCCGTGTAGTGCTGAGGTAGTGCTGCGCTGTCTGAGGTGCTCCCTTTTCAATTTCAAGTCAAACTGAGGGTGCAGCTGCCCTCTCAGGGGCGTACAAGAACAAATTTTTAAAAATTCCCTGGCACAATCAGGACAAATTTACCCCCGGCGTCAATATTTATCCTAAAACCGATATCACTGGAACAGACATTGTGGTCATTCATGATCACATGCTGTTTGTGGGATCATGTTATGCACACCTTAGGAGCTCTGTTGCATATATCACATCGGTAAGTGTACGCTAAATGCTTCCTTGCTTGTAAAGTAGTTTGGGACAAAGCTGAGGGGTGTCTCGAATGATGTAGAGATGGTATTTTCTTTCTCTCTCTGAGGTTCCCAGTCTACAGCTTTACCCACACCCTCCTGAAAACCCCTCCCCTGTGCCGTCAGCCCCCTCCCCTACCCCTCACTGAGCTGTGACCCCCTCCCCTTCCCCTCTCTGAGCTGTGACCTCCCCTCCCCTTGCCCTCTCCAAGGCTGTGACTCCCCCTCCAGCCTAAGCTGTGGCCCCCCCCTTCCTCGTTCCCTCACCAAACTGTGACCTCCCTCCCCTTTCCCTCTCCAAACTGTGACTCCCCCTCCTGTTCCCCTCTCCAAGCTGTGACCCCCATCCCCTTCCCCTCTCCAAGCTGTGACCCCCATCCCCTTCCCCTCTCCGAGCTGTGACCCTCCCTCCCCTTCCTGTCCCCTAAGCTGTGACCGACCCTCCCCTTCCCCTCCGCTTCCCCTCTCCTAGCTGTGACACCCCTCCCCTTCGCCTCCCCTAAACTGTGACTCTTCCTCCCCATCCCCTCTCCTAAGCTGTGACCCCCTCCCTTCCTGTCCCCTAAGCTGTGACGCCCCTCCCCTTCACCTCTCCAAGCTGTGACCTCCCGTCCCCTTCCCCATTCCAAGCTGTGCCCCCCTTCCCCTCTCCAAGCTGTATCTCCCCCTCTTCTTCCCCTCCCCTCAGCTGTGACTCCCCTTCCCTTCCCCTCTCCAAGCTGTGACCTCCGTCCCCTCCCCCTCTCCATGCTGTGGTCACCCATCCCCTTCCCCTCTCCAAGCTGTGACTCCCCTTCCCCTCCCCTAAGCTGTGACCTCCCTCTCCTTCCCCTCTCCTAAGCTGTGAACCCCTTCCCTTCCCCTCTCCAAGCTGTGACC
Source organism: Stegostoma tigrinum (assembly GCF_030684315.1). NCBI lineage: Eukaryota > Metazoa > Chordata > Chondrichthyes > Orectolobiformes > Stegostomatidae > Stegostoma > Stegostoma tigrinum. The sequence goes on from NC_081384.1 coordinate 37,110,598, forward strand.
CCCTCTCCCCTTCCCCTCTCCAAGCTGTGACAATCCCTCCCCTAAGCTGTGACCCCCTCCCCTTCCCCTCTCCAAGCTGTGACCCCCCCCTCCTCTTCCCCTCTCCTCAGCTGTGACCCCCCTTCCCCTTCCCCTCTAAGCTCTAACCAACACACCCACTCCCACCCCACTCCTTTTCCTCTGCAAGCAGTGACCATGGGCTAGGCTCGGAGCTCTGGCCAGCCGCTTAGGCTTGGTTAGCAGCGTCTAGGGGAACAAACAGCGAGGACAGAGGGAGCTGGAAGCACCTGTAGGTGACACTCATTTGTAGCCAAATCATAGCGATCTTAAACCACTCCACACAGATCCCGCTACCACAACCTACTGAGTCTCTCCTCCTGTATTCATTTATTCTAGCAACACCCGACCAACACCTGCTTTTATTGTAAAAACTACATCTAAATACACTCCAAAATCTCCAAGTTATCAGCGAAAAAAAACAGAATTTAAACACGAACTATGGGACACAGAGAATAAGATCTTTTCCAGCTGTTATCCTAAATACACCGTGTTTTTATACAAAATATCTTTTCTTGCAAATTGCAGCCTGCAATAAAACGGTGAGCATCAATATTTCTGGGCTTTCCCCCTTGTTTTCTCAGGTACTCACGGAGGCGGTGCAGAAACTGAGCAGGAGTAAATAGCTTGCTGGACAGTTCATGTTGTTTCTGATTCTCCAGGAGAGACAGAGAGAGAGAGAGAGAGGAACTGGTGAAGAGCAGGAACAGCCTGAACCCACCGATCGAGTCTCCGGTTGCCAGTCCACGTGTAGGGGCTGCCTGGGGAAAATAACGGGAACTGAGAGTAACAACAGCAATCCCTCCAAGTGTTCAGCTCCAGCCCTGACCAGTGAAGGAGCAGACGCCAGTCTCAGAATACTGACTGAGTCTGCAGCAATCCTTGGGATTATTCAACACATTGCAAACATCCCCAGTCCCAAATTTGCCCGAGACTGGATTAAACTGCCCCTATCTCCCCTCCCCTTAGTGTGTAACAACCGGACTCGGGGGGAGAGGTGGATGGTTACACCATCCCCCGTACAATTTAATCCCCTCTCGCCTCCTACTGATTACACGTTCAGTACTGACTCTCCCTCTCGTTGTTCGGGCTTGTGCACGGTAAATTGCTGTCCGCTCTAATGATCGAAATCAAGGGTTCAGTTATTGATACTGCCAAAACATGGGGATGGAATGACCTGCGGGCGAAGTGAAGCTAGAGTCTTGACTTGGGACCATCCCATCACATGCTGTTTGTAACATTGTCACAACTCTAACGGTTTTAAACTAAAATACACTGAGCCTAACAACAGCAAGTTCCCTGGAAGTCCCACGTAGTAGGTGATCTGACCCATCACATTTTGAATTTTGTTTTAACCTCAAATAGTAACGTCAGGAGCAAGGCAAGTCCAATACTGGTGGAGTGGCTGGAAACAGAGAATTGCGGTCAAAGATAGTAGGAACTGCAGATGCTGGAGAATCTGAGGTAACAAGGTGTAGAGCTGGATGACCACAGCAGGCCAAGCAGCATCAGAGGAGCAGGAAAGCTGACGTTTCAGGTCTGGACCTTTCTTCAGAAAATGGGGGAGAGGAAGGGGATTCTGAAATACATAGAGAGCCGGGGGAGGTAGATGGAAGATGGATAAAGGAGCAGATAGGTGGAGAGGACATGGACAGGTCAAAGAAGGGGGGATGGAGCGAGGAAGGTTGAATCCAAAGGTTGATGGGGTGATCCAACGCATCATCCTCTGCTACTTCTGCCACCTGCAATCTGACCCCACTACCAAGGACATTTTTCCCTCCCCACCCTTGTCTGCCTTCCAGAAGGACTGTTCTCTCTGTGATTCCCTTGTCCGCTCCACACTCTCCACCCGCGCCACCACACCCGGCTCTTTCCCCTGCAACTGCAGGAAGTGCTACACCTGCCCCTTCACCTCCTCCCTCACCCCATCCCAGGACCAAGAAGACCTTCCACATCAAGCAGATGTTCACCTGCACATCTGCCAATGTGGTATACTGCATCCGCTGTACCCGTTGTGGCCTCCTCTACATCAGGGGAACCAAGCGGAGGCTTGGGGACCGCTTTGTGGAACACCTACGCTCGGTTCGCAATAAACAACTGCACCTCCCAGTCGCAAACCATTTCAACTCCCCCTCCCATTCCTTGGATCATATGACTATCCTGGGCCTCCTGCAGTGCCACAATGATTCCACCCGAAGGTTGCAGGAACAGCAACTGATATTCCACTTGGGAATCCTGCAGCGCAATGGCCTCAATGTGGACTTCACAAGCTTCAAAATCTCCCCTCCCCCGACTGCTTCGCAAAACCAGTCCAGCACGTCCGTGCCTCCTCAACCCGTCTGCCTTTTTTTCCCACCTATCTGCTCCTCCCATCTCACTGATCAACATCTATCCCCACCTCCTACCTGCTACCCTCATCCCCGCCTCCTTTCCATGCCCCCTCTTGTTGACCTGTCCGTCTCCTCTCCGCCTATCTACTCCTTTATCCACCTTTCACCTGCTTCCCCTGCCTCCCTATTTATTTCAGAATACCCTTCCCCCATTTCTGAAGAAGGGTCCAGACCCAAAATGTCAGCTTTCCTGCTCCTCTGATGCTGCCTGGCCTGCTGTGTTCATTCAGCTCCACACCCTTTAATCATAGTCAACACATGTTTTTCAGCCTGGGGCAGGGCTTGTTCTGGAATTCCCCAGGGGTCACTATTAAGACCCTTGCTATATTAGTGACCTGGATCTTTGCTTAAGGGGATGACTAGGGGGGAGGTTTTTAAGGTGAGAAGAGAGAAATTTAAATACAACAGGTGGGACTTTTTTTTTACACAGAGGGTGGTTCATGTGTGGAATTAGCTTCCTGAGGAAGTGAGTACAATTACAACATTTAAAGGACATTTGGACAAGTACATGAATAGGAAATGTTTGGAGTGATAAGGGCCAGGAGCAGGCAGGTAAGACTAGTTTAGTTTGGGATTATAATCAACATGGCTTAGTTGGGCCAAAGAATCTGTTTCCAAATTGTATGACTCCATAACTCTATACAGGAAACTTGGAAGAATTGTAAACAGTAAGGAGGACAGTGCAGAACATTAGAAAGACAATTGAAAAGTTGGTGGAGTGGTTTGACAGATGACAGATGAGGTTCAATGCAGAGAAATATGAGGTGAGGCACTTTAGTCAGAAGAACATTGAAAGACAATATAAAATAGACAATACGATTCTAAAGCCAGTGCAGGAGCAGAGGGGCCTGAATGTATGTGCACAGATCATTAAAGGAAGCAACACAGGTTAAGAGAGCAGTGAATAAGACTTCCAATATTCTGAGCTTTAAGAATTGAGGTACGGAGCAGTAGAGGAAGGAGATGATGTTGAACTAGCGAAAAAAAAAACTTGTCAGACCTCGGCTGAAGTATTGTGTGCAGTTGTAGGCGTTGCATTAGAAGAAGAATATGAATGCATTGGAGGAAGTGTAGAAATGATTTACAAGAATGGTTCCAGGAATGAGAAACTTCAGTTTTGAGCATAGATTGAAGAAAGAGGGACTATTCTTCTTGGAGAGAAGAAAGCTGAGAGGAGATCTGATAGAGATTTTGAAAATCATGAGCAGGCAGCCTGAGGCAGAGAAAAACATGATACAAATGCAAGGATTTCTTTCCTGCAGGCATCATGGACAGGCCCTGCTGATTGCAGGCAGGCACTCAACCCCAGGATGACAATGGCTTAGAGCTGTCTGCTGGTCCTAGAGCAGCTAAGTACCTCAAGAACCTCGAGGGTAAATGTTAGAGGCAGTTTCCTGATAACATATGGTCATACAACATACGAAATATGAGCATGATTAGGCCACTCAGCCCATCATCTTTGCTAGATCCTGCATCTGGATTTTGGCTGATCTTCCACCTCAATACCATTTTCTGTACATTCCCCATGTCCCTTAATATTTTTGATGACTTGAAATCTATTGATTTTCATCTTAAACAGATTGAATGGCTTTCATTGTTCTCTGGGGTGGAGAATTTCAAACATTCACCATCTTCTGAGTGAAGAAATTCCACTTCATCTCAGTCCTACATGGCCTGCCTTATATTCTGAAATTGTGTTCCCTGGTTCTAGATCTCACCGACCACCGCCATTCCTCCTCACCATCCCCAATCCCATCTCCAAATCAGGGGAAACATCCTTCCTGCGTCAACTCTGTCAGGCCCTGTTAGAATTTTATGGATTTCAACGAAATCACCTTTCATTCTTCTAAACTCTAGAGCGTACAGATCCAGACTCCTCAATTCTCTCCTTATACCACAAATCCTGCTGGTGGGAGCTAGTGTCAGGTGAATTGGACATATATTTTGCTGCGTTTCAATATTGTTGAGTTTGCTACAATTTACTGCTCATTGCCTTGGGAGGTAGAAATCTCTGTCCTGGACTGTTCCTCTAGAATTCCGGGCTACATTGACACATTCCTGTTAAATTTCTTTTCAAGACAATGTTTTATTTTACTTACAGGAGACATTGTATTTATACAACACTTTCCTTAGTCTCTGGCCATTTCAACACCCTGCTAGGACTTTGGAATTGCCATTAACATTGCAGGACAAGGAAGAGCTTTAAGGCATCTGGGTATGTAACCAGTGAATTCATTCATGCTGATATTGGTTGTGGGATCAATTTTGGTTACGATATAAAGGAATGTTTCCTTACTCGTCTTCAAATGATACCATAGGTCAATCTGAAAGCCAGCACGCCCAGCAGTGGAACCCTCCCTCTGTTCTGTCAACTTGAACTTTGCCCTGAAATCTCTGCAGTGCAACTCAGAACTTATGATCTTCTGAACTAAAGGTAAGACCAACACTAGACGGAGAAGTGATTGAACCGAGGGAGATCTGGGAAGAGGAATGTACATGGGCTGGCTCTACTATCAAAGGAGGCCATGGGAGAATCTCCAGCCTTGGCCCCTGTTGCATTACAGTGAGCAACATCAATGATGGCCTTTATCTTCTCTGTATTACTCCAAGTGGCATCATTTCTGTGTGTTTATGCTGACGCTCAGCTGTCATTAGACTTGCAGCCCCAGTGAAGTGGCTCTAGTCAGGCTCAATGGAAGCTTTAACAATTGTTTCTCATCATTTGATTAGACACTTTACAGCATGCAGGCTTCAACACTGAGTTCATAAAATTGTAGCCTTAAATGCCATCCCATTTTGTTTCCTATTCTTTTGGCTTCGCTTTCTCACTTAAGCTAGAGACTTACTCAAAGGTACATCTTCTGTTTCTTTGGGAGAATCATCCCATCCTGGAGGAGGGGAGAAGAGTGACAAATGAGTAAATGTAATTGGGCAACAGTCCAAAGATTAGGTCTCACTGGTGGGAAAACTTCCGCAATTATGTTCCATGGACTTGAAATGTGGATTGATGTTTTGCACTGTAGGAGTTGGGAAGCTTACCTGCATGCATTAGCAACTCATTAAAATGCAACTCGCCAATTCACCCAACAGAGCTATACATCTTCTCAAAACTCGCTAGAGATATACATTTCATCAAGTATCTGAACACATCTACCAGGCATTTACCTGGCAAATGTCACTGCTTTCCAGATTTCAGGGAATGTACTTCGTGCTTTGTTCGATAGAGATACCCTAGATCTTGACTTTGTTTAAATGGTTGTTACGCTCTGTTATAGTGCTACGTCTCTGAATACAGTCTAAGTAGCTAAGGGCAGGAGATGGCAGTATCTATGGGGCAGGGTAAAACAGCAGGAAGAGAAGGAAAATTGTAGTCACTGGGGCACAGATAGGACATTGTCTGGGAAAGGGTGGGCCACCGTCTATCCAGGACAGGATGAGGTTTTATTTTTGGATTGATGCGGTTAAAGATTCAGGTTTTTGGCAGGCTGAAGGGAGTAATCCAGGAATGGATTACTCACTGTCCAGGAGTGGGTTACTCTCTGCCCATGAATAGGTTAGTGTCTGTCTGGGGAGAGTCAGAGGGAGGTGCCTGCCCAAGGAAGATCAGGGGGAGGTGTCTGCCCAGGGAGAGTCAGAGGCAGGTGTTTGTCCTGGGAGAGTCACAGGGGGGGTACCTCTCCAGGCACAGATAGGGAGACGTGTCTGTCCATTCAGAGCCGGGGAAGGATTCTGTCTGGGGAGAGCCATGGAGGAATAGTTATCCAGTGTTTGGTCCTTGCTGTAAGAGGATCATGTACAAGGAAGTGCCTAATGCCATTGTGTTATGGCGGGTATATGCACATTCTAAGGGGGCGATGTATCTTAAAGGCTGGCAGTTGGAAGCTCAGGGCTGAGAATTATATTGTCTTTGGAAATGATTGGGGATTGTCAAGCAATATTACGGCGCTCCTGGTCTCAGTGATGGGAGAATGGAGATCAGGAGGGCCATTGGTACCTGGATCTTAATGGGTTTAGGGAGATATTGTGGAAACTAACAAATACATGGACAGGATTCAGGATTCCAGGGTGATAGGAATTATTACACATTTAGGGAGGTAAAAAATGGGGAGGGCTTAGCACATTGGGGTGACCTGAACATGTGCACTTGTGTAATGAATATAAATCTTGTCACCTTATGATTGTCAACCATATTTTTTAATCACAGAATCCCTACAGTGTGGAAACAGGCCCTTTGTCCCAACAAGTCCACACTGACCCTTGGAGTATCCCATCCAGACCCATCCCCCTATAACCCACCTAAGCTACGCACCCCTGAACACTATGGGCAATTTAGCATGGCCAATCCACTTAATCTGCACATCTTTGGACTGTGGGAGGAAACCAGAGAACTCCAAGGAAACCCACACAGACACGGGGAGAGTGTACAAACTCCACAAAGACAATCACCTGCAGGTGGAATTGAACCCGGGTCCCTGACACTGTGAGGCAGCAGTGTCTAACCACTGAGCCACTGTGCCTCCCCTTGAAATGGGTACACCCATAGTAGGATGAGGTTTTATTTTTGGGTTGATGCGGTTAAAGATTCAGGTTTTTGGCAGGCTGAAGGGATAACCCATTAACCATGAGTACAGTGTTCTGCTGGGTTATTTACCCAATCATTGATTATGTCTCCAGAACTCAGCAGGAACTATGAAGCCACAGCAGATTGTGACCTGGTTGTCATCTTGTGGTGTCTGAGATATGGTTGCAACTGTGGAGGAACTGAGATAAATTAGGCATCCCATTGGCACAGAACAACTGTTACCATGACTCCATGCACTGGAATCCCAACTGGAAACTGCAGCCAGTGAAGGTGAAGGCTGGAGGAGAGATGGGTGGGGTTTAGTGTGATGTTTGTAGGTCTTCTCTGTCAAGACAGGACTAGAATGTTCCTCTGCACTGTCCCTGAAGAGAAGCAGACCATTGTGCATGGGAAGGTTCACTGACATGTTTTAAGTAAGCTGGACATGCATAATGTTGACATACATCTGAATGTTTACTCACAGGGAGCTTTCCTCTGAAGTTTCAGTGGATGGAGTTTTCTGCAATCCACATACTGGTTGAGGAAGACACCAAATGGGGAACATTACTAGATTAAAGACAGACCAGGTTAGATGAATTGGCCATATTAAATTGTTATTAGTGCGCAAGGATGTGTAGGTTAAGTAGATTAACCATGGGATATTCAGGGTTACAGAGACTGGTTAGGGGGATTGGTCTGGGTGTGATGCTCTTTGGATGATTGGTGTGGACTCAACAGGCTGACTGGCCTGCTTCCACACTGCAGGGATTCAATGATTCTATGATTCTAAGAACCTAGGACATCATGGAGCGCATTTCTAGGGAAAAAGTGAAAGAGAGTAATCACCCGCTGCAACAAATTGCTGGTTTCACACGTCTATTGAAACCAGCAGCATGTTGACATTAATTAATGCTGCCATCCTTCTGGTCTTCCTCCAGCTCAACAGGAACCAGTGCCAAGGTGCAGTGTCCATACTAATGAGAGGAAGAATGAACACTGAACACAAACCACATCTATCGACCTTGCTGCGGCTATGTCTAACTGACAGATGGGGCATACCTCAGGATGTCCCAGAACATTGGGTCCTACATTTGTCAGCTGCTGGTCAGAAACTGTGGTTGCAAAAACTGTGTGTCAATTTCAGGCCAGTTACCATGAAGACGCTCGACTTTTACCCAAATGCACTATTTTATACTGTCACATTTCACATTTTACAGATCCCTGCTGAATTTCACAATTGGCCACTCACTGAAACAATCCATGTCCAAATGGAACAAGACTTGGACAATAGGAGGGACAAGTAACATTGCAGCCACACAGATGCTAGACAATCCAACAACCACTCCTTGACAATAATTGATGCTACCTTCACTGAATCCCCCACTGGCAACATCCTGGGGATTACCATTGAGCAGAAACTCAACTCATCATAGTGGCTAAAAGAGCTGGTCAGAAGCTAACAACACCACAATCAATAAATCACCTCCTGACTCCCCAAAGCCTGTCCACCACCTACAAGGCACAAGCCAGGAGGGTGATGGAATACTCCCCACTGGATGGATGGATGCATCTCCGACAACACTCAGGAAGCTTGACACTGTCCAGGACAAAACGGACATTTTGACTGACTCCACATGCACAAAACCTCCTCCATCCGCCACCAGTTCTCAGTAGCAGCAATGTGTACCATCTACAAGATTGACTGCAAATATTCACCGCGGTCCCTTACCATCAATAAGTACAAGAGCACCAGAAACTCGGAAAACAGTTATTCGCCAACTTAACTGAAAAAGTCAGGTTCACGCAGCATGGAAACAGACCCTGTGGTCTGACCAGTCCATGCCAAGCAGAATCTCAAACAAAATTACTCCTACCTGCCTGTGCTTTCCCTCTAAACATTGCTTATTCATGTACTTATCTAAATGTCTTTTAAATGTTGTAACTGTATCCGCAACCACTACTTCCTCTGGCAGTTCATTCTAAACGTGAACCACCCTCTGTGTAAGAAAATTTTTGCCTATGTATTTTTTAAATCTTCCTCACCTCACCTTAAAAACATGCCGTTATGTCATGAAATCCTCCATCCCTGTGAAAATACACCTGCCCTTCACCTTACCTATACCCCTCATGATAGACCTCTATAAGGTCACCCCTCTCCCTCCTATGCTCCAGTGAAAAAGGTCCCAGCCTATCCAGCTTCTCCGTAAACTAAAAGCCTCCATTCCTGGCAACATCCTGGTAAATCTCTTCTGAACCTTCTCCAACTTAATAATATCCTTCCTATAACTGGATCTGGACACAGTACTCTAGAAGAGGACTCACCAATGTCCTGTACAATGTCAACATGACATCACTTCAAAATATATTACCATTCATTCAGTGTTGCTGAGTCAAAATCCCGGAATTCCCTCCCTAAGGGCATTTTTGGTGTAACCACAGTATGTGGACTGCAGCGCTTCAGGATGGTTCAAGAAGGCAGTTCACCATCACCTTCTCAAGGGTAACTAAATGCTGACCCAGCCAGTGATGCCCGTGTCATATAAGTGAATGAAGAAAAATGTATCCGGGAGGAGACTGGTACTCCCTTCACTGAAGTGCACCAATGGAGTGTTTCCGCTTGGATGCAGAGAGTCATGCAGTCATGGCCAGTCCCTTTGCTGTGACAGATGGTTTCCCATTGGTGCAGGCCAGAACTGGTTACACCCACATTGCCATCAGAGTGCCCTATCAGCAACCGGGAGTATGCGTCCATCTGTGACCACATGAGCCTGATATTCTAGGTCAGTTTCCAAAATCCAAGGAACTGTCACACTGCCTGAAACCTGGAACACTCACCGATAGCTGAAGCTTCTAATATCCGGCATTGACCTCAGGGTTGGCTGCAGAAGGACAAGGGCAACTCCCTCAAAACGTGGCTGATGTTACCTGCTAGGAATCCACAGGCTGACACTGAGAAGCTGTACAATACAGCACATACTTTCACAAGGACCATTATTGAACAAATTCTGAGATGTTTGAGAATTAAATTTGGATGCCTGGACCACTTAGACAATGCACTGCAAGATACATCAGAGAGAGTGTGCCACTTGATATGGTGTGTTGCATCTTCCCCAATCTAACCTGATAAGAGCAGAGGAAGTTCTGAGAAAGGGTCATTGGACCTGAAACATTAACTCTGATTTTTTTTCTTCACACATGCTGCCAGACCTGCTGAGTTTTTCCAGCAACTTCTGTTTTTGCTCCTGATAAGCGAATGCTATCTTGGGAGAGAACAAAGTACAGGAGCAAGAGTAGATACATTCCAACATGTAGGAATTATTCCTAAGAGCTATTGGAATAACTCAAGGTTAACTAGAAAGGTTAAAGGTAGTACCAAACTGAAGAAAAACATGTCATTGTGCAAAGAGAAGCAGCAGGTCAGACAATTGAACAGAATATCAAAACAACAAAAAAAATCACCACAACAGTAACAAGGAGGGGAAAATGTTAAACTATGAGAGAAAGCTGGCCAGAAATACAAAAAAGAAGTTTCTACAAATACCTGAAGACAGAAGGAAGGGGCTAAGTGAGTGTGAGTCCTGGAGAAGGCATGCCTGGTAAGTTAGCCATGGACGATAGGGACAGTATTGACTACTTTCCATTTGTCTTCACTACAAATGATGAAAGTGAAGTGGCAGTGTTCGTGCACAGCTCCTGAGCCTGGGGACCGTCCACTTACATCTGCCTTCCTTTTTTTCTTTCTTTCTGTCCTTTTTTTTCATTTTTGTTCTTTCTTTTGTTTCCTTTTACAGCTGTGTTGGTCTCCTTCCCAGAGTCTGGGCAGCAGTAGGAGCGTTTCCTTTCTGGAACGCCACCAGTGGTGGGAGCTGTTTCTTCCCAAAGTAAGGACAGCAGTGGGAGTGGTTCCTTCCCAGGGAGGGGGAAGGATCGGCAGTGCCAGGTTCCTTTGCTGAAATGATGGTCAGTCCCAGGAAGCAGCAGCAGCGTGTTGGGCCCAGCGTCTGGTTTGAGCCCAGAGTGGGACCCAGCAGCTTCAGCAGCAGCTGTATTGCTGAGATTGTCTGAGCACAGAACTCACAGTCTGTGGAGGCGAGATGGTGCCAAAGAATGGTGACACAGTTCCAGCAGCACACCTCCAGGCCACGGCTGGGCTCCCAGGTACCTGACAGCGGAGGTGTTATTGATGCACAAGCTGCATGCAGTATGTGGGCACTCAGGGTACCTGAGCATTCACAGACTGTGGGATGGACTTTGTGACTTTGTTTTTCCGGCAACAAGGTCTCATGGCAGACATGAGGGGAGTGATCTGGACATTCCCTTTTCCGTTCGGCTGTTTCTTTTATTTCTGCTTCTGTTTTGAATCCTGTCCTTTGTAAAGTAAGATGGTGCCAGAGAATAGTGGTTATGCACTTTTCCCTGTACTCCTGTGCACCTGTAGGCAACTACACTTGACAGTAACATTGAGATCTATACAGGATATAAGTAACATACCAGAAACAACAATAAGTAAGGAAATAGAAAGCAGGGAGGAACTAAGGAAAATCACTATAATGAGAGAAGTGACGCAGAGGCAGGGCCAGCAAGTTCCCCCGTCCTGTTGGGTTCATCCTGGGGTCTTAGAAGATGTAGCTAGTGAGCTAGTTTCTCAACACTCCCTTGATTCAATCTTCATTAGATTGGAAGGTGGTGACTGTAACCCCTTTATTCAAAAAAAGCAGTAAACAGTTTGTTTAACCCCCTTCTCAGGGAAAATGGGTAGAAGCTATTATTAAAGAAGTTACAGCAGGTAATCACGCAAAAATCAACATGGATTTGTGAAAGGGTACCATGTTTGACTAATACATTGCTCATCTTTGGGAGGGTAACTTATGCAGTGGCTAAAGGGGAACGGGTGTACTGTACTTAGGTTTCCAGATGGCATTTAAGAAGCTGCTGTATGAAATGAAAGATCACGTGATTGGTCGCTATGAGTGTAATATGGGAGCATATAATATGAGTAGCATATTGACTTGAATAGTAATTAGCAGAAAGCAGAATTGTGTCTTTTTCAGGTTGGTAAGATGTCGTGAGGGATGAGTCACAGGGATTGATATTTGGGCTTCAACCATTTACAGTTTATGTAAATGATTTGGATGAAGCAATGAAAGATATGTTTGCCAAATTTGATGATAACACAAACATAGGAAGGAAAGCAAGTTGTGAAGAGGACATAGGAAGCTACGGGAAGTCATAGATAGCTTACCTGAGTGAGCATAAATGTGACAAATTTAGTGTAATGTGGGAAAATATGAAATTATCCATTTTAGCAGGAAAACTAAAAATAAGCAGGTTATCTAAATGGTGAGAGATTGAAAAATTCTGAGATGCAGAGAGATCTGAATGTCTTTGTGCATGAACTACAAAAAGGGTACATTTATAGGTACAGAAAGTACCTATGAAAGTGAATGGAATGCTATTATTTATTATGTGGCAAGTAGAATATAGAAAGTAAAGAGGTTATGCTTCAGGGCATTTTTGAGATTGCATCTGGCACACTGTGAACAATGTTGGTCACCTTATTTAAGGAGGGTCAGTTCACAGAAGGTCTACCCCAGTAACTGGAATGAGGGTCTTATGAGGAAGAGTTGGCTAATGTTGTATCTTGTGAGGGTTCTTGGCAAGGTAGATGTGGAGACGATGTATCATCTTGGAGAAGAATCTAGAACTAGGAATCATTGTTTCAAAACAGTGATGAGATGGGAGTTTTTTTTCCCTCAAAGAGTCATGAAACTCCATTCCTGAGAAGGTGGTGGAAACAGAGTCCTTCAATATTTTCAAGCCAGTGTTGGATAGAGCCTTGCTGAGCAAAGGGGCGAAAAGTTATGAGGGGAATGTGAGAATGAAGTTATGACCAGCTCAGCCATAATCTTAATAAATGGTACAGCAGGCTCAGTGGACCCCAAAAGCCTATTTCCTCTCCTAATTTGTATGTTCACCTGTGTGTTTGTCTATTGACTGCCTTTCCCTGGTGATTGGGATGACTGATGGGAGTGTTCTGGGGGCCTGGGGCATAGAGCGCCCTGGCTTACGGAGACTTTCCAGAGCAGGTGCTTCTCACCCTGATCGGCTGCTGCGGGTATTGGAGTCTTTGACAGGGTTGAGGTGAAGAGGAAGGGCACCTTTGGAGCGTGCTGAGATGAAGTTCCTTGGGTACTTGTTCGGCTTTTTCCTCAATATGAGGCTCTGCTGGCACCACCCCGAGAGGAAGAGTTTCTTGAAACTGAGATGCCTAGTCCCCACTTCGTCCTCTTGAGCGCCCAAGCCTGGAAATCCAGGAAGATTATGCCGACTGGCTCTCTATAGCATAACTTGCTTGTTACTTGCTCAAAGAATTCTAACAGATTTTTGACAAACATGACCTCTCCTTGACAAAGCCATGCTGACTCAACCTTATTTTGCCATGCACCTCTGAGTACTCCACAATCTCATTCTTAATAATGGCATCTAAATCTTACCAATGATTGAGGTCAGGCTAATGAGCCCATAGTTTCCTGTCTTCTGCCTCCCTCCATTCTTAAACAGGGGTGTTATGTCAGACACTTTCCAGTCTGCCGGGAACCTAAATATGCCATCAGCATGGGATTGAGCAGCTTCCTGCTCTCCAGCAGTCCATCTAATGTCAGAGACCTCAGGCGTCACTTCCTCTGTGAGCTCCAGCCCTTTTTCCATGATCTGCTCACCAGACGGTGAGAGTGAGGCCATTTTAGACAGTGGCCCCACCAAGGAGACTGTCTTTGGCCAATAGGAGCATGCCTTATTAGTGCTGGAGGAGGGCATCTTGTGAAATCTGGTGCTTCATCTCCTCTGGTCGCCAGACATGCCTGTGATTGACAAGAGAAAAAATTAGTTTGCTGAAGGTGCACAGTCTCTTATATAGAATAATGACTGACACTTTGCTCACATCTGAGAAGAGCAGACTGTAACCTTCTTGTAGCATTCTCGTCTCACCATCAGTACAGGGATGATCATAGAATCATACTGTCCACACTTACCCTTGCTGCATCCCACCCAGACCCATCTCCCTCTAACCCACCTAAGCTACACATCCCTGAACACTACGGACAATTTAGCATGGCCAATCCACCCAGCCTGCACATCTTTGGACAATGGGAGGAAACCAGAGCACCCAGAGGAAATCCATGCAGACACAGGGAGAATGTGCAAACTTCACACAGACAGTTGGCCGAGGGTGGAATTGAACCCAGGTCCCTGGCACTGTGGGGCAGCAGTGATGACCACTGAGCCACCGTGTGGCCTAATGCCAGATCATGGTGCTCCCCTGCCCACAACACACCCTCCTCTACTGAATGATCTGAAGGTGGGTGAATTGCCTGAACCAGATGGAAACCAGCTCGGTGAGCCAAACAATCACAACATCCACGACCCAAGCTACAAATCTACTCTAAAACCTTAGGGACCTACGGGTAAGGCACACTCAAATTGGCATGAAAATGGGAGAACTATGCCAAATGACAGAGCGCTACCTGCAAACAACTCTACTTCCTACAGGGAAGCCTCAGGAACCAGGTATTATCATGCTGTTTGAAATACAAAACCCCATCAACAACGCACAAGTTCACAAAACAACAGAACAAAACGGCTGCAGGATGGTAATGGTAATGATAAATAACACACACAACTGGTTCCACAGATATAACTGAGAAATTACGTGTCAAAAAACTTCATTCCTGGAAGCTACCAAGCAAGGCTGGACAACGGACCTAGAATGAGCCATCAATATCAATCAACAGACCACAAGAGCCAGGAAAAGACAGACCCTTCAGGACAAACTAGCCACACTTACCCATAAAAATGACTACAACACCTGGACAAGCGACAGGAAACTGATAGACACAGAGAAAGCTGTTTTCATCCACAGACTTAACTATAACTACAGAGACACCAACAAAACAGAATCCTTAGCCGCACTGGAAGCCACACTGAGAACCAGCAGCATCATTGAAGAAGCATAACAAACCATAAGGCAGACAGTGATCCCAACACTGACTAGAAAAAGCGAACTCAACAACCTCAACACATTGGAAAGGAAAGCCTTAGAAGGTCTGAAAAAGGACAAGAACATCACAATACTACCAGCAGAGAAAGGGTACATGATGGTAATCCTAACTAAACAGGACTACCCCTCCAAGGCACAGACACTACTAGCCTACGAGAACACATACTGGCAAGTGCAGACAGACCCAACCCCACAACTGGAAACAAGATACTCAACTCTAAAGGGACTCAAACAGACCAGAAAGATCAACAAAACAGACTACCCAAGAATGAAACCTGAAGGAACTAACATCCTGCGATTCTGCAGCCTCCCAAAGTACCCCTCAGACCCATAGTCTCCCTGCTAGGCATGCCATTGCATAGATTAGTCAAGGAAGTACAAAGGAGACTAAAGCACCTCGTCAGCAAGTTACCCCACTCAACCCACTCAGCCCAGGAGTTCGTCAGCTCTAAAGGACACAATAGATGACGATGAGACTATGGTATTGTTTGACGTTACTGCCCTATTCACATCGATAGACCTACCGCTAACAAGGGAAACACTGACAACACAACTAAACCAAGAACAAGACCCGAGCGACACCATCTCCACAGACAGCATGAAGCTACTGGGCCTGTGCCTCACAACCCACTTCACCTTCAACAGCCAAATATATGAACAGATCAATGGGACACCTGTGGGATCACCTACTTCTGGACTAATAGCCAAAGCGGTGATGCAGGGACTTGAAAGCCTGGCCCTTCCGCTAATCCAACCAAAACTATGGATACGATATGTGGACTACACCTTTGCCATTATTAAATGGACCAAACTAGAGGGACACACAAAGTAATAAACAACATCTTCACTGGCGTCAGATTCAGAGAAGAGGAAAAGAACAAACAGCTCCCATTCCTGGACGTCGTGGTGGAATGCAGGACCCACAGGGAATTCCAAACAAAGGTACACAGGAAAGCCACACACACTGACCAAGTACTGAATTTCAACAGCAAGCATCCTAACACTATGTAGAACATTATGTAAACGGGCAACGATACCCTGCAGTAGCACAGAGCAATGCCGAGAAGAAGAAGAATACCTCTTCCAGGTGTTTAAAGAACACAGATACCCGAGAAACTGGGTCAGAAGATGCCTCACACATGAACAACACCAGGACTATACTATACACCCTGACATACTCATCACACTACACTACATCAGGAGCACATCTGAACTGACCAAAAGACTCCTGTGACCACTGGTCATCAGAGTAGCACACAAACCCACATCAACCCCATGCCAACTGTAACCGGAACCAAAGACCCACTACCCACTATGAACAGGGCCATTGTCATGTAGAAGATTCCCTGCAGCGTGTGACAAACATTACAATGGACAAACAGGAAGGAAATTAACAGCAAGGGTACATCAATTGACTGCGAAAAGACACGGCCGATACTCACGCATTTCCATCCACATGGATAAGGTGAACCACCAATTTGAATGGGACAACACCAGGATCCTGGGACAAGCAAAGCAGGGACAAACGTGGGAATTCCTAGAAGCCTGGTATTCCATGAAGAAAGCAATCAACAAACACATAGAGGTCGACCCCGTATATACTCCACTGCGAAGGAAAACCAGAACTGAGGTGATCCAGCTCAATGGACACCAGAGATAAAATAACAGGCGGGAAAACACAATGGTGCTTCATCAGAGGCTGTACTGATGATGTTACCCAGTGGGGTAATGAAACATCTGCGGAACAACGAACTAGCTCAGCGAGCCAACCAACTGTAACACCTCCATTTAAAAAAGGAGACAGACAGAAGACAGGAAAGTACAAGGCAGTTAACCTGACCTCACTTGTTGGTAAGATGTAGATGCCATTGTTAAGAATGAGATTATGGAGTACTTTGAATTGCATGGCAAAATACGGCTGAGCCAAGGAGAGGTCATGCCTGAAAAATCCGTTAGAATTCTTTGAGGAGGTAACAAGCAAGTTTAGACAAAGGAGAGCCAGTGGATGAGATCTATTTGGATTTCCAGAGGACTGGTAAAGTGCCGCACAGGAGACTAATCACTAAGAGCCCATGGGGTTAGGCACAAGCTACTAGCACAGATAGAGGATTGGTTGACTGGCAGAAGGCGGGGAACGGGGATTAAGGGGTCTTTTTCAGAATGGCAGCTGGTGACTAATGGGCCACTGTTGGGAGCACAACTAGTCATGTTATACATTAATAATCTGGAGGAAGGAACTGAGGGCATTGTTGCTAAGTTTGCAGATGACGGAAATATAGCTAGTGTTGAGGAAGTGAGGAGACTGCAGAAGGATATGGATATGCTAGGAGAGTGGGCGTTGAAGTGTTAGATGGAATACAATGTGGAGAAGTGTGAAGTTATGCAATTTGTTAGAGAGAAGAGAGGGATAGACTATTTTCTAAATGGAGAAAGGTTTCAGAAATCTGAAGCACAAAGGAATTTAGGAGTGCTAGTTCAGGATTTTCTTAAAGTTAACATACAGGTTCAGTTGTCTGTTACGGAGGCAAATGCAATGTTAGCATTCATTTCGAGAGGACAAGAATACAAGAGCAGGGACCTACTGCTGAGTCTGTGTAAGGCTATGGTGAGGCCACATTTGGAATATTGTGAGCAGTTTTGAGCCCTATATCTAAAGAAGGACATGCTGGCCTTAGAGGGGTTCCAGAGGAGGCTTACAAGAATGTTCTAGGGATGAAGAGCATGTCACATGAGGAACGGCTGCGGATTCTGCGTCTGTACTCGATGGAGTTTAGAAGGGTGAAGGGCAATCTCATTGAAACCTACAGAATCGTGACTGGTCTGGACAGAGTGGACATGGAGAAGATTTTTCCACTAGTAGGAGAAACTAGGACACGAGGGCACAGTCCCAGAGTGAAAGGATCACTCTTTAGAACTGAGATGAGGAGGAATTTCTTCAGTTAGAATCTATGGAAATCATTGCTGTAGAGGGTTATGGAAGTCAAGGCATTGAGTGTATTTAATACAGAGAAAGATAGGCTCTTGACAGATGAGGGGATCAAAGGTTATGGGGAGAAGGCAGGAGAACGGCGTTGAGAAACATATCAGCCACAATTGAAAGGCAGAACAGATTTGATGGGCCGAAGGGCCTAATCCTGCTCTTATATCTAATGGTCATATGGCTCCTTACATCATGGCATGTCTTAACTGGGATGTTTGCAGTGAGAATCATAATCCACTGATAACGAGTCATCCCATAAATGTATAAAATACCAAAATATCAAAATGATCAATATAACTGATTCAGGAAAAAAGCAGTTCACTGAAGGAGTTTCTTCAGTAAAAGAAAAATATTTTTATTTATTGTAATACACATAACTTTTTGAAGAAGAGTGAAAATAAAATATCTCTAGTTTATATGACCTAAACATATAACCTTTCAAACTCCTAAAGCACACATCCACTCCCCTTTGACTGAGACAGACAACAGTCTGTCTAACTGTCTAAAGAGACAGTCTAACACATATACTATGAGTGAACAAAGAGGTTAGAGAGATAAACAAAATTCAAAAGAATTCAGGAGATGTCCCCAGGTGACAATATTGGGACATTGGAGGATTGTTCAGTGACAATGCCTCCTGTATCCCCGAGCAGCATGAGCGTAGAGACCTCGGTGGAGCCCATAAGGGTGCACAATGTGGGAACATATGTTAGTGATTTTGGCTGCAAATGTGTGAGAGAACAGTACCCGGGCCACTGGCACTGACAATTGGACGGCTGTTAGAGTCCTGGCACCTGCTGAGCTCCAGCAGGAGATGACCGCATGATCTTAGTAATGAGGGACATCAGTGCCATGGACTTCCTCACAACCACCAGTATTGGTATCCCACTGTATCCCAATGAAAACACTTGGAATGACATCACTACCCCCAGTATCTTTTGTTTTGATCTAAGGAGGGGATCTTGGGAGGAGGAGGCATTCCCTTTTGTTATTTTAGATTTTTACCTTCCTTTCTCATCCTGTATCCTTCTTGAGTTTATGGGGGTAACAGAAAATGAGTTTAGTTTAAATATTTGCTCATAGTAGTCAGTTATTACTGCTTCCTGGCTAGCAGTTACCATCCTCAGGCCTTCAACAAAATACCTAAAGTTTGTGAGTTTTTAAACTTTGCCAACAGAATAATTTCTCTGAGAGTTTCATGCATGGCCATTACCCCAAATGCTTATATCCACCTGTCTCTCTCCATGGGTGCTGCTTGACCCATTGCGATTTGCAGCATTTTTTAGTTTTCAGTACAGATTCCAGCATTTGCAGTAATCTGCTCCGACAGACATAAGCATATCTTGACTGGACTTTATGTTATGATTAGTGTTTTCCCCGCCAGAGTATGCAGCAACATCTGAAGTCCCTTTTATAACTGTGTGATTTAAAGCCAGTAGTCCCTACTTCACTCCTTGAAAACTTCACTTGGTGTACCTTGCCCCTCAGAGTTTTCCAGCAATCCCAAATAATATTTCAATGTTTCAACATACTTCTGCCTTTTTGGTTCTGGCAGGCAATTCCATTTTTAACTAACTTATGAATTCTACTAACGTAGCTTTTGTCAGATCTTGTAAATTTACAATGGGTAATTCATCGAACTGAAGGATGGTTTTAGTTCTTTCCAATGTTTTAGTATGTGAGACCTGGCATCTGTCCTATTACACTTCACCCTTTACATTGACTCCTTGTTCAATCTTACATTGTCCTTGTTCAGAAGATCCAAGTGAACTGCTAAACGTTTTTTTAATAGCTTAACTGGGAAGAAATCACTGATAATCATTCCCTACTTTTCCAAAGCTGTCATAAAAATACATAAATGTACAAAATCCCATTGAGACCATAAAACAACCAATTTACCTGACTGACTGTTATTTAGGACAAAAGCAATTCATACTGGGTTGCTTCAGTAGCATTTAAAATTGCTCTTTATTAATGCACTTCTAACTTCACCAAGAGCAGAGAACTGTAAGGATTTCTAATTTACTAGAATATAGACCTTAAATACTCCTACACACACAGACAAAAAACAAATGATTTAACACAAATATTATGGAAGGAAAAACAGTATAGACAGGGGAAACAAAATTTCAAAGACTAAAATCCAGGCCACATTTATAGGTTACCAGAGAGTAAAGGCTTTAGTTTGAAATTCCAGACCACAGGTGTTTGGTTCAAACTCTCAAGGGGCTTTTGAAGTTAAGAAAATTTAAGCTAAGTTGCGTGACTAGCCAGGGAAAAGGGAAAAAGACCAGGAATTGAAATAAAACTATTAATCATAGCCCTAGATGTAATAGAGAAGGGACCTCCCTCTCTGGCATTTGACTACTATAAGGGGTGGTGATGAACTTGATGGGATTGTAATTTTAATCATACTGATGAAGGTCACTGGACTCGAAAAATTATTTTTCTCTTTTGGTGTTTTGCGATGATGACACACCGTTACTTGTCGGATGATCGTCGATCTTCACTTTGATAGTTGATCGAGTGGACCTAGGCCTTGTGTGAATCCTTTCTTTTAAGAATTGACGTTCTTTTTCTAGCTTTTCTCCACATGAATGGAGTAAAAGAGACAGAGAGAAAGAAATGGAGAGGATGTTTTCTGTCTGCAGGGTCTGGATGCTTTTTGTAACACTGTTGCCTTCGCACTTCCATATTTTAACACTCTGCAGCTCAACCAATCAGAAGCCTGTTGTCAGACAGAATTTCCTTAATTCAAAAGCTTCTCAGTGATGCTCATTCTTGAATTCTCTCTCTTACTGCTTCCAAAAAGCCACATTGTTTTGCACAATTCAACAATATTTAACACTTGATTTTCAAGTTGCTAATCTTTCTTTGTGTTCCTGTGTGATGTAAGGTGTATGATTTAGATACCATTTAAATTAGATTTTACATTTTAAATATTTGGAATGTGGGCTTAGTCATTGTGTAGGATGGTGATTAATAATGATCTTTGTCAATCTTTCGGGAGTCATGATTTAATTTAAATTGGTATGAGAGAGGGAGAGAGAGGGGGCTCCTGGAATGGTAATGGAAATTTGTTTGAATTTTGAGAATTTTACATTTGGAAAGAATAAACATTGAAAGACACCAGCTAGTGTTTGGTTTAAAAGAATCAAGATTTGCTTTAGGGAAAATAATCTATAAATGAGGAAGGATTTTCTGACAGAGCTCCTCGAATTTAGAACATAGTTTCTCTTCGAGAAAATAGTTAACTCAGAGCAGTTAGGAAATTGGTTACCGCAGTGTAAGGTTTTTAGTTTGAAAGTTCAGACCACAGGTCGCTGGTTCAAACCCTCAAAGGGTATTTGAAATTAAGAGAATCTATGCTTAATCATGTGATTAATCAGGGAAAAGACCAAGAATTGAAATAAATGTATTAATCAAATCTCTAAATGTGTTAGAGAAGGGACCTTTCTCTCTGGGATTTGACTATGATAACGGGTGGTGTTGGGTTAGATAGAATTGTAATTTTAACCGTTCTTATGAAGACTCACTGGACTCAGAATGTTAACTCTGCTTTCTTCCCACGCATGCTGCCAGACCTGCTGAGTTTCACCAGCAATTTCTATTTTTGTTTCAGATTTCCAACATTAACAGTTCTTTCCTGTAGCTTTAACCATATGTTTTGGAGTCTTTTAAATTTTGTTAGTAAATAGTAAATAGCTTGGCTAATTCTATTGTAATGAACTTCAACTTTATTATTAAAGCTAAACCCGCAACTTTGCATGCTTGTATATCAAGCCAGATTTCAGTCTAGGATCTGACTTATCCAGTGATAAGATCAGCTGGGACCACAACACTAGCTATTGCTTTAAATTTCCATTTCAATTTATAATATCCCAAAAATAAAAAAGATGCCATCTTTTAGAATGATGGTGAGGAATTTACTTTCCAGCACCCCTGCACCATTCTGAGTTCAGTCCCAGCTCTTGTGCTTCAAACATAGAAAGAGTGGGATTGAGTGCAACTGCAAGGAACATTCCATGCCAGGTCATCAGCCTTCCCCAGTGAATGAGAATGCATTGCCTGGGAACTGGCAACAGTATGAGGTGGCTGTCATTGTATCTCTTGCATATGGCAAAGGGATGCAGGGGTGTGTGAGGAAGGAACCTTTTTGCACGTTGTGGTAATGACCTGGAACCTGTTGCCCATGCTGAAAGCTAAAAGAATGAATGATTGCAAAGAGAAATTGGCCGGGCACGTGGAGGAATTAAACTGGCAGGGCTCAAGATATTGACCAGAGGAATGGCATAGGGAGGGAGCTGGCATAGATTCAATCAGCTGTGAATGATCATATGATTTCACCCTTTGCAGCATGATCCTACCCTTTGTCCCTGTCCCTCCACATTACCCATCTCCCTTGGGTGCCCTTTTCCCAGGATTTCCTCTTTTTCTTTAAAGGGGAGATGGCGTCACTGTCTGGGCCAGCATTTATTGCCTTTTCCCGGTTGCCCAGACTGCCATTAAGAGTCAACTACATTGCTGTGGATCTGGAGTCACATGTCGGCCAGACCAGGTAAAGATAGCAGTTTCCACCCTTAAAGGGCATTAGTGAACCAGATGATTTCAACAATTGACAATGGATTTGGTCATCATTAGACTCTTAATTCCAGACTTTTTCATTGAATTCAAATTTCATGACCTGGCATTTGAATCCTACCATGGCAAATGGTGGTATCAAATAATCATAGAATCCCTACAGTGGGGAAACAGTCCAATTGACCCATCAAATCCACACTGCCCATGTTTCGGGAATTCAATAATTCCACCAGCTGCCATGGCAGGATTCCAATCTTGGTCTCTGGAACATTACCTGGATCTCTGGATTAATAGTCTGACGATATTACCACAAGATCATCATAGAATCCCTACGGTGTGGAAACAGGCTATTCAGCCCAACAAGTTCACACTGCACCCCCCCCCCCTGCCCCGGAAGAGCATCCCTCCCAGACCCATTCCCCTGCAATTCCCCAGTCTAACACACCTAAATATCCCCAGGCACTACGGGTAATTTAGCATGGCCGATCCACCTAACCTGCACATCTTTGGACTGTGGGAGGAAACTGGAGCCCTCAGAGGAAACCCATGCAGACACGGGGAGAATGTGCAAACTCCACACAGACCGTCACCTGAGGCTGGAATTGAACCTGGGTCCCTGACGCTGTGAGGCAGCAGTGCTAATCACCGAGCCACCACGTTGCCCCTTCCTTCTATAGCAGCATCAGCAAGCCTTGCTTCTCTCATGTACTTGCTGAAACATTTAGAAAAGTACAGCACAGTACAGGCCCTTCAGCCCACGATCACGATTTCTGTGTTGGGAAAACATTGCGCGCTGTATGCAACTACAGTGTACTTCCCCTTTAATAAGAGCTGACTGATGTTCAGTGACAGCGAAGATGCCTGATGTCTGGGCCCTGCCACAGATAGAGAAACCGTTAAGTCAGGTAGTTAATGCTGACTGCTGATTCTTGGTCATTTTACCAGGCAGAACAAATGTTACATGCTGCCAGGTTCAACACTAAAAGGCACACAGTGGCCCATATGCCCCCACCATGGGGTCCTCTGCATCCTCTGAGGCCCCTCATCCCATTCCCACCTTCTTCATCCTCCCCTCCCACCTGCCCCCACCTCCCAATCCCTGTTTCGGGTCATGAGTGTGTATCTAAGCCATGGCCTGTGTTCTGTCCTCCCGCTCGCTCTCTGAGTGAATGTTTCTGATCAATGTTTGACTACGCTATTTAGCCTGTGCCATGGGCACAAATTGTTGGAGCTGAAAGTTTGCTTCAAATAAAAATTGACTTTTAATCAAAGTTAACTGGTAGGGAAACTTCTTATCATGAGTCTTATAAAAACTGAAAGTGACAGAATTGTTTTCAGGAAGTGTTTCCAAGCTCCTTTCTTTCAAATATTTATCACTTGCATTTGAAAAGCTCAGTTGCCTTTGACATTTCTCTGCACAAATTTACTTGCCTCACTGATACTTGGCATTTGCTTGGATTATTTTATGAAAGAGGTCTTCAATCACAACCACACCTGGACTTCCTCAGGATGCTGAGGAAATTCCACATGACCTCAAGGATTCTTACCAACTGTTGTAGACGCACCATGGAAAGCATTCTATCCAAATGCGTCACTGTGTGGTTTGGCACCTGCTCTTCCCAAGACCTCAAGAAACCACAGACAGTCATGAAGGCAGCCAGCCCATTACTTAAACCTTCCACTGACTCCAGTTATACTTCCTACTACCTCAGGAAAGCAACCAACATAATCAAACACCCCTCCCACCCTGGTTATACTCTCTTCCACCCTCTTCCATAGGGTGGAAGGTATAAAAGTTTGAATACACAAACAAATAGTTTCTAGAACAGCTTCTTCCCCGCTGTTATCAAACCTATGCATGGACCTCTTAGATGGTAATTCTGATCTCTCTATCTCTGCACCTTCCCTGCTGTAACATTTTATTCTGCACTCTGTTCTGCTACCCTGAAGGACTTTGCATGGTACAATCTGTAGAGCACGCAGAATAACACTTTTCACTGTATCTTGGTACACGCGACAACAATAAGTCAATTAATCAATCAATCAACCACTGGAGTAAACAAGTAGTGAAACTGAGAGAACAGAAGGAACACATTTCAGCAGAGTGTTTCCTGGGCTTGACTATCTATCCCCTTACCAGTTATACCCCTTTCAAATTTGACTATCAACTTTCTACACACTCAGTCTGAGCACAGATGGGGAGAACATTTACGACTGGCAGTGAAAGTCAGCTCAGTGTCTCCTTCTCCAACCTGTGCTTACTCTACATCTGATCATCACTGTCCAGGCACAATTTGCACTGTGGTTTCCATTAATTTTCAGAAATCTGGACAAACACGGATCAAATTCAATTTTAAAGATGATTATTCAATCTGGTTTCAACAAATCAGTCATGAATGAAACAGAGGTATCAGTGTATCAAGGAGTGTGTAGAGACAGGGATCAGGTGATTAGTGAGGGATGCCAGAGTGGTATAGTGACAGCATCCGGATGTTTTGTGAGGGATGTTCTAATATGGGTCAGGTCAGGTTTTTGAGTTTGGTTTGAATGAGCTTTATATACAGTGATAGTAAGACTAGAAATTACAGAAATAATAAAAGGATAAGTCTTAAGGCACTGTATTTGCATGGATGCAGCATTCAAAACAAAACAAATTAACTAGTCATACAAACTGGGATGAGTAGTCATAGAACCACTGGGTCATAGAGCTGTATAGCACAGAACAGACCGTTCGATCCAACTCATCCATGCTGACCAGACATCCCAATTTGAACTCGTCCTATTTGCCAGTATTTGGCCCATATCCCTCTAACCCTAATCATATACCATCCAGATACCTTTTAAATGTTGCAATTATACCACTTTCTCTGGCAGCCCATTCCATACAAGCACCATCCTCTGTACGAAAAAGTCACCCCTCAGATCCCTTATAAATCTTTCTCCTCTCGTCTTAAACCTCTGGCATCTAGTGTTGGACTCCTCCATCCTTGGAAAAAGATCTTGGCTCTTCACCCTATCCATGCACCTCCTGATTTTACAAATCTCTATAAAGTCATCCCTCAGCCTCCGACGCTCCAGGAAAAAATGCCCCAGCCTATTCAGCCTCTTCCAATAGCTCAAATCCTCCATCACTGGCAACATCCATGTAAATCTTTTCTGCACCCTCTCACATTTAACAACACCCTTCCTACAGAACGGTGACCAGAAATGTGCGCCATATTCTAGAAGTGACCTCACCAATGTTGTTTATAGCCACAAGTCATTACTAAAAGGTGGCTGCAGGATGACCTGGATTGGGACCTGAATATTGAAGGGTAAGTGACATTTAACAAGGACTGGGAGCCAGAAAAGGATGAAGATATGGTAGCTACATGTGTTGATGACACAAAGATAGATGGCAGAGTGAGTTGTGAAGTGGACACAAGGAGCCTACAAAGGGATATTGATAGATTAAGTGAGTAGGCAAAAAAATTAGCAAATAGGTAACAATGTGGGAAAGTGTGAAATTGTTTATTTTGGCAGAAAGAACAAAAGTGAAGCATCTTTTTCTAAAGAGAGATTGCAGAGCTCCGAGATGCAAAGATATGGGAGAACCATCGCAAAATGTTAGCATGGGGGCTGCAAATAATCAGGAAAGCTAATAGAATGTTCTATATTATTGGAATGGGACTTGAATGCAGGAGTAAGCAGGTAATATTTCAGTTACACAAGGCATTGTGAGACTGCATCTGGAACACTGTGTGCAGTACTGGTCACTGTAGTTACAGAAGGATGTTAATACGTTGGAAACAGTTCAGAGAAGGTTTACTAGACTAGTACATAAAATGAGCAGCTTGCCTTATGAGGAAAGGTCAGGCAGGCTGGGCCTGTTTCCTCTGGAGTTTAGAAGAGTCAGGAGATAACAATTGAAGCATATAAACTCCTGAGGGGACTTGACCAGGTGAACGTTGAATCGAAGTTTCCTCTTGTGGGAGAAGGATGGGCCAAAGTTTAAAAATAATGGGACACCATTCAAAACAGGGATAAGAAAAACATTCTGTCAGGGAGGTGTGAGTCTTTGGAATTCTCTTCCTCAAAAAGCAGTGGATGCAGAACCTTTAAATATTTTTAAGGCAGAGGGAGATAGGGTTTTGATTACCAAGGAGATGAAAGATTATTGGGGGATACGCAGGAATGTAGAGTTGAGGTTAAAATCAGATCAGCCACGATCTTACTGAATGACAGAACAGGATCAAAGGGCTGAGTGGCCTATTCTTGTTCCTTGTTTGTGTGTTCCTATGACAACAGACCTGCAATGCTCGAATTGGGCATTATCCCACTTCTGAACAGACTATTAGCACAGAACTACTGAGGTCACAGAGTGCCTCAGAAGTTCATTTACATATTAATTAAATGTTATCGCAACATCTCCCTCAGATACTTTCTCAGTTTTCACCATTAATGTGTTTTCTGAGCATTGCTAGCTGGACATGAAAAAAAAGTCCCTTACCAGCTATAACACCTGTCCCCAAAGTTCATTGTTCACAAATATAAGTGCAGCTCACTCTGAGCTGCCCATTCGAAATGGTATAGCTGGGTGACAGCAATGGCCTGAACCAGACCCTTTAGATGTTCATGAGAATTAATAACAGATTACGGAATTAACAGTTTAAAGCAATATCCTTAGAATTAGTTGCCAGTGGCTGTTATACCAGGATGAAGTCTAGAGATGATATTATAAAAGTATCATGTCCATTTGGGTGGACTGTGCTTAATTTGTTTTGATAATACCTTATGTTAGAGAAGCTGTAACGATAAAAGACAGTGAAATATCTTCCCTGAAGGACAGCTGAGGAGTATCACCCCTTAGCTGCTATGGTCATACAATGATGCCCAAGAGTCTTACACTACCATCTCAAGCTTAGGACAAAGAGACAGGAAATGGTTAGGCAAACCATAGTGTATGATTTCACTTCCTTGTACAAAGGTTGTGAACATCATTCTCCTCAGAGATTAAAATAAAACTAAGAACTGCAGATGCTGGAGATCTTAAACAAACAAAAACAGAAATTGCTAGAGAAATCCAACAAGTCTGGCAGCATCTGTGGAGAGAAAACAGAGTTTCAGGTTCTGAAGAAGGGTGATTCTGGACTATTAACTCTGTTTCTGTCTCCACAAATGGGTGCCAGACCTGTTGAGGTTCTGCTGCAATTACTGTTTTCGCCTCTTCAAAGATTGCCGAAAGGGTTTGAAATCAGGACCGTTGAGATTGCATCTTCAGCAACTTTGGAATATTCTGGATGAGAAAATGAGATGAGAGGAACAACAACATTGCCACTTGCCACTTCTGACTATATGTCTCTATCACCAGATGAAGATAAAGGATTTTGTGTGCTCTCATTCACAAGTAGAATATCATTCTCATACATCAGTAATTGCCTGCCGCTGCAGACTCTCTGTAATCTTGAACAGTCTCATGTAGCGCTGAGAGGTTTACCTTGAGCAGCTGGGACCTCCATCACATCTTCAATCACTACATGCTTCATCATTAACACTGCCAGTCACAAAAATTGGTGTTGCCATCGGGGTGGGGGGAGGCAGGGATGAAGAATTCAGCTCCCTCTGGAGACTATCAGAGGAGTTGTCCATTTGGGAAAGCAGAGTTGCGTACCACTTCATCCTGAAGTAATGAGACTGAATCTACTAGTACCATCATATCAGGCTCACCCTCCATATATGTCTCCTGGTCAGGAATCTCTGAAAGATGAGGCTTACAACTGGAGGTTCATCAACAGTTTAGGACATTAGTGAGTCCATTTTTGGGATACTGTATTCAAGTCTGGTCTCCCTGCTATAGGAAAGGTACTATTAAACTTGAAAGGGTTTACAAAAGATTTACAAGGATGTTTCCAGGATTGGAGGGTTTGAGATATAGGGCAAGACTGGATAGGCTGGGGCTGTTTTCCCTGGAGCGTCAGAGGCTGAGAAGTGACCTTATAGAGGTTTATAAAATCATGCGTGGCCTGGACAGAGTGCACAGCCAAGGTCTTTTTCCAAGGGTGGGGAACTAGCAGGCATAGATCTAAAGCGAGAGAGTGAAGATTTAAAAGGGACCTGAGGGGAAATCTTTTCATGCAGAGGATGGTGTGTGTATGGAATGAGCTGCCAGAAGAAGTGGTGGAGGCTGGTAGAATAATGATGTTTAAAGGCATCCAGATGGGTACGTGAACAGTGGGGTATGGGCCAAATGCTGGCAAATGGAACTGAAGTAATTTGGAATATCTGGTCAGCATGGATGAGATGGATTGTTTCCATGCTGTACATCAGTGTGATTCTGTGCCTCCAAGTGGATCAAAGTGGAGAACCTTCTTCATGAAATGTCATCCTATCTTCTTGACATGAGACTTCAGAAACTGGAGAAATCAGTGGGTTTATTTTTTACAAACTGTCATCCAATTTCTTGTAGATGAAAGCATATGTTACTGAAAAGAATTGAGGTAGGTCTTCACTGAATGGTAAATAATCATCATTACCGTATGGCAAATGCTTATACAATGGGATGGCACTGTCATCTTCGCATGGAGTGTCTTTTACCTAGGCTGAAATGTCTGGTCGTCACCGTAGAAAACCCAGTTGGGTACATGTGTGCCAATTTAACAAAGAGTTGTTCTGATATATCGTGATGTAAGTTGGAACCTTAATAACATTGCCACTGTAGGTAAGTGTTAACTCAAAGTGATCTGTGGCAGAAAGGGTCCAGTCTCCCAGACCCTAAATCTAGACTATGATGGTTGTATATCATGTACAGCCATTCCAAAGTATTGGGTAAGGCAGTAACAGTTAGTCCTGAATCAAGAAATAAAAAAGCATCAAAATTCTTCATTTTCACATTGACTAACCAATAATCCTGGCCTGCATCATCATCTTGAGCTAACAACTTCTACCTGGAAAAGAAAAGGTGAAAATTGCATGTCATGTTCTTGCTTAATTTGTGGGATTCTCATAGAAGCAAAAAAACTAGGAGCAGGAGTAGGGTTTTTGGCCCCTTGAGCCTGCTTCAACAATTGATATGATCATAGCTAATCCTCTATCCGAATGCCATATTCCTCCGTTCTCTCCATACCTTAATGCCTTTAACTTCTAAAAGATTATCTGTCTTTCTCAAGCCTATTCTGCTTTGTTGTTGAGTTGATTTATTTCATTTATTCTTAGGGGAGGATCTCACATTGTAAAACTCCTGAAAAAGCCCACATCTGCTACAAGGAAAGCCTGAACACCCCATGCTGAACTGACATATAACCTGTGTTGCCATATTGTACCATAATGAGAACATTTCAAAATTGCGGTGTCAACCTTTTACCTGGTCTTGGCAGGCTTTTTTTTGGGCATGCTGGACATCTTTGGGCCTGGGCAAACCTAATCATATATTGTACAATTCATTGGGCTCTCTGTCCTTCATCTCTCTGCCTATAACCTCTTCGTCTGCGTGCTCTCCTCTCACCACACCTGACGAACGGGCTATGCTCCAAGAGCTTGTGATTTTAAATAAACCCGTTGGACTATAACCTGAGTGTCATGTAATTTTTGTCTTTAGCCTTTTAGAAGCATCAAAGGGGTGCAAGGAGATAAAGAAACTGTATTTAAACAAAGTTCAAGTCCATACTTTTCGTGAAATTTTTGCTTAAGTTATCCGTATTGTGTAAAATATACATCCCACTGATTAATAGCTCCCTCTATTTATACACCAGTTCAAACCCAACTAACTTTTATTCTCTCATTCCATTAGATTTCAAGCATTCCTCAGTCGAGATTAGACGATAATAGTTGGGACTGCTTGGTTGGCACTTGGTGTATTCCTCACTTTCCCCACTTCAGATAAGTCTTCAACTAAATTGCCTCACTTCATGCCCTTCGACAATTCACTACCTCCATGAAATTTACTTGGGACTTCGACTCCTGGTTCCTGACTGCCTTCATTGTTCAGATTTCTTTCAGAATGGTACTGTTCACCATGTCTCTGCTGTTACTGCCATTCTCGAATATACTTCACTTGATAATTTGGGTCTTCATCCAAGGCCAATTCACAAGAATTACTGATGTAAAGGAGAAACACTGGCCTGAAGCTTCTGCTGGCCGGGTAGATATTATTCTAGTGTAGATTGGCGTTAAGCATGGCAATCCCTATTGTAGCAAACTCCAAAGGAACAATTTGGAAAATTGAATTTTCCATTGGACAATTTCCCTACACCTGGTGCCTTCCATAGTCTCCATTTAGAATGGAGACTTCAGGGGATTCTGATGAAATGATGTAACAACATTACCCAGGGAAAGGTAGGTTATTAACTACATAGTTTAACTCCTGAATCACTGTTAAACAGACCCCATACTTACGTCCGACCTGTTGTCTCCTTTTACAAGCCCGTCTCAAAACCCCACCCCAAACCACACAACTCCCCACAATCTGCCCCCATCATCACCATCCTGTCCACCCAAACTCCATGCCCCCCCCCCCAACTGGTTCCTGGCAGGACAGTCACCAATATTCCTCCTTTCTGGAACTGGCCTGACACCTCTGTGTTCCTCTGGTATTGGACCCCTCCTCCCCAGCCTTCATCAGATCCAAATTCTCCCACTGAACCCGACCTGCCCTAAGCCCTGCATTGCTTACATTGTCCACTTGTGTCCCATCACCGTAACACTACCCAGCAGTCACCCTATTGAATTGATTTATCGTAGTTGTTTGTTTTTACAGCCAGGACCAAGACATGACATTGGGCTCAGCAATTAGCACTGCTGCCTCACAGCGTCAGGAACCTGGGTTCGATTCCACCCTCAGGTGAGTGGGCGGGTTTCCTTCCCGTGCTTCCACAGTCCAAAGATGGGAAGGTTTGGTAGACTGGTCATCGGAAATGCAGGGATAGGTTTAGGGATTGTGTCTGGGTGGGATGCTCTTCAGTGGGTCAGTATGAGACAAATGGCCTGCTTCTACATTACAGGGATTCTATGATGTGAAAATGATAAAAAATATCAACTTCTAAAGACAACCTGGAATGATTAGATGGGCTGCATCCATGCAATATTGGAATGGTGCACTCATGGATCCAGTCTTGGAAATAGTTCTGGTAACTTCACCAGCTCCTTACACTTCCATCATGCTTACCTTATACATTCACTGCTTGACAGTGGCTAACAGCACCTTTACATTTCAGAGTGAGGCAGTAGCCTGCTGTGAAGGATGGCCTGATTTCCCTTCCTCTGCTACTTCGGGAATACAAAAGGATTGTCAGAATGGAAGCATGGCTCTGTGTTTTTGAAAGAGCCCTGATTGGAATCTCATCCCAGAAATAAGGATCTGTCTCCTCTTCTAAAGAAGGAGTGGGTTGGCGATCTATGTGAGATCATCACCCCTTAGAAATTTCAGCCCTTATATTGATTAGATTCCCTACAGTGTGGAAACAGGCCCTTTGGCCCCAACAAGTCCACACTGCTCGTTGGACCATCCCACCCAGACCCATCCCCAATAGCCCACACACCCCTGAACACTACGGGCAATTTAGCATGGCCGATCCACCTCGCCTGCATGTCTTTGGACTGTGGGAGGAAACCGGAGCACCTGGAGGAAAACCACGCAGACATGGGGAGAATATGCAAACTCCACACAGACATTCACCTGAGGATGGAATTGAACCTGGGTCCCTGGTGCTGCGAGGCTGCAGTGCGAACCGCTGAGCCACCATGCTGCCCTTGAAGGGGAAAAGAGTGCTGGTTGGTTGGCCAGTGCAGATAACGGCATCTTTGACAGGGCAGTACCACCTCAACACTGGCATTGACTGTACACCTTTATTTTTGGAGTGGAAGTTGATTCATAACCTGTTGCCTCTGCAAGTGATACAAGCTGATCTGAGGCTTACATTTGAACATAGATTCAATATTTTGGCACTAGCTTCATAGCTAATACAGCAATTAAGTCACTTTCAACTTGAATTCCTGTATTATAGTCATATTGTTTCTTTCAGTTTCACACCATATGGACCAAAAACATTTAAAAAAATTAGATCAGTAAGCCCAGCTGCACAGTGACCCTTCCAGGGGGTTCAGAGTTAAACACTCAACCAACCATGAGATATTAAATTTATTCAGAATTCATTACTTATTTCACTGAGCTTTTTGTTTGCAGGGATCGTGGGCATTAAATTAATGTTTTTAACACATTGCTAAAGATGCAAGATGAAAATATGTCTTTTGTGCCTGGATTTTATTATTTGCTCATTGAGAAGCAAAACTGCCATCCACTGAGGTGAAAATTTGTTCAGATTATATACAAAAGGAAGAAAAATTGCATTAGTTCTTTTTCCTGGCCTTCATATCTCATTATGCAGTTAAACTGAACTGTGAAAATGTAATTTGGAGAAAATAAATTGCTTCAAGCTGACTCTACAGGTTGGTGCTATGACTAATGGTTCGCAGTCATTTTATTAGACCGTTGCTGCCCTCTAGCCCATAGACTTACCCCACCCAAAGACCCTTGCCATCTGCAGGCTCACCTTACCCAGAGACCCATCCCCATCTGCAGACTCACCCTCACCCACAGACCCAGCACATCTGCAGGCTCACCCTCACCCACAGACCCACCACATCTGCAGGCTCACCCTCACCTACAGACCCATATCATCTGCAGGTTCACCCCACCTGCAGACCCACCCCATCTGCAGGCTCATCCCAACCACTGACCCATCCCATCTGCAAGCTCATCCCACTCACAGACCCACATCATCTGCAGATTCAGCCCACCCACAGACTCACCTTACCCATGGACTCACTTAAACCTCACTCACCCCCCTGCACTAAGGCCGTGTACCCACCCCTTTGTCACCCCTCTAGTTCATCCTCCTGCATTCATTTCCCCTGCACTCACATCCCTTTCACTTACCACACCCCACACACTCATCCACTCCCACACAACCCCTAAGATACCTCCAATGACACTCGTCCCTCCACCCACTACCCCCTTCACACACCTTCTCACCTGCACCCCACTCCATTCCCTCAACCCCCAAAACTTCTCCCCCACTCACCATCCACTCATTCCTCCATAGTGTCCCCCACTCACACCCTCTCTCACCTCCAATCATATAACATCTCAACCCTACAATCACACATCTTCTCAGGCCATTCATCATCTCCCGTTGCTCACCTCCCCAGAACCTAGCACTCCATTTACCCACCCACACTCACTGGTATGGACCAGACCAAATCCCCTGTACATATATCAAGGCAATAGGCTAGACCCTAACTTTTATCTATTTAACGGCAAGCGTAAGGTGCTGCATTCCAGATGTAGAATCCCTACAGAGTGGAAATAGGCCATTCAGCCCAACAAGTCCACAATGGCCCTCCAAACTGCATCCCACCCAGACCCATTCCCCTATGTCTGCATTTCCCATGTCTAACCCACCTAACCGAAACATCCCTGAAAACTATGGGTAATTTAGCATGGCCAATCCACTTAACCTGCACATCTTTGGACCATGGGAGGAAACTGGAGCACCTGGAAGAAACCCACTCAGACATGGGGAGAATGTGCAAACTCCACACAGATAGTCACCCGAGGCTAGAATCGAACCTGGGCCCCTGCCACTGTGAGCCACTGTGCCACCCCAAATTGGAGGTGAGAGAGTGTAATTCGATTGGTCACACAACTCAGCTTTAAGCAAAACACACTTTGTTCTTACCTCCAGACAAAATACAAACAAAAGAAAGAAGAATCGGTCTCACTTTAATTATGTTGGAAAATTTAACAGAATAATAGATTATTTAAGCAGCAACTATTCCAATATAGTAACATCCCATAAACACAGTCTTGGCAAAGACAAATTCAGTAAAACAGATTGTCTCACATGCAATTCTGGGAGCAGAAAGAGAATCCAAGCCTTTAACTGTAACAGAGATAGATATAACAGCTTCCACAGCCAACTTCCAAACCCCACGAATCACTGAAAGCTAAACTAAAAGCCAGACGCCACCCATTCAGGCTGCCTCTATTGTTCCAAATTTATCAAAACCCTACGGCCTCACTTACTTTTTCATGGCTTGGAACAGACCACTCAATGTGTCTGTCTCTATCTTTCCTCATATTTAAAAAAAAGGACAACATGCACCACTTAAAGCCCCCATGTACTCACCACAGCACTCACTAACCCCAATATAACCCACCCTCACATCCTCCCCTACATTCAATCCATCAACCCTCAACCTCCCCAGCTCTTTTGCCTTCACCCTCCGATACAATCTCTCTCACAGCCTTCAGCACTCACACCCTCACCCTTCCTTGCACTTACACCCTCAACCCCTCACCCTCCTCTATACTCATGGCCTCACCCTCCCCTACACTCACCCCCTCAACCTCCCCTACACTCACACCCTCCCCTCCCCTATACTCACAACCTTGCTTTCCCCTACACTCAGCCCCTCACTCTCCCCTACACTCATACCTTCAACCTCCCCTACTCTCATGCCCTGACCCTCCCATACACTACCCCTCACCCTCCCGTACACTCACCCTTCACCCTCCTCCACACTCATCCCCTCAGATTCCCCTACACTCACCCTCTCACTCTCCCCTTCACTCACACCTGCACCATCTGCTACACTCACCCCCTCACCCTCCCCTGATTCAGTCTCAGGATTGTGTCGAATCCTACTGTTGTCGAAGCTATCACAGGTGCATGCCTGCTGAATGTGGAAATCGTTTTCTCCAACTCGCTACATTTTTAATGAAGCGCATCAGTTTCATTCTTGGAATGTTATCATCAGAACAGGGCCTCTTTGGGAATGGGCAGCCAATTAGCAGAGAGGATGAGCACTCGACTGGGTTTGGAGTGCAGAGTTATAGATTAGTGCAGCAATGAGATTACATTTATAATTGAAGGTACTGAACAAGGGACCTGGTTGATGGTGTTGAGTGAATTCTGTGATCTGACTTCAGGTGGCTACTGTGATTGCTTAAATAAAAAATGAAGATGTTTGGTAGCAACAAGAAGCTCAGTGGAGCCAGGCAATTAAAGCCTCTCTTATTGAAAATGCTTGCCATAACTTCATTCCACTCCAAGTGATAACTCTTGTGGAATTAAATCAAAAAGGCAAATGTACAAGCTGCCAGACGAAGGAGTGTGTCACCCACCAACAATGTCAGCTCGTAGGCTGACAAACAACTATCAGAGGGACAAGCAAAAAGATTCCAGCGAACTCAAGAATTTGACAAAAAGAAAGGGTAAATTAATATGCCACTAAGCTTAAACAGAAACAGAATGCATCAAAGAGCCAGGCAAAAAAATCTAACAAAACTGAATTGAGCAGCAAGTAATGGGATATGGAAATGAGCTAGCAGACAGGAATTAAACCGAGAGTAACTAATGTACGAGGCGCCCACCCATCCACCGAGCAGCGGGGACTCGATTGATACGATCTCTTACTTCTCAATCAGAGAATTGTGAGTTTGATTCCCACTCGTGAAACTTGAGTGGAACACCTAGAGAATAATGGCAGCAGTTTTTTTGAATGAGCTCCAGTCTACTTCTGGTCAAGGAGTTTATATGAGGATTATAATTGAGTATGCTGTTAGCATGGAGTGCCACAGCACCACAGGATAAAGCAAAGGAGAGTCAGGCAATAATCATTGCAAAAACATGGTTGTATATAATTAACAAAGCCTTTCCTTGTTGGTATTTATCATTTGTATAGTAAACATTGATCATACTTGACAGGCTATATTGTGATTTCTAATGCGCTGCAATTTATTAGAATTAGAATTTACAATTTGAATTAGATTAATTGTCACCACAGTACAGGAGTACAGTGAAATGTGTACAATGTCACTTCACAAGGCACCATTTTAGGTACAAAGTACCCAGGTGTAAGCCCTAGGTCCTGAAATAGATTAGATACAAAAATAGAAAAATAAAGAGAAAAGCCATAAGTTCTACATTACAGTTCTTCATTCTATTAGTTCGGAAAATATCATACAGACTTCTTTCTTTTAAGTAGCCAATCAAGAACAAAAATGAAAGAAGAAAGAAGCACAAAAACGTTGATTTTTCTCAATGGCAGTGTATCAATTATCGAGTGGGATCAATTTATATGGAGGAAGAAAATTGATAAACTTTCTATTCTCCGAAATCAACACTGGCCCGGCCTGTATAGGATCATAGGAACGTTACATTGTGGAAAGAGACCATTTGACACCTTGTCCCCGTGTTGGATGCCTGTAAGAAGCAATTTAACCAGCCTCAATCCCCAAGTCTTTCCTCATAATCCCACATGTGTTCTCTCTTCAGGTGTTCATTCAATTCTCTTTTGAAAGGCAGGATTGAATCCACCCTTGCCAGACTCTGAGGCAGTGCAGACTTAGCTCAGGCCATCAACATCCAGCATTTCCACAACTGGTTTATTTGGAAAGAATTTTATTGTCGAAGACAATCGTGAGCCATTTCAGCTGATCAGCTGCAAACCCCTAACTTGTGCATCACCAAGAATAGAGTGCCTACTCATCAAAGGACAAAGCTACAATTGCCATGCCTGCCACAAGCTAGGGAATTCTATTGTCATATTCGCACACTAAACCCTCAAAACAAGTCAAAAGATGCAGACATCTCCATTGATTTGCCAGTGTCTTGTGGACATTGAAGTATGTGACATTCAGTCCCTTAAGCATTTTGAACAACCTAAATGCCAAGTGCTGAGTGGCATGGGCCATATGAATAAACCTCCCCCTTCCTGCACTGCGGTAATTCTGTGAGTAAGGCATATCCAATGATCCTATGCCAACAGCAGCTATGGAAGCCAGTGATAACTGGATGGCCAGTGTTCTTCCGGGACATTCCAGATTTTGCAAGATCATTTGGATCTAATAAGGATGAACTTGGAATATCTCAATGAACCACTGTTAATGGAAGGCAAGCCATTGTACCAGGGCTTGGGTGATTTGATATCGACCAGCAGTCAATTGGGCACATGGGGACAGATTGAACCAGAAGATTGGGCTGGATATGAACATTTTACCTCCCCTCTGCAATGCCCCAAACACCTCTTCTAGGTGAAGCAGCAGTTTACATGTACTCTTTTCAATCTCACTTGCTATAGTTGCCGCTCACAATTTGGTCTCCCCGACACTGGGTGACCTAACACAGACTGGGTGACCACTTTGCAGGTCATCACCATCTTATATGCAAGATTAATCCCAAGCTTCCTGTGGCTTGTCATTTTAATTCTCTACCTTGATCTCACATTGACATCTCTGTCGTCGGCATGCTGCAGCACTCCAGTGAGACTCAGGAACAGTACCTAATCTTTCTGTTAGGCTCAACATTGAGTTCAACAATTGCAGACCATAAACTCTGCCTTGATATCTCCCCTTTATTTTTGCATATGTTGGTGCTTTTTCATTCAGCCAGCAGCACACTTCCCCTAGACACAGCTTTTCTTTCTTCATTTCTTTCCTCGTTCTTCTAGTAGCATGCTCTTGACATCAGCTTGAAAGTAATTTGTCTTTCAGCAATGCCATTACATGTATATGGGAACAGCATTAACGTTAATGTTAATACCTTAGAACAGTTGAACTTTGCAATACTCTCTGTTAGATTGCACCACTGTAACCTGCTTAAAGTGCTTTATTGAGTCATTGTTGAGGAAATGAATGTTATGACTGGAAATACTAACTCTCCCAGAGTCCTGTGTGCAGTTCTGGTCACCCTGTAATGGGAAGAAATATCATTAAACTGGAGAGAGTTCAGAAAAGATTTACTAGGATATTGTCAGGAATGGAAAGTTTGAAACATAAAAATACACTGGAAAGACTGGGACTGTTTTCACTGCAGTGCAGGATGTTGGGGGATGACCTTATTGAGGTTTATACAATGAATCGGCATAGATAAGACGAAAGGCAATGGTCTTTTCCTTAGAATGGTGGAGCTTAAAACTAGGGACCATGTTTTCAATGTGAAAGCAGAAAGATTCAAAAAGGACATGAGGTGTAACTATTTTTACACAGAGTGTGGTTTGTGTGTGGAAAGAACTGCCAGTGAAAGTGAGATAACAAGGTGTAGAGCTGGATGAACACAGCAGGCCAAGCAGCATCAGAGGAGCAGGAAGGCTGACGTTTCGGGCCTAGATCCTTCATCAGGAATGGGGGTAGGGGCATCTCTGCCAGTGAAGGAGGTGGATGCAGGTACAGTTACCAAGTTTAAAAGGCATTTGGATAAGTTCATGCAAAGGAAAGATTAAGAGGAATATGGGCCAGGTGCAAGCAGGTGGGACTAGTTTAGTTTGTGAACATGGTCGGCATGGACTGTTGGGACCGAAAGGTCTGTTTCCATGCTGTATGATTCTATAAGTCCATTCCTTTTGATTCTGGAGAACTAACATTTCTCTCTTTGATCTTGCACCCTATCACAAATCTTACTTTTGTTCTTGCTCACCCAGCCCCTACTCAAAACTGATAATACCTCTAGTTTTCACCAGAACTGACAAAAGTTCATGGGGTGAAATGTTAACACTTGTTTTTCTTCTCTTTCTATGTAGCTGTTGCCTAACCTGTTGGGTTTTTTCCAGTATTTTTTCTTTCTATTTAAGACAGGTGCTTGTATTAGCCAGGAATAAGGACGGTAGAATGGTTCAGTGGTTAGCACTGCTGCCTCACAATGCCACAGATCTAGGTTTGAATCCAGTCTCATGCGACTGTCTGTGTGGAGTTTGCACATGCTTTCCGTATCTGTGTGGGCTTCCTTCCTCAGTCACAAAGATGTGCAGATCAGTTGGATTGGCCATCCTAAATGTGGGCATTACAGGGATAGGATGGGGTGCTCTTTGGAGTAGCAGTGCAGAATGTATTGGCTAAATAACCTCTTTCCTCACTGTCAGGATTTTAATTCACCATCTTTTTTATAAGTCTGAGAGGATAATTGAGACATGACTAACCTTGATGTCTAGCAACCAAAACGAGCTGCAATTGTCTCATGAGATACCCATACTTCCATGGGCTAAACTTGTACCTGCCCACTCCAATGCTCATGGAGGTAGTTGCTGGATTGGAACAGATTATTTTTCCATGTTTCCTACTATATGCCAGTTGCACAATATATTTTCTGTACTATCACTGGCAATTTTAATTCAGTCTTCAGCTTGTGACTGTTTCTAGCAGCGGACTCAGCGGACTAGACTATTTTCTAAGTTGTTCCGTGGGAGGTGAGCATGCCACTTAATGACAACATTACCCATGATGCAATGAAATGGCAACATAAATGATTCGAGCTGCATAATTTCTAATTGTGAAGTGCTATCAGGCAAAACACAACCTACATGTGGCCATGTTGCATCTTACAGTGACAGTGCCGAGTGTGAGTGTTCTCTCACCTGCGGAATTGTTGCTTGTCAGAGGGGAAAGGATGCGCCTCCAATCACTCACCATAACTGCCAGGAATACGTGACACATTGACAAAGATGAACAATATCCAGATTGACAAGTGAATAACGGGTTACCCAAACTGAACGTAGGACAGGAAGTTCCAGTATAACACCCAATGGCTGGCACGTGGGATCCAGCAGAAGTTGTCAGCAAATGGTTACAAAAGAGAATGTCCTAAATACAGATGTGTGACAAGATAGGTGCCAAATCAGAACAACCAGAAACTCTTGTTGCAACTAGAACATGGTCTAAGAAACAACATAAAAAAAGCAGCTCTAATCAGGGTTCTGAAAATGTCCAGTAATGATCACCATCACTACATCTGGATTGATAAGCTAATTGCCAATACCTTCCTGAGACTTGGAAAGGTATTGCTGTGAGTCAACATGCAGACATAATGGGGTGATCTTATGTGTCTCAGCTTTTAGAATTACGGGTGGGGGAATTTCAATTGGGGCACTAAGCAAATATTCAGATTCCTGAAGATTGGTTAAAATTCTACCATCACGTTCTCAGAAGCTGGCAGATATGTTAGTATTCCTGAAATTTACCCTGTGCTATTTTATGTTTATTAGTGTATCCTAGTGGGATTAGTGCACTGGAAACTAAGTCACGCAACTTCACACTTTGTCACAAGTATGGCATGTGACCAATTTAATTGCCAGGATGGTTAATGACTGACTATGAGCTGTCTAAGATAAGAGAAACTCACATGAAGTTCCATTGATAAACAAAGAAACTTACCTTCTCAGATGTGGTCAAAGCTGTGTATTAATTAATAATATGCTAACTGAAACTCTAGTCCTTCTGAATTCACACACGCGCATTCAATCATACATAGGATGAGCAGATGGATGGGATGAGAGATACTTTTTAGGAATATTGTATTTGGAAGATACTGGCATAAAAAGCACAAAGTTCCATGGATCAAAGCCAACTTAAAGGAATGGAATGAGGTAACTTTCCTCAGCATTATTTTTCTGTTTTGGTGATGACATCACACTGTGTCAACTGCAGTGATTCTCAGCTTGGAAGCCAGTGAGGTGGACCACGGTCTCAGTTTGATTTCAGTGTTTTTCTTGGCAAAGTCTTTTAATGTTAGTTCTTTTCCGGTTAAAAATGAGAGAGGGAGAGATTTCATTTATTTCAGGCTATTTGCAAATCTGTGCCTCAATGGATTTCTCTCCTCCTACTACAGTATCTTGTCACCTGGAACCAATCCAAACCCTATTGCTGGGCTATTAGATTGCTTGCAAAAACATGTTTTGCCATTCCCTCTCTCAAAAGTATCAAAACCCAACTTCTAGCAGAAATGGGGAGGGGGAAGGGAGCTCAGAAATAA
The DNA here is from genome assembly GCF_030684315.1 of Stegostoma tigrinum. Taxonomy (NCBI): domain Eukaryota; kingdom Metazoa; phylum Chordata; class Chondrichthyes; order Orectolobiformes; family Stegostomatidae; genus Stegostoma; species Stegostoma tigrinum. The sequence goes on from NC_081384.1 coordinate 37,152,002, forward strand.
ATAGAGGAGGAGAGTTGGGGCTGGGGAAGGTAGGTGGCATGGTGATAGGTGAGAACAGGTAGGCAGTCGTGGGGATTGGTCAGTGGGAAGGGTAGGGCAGATAGGTGGGAGAGAAGATGGACAGGTTTTGTCAGGTCAAGGAGGTGGGAGGGAGGATGGGTGCTCATCCCCAATGGATTTCAAACATCTCCACCTCTTTGACATTATACAACATTTCCATTTTCTTCCCTACCCATTGCCCTGACCATTCCCTACTTGCATTCACCTGTCAACATCCCACCTACCTTCCACAGCCCCAGATATCAACAGATATCAACATATCATTCTCCACCACGTCTGCCACCTGCAATCTGACCCCACAACCAAGGATATATTTCCCTCCCCACTCCTATCCGCCTTCCGTAGGGGGCACTCTCTCCACAATTCCCTCGTCCGCTCCACACTCCCCACCAGCCTCACCCCCCCACCACCTTTCCCTGTACCCGCATGAGGTGCTACACCTGCCCCTACACCTCCCTCCTCATCTACATCCTGGCAGGCAGATTCTTCACTTGCAAAGATCAGTTGGGAAGAGATTCGTCAGCGATTTCGTTGGCACAACAGTTGGTGGCTGTAGAGTCCTATTCTGGACCTGCAGATCCTGGGACAGTGTGGGCAGGGGAATGATCCGGACAGCGGGGCTTGAGATGAGGGCTCCTTCCTGCGTTTCCGTCTGTCCTCTGCAGCTGCTCTCCTCAAACATTCGAACTGCTCCGTCGCCATCGTAGTTTTCTTCCGCCATGCATCCCTGTCAGAGGCCAGCTTTTGCCATTCCGTTGAGGCGATGCCAGCCTGAGACAGCTGTTGCTTCAGTTGGTCCTTGTAGCACTTGCACGGGGCACCGCGGTTTCTTTTGCTGTCACAGAGTTCCCCGAAGAACACTGTCTTGGGTATTCTGGTGTTGTCCATCCGCGATACGTGACCCGACCATCAAAGTTGCTTCAGGAGAAGGGTCGCTTCGATGCCGGGGAGCCGGGCCTTTTCCAGCACTTCGTTGTTAGAGACGCGGTCCTGCCAGGTGATGCCCAATATAGAGCGCAGGCAACGTTGGTGGAATAGTTCCAGCAGCCGCATCTGTTTCCGATACAGAACCCAGGCCTCGGAGCCGTAGAGCAGTGTGGTGATGACCGCAGCCTTGTAAACCTGGATTTTCGTCGACATGCTAATCGAGTGGTTTCCCCATATACGCTTCCGCAGTCGCCCAAAGGCGCGACTTGCTTTCGCAAAGCAATTGTCGACGTCTCCTGTGACTGTAGCATCATTGGAGATTATGCTTCCCAGGTACGTGAAACGTTCGACTGTGTTGAGGGGGTGGCCATTGATCGAGATTCGAGGTGGGTTGTATGCGCTGCATGGTGGCTTCTGGTACAGGATCTCTGTCTTCTTCAGACTGATCGTTAGCCGAAAGCCTTTGCAGCTTCGGAGAAGCGCATCACTGCAGTCTGTAGCGCATCTTCTGTGTGTGAGTAGGGCGCAGTCATCTGCATACAGCAGCTCCATGATGGGCTCCCGTGTGGTCTTCGTGTGAGCGAGGAAGCGGCGCAGATTGAAGATATTGCCGTCCGGGCGGAAGCGAATGTGAATGCTGTTCATGATGCCCTCCTTCACTTTCCGCAGCATCGTGTTGAAGAAGATGGTGAAGAGCGTTGGTGCCAAGATGCAGCCCTACTTCACGCCATTGCTGATGGGGAACAGGTGTGATAGGTCACCGTTGTATTTCACCTTGCCGCTCTGACCTTCATGAAGTTGCTGTAGGATGGTTAAGAACTTAGGAGGGCATCCGAGCTTCCCCAGGATTTTCCGTAGACCGTCGCGGCTGACAGTATCGAAGGCTTTGGTGAGGTCAATGAATGCCGTGTACAGTCCAATGTTCTGCTCACGGCATTTCTCCTGAAGTTGGCGTAGTGCGAAGATCATGTCGGATGTGCCTCTGTTCGCTCTAAAACCACATTGACTTTCTGTCAGGTTGTCCTCCACAATGGTGGGAACAGTCTGTCCAACAGGATTCTGGAGAGAATCTTCCCAGCCGTAGACAGCAGAGTGACACCTCTGTAGTTCGCACAGTCCGATTTCTCACCCTTGTTCTTATACAGGGAGACTATCACAGAGTCACGTAGATCAGCTGGCACTTCACCCTGTTCTTAACAGAGTGCAAATACGTTGGTGAGTTCGTTCAGGAGTGAAGCTCCTCCTAATTTGTATATTTCTGCAGGGATTCCGTAGGTACTGGGGGCTTTGTGGAGTTTCAGCTTAGAGATGGCGGATTGAACCTCATCCAGTGTTGGTGGACGGTCGAGTTCAGATCTGATGTCCTGCTGTGGGATTCTCTTGATGGACGCTGTTTGTACTTGGCGATTGCCCGCGAAGAGGTTCTTGTAGTGTTCTGTCCATCGCTCCATGATGGCTTCTTTGTTAGTAAGCAAACTGGCACCATCAGCAGAGCGCATAGGGGCCGGAAGTTGGCAGGTCGGTCCATACATCGTGTGCAGTGACTCATAAAAAGCTCTGGTGTGGCCAGTGTCTGCATACTGCTGTGTTTGTTCTGCCAGTTTTGACCACCAGTCATTTTGTATCATTCTGAGGTTGGCTTGCAGGGTACTGCATGCAGCTCTGTATTCTGCTTTAGCTGTTTTGTCGTCAGATCTGGAGAGCAAGGTCTGATGGGCAGAGCATTTCTTCTGGAGGAGAGTCTGTATCTCAGTGTCATTTTCGTCAAACCAGTCTCTGTTCCTCCTAGAAGTGTATCCTGCCACCTGAACAGCTGTATCTCGCATTGCAGACTTCAGGTGATCCCATGTCTTTCCTGTGTTCCCATCTGTGACCAATGAGTCCTTGGATTTCAGTCTCTCCTCCAGCTTGGACTGGAATTCGTCACGAAGATTGTGGAGCTTGCTTACGTGGGTTTTCTTGGAACAAGGTCCCGTCTTCTTTGTCACTGGCTTGACTACTAGTCTTACTTTCGTCCGTACCAGCCTATGGTCCGTGTAGCAGTCCGCACTCATCATAGCCCTGGTCTGTAGGACGTCCGATCTATCCCTTTGGCACACTAGGACGTAGTCCAGGAGGTGCTAATGTTTGGTTCGGGGATGCTTCCAAGTCGTCTTGAATCTTGCTTTCTGTTGGAACAGTGTGTTTGTTACCACCAGTCCGAGTTCTGTGCAGAGCTCCAAAAGCAGCCTCCCGTTGTCGTTACAGCTTCCACGTCGACCCAGGACTCCGGGCCATGCCTCTGAGTCGTTGCCCACCCTCGCATTGAAGTCGCCTAGGACGATGAGTCTGTCTTTCGTGCTGACTTTCAGGAGGAGAGACTTGAGCTGGCCATAGAAGGCTTCTCTGACTGCGGGCTCAGTTTGCAGTGTGGGGGCGTAGATGCTCACAAGAGCGGAAAACTGGTTGGCTTGTAGTGGGAGTCGAAGGGTCATGAGGCAATCCGAGTGGCCAGTTGGTAGGCTTTGGAGCTTGTCGGCAATTGTCTTCTTGATCATGAAACCTACTCCTGAGAGTCTGTTGTTGGTGCTGCTTCTGCTGGACCAGAACAGAGTGCAGCCTGCACCATGTTCTACCAGTGAACCTTGGTCTGCGAAACGGACTTCACTTAGAGCAGCGATATCGATGTTCAGCTGGGACAATTCGGGTGCGATGAGGGCTGATCGTCTTTGCGGGCGTTCGTTTGCTGGTGAGTCTTGCATTGTGCGTACGTTCCAGCAGGCTAGCTTGAGGTTTGTTGAGTGTTTAGATTTAATCTGTTTGTTCATACTGCTTGAGGGAGATGCCCGTTGGCCGCGGCGAATCAACCAGGTGATGGTAAGGCAAGCTTTCTTTGAGCCGCCTTTTCTAGGTCTGTCTCTGTTCGGAGCAAGCAGTGCTGTCCCTGAAGAGAGCTGCTTGGTCACTCAGAGGGCTGCCGAATGCTGTTGTTGCCTCGAGTCAACAGGCAGACAACCCGTTGGTCTGAGCCGCCTACATGCAAAGTTGAGACTGCGACTTCCAGTGTCATCTAACACCTGCCGGTACGCCCCTCCTCCATCGCTGTAGGACTTTTCTTCCCGCCTGCACTGCGTAGTTTTATAGTGACAGTTGGTGCGCGCGAACCGACGGCACTCTTTAGGCCAGGGGATGTTACACAGTGGCACAGCAAGCTGAGACGACTGCGGCGGCCGCGAGGCTGTAGGTCGAGAGTCAGAGTTTTCCTCTTCCTAGAGGGACTGCCTGCCAAGGCTGACGAGTTCTCTCAACCCGGGTTTGGAGTCAGAGTTGTCCTTCTACGCTGGGCTGCTCCGCTTCGGTAGACATGGTTATTTTTGTTGTTGTTGCTGGTTTCGATGGCGTATGTCAGCAAACAACAAAATACGCCACTGCAGCATCTTCCAGCTGCTGGGGATCCATCTTCGCGTCCACCGGACGCCTCTCCCTCGGCCGGCTGCTGTCGTTGCTAGGGCTGTGCGGAGATTGTTGCTAAGCAGCGGCGAGTGGACGGTGCACAGTCAAACCGAACCTGTGGCGATCCTAGCGCCGGCCGACATTGTAAGAGTGGGGGTATGTGCGGGCTTTGTGCAGGGGTGTGTCTGTGTCAGCGTGTGTCTCAGTGTATGTACGGGTCTGCATCTGAGGGCCTGTGTCAGTGTGTGGGGTTGTGCATCGGGGGGGGGGTGTGTCAGTGAGTGTGTGTGGGTGTGTGTCTGGGGGTCTGTGTCAGTGTGTGGGGTTGTGCATCGGGGGGGGTGTGTCAGTGAGTGTGTGTGGGTGTGTGTCTGGGGGTCTGTGTCAGTGAGTGTGTGTGGGTGTGTGTCTGGGGGTCTGTATCAGTGAGTGTCTGTGGGTATGCATCTGGCGGTGTGTGTCAGTGAGTGTGTGGGTCTGTGTCTGGGGGTCTGTGTCAGTGAGTGTGTGTGGGTGTGTGTCTGGGGGTCTGTATCAGTGAGTGTGTGTGGGTGTGTGTCTGGGGGTCTGTGTCAGTGAGTGTGTGTGGGTGTGTGTCTGGGGGTCTGTGTCAGTGAGTGTGTGTGGGTGTGTGTCTGGGGGTCTGTATCAGTGAGTGTCTGTGGGTATGCATCTGGCGGTGTGTGTCAGTGAGTGTGTGGGTCTGTGTCTGGGGGTGTGTGTCAGTGAGTGCATGGGTCTGCATTTAGGGGAGTGTGTGTGTGCGTCTGTGTCTGGGTGTTTGGTGCGGGTCTTAGCCGTGGCCCCACCCCGTGCTGCGCTGTGAAAATGGCTGAGGCGGAGGGTGAGGACACAGCAGCGGCGAGGACGTGGTTCAGGCCGGGAGAGAGCGGTGCTCAGGCGGTGGGCCCGGGGCCTCGGGCCCAGTTCCCGGCCCCGGCCCTGCCGCTGTATAACTGGCAGGCAGCACAGCACTCGGTGCGGGAGCGCTTCTCCTTCATGTTCAACAACGAGCTGCTGAGCAACGTCCATTTCACGGTCAGCAAAGATCCCGACGCCCGCCGCTTTTCCCGCTCACCGCTTCGTCCTCGCCGTCGGCAGCACCGTCTTTGACGCCATGTTCAAAAAAAAATCTACATCTACATCCAAGGACCCAAAAAAGACCTTCCACATCAGACAGGGGTTCACTTGCACATCTGTTATTGTGGTCTACTGCATCCACTGCTCCCGATGTGGCCTCCTCTAAATCAGTGAGACCAAGTGGAGGCTCAGAGGCCACTTTGTAGAGCACCTGCACTCTGTTTGCCTCAAGCGACAACACCTTCCAATTGCGAACCGCTTCAACTTCCCCTCCCACTCCCTGGACCACATGTCCATCCTGGGCCTCCTCCAGTGTCAGAATGATGCCTCCTGGAAACTGGAGGAGCAGCACCTTATATTCCAGCCTTGGGAGCCTACAGCCCAATGGTCTCACTGTTGACTTTATCAGTTTCAAAATCTCCCCACCCCCCCGCCTCATCCCGTGACAAACCATCCCCTCTCATTCCCGCCTCCTTGACCTGACACAAACTGTCCATCTTTTCTCCCACCTATCTGCCCCTCCCACCTCATTGACCAAACCCCATCACACTTACCTGCACTCACCTATCACCATCCCACCTACCTTCCCCAGCCCCACCCCTCCTCTCTCTGTTTATTTCAGAGTTCTCTTCCCTCTCCCCATTTCTGAAGAAGGGTCCTGACCTGAAACATCAACTTTCCTGCTCCTCTGATGCTGCCTGGCCTGCTGTGTTCCTCCAGCTCCACACTGTGTTACCTCTGACTCCAGCATCAACAGTTCTTATTACCTCTGAATAGTTTTTATAGTGTCCTTAATGCCACAGAACATCACAAGGAACTTCAAGGAGAATTTTGTCAAACAACTTGAATTAATTTATTCATTCTTTGACATCAAAGCAACATTAATATTTATCGCTGACTTCTAATTAACCTTGAGAAGGTAGCGCTGAATTGTTGCATCTGGTATGTGTTACCAAATTATTACTTATAACCAAATAAGCTTAAAAAATGGGCTAGCTGTCCCCAGTTCTGGCTGATGTTATAGTGAGGTGGGTTTTGAGTCTAACTCTGCCATATTAGTTTTGGGTATTACCAGCTCGTGATCATCTTCCCTTCTGCAGCAGGTGGGTGCTGTCTTTTGATCAGTTTTATAATTCCTGTGAAACTCTCTGTGGACTCCAGCTTTTGGACCATTGCCAGGCTTGTGATTTCAAATAAACCTGTTGGACTATAACCTGTTGTTGTGTGATTTTTGACCTTGTCCAACCCAGCCCAACACCAGAACCTCCTCATATCTGCAGACTGACCTTTTTCAGTGAAAAGTTAGCCTTCCCTTTTGGGAAGCAGCGTCTGCAATGTAAATGAATGACTCAGTTATTGATCTCCATGAGCTCAATGGCATTTAATATTAAGCGCCTTCCTTCGTTGTTATAGCAATACTGAATGTCATGAAAGCGATGACATTCCTGGTATGCTACAATGTTTTAATGGCAGTGAGTGCATCGGATGATAGAGAGGCGTAAACACACCCACATAGGAATGCACCCAACTTATTGTAAGCATCTATTCACAGCACTCCATTTCTGGATAAGCTTTCACAAAGTGGAACGGGAGGCTGGTGGAGTTTGTGACTCATCTTCCAGCCTAAGACCCATTGCTAATCACCTGGTTATTGCCAGACTTTTAATGTACTGCCTAAGAGTTGATGCACAAGTAGTTCTGAACTTAGTGAAAAAGTTGGGAATTTGGCAAGAGTGGACACCTGATGCAGAAGAACTTTAGGTACTGATTTCAGTCCTAATTCCCATTCCCATGAGGATAGAGTTGTGACTATTTCAAACATTTCCCTACTTAGTGTAGAGGGCTTAGTGTCAATCAGTGTGTCGAAAATTAAAAAGAAACTTGCAAAAACAACAATATAGAAATTCCAGATGAAAATGTGACAGAGTGCACTCTGCGCCTGAACTATAGAATGTGGGAATTTATAGGTAACAAGACTGCCCCAAGGAGACAGATTTATTGACATAAAAAAGAAGGATCTTCATAACTGATCCTGTTCAATGTCATCATTTGAATCATTTATTGCCATGTGTATTCAATGTAAAATTACTGTGAAAATTGTGTACTTTCACTGTACATACGTGGCGCTATTCACATTAACTTACAATAAGAAAAGAGTAAAGGACTTCCCAACCCTCATCATGTCTCTGCCATAGTCCCACTCCAGGATTTCCAACCCTCATCATGTCTCCACCAGAGTCCCACTCTGGGATTTCCATCCCTCACCTTGTCTCTGCCATAGTCCCACTCTGGGATTTCCATCCCTCGCCATGTCTCTGCCAGAGTCCCACTCCAGGATTTCCATCCCTCGTCATGTCTCCAGCAGAGTCCCGCTCCAGGATTTCCATCCCTCGTCATGTCTCCACCAGAGTCCCACTCCGGGATTTCCATCCCTCGTCACGTCTCTGCCATAGTCCCACTCCGGGATTTCCATCCCTCGCTATGTTGCTGCCAGCATTGTGCTCTGGGCTGCCCCACCAGCCCACTCTCGTCTCCGCTGCCTCACTTATACTTATCACTGTGAGAATCAGGATAATGACTGTGAACAGTACAGAATATAATGAAATGTAAAATGGGAAAATGTGAGTCTATGTACTTTGGCAGGAAGAATGCGATAGCTGCATATTATTTAAATGGAAAAAAGACCAGAGAAACAACAAGTGGAATTTTCGCCTTTACTTTGAAAACAATAGAGTTATTAAAACAGGGAGCCAGTTGCAAAGCAGAGTCTTTGATATCAAAACATTAAATCTGTTTCTCTTTCTACAGATGCTGCAGTGTTGTTGACTTTCTCCATCACTTTGTTTTGTTATAAAAATAGGGAAGTCTTTCTGGAACTGTGGAAGTTATATCAAATCCAGAATGCTAAACAGTTTTGGACTCTTAAACTAAGGAAAGATATATTGGCAATGGAGGCAGTCCAGAGACGGTTCACATGGAGGGACTTTACAAAGTGGAGAGCTTGACTGAGCTTGGCTTGCAGTGATTGGGATTTAGAAGAATGAGAGGAGATTTTATTGAAGTTAATAAGATTTTTAGGGCACTTAACAGCATACATGCAGAGAGTTTGTTTCCTTTTGTGGGTGAGACTAGGACCAGAAGGCATAATCTCAGAAGCAGGGGTTACCTGTTTAAGACAGATATGAGGAGGGATACTTTTCTCTCACAGGGCTGTCAATCTGTGGAATTGTTTACCACAGAGGGCTGTTGAGGCTGTGACATTAAGTAGAATCAACACTAAAAGAAACAGTTTTTTTTTCAATCACTGAAAGTACCAGGGGTTTTGGCGAAAAAGCTGAAAGTGTAGTTGAGGATTTTCAGAATACCCAGGATCTCATTGAATGGTGGAGCAGACTTGATGGGCCAAATGGCCTACTTCTGTTCCTATGCCTTATGGGTTTATAGAATTCATCCCAAAGTACCTTGGAGTAGAAGGATCATCTGAGAGTGGGGAAGAGATGGAGGAGGAGAGCAGAATGAGATAGCTGTAGAGAACTCAATAATTAGGTAGGGGGATGGCATTCCACATAAGCAGTTTTGAGAATTTCACATGGTTTATTGTCTATTTGGAGTCAGACCAAACAATATCTTAAAACGAATTTCAAGATAAACTTTTGGGGCTGGCTGTGAGGGAATATGAAGCAGGAGGCCCTCTCAGACAGCACCTGGATCTAAGGTCTAAATTAATGAATAGAATTTCAAAGATTATCATCTCTATATTGTAAACTGGTGTGAGGATAAACAGATCAGAGCAATGAGCTAATGGTGGAGGAGAGATGTGGTTAATTAGGGTCTCTGTTTCCTGGACCATTGACACCACAGGGAGTTTTACAGGGGGCGAGGCTCCTCCTTAAACAGCCTGGGAGCAGGAACACAGCAGGATTGAGAAGTAGGGGGGTCAGTGAGAACTTTAAGACAGCAGCTGGAGATAGGGCGGGGAGGCAACAGTATTATTAATAATAATAACAGAAATTAAATATGAGTGAAGAGTAGAGTAACAGATCTAGATTTAGATTTTATGTGCACTTGAGTACAGGAACACAAGAGCACAGTGAAAAGGGAACAAAATTGTCATCAGTGGCACCATTTTACTTTAGAAAAGACAGGATTAAAAACAGAAAGAAAAATAAAAGAAACAGCTGAAAGAAACGAATATCCAGATCACTCGCCGTCCCTGCCGTGAGCCCTTGTCACCAGGAAACCAAAAGCACAAAGTCCACCCCACAGTCTGTGAACACTCAGCTGCCTCAAGCATCCACATGCCACCACAACCCGGAATGTCACGGCTTCCACTGTCCCCTGCTGCCCAGTCTCTGGGAAGGGGATCACTCCCACTGCTGCCCACTCTCTGGGAAGGGGATCACTCCCACTGCTGCCCACTCTCTGGGAAGGGGATCACTCCCCCTGCTGCCCAGTCTCTGGGAAGGGGATCACTCCCCCTGCTGCCCACTCTCTGGGAAGGGGATCACTCCCACTGCTGCCCACTCTCTGGGAAGGGGATCACTCCCCCTGCTGCCCAGTCTCTGGGAAGGAGATCACTTTCACTACCCACACTCTGGGAAGGGGATCACTCTCACTACCCACTCCCTGGGAAGGGGATCACTCCCACTGCTGCTCACTCTTAGAAAAGTGCTTTAGGTAAACAGGTAAAGGGGAAACACGCAGTGTAAAATGAAGGCGAGAGGAAGAGAAAAGCACAAGTAAAACATTGGAGATGAAGGGTACGTTCTGGCCTGTGCTTGATCTGAGCATTTTTCACACAACCATGTGGAGCATTAGGTACCAGTCTGTATGTCACTTTTAGATTGTTCTGGCTGTACAGACTGACTTGTGGGTTGCAACAATTGAGTGAGAGCTTGTTACTAGAAACTTTTACTTCCTGTTTTGTGCCAATATAGCCTGTAAATCCAGATTGGCCCTTCAAGGGGGCAGGTTCATTCCCAGGGATAATGTAAGACTCTGAGTTACTCAAGCATTAGACCGTCATCCTGAACATTGCTGGCATTGTTACATTCATTCGCAGGATGTGGACCTCACTAGCTAGGCTGAAGTATATTACCCATCCCTAATTGCCCGGAGGATAGTTGTGAGTCAACCACATCGCTGTTGGTTTGAGTCACATGTAGGCCTGATGAGGTAAAGATGGCAGATTTCCTTCCCTAAAGGACAACACTAAATTAGATGGGCTTTCACAACAATCACCGTAGATTAGTATTTAATTCCAGCTTTTTCTTCATTTAAGTCCAATTTCAGCAACTGTGTTGGTAGGATGTGAACCGATGACATTAGACCAGGGTGCTCAGTTGCTAGTCCAGTGAGATGGCCAATGCCACCATTAAGGCACCAGCTTGGTGCCAACTCTGCTGCAAGAGATGCTGGTGACAGATTCCCACTCACCGGGCACTATTTGGGATGAGGTTCAGGGGCACCAAGACAGAACTCCACGCTCGTAACCTGCATGCCATGGGTCTCCAGGCCAAGCCTCTTCAGATGCCTCTGTAATTTATCTTGGGTCCCTAAACTGCCCAATTTATACACGTTGCTACAGAGAGGCACACTACACAGGGCTTTCTACTGGAGAGGTGTTTTTTTTAATTGACCAAGAGAAGCAAATGTACTCAGCTGTCTTTCTTGCAATCCTTATCTTGCATGGCAATGGTGCCAGCTGCCCAGGTAGGGAAGTCAGGATGATACCTTAATGCAATGGGAGGGGGAAGAAGAGAAACGTATTCCAGGTATATGGGTGGTGCAGCTGAACATCATTGGAAATAAAAGTTTACTTAATGGAAATATATCCTCACTTGCTCCATCAAAGTGTCTTCTCCGTTGACTTCGGATCTGGTGAAGTCACGTCTATGTGAGAGATAAGCCGCTTCTATAGAAATCCTAAGGGCAAAGGAAATTGTCACGGTCCAGCACTCCTTGTCTCTGAAAAGCAAGCAACTCCTGCATTGCACACAGCCTCAGATGTCAGGGATCCTTGAATACTGATGCTGTTGACTGGAGAGACGCTGTTTCACAACAGTGCTGTGAAATGTAATGTCCAGGGATTGTACCTCCACCCTATACAAGAAAGACTAAAGAACTGCGGATGCTGGAAATCAGAAACACAATCAGAAATTGCTTGAAAAGCTGAGCAGGCCTGGAAGCATTGGAAGAATTCTTCTGAAGAAGGGTCACTGCTTTCTCTCCACAGATGCTGATAGGCCTGCTGAATTTCTCCAGCAGTTTCTGACTTTGTTCCACACTTGCACCCAGCTTCTGAGTGAGAGTACAAAATCAGTGACCATCTCTGGACGGAAAGTTTCAATTTGTTTATCAGCCTTTCAAGGAAGTACACAGTCATTTTGTGGCTGGGAGATGAGAAATGGGCAGCTCACACTCTTTCAGAGCACTCAGGTTTATTGGGAAAAGTGCTGCCTTTTACTTGGTTGACAATGTACCTTATCAATGTAGTTGTTTTTTTCACACCTCAACACTTTCCTTGCTGTCAATGTCATGGTGTTGTACCATTGTTAGTTACCAGTTTTAGTTCTGAGTCTGGCTTGGCATTTGGAACTAGATTAGAACTAGATTTTGGCACAAGTGTGGCACAGTGGCTTGTAGTGAGCACCGATGCCTCAGTGCCAGGGACCTGGGTTCAATTCTACCCTCAGGTGACTGTCCGTGTGGAGTTTGCACATTCTCCACGTGTCTGTGCGGGTTTTCTCCGGGTGCTCCGGTTTCCTCCCACAGTCCAAAGATGTGCAAGCTAGGTGGATTGGCCATGCTAAATTGGCAATAGTGTACAGGCTAGGTGGGTGAGCCAGGGTAAAACCTCATGGAGTGGGGGAGGTAGGGTGGGTCTGGGTAGAATGCATTTTGTAGGGTTGGTGCAAACTTTGTGGGCCAAATGGCCTCTTTCTGCCCCGCCGGGATTCTAGATTGTTTGTTGTGCATTTGTGCTCAATGCCCTTGGATGATGCGTACTTTACAGATAGCAGAGAAAAATGGACTGCTTTTGGGTTGGTGTGACAAATCACATCTGTTAGAGATTTTAAAATAGAAAATGTTAGAGAAATTCAGCAGTCTTTCATTATCTGTGAAGACAGAAACAGAGTTAATGTTTCAGCCCAATATAATGCATCTTCACAACTAATGTTAGAGATGTTGTTGGTAGGGTGTGCTTTGCTGATTATATCAATGGTATTGGTGGCCTATAAAGCAGGCATTTGTTGCTGGTCTGGCACCAGGGCTTCATAGGTTGTGTCAATGGCATAACTCTTTTTTTATCCAGGGGTGAAGAGGTGATAATTAGCTCAATAATCCTTCCTGATAGTTTCTCTTCAGAAAAGTCACATTTGCGTGCTTTACTATCCAACATTCCAACAACTCCAAAAGATTCTTGCTTTAAAAAACACTGAAAGAACTGCAGAAACTGGAAATCTGAAACAAAAAGCAAAAATTGCTGAAGAAACGCAGCAGGTCTGGCAGCATCTGTGGAGAGAGACTCTTGGATTGCTATCTGTTTAGAATTATAGAGATGTACAGGATAGAAACAAACCCTTCACGCCAACTTGTATATGCCAACCAGATATTCTAAGTTAATCTAGCCCACTTTGCCAGCGTTTGGCCCCTGTCTCTCTAAACCCTCTAAACTATTTGTGTACCCGTCCAGATGCATTTTAAACATTGTAATTGTACCAGCCTCCACCACTTCCTCTGGCAGCTCATTCCATACATGCACCACCCACTGCATGAAAAAGTTAACCCTTAGGTCCCTTTTAATTCTTTCCCCTCTTGCCTTAAATCTATGACTTCTAGTTTTGGACTCCACACTCTAGGTAAAAGACCTTGGCTATTCACCCTATTCATGCCTTTCATAATTTGATAAACCTCTATAAGGTCAGCCCTCAGCCTCTGACAATCTGACACTTTAATATAGTTGGAACCTGATTATCCTGAAATAAGTTCTTATCTTGAACTGATCTTGGAGAACCTTTTTGAATTGTTAAGATATTTAACAGAAATACCATTTTGCAAGATCCCTTTTTGCTGAAGGTAGGTAAGGCTTTTAGTATATTTTTCTTTGGATCATCTATCACTTGAAAAGTAAAATAGAGGTGCATAACTTGTTGGTGTAGTTGCAATTCAGTAAAAGTATCAATGGATGACCAATCCGCAAGAAATTTTCTGCCTTACACTTTTCTTTATATGGTCTTTCCTACTTTTTAGAGGTAAGAGTTCAGTTCAGTGTTTGTTTATTTATTTTATTTTTATTGATTTTGCTTCTCATTATTTCTTTTTCACTGCTTTGATTCCATCTCCCTTTACATTTGCCTATTGCTGCTCCTTTTCTGGCCATCCACTCTGTAGTAGTAAGCCACAAGCCTATTATTTAAAAGTTGCCAGCTTGTAGTTGCAGGTTATTGCCTCTAGATATTATTTGTGGCAAATAAGGTGTCACAAAGGTTTTAAAAAATATTTTGTTGTCAATTTTCAGAAAAAAAAGTGCAGAACCCACTGAGGTCTGGACACAGGGAAGGGTTGTAATATATAACCCTGTTTTTCTCAATCATTTTAATCTTCTTTCAGGAGAGTTTTTTAAACTGTTATGAGGATTATTTATTTGGCATTGTTTTATTTTAAAATCATAACAGCAGATTCTCAGTTTATTTCTTTTTTAAAAAGAGAAATGCAGAGAATTCACTGATATAGTTCTGTAATGTTCAACATCGTTTTTACTTGCAAATTCAACTCCTGCTGTTCAGCATGACCCTGCTAAACATTTCTTTAACTTGAAAGAGCCTTGATGTTAATCAAAAAGAAAATAGCTCTGCCTTGTGTCTGGGCAGTACTTATCTAGAGATCTAGAATTGATTGATATCCAGGGCTTTTGTTCCTTTGATCATCAATTAGATTTCCAAACATCGACCACCAAGATTTTGGACTCTTTCTTTGTGGACAACTATCCATACTAACCATATTTTAAGTTTGCAACCAGCAGAGTACCTTTACCTGATGTGGCAATACTCATTTATTATAGCTCGCTATTCTCTGCACTCATCTGCTAACAGACACAGAAGTGCCTGGACTTGTATCAGGCTATCTGTTTACAACACTCGAGCTTGCTTTGAGTGATGTGTCATACTTCAAGTGATCCAATAAAGATAGTGTCTGAAACCTTTCTATTGTCAGGTCACATGCACAGTAATGATACCATGAATATTTTTCTTAAAAATATGTTGACATCCCAACAGTGAGAAAAAACACAATAAATTCTACAGATACTTGTGAGTTACACCTCCCTATTCATTTTTGATCCAATTTTCAATGTGGACGTGATACTATTTGCATTCCCAATGCAAAAGGGCACATGATTTGTTGTACTATCTCAATAGTTTGTTCGTGTCCACCTTTTAAAAGTCTTAATTTGATACATCTCTATTGGTAGTGTTGATGTGAATTATAATAGAACATTTATTATGGATTTGGCATAGTTCCAAATGACATGCAAATAAACACACGATCAATTATTTGCATAAACATCTGAAGTGATTGTTATGAAACTCACAACTTTGGGATTAAAGGCTGGAATTTGTAATGAGTTTTCTTTTGAAATGTACAATGGCTGCATTCTTCTGATGAGAGACCTTGAAGGAGGCCTTGATGGTTGAAGTATTGCAAAGCACAAGGATAATCACATTTCACAGACAAGGGCTGGGATCGTGAAATTGTTCAATTTTAGGAGTAGATTTTCTCTGAATTCAAACATGGTGGTCGGCTTAACTGAATTAATCTACTATTCAGTAGATTGGGTGTCATGCCTCACTGGGTGTAATGCAGTGGAAGTCAAACTTGCTGCCCCAAGTCATCATAAAGTTACAAATTATAAAAAAATACACAGACCTCCAAAACGTACCTTTATGACTCAGGTACTCGACAAGAGTTACTGTTTATTACAAGTAAGTAGTCTCTAGCTACAGATAAATTGTTATAACTCAACGACACACAACTCTACTAGTTAAAATTTTAATGCCCTTTAAAAATTTCTCCTCACGCTCACAGGAAAAAGAAAATATCGGGAGAAGATTAAGAAGCAATTCAGTGGTTCACATTCATAGGGCCTGCTGAGATGGTTCTTGTGCTGATCAGAACATTGCTTTGCAGTTTTCCTTAATCATATACTTTCACTAGTTCACAGGATGCATTATGTGATTGGTTCACACTTATAAAAGGTTGTTAATAAAAATTCATAACTTGCAGCAATTGCTGAAGGGAAAACAAATTAGGTTTCTTCAGGCTTAAAATGACTTTAAGTGGTATGCACTGACTTTAAGTGGTGTTTGATACGGTGCCACACAAGAGACTTGTGAGGAACGTTATAGGTCATGAAATAAAAGGGGCAGGAGTAAGATGGATACAAAATTGGCTGAGTGATAGGAAACAGAGAGGTATGGTCAATAGATATTATTTGGACCAGAGAAGGGTTTGCATTGGACTTCCCCAGGGGTCAGCTTTGAGACTCTTGTTTTTCCTGACATTTATCAATGTTCTGGGCCTTGGTGTGCAGGGGGTAAGTTCAAAGTGTGGAGATAACATGTGGATGATAAATGAATTGCATATGGATGACAAGGGCAGTGAAATTCCAAAAAGGACATTGCCAATTTGGTGGGATGGCATGATGGGTTGAAAGGTGGCAGATGAGGTTCAGTAAGAAAAGTGAGAATTAATCCTCTTTGGTAGGAAGAACATTGAAAAATAATATAGAACATGGGCTCTAATTCTAAAGTGGCTGCAAGAGCAGAGGGACATGGGTGTATATGTGCTCAAATTACTGTACTGTCACTGAGCTGCCTGCCATTGACTTACCATTGACCAGAAACTCAACTGGGCTGGTCTTACCCACACAAAGGCTACAGCAACTGATCAGAGGCTAAGATTCTGCAGTGAGTAACTCTTTTCCGGACTCCCCAAAGCCTGTCCCGCATTTATATAAGGCCCAAAACAGAACAATGAGGGAATATTTCCACTTGTCTGGGTGAGTGCAGCCCTAACAACACTTAAAAAGCTTGACACCGTCCAGGACAAAGCAGCCAACTTGATTGACACCACATCCACAAATAGCTACATCCTCCACCACCAATGCTCAGTAGCAGCAATGTGTGCTATCCACAAGAAATGAACAACAGAAATTCACTAAATATCTTTAGACAGCATATTCCAAACCCTTGATCACTTCTGTCTGATAGGACAAGGATTGCAGATGTGAGGTCACTACCACCTTCAAGTTCCCTTCCAAGCCTCTGACCATCCTGAATTGGAAATATATTGCCATTCTTTCAGTGTAGCTGGGTCAATATCCTGGGATTCCATCTTTGAGGACATAATGAGTGTACCTGTGGCAGGTGGACTGCAGAGGTTCAAGAAGGCAGCTCACCATCCCCTTCTCTAAGGCAACAATGTATGGGCAATAAATGCTGGCCAGCCAGCGATGCCCACATCCCACAAATGAATGTTAAAAAATTGAATATAGCGGGTCGTGAGGGGAGGGCAGTTTATAAAGCATACAGTGTCTTTAGCTTTATTAATAGGGGCATAGAGTACAGGAGCAAGGAGGTGATACAGAAATGGCACAAGATATTTGTTGAACCTCAGATGGAATGTTGTGTGCCATTGTGGGCGTCACATTACAGGAAAGATGTGAATGCTTTGGAGAGAGAGTGCAGGAATAATTTAGAGAATAGTTCCAGGGATGAAAATCTTCAGTTATGACGATAGATTGAAGATGTTGGGACTGTTCTCCTTGTAGAAAAGAAGGCTGTAAGGAGATTTGACAGTAGTTAACAAAATCATAAGTGGTCTAGACAGTTTAGATAGGGAGCAGCTGTTCCTGCTAACAAAAAAAAGAACAAGAGGGCATAGATTTAAAGCAATGTGGAAATGAAACAAGGGTGAAATGAGGAGAAACATTTGCATACAGTGAGTAGTTAGGGTCTGGAATGTACTGCCTAGAAATATGATGGAGGCAGGTTCGGTTGAGATATTCAAGAAGTTATGGGGTGATTACTTCAATAAAAATTTACGAACTTATTGGTAGCAGTGGGCCTCTATTTTGAAATATGTAAGTTAAGTCAAACGAGTATGTGCTATTCGCAAGTTTGACGAGTATCTCCTTCTGGGCAGTCAGTGAATTAAATTCAACCCCTTTGGTTTCTTTATTCTTGCCTGGGATCAGGGTATTGCTGACATGGCCATTAGTGTTGCCTACAGCTAAACGCCCTTGAGCTAAGTAGCTTGCAAAGCCATTTCAGAGGGCAAGCAAGAGTCAACTGCATTGCTAAGGGCCTGGAGTCACATATGGACCAAACTACATGACAATGGCAGATTTTCTTCTGTGAAGGGATGCAATGAAACCGATGTGTTTTCATAACAATTGATGGTAGTTCGATGGTCACCATTACTAAGTCTAGCTTTGTACTCCAGGTTCTTTTGTTAATTGAATTTACATTCTATCAGGAGTCAATGCTGGGGTTTAAACTCCTGTTCCCAGGGCATTATCCTTGGCACTGGGATTTCTAAGCCAGTTATATTGCCACTGCAGCATGGTCTCCCCAAAAATTAATAAATCTGAAACAGAATAACACTCTTCTTCATCATCACCTTGGAGCCACTGTGCTCTTGTGGAAACCCTTCTGGTTCCTCATCCAGCCTGGCCTGTACATGACTTCACATTCATGACAATATACTTGGTTCTTAACTGCCCTGTAATAAGGGCCTGCATGTATCCATCTGATCTAGGATAAAGCACTGTGGCTGTAGCTATAGCTCATAGCTGTCCAGGATGCTTGCTCACTGTCACCATCTCAGGAGCAATTAGGAATGAGCGACTCCATGATGTTTCATGTGTTTAATAGAAAATCTTGCTCTTACAGATTACCTCATTTCCATTCCCACCCACACTCATTTGATCATCCTTTTGACAATCTTCTGATGTTTGTCACAGTCAAACAATTTCCCAAGCACCTTTCTCCCTTTATTTCCAATCAGCTGTCATGTTCATTCATTTTGGCAATTGCTTTGAATCTATTCATGTCAATACTAAAAACCAGTAGATCCTTGACAGCATTCCATTGTCCTGTATCCAGGTGTTGCTAAACTTAAATCCTTGTCAATTTACTTTACTTCTTTGCTCAACCAATTACACACCAATCTCGACCTTCATTGGTTTAACAAGCACATTCACATAACTCTCCTCTCTAGATACTGCCAAACATTTGCTTCAGTTCTTGTACTGTTTCTTTTTCACTTAGAAATACATGAACAGGAGAAGACCACTCAGCCCGTCAGGCTGACCAACTTTTCAAACAACTCAGGGCTGATCTAGATCATAACAACATTTACTGTCATTGGCTCTCTAACTGGTGATGATTCCTGGCCTCCAGTCTGACAACTTGCGAGCTCCTGTAGGGGCCTCCCAGAGTGGAGTGGTGACCTCCCGGCCTGGCACAACGACCTCCCATAGCGACCTTCTGGCACAGCATTGACCTTCCGGCCTGGTGCAGTGGCCTCCCCATCTATTGTACTGGCCCCCCAGGGTGGTTTCCTGGCATGGCATCCCCTCAGCCTGGTGTGGCAGACTGCAGCGATCTCCCAGCCTCATGAATCTCATGGTGAAGCTGAAGCCAGGGCCAGGTACAAACTGGAGGCTGGGGGTGAGGGTTGGGTTTGGAAGACTGCTGTTCCAAGTTTTTATTTCTGCAATGCTGGGCATTTTATTTCTCTATTTTCTAAGATCTTGTACTAAAGTCATTGTACTTAGGTATCTTTACGTCTAAGATGGCACTGTAAATAAAGACCAATGAATATTCACTGTACTCATTGAGAATATCTGAGAATAAAGCTATTCCATTTGTTCCTTCATAATTGGTGACATCCTCATCCAGAAAAAATCCTTCAGTTTGGGTTTGAAATTTTGACTTGGCTCCTAACCCTCAGTTTATGGGAAAGTTTCTGATGCCTTTGTGTCAGTGTGTCCTGCTACCATCTCTGGATGGCTTCGTTCAAATTTCAAGGTTTCATGCTTTTACTACTTAAGGACCTGCAGATCTAAGAAGATCTGCAATGTGTAACTTCTAATCTTATTTTGAATGTTTTACAAGATAGTACAATTACTGAAAATTTTAACTCTGTTCTTTTCTCCTACCTTAGTCTTAAGATTTTGTGCCTAAGTACTTGTACCCAAGATGGGGCCTTGTGTAGTGACTTTATACACTTTTCATTATACTCCTGCATTTTTGTACTTGAGTACACGTGACAATAAAATTAAAATCAAATCAAATCTTTCAGGATTCCAGAGACAATAGTTTCTATATACCTGATCGAGGCCCTTAATTATGTTATAGAAGTCAGATTGATTGCCCTTTAATCTTTAAAACTCGAGGGAGTACAAAGCTGTTCAATAACATATTATTCATAATTTAACCTTTTCAATCGGAATATGATGAATATGCACCACATCATCAGGCTGTCATTTACTTATTGTTCCTGTTGGCTCGCCTCACTCAGCTTTCACGCCATGTTTCAAATTTTCTGTTATTGCCGACATACATATTCAACAAAAGTGTGTGATCCTTGGTTGAACTGTGCATTTAAAAAGTGCAAGAAAGCATTGTTTTGTGGGGCCTGATCTTAACTTATTTGGGTTTCTTCTTTCTAGGATTGTGATGACAGAGAGATGTAAATGGCAGTGAGACCAGTTTCAGAGCAGATTATTGTACTGATTGCCAAAAGATGCGAATAAGGTGAAATAAAATGGATGCTCAAAGGTGAACACTTCGTTACATTACGAAAACCGTAAAACTTTCATCTCCCTTCTCGTGAAATAATGGTTTCACTGCACGAATAGGAAGGGTTTAGAGGGATATGGCCTAAATGCAATAGGACTAGATTAGTTTAGGATATCTGGTTGACATGGACATGTTGGACTGAAGGGTCTGTTTCTGTGCTGTATAACTGTATGACTCTATGCCATCAGAATAGAAGATGTGTGTGAGCTGCTGATGCAAAGTATTTCTGCAGAGCGCCAGGTAATTAATCTTCCATTCTGGGACTGCTGTGGACAATCCAGGGATGTTGCCTAAACTAATGCTTCAACTCCCACCCAAGTCGACTGAAGAGGAAGGAGAGAGCTAAATGTGGAAGGAGAGCGCACAATTTTAAATGTTCTATACAGACTCCCTCATCCTCTTTATCTTCCCACGGACTTGATTGCTACACTAGATAAACACACAAAGGCCTCTTTCAACAGTCAGCCTTTTTCAATGCGCCACAATTAGGCTGTTAACCCACTCTAACAAACAATTAGCAGAGCTGGCTAAATATTGACAATGTTGTTCAGGAAGTCAAAATCAGATTCACAGATTGTTGAAAATTGCTTTCAGAAATTCCATTGGGAAATTATCACCTGCATTCAAACTGAAGAATGCTTCTCCATCTGGAGATGAGTTTGACTATTGGCCATTTGATTATTAGTTAATGGTTGATTCTTTCAGTAAATTATTCTTGTGAGAATTCCGCGAAGAATAAGCATGAACTTGTGTAAGTGGCTTTTCGTCAGTAACCTCATGTCATTAGACCATGGAGTGAGCAGTAGCCATTTCAATAAGAACAAGGTCTACGGTGACGATGTTGGGAACTTGTATTCTGGAAATGCCTCAGATGAAGAAAGAGTGGATCCATTTTTTTCCACTAATGTTGTGTGCTGCTGGTCTACTTCACGTCAAGTCCTGAAAAGAAAATTTCAGGAAGAAACAATGGAATTGCAGAATGGGCACAATGGTCAGAGTCATCAAGTGATAGTCACGCAACACATGAACAGATCCTTCGGTTCAACCAGGCCGTGTATAACATAATCCCAAACTAAACTAGTCCCACCTGCCTGCTCTTATCCCTCCAAACCTTTCCTACTGAATAGGAAAAATGTCTTAAATGTTGTAATTGTGTTCACATCCACCACTTCCTTAGGGAGTCATTCCACATGTGAACCACACTCTGTGTGAGAGATTTGATCCTCATATCTGTTTTAAATCTCTCTCTTTTCATCTTAAAAACATACCCCCTTGTGTTGAAATTCCCCAACCTAGGGAAAGGACACCTGCAATTAATTCTATCTATACCCGTCATGATTTTATCACTTCTGTGAGGTCACCCCTCAACCTCCTACACCCCAGTGTAAAACCTTTCAGCCTTTCTTTATACCTCAAACCTTCGATGCCTGGCAGCATTCCTCATCCATTCTCTCTGAACCCTTTCCAGCTTAATAATATCCTTTCTACAACTGTGCAACAAGAACCTGACACAGTACTCCAGAAGGGGCCTCACCAACGTCCTGTAAAATCTCAACATGATGTTCCAATTACTATACTCAAAAGAATGTTTTGCAGAAGGGTCACCAGACCTGAAACATTAATTTTGATTTCTCTCCACAGATGCTGTCAGACTTGCTGAGCTTTTCTAGAAATTTCTGTTTTTATTCCTATACTCAAAGGACAGAGCAACGAAGGCAAGCATGCATAATGCCTTTTTAACCAGCCTTTCTATATGTGACAGAAACTTCAAAAAATTATGCACCTGAACCCCTAGGTTCCTCTGTTATACAACAGTACCCAAGGCCCTACCATTAATTGTACAAGTCCTGCCCCTGTTTGTTGCACCAAAATGTAATACCACACATTTGTACAGACTGAACTCTGTCTGCTATTTTTCAGCCCATTGACCTATTTGATCAAGGTCCCTTTGTAATCTCAGAAAACCTTCTTCATTGTCTACTATGCCACCAATTTTCGTGTCGTCCGCAAACTTACTAACCATGCCTCCTATATTCTCTGCTGGTGACAGGTCTCCAGTCTGAAAAACAACCCTCCACCACCACTTTCTGACTCCTCCCCTCCCCTTCCTTGACATATCTGTTTCTATTTCTGGGGATAGACTGGCCACTATAAATCCACCAACTCTCAGTTACTTGGGCTGTACATCCTTGCACTCTGCTTCCTGTGAAGACCCTATTCCATTCTCCCAGTTGCTCTGTCTCCGTCACATACATTCTGATGACACCAACTTCACCAGGGGAGACTCTGAAATGTCCACCTTCTTCCTTATCAATCTTCCTATTTATATTGCCAGTCAGAATTCCTCCACCCTGTCTCTCTAGCAGGATAAAGTCTCCCTTAATGGAACTAACAAATCTCCCTGCCAAGATATTGGTTCCTTTCTAGTTCACTTCAAACCTATCCTTTCTGAACAAGTCTTTTCTGTTCCAGACCAGATTCCAGTTGTCCAAAAACCTGAATCTGTAAACCATACACCAGCTCTTCTGTCATTGATTTATCTCCTTTATCCTTTTGTCCCTTCCCTCATTTGAATTTGGCATTGGGAGTAAACCAGAAATGACTACTTTTCAGGTTCTATTTTCAAATCTTCAACTTAACTTCTTAAATTCACACTGCAAAAATTTAACCTTTTCCCTAAAACAGTCATTCCAACTAATGTTTACAGTAATATCTGGCTTCTCAATCTCACCTTTAATAATAATGAATAGTTTAGAGACATACTTAATCCTAGCATCAGGAAAGCAATATACCATCCTGAAGTTACACTTGTTCAAGTGCAATGAGGATTTCATTTTCATATAGGACTTTTAGGATTAGGAGGAGGCCATCCAATCCATTGAACTTATACCCAAGAATACGTAATGATGTTTAGTTGAAAGCCCAGACATCCATTAGACTGGAAGATCATAAAATGTAAGAACAGAAGTACTCCATTTGGCCCATAAAATTAAAGCTGCCATTCAATGACATTTGATAGTCCTCGACTCCTTTTCCATTACTAATTAAAAATCTGTGCTTTGAACACTCTTAATGAATCAGCCAGAACAGCAGTAAATAATTCCTCAGTATCCTATGAGAGAAGAAATTCCTCCTCAGCTCTGTCTACAATGGGCAACTCCTTATTCTAAGGCTACGTCCTCTGGCCCCAGACTTTCTCACAAAGGGAAATGATCTCTCCACATCTACTCTGTCAAGTCCCTGAACAATTTTGCATGTTTCAATAAGGTCATCTATCATTCTTTTAAACTCCAATGAGTACAGGCCCATCTGCATAGTCTCGTCTCATAAGACAGTTGCTCCATGCACAATCTTAGTGACATTTCTGTAGACTGCCTCTAATGTCAGTATTGCTGATAGTGTCGAGGAAGTAGGAAGACTGCAGAAGGACTTGTACAGGCTAGGAGAGTGGGTAAAGAAGTGGCAGATGGAGTACAGAAAAGACAAAGAATAGCTGATGTCAGAAATCACACAATCAGAAATTTTGGAAAAACTCAGCAAGTCTGGCAGCACCGGTGGAGAAAAAGCAGTGTTAACATTTTGGGTCCAGTGACCTTCCTTCAGAATTGATATTAGCTGGAAAATGCTTAATATGTATGGTCAAGATGGGGGAAGGAGGAAGGATTGGAATATGGAATAAGGAGTGGAAGTGAAAAGGATTGGAAGGATGGAATACAATCTGGGAAAGTATGAGATGATGCACTCTGGTAGGGAGGATAAAAGCATAGGTTGTTTTCTAATTGGGAAAAAGACATTGGAAATCTGAAGGACAAAGGGACTCAGGAGTCCTGATTTTCTAAAAATTAACATACAAAATTGAATGATAGTTAGGGAGGCAAATGCAATGTTAGCATTCATCTCGAGAGGCTAGAATACAAGAGCAGAGATGTTTTACTGAGGCTGTAAAAGGCACTGGCCAGACTGCATTTGAAATATTGTGAGTAGTTTTGGGTCCTATAGCCAAGAAAGGATGAGCTGGTCTTGGAAGAGGTTCAGAGGGATTTGCAAGAAAGATTTTAGGATGAAGGACTTGCCATTTGAGGAACAATTCAAGACTCTGGGTCTGGTAGGTGGAGTTTAGAAGAATGAGGGGACCTGATTGAACCTTACAAAGTACTGAGCGGCCTGAATAGAGTGGACATGGAGACTAGGACCTAAGGGCACATTCTCAGAGTGAATGGGACAGCCCTTTCAAGCTGAGATGAGAAAGAATTTCTTCATCCAGAAAGTGATGAATCTGTAGAACTCATTGTTGCACAAGGGTGTGGAGGTCAAGTCACTGAGTGTACGTAAGATAGCGGTAAGTTTCTGATTAGTAAGGGGATTAAAGATTGCAGGAGAAAGCAGGAGAGCAGGGGTGAGAAACACAGCAGCCATAATTGAATGGTGGAGCACACTTGATACCCTGAATGGTCTAATTCTGTTTCTATATCTATGATCTTATAGTATATCTTTTCTTAGAGAAGGGGACAAAAACTGTTGACAGCTGTGGTCTGACTAGGGCCTTGTTAGTTTTAGCAAAACTTCCCTGTTTTTATTTTCCGATCCCTTTGAAATAAAAGACAACATTCCATTTGGCTTCCCTCTTTTCTACTGTGCTTAGATGGGAGCTTTTCATGATTCCTGAACAAGTTCCCCAAATCCCTCTATGCTGCAGCTTTCTACAGTCTTTCTCCATTTACATATTATTCAACTCCTCTATTCTTCCTGCCAACATTTACACACATTATATTACATCTGCTGATTTTTCCCACTCATTTAACCTGTCTATATGCCTCTGTAGGCCCAAGGAGCTATTTTCAATACCTTCCTTCACAACTATTTTTATATCATTCACAAACTTCACGATATGGTGTTCACTTCCCTCTTTCAAGTTATTATTGTATTGCAAATAATTGTGACCCCAGCCCTGATCCCTGTAAGAAGTACTCGAGAAATGAATGGGGATAAAGCCAATAATTTGATTGACCTGATAGTTTGCACTCTGGAATTTTAAAGGAAGTAATTGCAGAGATACTTCACTAGTTACAGGTAGCCACCCTGAAAATACTCCCTTTATCCTAACTTCTATCTCCTTTTAATTAACCAATCCTCTTACCCTACTTATGTATTACCCCCAACAAGATGTGTTCTTTTCTTATTAAATAGCTTCATTTGTGCACCTTATTTAAAGCCTTTTGGAAATCGAAATATATTACTTATGCTAGTTCCTTTTATCTATCCTGCTTATTACCTCCTCAAAGAGCCATAATAAATGTGTAGACTTGATTTCCTATTCATGAAGCTATGTTGAATCAGCTTCATAATG
Organism: Stegostoma tigrinum; assembly: GCF_030684315.1. NCBI lineage: Eukaryota > Metazoa > Chordata > Chondrichthyes > Orectolobiformes > Stegostomatidae > Stegostoma > Stegostoma tigrinum. The sequence goes on from NC_081384.1 coordinate 37,177,715, forward strand.
TGTTTCCAAATGTTCTGCTATGGATGGATTCTAATAATTAATAAACCTTTTTAATAGGTTCTTAACATTTTCCCAAATACCGATGTTAAGCTAATTGGCCCATAGTTACATGTTTGCAGTTGCTGTCACTTCTTGAGTAAAGGTATTATATTGGCAGTTTTCCAATCTTCTGGAACCTTCCTAGAATCTAAAGAGTTTTGGAAGTTTACTACCAGTGTAACCGCTGTCTCAGCAATAACTTCCTTTAAAATTCCAGGATGCAAACTACCAGATCAATCAACTTATCAGCTTTGGCCCCATTCATTTCTCTGGTACTTTTTCACTGTTGAAACTGTTCAGCCTCAGGGCAAACATTACTTGATTAATTTCTCTAGTTCTCTGGTTTCTCTTGGCAATTACACAATATTTTGTTTCTGCAAAATAAAGGCAATTAAGTGTTTTGTATTTCTGCTATTTATACTTTGAAGAGTCTGAATGGTTGACACCACACTATACATTTTAAAGAAAGTTGGAAGTTATGAATGAATGACAGTTTATATTTACCCTTTCTTTACACATCTATTGTCTCTATGGAGCCCCATAGCCTGGCATAGAAAGTTTGAGGGGCTATAGAGGGTTTGTAGGAGTACTTTGCCTGGCATGAAGGCATCAGTGACGTCATGGTGTGGTCCAGTGTCATTACTTGGCTTAGGGGATGTAGGGTCCATGTGGATGACACTGACCTTGGTGGGGTGGGGGGGCAAGAGGAATGTCAGTAGGCTCCATATTTTGTCATTTCTTGTTGCATCAAGGTACGCTGTTCCACGCATTATTTCTCAGGGTTCAGTCATTGGCATTATGCAAACCTCCTGGATGCTGAGAGCCCTCTTTTCTATGCCAGATTTGACTCAAAGTTGGCTGGATATTCCATTGACGCCTTGTACTACCCACAATGTTTTGAAAGAATTTACCAGTTAGACAATCTGACCATCCCTCATTCCCTTTACCAGTGCTGCAATCTGTTGACTCCACAAGAGATGTGAGCATTATTTAGCTTCGTAATAAAGGATAACAGGCAACTTGATTATTTCAGAATGCCCACACTTGTTTATGATTCAATTGTTAGTGTTACATTGCATCCTAATAAAGGATAACAGGCAATTTGATTATTTCAGAATGCCCACACTTGTTTACAATTCAATTGTTAGTGTTACATTGCACAGAATGTAAAGCAAGAGACAACCTTTCAGTCTAATATATCAGTGTGTAAGGTCCACAAAAACTGCCTCACATTCCATCTCAATTTCTCAACTTATCCTACTGTTCCTCACTTGTGCGTGATGTGGAGGTGCCAGTGTTGGACTGGGGTGAACAAGGTCAGAAGTCACGCAACACCAAGTTATAGTCCAACAGGTTTGTTTGAAAACACAAGCTTTCAGAGTCTCGCTCCTTCTTCAGATGTTAATAAGAGAGGTTGCAGAGTATATAAGTAAAAGTCCAAGGGGTCACCCCACTGATGAGAATGTATTACACAAACCTAAGATGCTGTTAAACCTTTAATCAGCTAGAAGGTTTTAATTGATTAATATGTATATGTAAATCCCCAAATTCCTCACAAGTCACTGTCCTGAGACAATGAAGGGTTTTTTCACTATAAAGGAAAGGTGACATTTTAGGTCAGACAATGCATGTTAGGTACAAGGCCTTGTCTAGAATTGGTTTTGTTTTGGTTTGGAGTCAAACTGGTTTTACTTCTAAAGTAGGAATTTATAAAACGCCACATTGACAGACTGTCTGTAAATTGTGTGCTTTTTGATCATGTGCCGTTCAAGAAGAACTCACCACTCAGCGGGCATTTGCTGACAGACCGGGATCACTTGCGCTCGTGCCATCTTTAAAAGCCCCTTGTGTAGCTGGTCAAGCACTGCGACTGTGAAGCTGGCCTGTACAGTTCCTGTCACTTGCTCAGGCAGAGGGGGAATTGGTGCCCACTTTGTACGCAGGGACCTGTATCTCCTGGTGGATACACTGATGCAGACACAGGAACATCTCTCTCCTCCAGGATCAGCAGTAGAGGCATGACACTAGACCATGCCAGCCTCATCCATGGTTTCCATCCACATATGTGCAGTCTCAGCCAACTAGAGGAATGTCCTGCAATGTAGGAGAAAGATTAACTACCTCTCCACTTCATTAATGTAAGAGCAAATGTCTTCTCTTTGATACCTCACTCTGTCTCTGCTCCTGTACCCACCTCCCACCAAGGATCATGCTTTGTCACTCTCACTGTTGCCTGCCTCCCTCCACTCACTCTCACCCATCCCGACCCTCGACAGCACTAACCATGCACATCCTCTGCAGTGCCTACCCACTCAGTTGGGGCATTTTTCTTCCTACTCTGAAAGGAACTCCAGAGCCAGCCACTTTCATTTCCCTTGATAACTGTGAATCTCATATTCCAGGAGGAAAACAGCACTCAATAGGGCAGGAAGGGTTCAGATGTCTAACATTCAGCTCCTCACCTTCTGAATGGACAGCATCCTGACTGTGACAGCTCTGAACAGCTGGCTGAGCAGGTCCAAGCCCCTGGATTCTGCTCATCAGAGTCTGCCTTTAACTTACTGCGCTGGGACTGTCTGAGCAAAGACTATTTCCCATGATTTGATTGAGGCCTGCTGGCAACCAGGACATGCTTCCCAGCTTTGTGTCTGCACTAAATGGCAAAACAGAGCAGCAGTAATATGATAGATAATGGGAACTACAGATGCTGGAGAATCTGAGATAACCAAGTGTGGTGCTGGATGAACACAGCAGGTCAAGCAGCATCTTAGGAGCACAAATATGAGCCTTTATATTGGACTGAGGAGGCAATGAGCATAAAGACAAAGCAGGGATGCTGTGAGCATCTAAGCAGGCTCAGAGTGCATGAATGCAATGATAGCAAGTGAACCTAATCCTATTGCAGCCCAGAGATACAGTCTGGTCTAGTCGGTCAGTTGGGTATGAGTCCCTGAGCAACCAGTGTCCTTGCTACAGCATTACATGAGAATTACCAGGGCATCTTGAAGTGCAGCATTGATGGGCAGGAGTATCCTGGAAATGGATTGAAGATGTACCAAGAGGTTTCATCAAGTCTGGCACATAGTTGGTTGCCAATGCCCCCGATGAATGAGTTGTAGCTGGGTGCTCATGAAGTGTGCCTGGAGACTTTAGGCCCTGATGCCCAACATGGAGGTCCTTTGGAGCAAGCAGTTACTATGAAGTGGCCAGCTACCTGCTTTGATTTCCATGTTGAGATTTCTCGATGTTGGTACTGATGGCTGTGTTTAGTGAGATGCAGAGTTGAATATTAATAAGGTGAGTTGGGCTCTTGATAAGGTCTTTAAGAAGCAATAACCTGCTTTAATTGACAACCCACATTGCCTAGTGAGAAATTTACTAAGCTGTTTGTTAACTACGTAAAAGATGCAGTAAGATGCTCCCAGTAAGATTAGCCTCACCTGGATTTCACTTCTGATTCTGCCGCCAATCATGAAATTAGCTCACATTCCTCAGAGCCCTATAAGATTTCACCTCATGTTCTTGAGGGGTGGAAATCTGTCATCCTGTTCTGCCCTATGTGGGACTGTATATACATAGAAGGGTGGTCAACACTTAACTGCCGTCTGTGTTGGTCTCTAAACTACTGCAGAATCAAAACGAAGGAATGAAACTGGGTGCAAAACTTGGCATCAATCTGGGTAGTGGAAACACCAATGCCAACTCAGACCTGCCAACCCTGCAATTTTCCCCTTAAGAACACCTGGGGAAATTGCCAACATTGGGAGAGCTGTCTCACAAACAGTCAAGCAATAACCTCAAATAGAGACACTTAGGAAATCGTAACTTACACACATTGACCCAGAACTCATTGTGTCAGAAGGCTGCGGAGGCCAAATCATTGTGTGTATTTAAGACGGGGATAGATGACTCTTGATTGGTAACAGGATCAAAGGTTACAGGGAGAAGGCAGGAGAATGGAGTTGCAAAACATATTGGCCATGATTGAATGACAGAGCGGACTTGATGGGCCAAATGGCCTAATTCTGTTCCTCTATCTTATGGTCTACACCACCATCACCATGCTTGGCAGGCCAGGGGCAGCAGGCTTAGTGATACTGCGATATACAGCAAGGAGGGATCTGCCTCAGGAGCCTTTAGTATTGACAGCGATCCCCTTGAAGCCTCATGTTATCAGGTCAAATGTAAGCAAAGAAGATTCCTGCTGATTATCATGAACCATTCACCACCCATTCCCAGAGGAGGAGGCTCCACAAACATTTGCAACAATCTTGAAAGATGGTTGTGACTGTTGGAGGTCATTCATTTCAGCTCCAGGACATCTCTGCAGGAGTTCCTCAGGGTACTGCCCTCGGCCCAACCACCTTCAGCTGCTTCATCAATGACCTTCCCTCCACCATTAGGTCAGAAGTGGGGATTTGCATAACCACTGCACAGTAACAATATGAAATAACTATTGTTTATGTATTTGAGATGCTTTGTTTTTCCAGGTTAATTTGAGGTTGACCAGACACTTTTCAGGTCCAGAAGGGGTTGGCCCACTTGTGAGTTTACACAATAGTGGACAAGCACTTATCTGATTGGGATAACCATCATTTCCAAGGTTAGTTTGTGTTGCTCTCTCGTAAAGGTTCAAGATGAACAAATGGCTGAGGCCCGATTTGCAGTGCTGCTGATAAACCTGGTCTCTCAGTACATGGAGTGATACAAATCCTAACCTGTATGCTGGCCAGTGAATGCTGGCTTGTGGTCTACACAAGTGGAGAAACTATTGTGTCTATTAATCGTTCCCTGTTGCATCGTTCACAGCAGCTCCTTGGTCAACGAGAGTCGACTTGCAATGAACCAGTGACCTTTTCCCCTTTGTATAAATTAATGTGGGTATTTGAAATTTGGCATTTTTGCGTTTGCCCTGATGAATGCACTTGGAAAGGTTCAGTCTCATGTCTGTCCTATAAGCAATGGAATGACTGGAATGGATTCTAAGATGTCTTAGGTCTAGGTACTACCAAAAGCCCACCAGATGGAAAAAGAATGGGATAGCTGATTATATCAGCTCCTGTCTGAGAGATTTAGATTTCAAATTAAAATTACAAAATGACACTAGATGAAACTAGCCATTGCCTTCATTTCAATTATTAAGTTTTCCACAATTAATCTGTGCAGATTGAAGAAGATATTAGATAGTAGCAAGTAAACAGTATACATCTTTATAGTCCTGTTCTTTCTGGTTTGATTATCATTGAATCCTTTCTGGTAGGTTCTTTTGTAACCTCCCCCCACCCCTCTTTAATAAAGGCCAATTGTCCTTTTGAATTTTTAAAAGCTGGTAGATGTGCGACAGATGTTGACATTGAGTGCTCTGCACAATTTTGTAATGGTCCCATTCAGCTATTATACTAACAGCTTCTAATTGTTTTAATGTAATGCCTGTTGACATCCTTTAAGCACAGATGGGACATTGAAGATAACTGGTCTGCAAAGATAAATGCAGTGTGTTACAGATGCTCATTTTGATTTCACTTTGTTATTGGATTTAAACAATTGCCTGGCTGAAACAAATCCATCTGCTGGGCTCCCCAACTGATTTTTTGAGGTGAGCACTCACGGTAAATATTACCTGAACATTCCCCTCTGCTACTCTCCATCCCGACTCCACATCGCTGCTCCTTCACAGTTATTGGTTCACAATTTGAATCATGTTTCAGTAGCTTTTGCATTTCAGATTAAGAGCCATCCTGTACAACTTTCCTACATTCCCTTCCTCCAAGAACCATAGTAGTTTGTGTCTCTCATCATCCATGCATCCTTCTCCGCTTCCACCTTCCATCATTTCTGACTCCAGCACGTACTTTATTTTTTCTGCTTTTGTCAAGGATTAACTTCTTCCTTTGACCCAATGGATAGAATCTCACAAGGTCCCACATGCACGTAGGCTATAGTGAGGTGCATGGTGGAGTTGAGAGAGAAGCCTGGCAAGGCCTGTAATGATATCAAGATCAACTCACCCCATTGTTAACACTTTTCACTAGCAGTGTGGAGCTGGTTACTAATTGATGGTGATTAATACTCTGTGTTATCAGCCCGAATCACTTCATTAATACCCCCATTGTGATCGTATCAAACTCACTAAGCAAAATAGCCATTGGGAACACTCAACATGAAAACCAGAACGAGTTCCTGAATGGTCCAAATCCTTGGAATGACTTCCACTTGGTCCACAGCCATATCGCAGAGCAGGACATCATCCCCGCCAGCAGCACCATCTGTACAAGCCCTCCCACCACAGACCCAGCTCCCAGCTTTCAGGGAGTTATCGCCATCACTTGGCCATGCACTGTCAGTGCATGCTGCGAGTTCAGACTTACTGAGCATGGCACAGTGCTAACCAACAGTGCAAGGTTGCATCGGACAGAGTTAACCCATAGGGACAGGCATGCTGTGGATCAGGTTGTCTACATGAGTTGCTCCTTTGCTGTCACAGCATGCATTGACTTAGTGCCTACAGATATGCCTGCAACATTGTGTTGCCTTGCCCAGCCATGCCTTTCATCACTAATTAGTGCAGGCACACAGCCTGGTAAATGGCCAGATTGTGAATAAGTGCTCAGAAGTGCTCAGTCATGGGTACATACGCCTCTGCCACAATGTGGCCACAGCGAGTAGTGGGACATTCTGAACATTTTCGGGGAGTATTCCATGTGGGAACTGCTCAGTCACATGGGGTGGGGGCGTGGGGTGGGGGGAGCAAGGGGAGCATGGTTAGCCAAGGGCAGCCTCCCATACCAGCCCTGGCCTTTGGCCGTGGCCAGGTGTCTTGTTGGCATTGTGTTGCAGATGGGTACGTGCCTCCGTAACCCAGGGATCCAGTCATCCCAGTGTTTTGACTTCATAGGTGCCATAGGGATGGAGCTCTGCTGCAGCCAGGGATATATGTGTCTATCAGCCAAGTTTCTGGGCTGGTGAGGGCCACTATCACTTTGTCATGTCGTTTCTCATGATAGAGAGTAACCTGGGGGCACAGGCTGGTAGGCACATGAGGAAGGGTGAACCCCGTGGGCTTGATGGAATGGGCAACTTGAATGGAGAATGTGATGTTGGTGGGGCATATCAGGGGGACATTAATCCTGAGATGGCAAGCCATTGGCAGAGGACCGCTCACTCTATCTCCAACCCTGAAGCACAGACTGAGTGAGTGATGTTTGAGCAGGGTGGCTGTGAAGGGACCCACAATGGGGGGGGAAAGTGAGCTGATGTGTGTATGAAGGGAGGGGAGGTGATAGATTCCCATGGGAACAGCATTGCCCGTGAGCACATGATACGCGGGTGACACAGACTGCCCCATTGGTCAGCTACCGCATTGACTCTCTCTGTGTGTTGTGCCTCCATAGCACTAACACAGCTGAGGCACTGCCTAAAATCACAAGTACATGCCAGCTGAACAGGAGGTAAAGTAGAAGCAAGGAGTCTAAGATGCTATAGCGAGCCAAAGCCATGTATACACATTAACACCCCTGCTAGACCAACCACTGGAGGCTTTGAGTCATAGGGATAGGCTGGGAAATTTTTTCACTGGAGTCTAGGACTTTAGAGGTAACCACCCCCCACACCCCATGTGACTGAGCAGTTCCCACATGGAATACTCAGCCGAAAATGTTCCCAATGTCCCACAACTTGCTGTGGCCACATTAGTATAAAATCATGAGGGATGTAGATAAGGTGGATAGTAAAGGTCTTTTTCCTAGGATGGAGGAGTTCAAAACTGGGGGGCGTATTTTTAAAGTGAGCGGAGAAAGACTTAACATTGACCTGAGGGGCAATTTTTTCGCAGAGGGTGGTTTGTGTGTGGACTCAACTGCCAGCGGAAGTAGTTGATGTGGGTACAATTACAACATTTAAAGGACATTTGGAAAGACAGGTACATGAAGAGGAAAGGTTTAGAGGGATATGGGCCAAACACAAGTAAGTGGGATAACAATGTGTGGAGCTGGATGAACACAGCACACCAAGCAGCATCATAGGAGCACAAAAGCTGACGTTTCGGACCTAGACCCTGCACCAGGAAGACAAGTAGGATTAGTTTAGTCTGGGAAATGTAGTTTGCTTGGACTGGTTGGACCAAAGTGTCTGCTTCCATGCTGTATGTCTCTATGACACCATGACGTTGTGCCTTATTACTGCCCAAAGAATGATGCCCTGACGGGAAACTGTTGAGGATCTCCTCCTCTGGATGGCACCACCTTGCCTCCATGTGGGGAGGGGCTACCAGGACTAGGATCGAGAATCACTGCCCAGACTCTCTGTCTCTCAGCCTGTTCATTAGCACTCCACCCTGTTATGGGGCGTTATGTATGATGATGTAAAGGGAGTGAATGAAGAAGATGCAAATAGTCGGCACAGCGGATAGTGATTATATGCGTGGGGCCAACGTGTGGAGATTGTCTCAGGGCTCAGCACGCAACATTTTTATTTTCATCTGAGCAGACCTCCGAGGACCATGTATGACAGTGCGCACGTGCTCGCGCGCGCGCGTGTGTGTGTGTGTGTGTGTGTGTGTGGTGCTTGTATGTGTGTGTGCGTGCGCGCGTATGTGTGCACATGTGTGTGTGTGTGCGCATGTGTGTGTGCTCGTGTGTGTGTGCGTGTGTGTGGTAGAAGTAGAAGCACGCAACATTTCCATTTTCATCTGAGTAGACCTCTGAGGACCATGTATGACAGCGTGTGCGTGTGTGTGTGTGTGTCTGCGTGTGTGTGGTGCAGGGTTTGTGAAAACGAGGATCAGTCGAGTGAAAGTGTTGTGTGCAACAGCGGGGTTGTCAGTAGCTTATGGAAGGCAGATGCAGGGGAAGAGATGGCCTAGTGGTATTATCACAGGATTGTTAACCCAGAGACCCAAGTAATGTTCTGGAAATTCAGTTTTGAACCACACCACGGCAGATGATAGAATCTGGATTCAATTAAAAACAAAGAGGAATTAAGAGTCTAATGATGGTGTGAATCTATTGTTGATTGTCACGAAATACCCATCTGGTTCCTTTAGGGAAGGGAACTCGCAACCCTTACCTGGCCAGGCCAACATGTGACTCCAGGCCCATAGTGATGTGGTTGACTGGCAATAGATGCTATTACCCAGAGATGACCCATCCCTTGAGTGAAGAAAACAGGTGCCAAGGATGAAATGAATATGTGGTGGTAAAGGGTATGCCACTTACCCTGGCAGAGTAGAGAATGTCACTACTCTTTATTCTGCACTACTGCCCAGTCCTCCACCCCCTGAATATGGTCCTGACCTGAGTGATGATCTCTAACTGGGCATCATCTATGGCACTCTTCTGATGGTCCTCCAGAAAGAGATCACCTCTTCACAGCACCACACTGTTCACCAGGTCCTTCACAGAGAAACACGATGCCAAACTTCCCTTCTTCCCCATCCTTCTGCACTGCTGCCAGGGCTGAGATGCCAACACTTCTCCACTTGAGTAACAGGCTTGTGAGGATGGCTTGGACACAAGGCATGATGCATCCACACAGCCGGGAGTGCAGTGGGCTCAATTAGATTCAGCCTCATAATGAGAATCACTTCACCAAATTCAACACCACTCACACTTAGCCCCCGAAAACCGTCAGGTCCAGCCCTATCTTCTCCTGATCAGCCTCACACCAGCAACTTTTCTATACTTCCATTTCCTTCCTTTACTTTTCTGTCTCCAACTATGGGGACAGGCTGTTGACAAATTTTTCATTAAGCACATGGACCTCATAAATGGCCTTAACACAATCAAATTCAACACCTCCGAAAATATAATTTCCATTCATATTCAGCAACAGTGGCAGTAAAGGTGTTGGAATACCATTGAATCCTTACACTACAGAAAGAGGCCAGTCAGCACCGACCCACTAAAAAGTATCCCACCTAGAGCTACTCCATTTCCTTAACCCCACATTGCCCATGGCTAGTCCACAAAACCTACACACTGGGCAATTTAGCATGGCCAACCCAGCTAACCTGCGTGCCTTTTGACAGTGGGAGGATACAGATAGTTACTGAGACCGGAATCGAATCCAGGTCCCCAGAGCTGTAAGGCAGCAGTGCTGACCACTGAGACACTATGCCATCCCTTAAGGGTGTCCTGGAATCTGCAGCAGTCATGCTTGATGCTGAAAACTCTCCCAACCGAGGCAAGAGTGAATATGTGAAGAGCTAATGTAATCTTTGCTTTCTTAGTGGAACACTCCCATCGATAGATACATTTGACTAATTAAATTGCAATGTGGAACTTTGCTGCATTCCTGCTAAAAATATAGCAATTACTTGAGGATCTGCAGGGTGAAGCAAGGAAAGCTTGCAAGGAGCAGATAACATAAAGACTCGGAAGCAATATTACTCAGTCCCAGGATGAACATTGTGTTCCTGAGTTATGCACCAATGCTACAGGCAAGAAGCCTCGGGCACAGAGATTCCGCTTTGAGCTGGACCATTGTGTTTGGATCAATAGGCATGTCAAGGAATTGTTATCTCTCTGTCATTCCAGTACCAGTCTGATTTATCAATATCAAGTTTAATATTTTGTTGCGACACAGCTTGTGATATTTACCTCTGTGCGCTGAGCAACAAGCCACCTGCATCTTAATCATGGTGCTGCATTCAGTTTGTGCTAAAGGAAATTATTCAGCTGTAGGAGAAGATTTGTTTGACTTCATTATTATTCCGGTCCCCACCTTATGAGAGGACGTCTGAGGACTAGAGAATATTTACCTGCAGTATTAGTACATTGAATTGGAGTATCACACGTTAAAAAGACAGCCAAAGGCAAGGTTTGAGCTGTTTCAAAGCCTTTATCTTCTGCCTTCTTCCTCAAGCAATTATTTTCTTATTAGCTGAAAATGATCTGGAGATTGAGGACAGAATTTTAGTGGTCAAACATTGTTAAATTCATGAAAGAGCAGAATTCAGTCAGCTTCGATATTTTATGATCGTATCCTGGCTGATTAAAAAGGACAGGGGTTAGGGGAGTTAGGGAGAGCTGCCTTGTCAATGCCATGTGGAATTCAATTTGGAGGAGTGCCCACTCAGAAATCTGAAGCACAAAAGGACTTGAGAGTTCTCCTTCAGGACTCTATTAAGGTTAATATGCAGGCTCATTTGGCAGTTAGGAAGGCAAATGCAATGTTAATATTTATTTCAAGAGGGATAGAATACAAGAGCAGAGATGTACCGTTGAGGCTGTATAATGCTCTGGTTAGTCCACTTTGGAATACTGTGAGCACTTTTGGGCCCTGTATCTAAGGAAGGATGTGCTGGCCTTGGAGGAGGTCCACAGGAGGTGCACAAGAATGAGCCTGGGATAAAGATCTTGTCATATGAAGAGAAGTTGAGGATTCTGGGTCTGATCTCAATGGAATTTAGATGGGTGAGGGTGAGTCTTATTGAAACTTACAGAACATTGAGAGTGGATAGACTAGATGTAGACAAGATGTTTCCACTAGCAGGAGAGACTAGGACCCAAGGACACAACCTCAGAGAGAAGCGATGGTCCTTAGAATCAGGATGAAGGGGAATTTCTTCAGCCAGACGTTGGTGATACTTTGGAATTCATTGCTGCAGAAGGCTGTGGAGGCCAGGTCACTGAGTGTACTTAAGTCGAAGATAGATGGGTTCTTGACTTATAAAGGATCAAAGATTACAGGGAGAAGATAGGAGAAGGAGTTTGAGAAACATTATCAGCCAAGATCAAATGGTGGAACAGATTCAACAAGCTAAATGGCCTAATTTAGCTCCTATATCTTATGGTTTTATGTATGTGCCTGAACAAATTGGTCTTTGGTGTTTATCATAAACACGTAAACTGCCTGTTACTTCTCCTGAGGTTGGTCAGATACTTCACACAGCTGCATATCGAGCCACAGTGAGTGCTTAGCAATCTCATGAGGATCACTCTCATTGGAATCCGGTTTCAATAAAAGTCCTCACTTTATTTGTGTAGGCTACAGCCCAAATCCCTGTTTTAGGTGGACAAATCAGACACATATAAAGGAAGCTTAGCATCCTAGGAAGAATCTTGAAGGACCATGTTAGAGGCATTACCTCTAACCTCCAGGTTCAATTCCCACTTGTGCCAAAAGTCTGTCACATTTTGCCTGAAAAAGTCGGTCTAAAAAAAACTACGTGCTTCCTTGGGGTTCAGAAGATCACCGAGAAGAGAAAGAAAAGGTAAAACTGGTGAATGAAATGTATTGGTCAAACTTGTCTTTGTATACTTTGGAATGGAGAGATATACACTCACTTTGGGTGGAACGGTAGGTGAGTGATTAGCAGTGCTGTCCCACAGCACCTAGGGTCTGGGTTCATTTCCTGCCTCCAGCAACTGTTTGGAGTTTGCACATTGTCCCCATGTCTGCACAGGTTTCCTCCTGGTAATCCAGTTTCCTCCCATAGTCAAAAAAGATGAAAGTTATTTGGATTATCCATGCTAAATTGCCCATAGTGTCCAGGGATGTGCAGGCTAGATGGGTTCTCCATGTGAAATGTAGGTTTACAGGGAGAGGGTAAGGTGAAGGGTGTGGTGGAATGCGCGTCAGAGGCTCAGTGTGGATTTTATGGGGATTCTATGATTTCCAGGTGGTTCTGGTTTTTCCTCAAACTGACACTGATTGTATCTATTTTCACAGAAATGGGGTCTAGTCCCTCCTGTCTTGTCAGTGATGTTTTTGCTTTGCTTTTCAGATGGTTGAGAAGAATGCAGGAATTTTAGAGAATAATTTCTTGTCGTTTCAGTGCAAAATTCCTTCCCTAACCGCATTGTGAGTGCTCCAACATCATTTCTAAATGAAGGCTAGGGATGTGTAATAAATACTGGACCAGACAATGATGACTGCATCCTATCAATGCATACATTAAAGATAAATATTTCAGAATTGTAGTTTATGCAATAGCGAGAGCAGCAAAATTTGATATCCTTTGCTTTATGCACTCATGCGCTATGGGAACATGTGGGCTCTGGCTGGGCCTGCATTTATTGGCCATCTCTAGCTGCACTTGAGAAGCTGCTACTTTAAACTGCTGCAGTCCATTTTGTTGCCTACTATACTACTAGGGAAGGAGTCACAGGAATTTGATTGGGATACCGAAGGAATGGTAATATATTTCCAAGTCAGGATGGTGAGTAGCTTGGAGGGGTACTTCCAGGTGATGGTGGTCCCACGTATCTGCTGCCTTGGTTCTTCTTAGATGGTCAATGTCCAGGGTTTGGAAGGTGCCGTTGAATGGATTAGTAAGATCCCATTAAAAGCAATGGGAACATAACCAGCTAAGATATTATTGAAGAGAAATTCACCGGCTGTTCATTTTGTATTCTCATGGGGTCCTTTACTTCCTGTTTCAACTTCTCAATTAGTAGTAACGCTGCAATGTTTGTTAATCCGATGATTACACTGGTTAGTAAGTAGTGCAATCTTAAGCTTCTGCAGTCTAATCTTTTTCTTTCCAAGCCGTTTAGCTCAAATTATTTCTTAATTAGTTTCTTTCTCCTCTGGAAATGATATCTCTTGTGTTATAATTAAATTCCTTAATCAAACGTATTGAATAACTCTTCAATAAAAATCTCCTTTGAATTAACAGTGCTGCATTGAATTCAATTCACCATTGAATTAATAAGCTGCAATAGCACCAGCAAATTTAAATAATACAAAACAGTCAACAGGTTTAAAAGATTTTGTATTAGATCAGACACTGATTATTCATTCTTTTCATATTTCTGGCTTTCTCTGGGTAATAAACTTTTGGGAAAGAAATTTTTTCAACTTTTTCTGCCTTGTTTCTTGGGGTGGGGCTGTTTTTGGTTTTCTCTTTGGGGAAATAAAATGAAATGCACCCTTGAAGTGGACCATTCAGATAGGCTGAGGGCCTCTGGGGCCAGGAGCACTTAGCAGAAGCCATTATGAATTCACTGTAAGAATGCAGAGGGTTCCAGGAGGGCTTCCTGCAGTGAGATATGGGATCATTAATCCCTTTAGAGGCCTCTGGCAACTACAATGCAGATTGAGCCCTACCCCAGGCAATGTTTAAGAGACCCTGGTGCATCCTTTCCAACACATCTTCTGGAAGGCAAGTTGAAGTAAACAATCTTTTGTCTCACACACAAGTAAATCACTCACTGCTGCAAAATGTCGTAGGTGCTCAAAGTAAATGCTCTCGGCCAAATCACTGTCAGGGTCACCCTTTTATACAATATTGCACATGCAACACATTGGCTCACCCTTTCTTTTTAAATTTGGTTGATCCTCTTTTGATTTGCTAGGCACTGCTTCTTCGTGATGTGGAGGTGCCGGTAGTGAACTAGGATGGACAAGGTTATAGCCCAACAGGTTTATCTGAAATCACAAGCTTTTGGAGCGCTGCATCTTTGTTATCTGACTGTGACTTCCAACTGTTCTTGACCATGGAAAATACTTAAACCATTCTTCTCCCCTCAGGAAGGGGAGGACGTGATGCACAAATGATGTGATGGCTCAAAAGTGAAATCGGCTGATTGTAAACAAAGTTCATATTTTCATTTTCTTATGTGTGTTGCAGAACTTGCAGAGTTCCTATTATTCTGAATGTAATTTCACCTCTGCCAGCAGTAGCTTCTGCTCCTTCAGTCATGGTAACTGGTCTGGCAGGATAGTTACCTTGGCATTTATATCAAGACTTAATTTAACAGGGTGTCCACTGACATAAGCAAGTTCTGTGAATCCTGGATTTCTCCTATAAAGCCTGGGTTACCTTTTCCAAAGAAGATTTACGTACCATAAGAAGGTCTTTGCATGTGTAACTTCCTGCTTTTCTGCAGCTCTTTAATCATGTAATACATCTTAGTGTGGGATTTTGAGGCTATATCATATCTGAAGAACTGTTGCCTCGGTGAAGTTTAATCTTTCATTCTGTGTGGTCTGTTTCTGATTTTGAAACTGCTAGGAAGTATGAAATCATTGACTTCTTCTCAATGCACTAGTTAATCCTATTGTTAAGCTTTTAAAAATCTGGCATCAAAATATTGCTCGTAATCCAGTTCTGTAAGCTTGTGTACTTACATTCACAAATGCTGTTTTAAATACATACAAGATGATCAGAGGATTAGATAGGGTGGACGGTGAGAGTCTTTTTCCGAGGATGGTGACTTCAGCTTGTACAAGGGGGCATAGCTACAAATTGAGGGGCGATAGATTTAAGACAGATGTCAGAGGCAGGTTCTTTACTCAGAGAATAGTAAGGACATGGGACGCCCTGCCTGCCAATGTAGTTAACTCAACCACATTAGGGGCATTTTAATAGTCCTTGGATAAGCATATGGATAATGATGGGGTAGTGTAGGGGGAGGGGCTTAGATTAGTTCACAGGTCGGCGCAACATTGAGGGCCAAAGGGCCTGTTCTGCGCTGTATTGTTCTATGTTCTATGTTCTATGTTCTAAACTGAATGATTACAGATCTTTTTAGACTTTGTAACAGAGCATTTTACACTATTTTCTTTGGATGCCTTTTTTTAAAACTCTGAATTCCCATATTATTACTTTGATATCTTTTATAAAGCTTTAAGCGCATTACTGGTTGGCTGCATTAGTTTAAGAGATAACAAGGTGTGGTGCTGGATGAACACAGCAGGCCAAGCAGCATCTTAGGAGCAGGAAAACTGATGTTTAGTGTCTAGACCCTGTTGCATTCAATCATTAAAAATCTGTTTCTTTGTAGTATTGTATCTCTATACTCCATATTGGGTTTTCCCACCTTTTCCAGGCCTTTGTGTCACTTTTAACAATCAAATGTCAGTTCACCACATTTTCCTATCTTCAGCAGGAAGTTTCCTGTGTTCCTAAACACATCTTCACAAATTTTTAAATAACGTTCCCAGGGTGCAGACTTTATACATCTTCAAATCAAAATCTTCTCTTAACTATTGAGTCCAGGTGCTCCTAAATATTTAATTTTTCTTGACTTTCCTTCTTTTGCAAGATTATTTCAACGGATTTCTTTAAATTTTCTCATTTTCAGCTTAAATACATTCTGAGGCCATCTCAATACTCCAGGCCCTGGTATAAATTTCTGAGTGAGTGACTTGGAGGGTGATTTGCAGGGGGCGGTGTTCCCATGTATCTGCTGCCCTTGTCCTTCTAGATGAATGTGATTACGGGTTTGGAAGGTGCCATCCAAGGATCCATGGTGCATTTCTGCAGTGCACTCTGTAGATAATACACGCTAAGCTCCTGAGCATCAGTGATGGGTTGTTTGAATTAGCTCGCAAATACCAATTCTCCTTTGATTTTAATATATCTTGGGCCTATCTAGTGGTTAGTGGAATAAGATACACAACCAAAGTGTATTTGTAGAAGGGTGATATTCTTAGACCATATGAAGGTTTATTGAAGGTTTATGAGAACAATAAGTACAATTACATTTGATCAGCTATAATTATTGGGACCTTATGGAGTTTGCACAGGTTTATCTGCTCCCTCTAAAAGCTGGAATAGAATCCCCTGTCTCCACACAGAGATTGTGTGTGACATCATTAGAAGATTATTCAAAATTGATGCTCCATTTTAGAAACTAGCAAAAATGATGGTTCGTGAGAGTAATGTGGACCGAAATAGGTCAAGGAATTATGATTGGAGTTAAGAATTAAACTTTGAACAACAGCTTGTTTTAAGAGAGATCAAACACAGATTTTTTTTTATTGGGAACTGCCCTGGAAAGATGATGCAATTTTATTACTGATTTAAGGACAATGTAGAAAAATTGACATTGAGCTGTTGCTATGCTCAGTGTGGTAGCTGGTTGGATTGGCCTATCAAGGAAGGACATGTCCTGACTGGGATTTAGCAGGAGTTGGGATTTTTTTCGGAGACTCCTGGAGACATTGTGCTTGGCTTTGCTCTCTGTTTAATTTCTCTTCTGTCATTCTGTCAGGGATGGTGCAGTGGCTCAGTGGTTAGCACAGCAGCCTCACAGCACCAGGGACCTGGATTCAATTCCAGCCTCAGGCAACTCTGTGGTAATGGGAACTGCAGGTGCTGGAGAATCCAAGATATCAAAGTGTGAAGCTGGATGAACACAGCAGGCCAAGCAGCATCTCAGGAGCACAAAAGCTGACGTTTCGGGCCTAGACCCTTCATCAGAGAGGGGGATGGGGTGAGGGTTCTGGAATAAATAGGGAGAGAGGGGGAGGCGGACTCCCCACCTATACTCTCCTCTCCACCTATCTTCTTTTCTCTCCATCTTCGGTCCGCCTCCCCCTCTCTCCCCATTTATTCCAGAACCCTCACCCCATCCCCGTCTCTGATTATGGGCCTAGGCCCGAAACATCAGCTTTTGTGCTCCTGAGATGCTGCTTGGCCTGCTGTGTTCATTCAGCTTCACACTTTATTATCTCGGGCAACTCTCTGCAGAGTTTACACATTCTCCCCGTGTCTGTGTGGGTTTCCTTCGGGTGCTTTGGTTTCCTCTCACAGTCCAAACATGTCTAGGCTAGGTGGATTGGCCATGCTAAATTGCCATGCAGTGTTCAGGGATATGTAGATTGGATGGGTTATGGGAATGGGTCTGGGGATCAGAGTGGACTCGTTGGGCTGAGGGGCCTGTTTCCACAGTGTAGGGATTCTGTGAACCATAAGGTTAATTAATTAGTTTTCTCCTGTCAACCTCATCACAAAAGGACTCATTCATAAGTCCAATCAATGATAACTGCTGCAAAAACGATACATTTTGCCAAACCTTTTGTCTTTTACATTCATTCATTCTTATATTTGCAAGAATACAATGTAAAGGAAAATATGTTATATAATATGAAAGGAAAGCACTGATTGATGATGTTGTAGAACAGAGAATTCTACAGCTCAGGTCCATACTTCTTTGAAGTTTGTGTCACATGTAGACAGGGTGGGTAAAAAAGTGTTTAGCACACTTGCCTCTGTTGCTCAGTGCTTTGAATACAGGAGTTGCAGCATCATGTTGAGGTGGTACAGAATATTTGTGAGGCTTCTTCTGGAGAACTGTGTGCAATTCTAGTCCCCCTGCTATAGGAAGGGCATTTTGAAACTGGAGAGGGTTCAGAAGAGATTTACCAGGATGTTGCCAGGAATGGTGTGTTTGAGATATAAGGAGAGGCTGGATAAGCTGGGACTTTTCCACTGGAGCATAGGAGGTTAAAAGTTGACCCTTATAGAGGTTTATTATCTCATGAAGGGTCTAGATAAGGTGAATGGCAGGTGTCTTTTCCCTAGGGTGAAGTATTTCAAGACTAGGGGAAATATTTTAAGGTGACAGGAGAAAGATTTCAAAAAGAGTATGGAATGGCCTTCCAGAGGAAGTGGTGCATGTGGGTACAGTTAGAACATTTAAAAGGCATTTGGATAAGTACGTGAATAAGAAATATTTGGAGGAATATGGGCCAGGAACTGGCGGTTGGGAATAGTTTAGTTTTTGATTATATTCGGCATGGACTGGTTGGACCAAAGGGTCTGTTTCTGTGCTGTGTGATTGTATGGTGAAAACCTGTCCATCTCCTCTCACACCTATCCTCCTCACCTACCTCACTGATCAATCCCCACCACTCTCTACTTGCATTCACCTATCACCATCCCACCTGCCTTCCCCAGCCCCGCTCCTCCTCTCTATTTATTTCTGAGCTCCTTACCCCCTCCCCATTTCTGAAGAAGGATTCCAACCCAAAGCAACAACTTTCCTGCTCCTCTGATGCTGGCTGGCCTGCTGTGTTTCTCCAGCTTCACACTGTGTTGTTTCGGACTCCAGCATCTACAGTTTTTGTTATCTCTCATGGTGAAAATTGTACGCTGATTAGTATAGGTGTTGTGGTGGAGAATGCACAAGTTAATGACAATTCATAGTTAACTTCCAGGCTATGTATAAATTTTAATTAAATTTAAGAGGTTAATTGCCTCTGATTGGTTAAGGCATTACCCTGACAAATGAACCAGTGAATGGCTGTCACCTATGTCGTAAAATTTTAACAGTGCCGTGCACAAGTGTATTCTTTCTGTCTGCAAAGAACAGCGGCGTGTGCATTAATGTATGCAGATTGTGTACATTATGGTCACACAAGTACCCAACACTTCAAGCCTGACTGCAAATCCTAAATTAGTTATTAGTCTAGTTCTTTGCGCATGCAGGATTATCCAGGGAATATTATCTGATTGTGGAATCACATCCAACATCAGACATTGTGTTGCAAGATTTGCAAGAGTGGGCTAGTTGGTTACAGACGGTACCTTGCTTGTTGCAAACAGCCTGAAAAAAAAGTGCTGTTTGATATGACCTGTCCGTGTTTGGGACATAGAGTCTATACCCAGAATCACACCGGCACTGAGACTCATTCCTGTAACAGGCAAATTGTCTGTTCAGTTGACAGTGGCTTCCTGTTTCCAGTGGTTACCACTTGCATTGGGTTCTGCATATTAGCAGCATGAAACAGCCATCATCAACCCCTGTTATTCAAATGTTTGAGATACATTGAATGCCTAAATTGAACCTGCCTCCCCCACATTTCAATGCAACACATTCCAGATCCTAATGACTCACTGAGTGAAAAAGTTTTAACTCACATCACCTTTGCTTCGTACTGAATCACGTCTGTGATGGCCTGGATTATTCATACACTTTCCTACGTTTATGGTAGTAAAATGATGGAAGAGTTTAAGAAGACACTATAACTAAGGTGACAGGGTAATTTGAAGGGATTGAGAAGATGATAGTGTGTTTTGTTTTTCTTCTGATGGGAGGTTTCCCTTAAACATTTTTCTTATTGACAGCATGCACGGTGTGCAGAAATCAAAGACAGAAGAAGTGTGAGTCAGAAACAAAAATAGAAATTGCTGGAAAAGCTCAACAGGTCTGGCACCATCTGTGGTGAGAAATCAGAATTAACATTTCAGGTGAAGTGATCCTTCTTCAGAACTGATTCCTCTTCAGAGATGCTGCTAGAACTTCTGAGGTTGTCCACCAATTTCTATTTTTGCTTCTGATTTATAGCATCCGTGGTTCTTTCAGTTTTTATGAAGTGTGAGTCAGATTCAAAGTGCTGGGCTGAGTGGGCTTTATGAATTATCATGTATGTGAACACTCTCAGTACAGTCTTCAATTGTGATGACCCACAAAGATCTTATGTGTAATCACTTTGAAATTATGAAGAGCAACGTCTCAAAATAAACCACATCCTGCCTTGTAACCATTTGCATTTGAATACAGTAACAAGATAAACTAGAATGTGATAGGTTCAAATTCCAAAACATTGGAATTTAATCAAGGAACAACACTCAAGGAGCTGTATGATGCATGGAGTTCTTCATTCTAGAGTATATCTAGTTCACACAGAGATCCCATTCTTTCAGGGATATTGCCTTCTCTAGTGATAATGGGAACTGCAGATGCTGGAGAATCCAAGATAATAAAGTGTGAAGCTGGATGAACACAGCAGGCCAAGCAGCATCTCTGGAGCACAAAAGCTGATGTTTCGGGCCTAGACCCTTCATCAGAGAGGGGAATGGGGTGAGGGTCTGGAATAAATAGGGAGAAAGGAGGAGGCAGACTGAAGATGGAGAGAAAAGAAGATGGGTGGACAGGTTAGGGAGGCAGATCAATGTGCAGTCAATGTGGACTTCACCAGCTTCAAAATCTCCCCTTCCCCCACCGCATCCCAAAACCAGCCCAGTTCGTCCCCTCCCCCCACTGCACCACACAACCAGCCCAGCACTTCCCCTCCCCCCACTGCATCCCAAAACCAGCCCAGCCTGTCTCTGCCTTCCTAACCTGTTCTTCCTCTCACCCATCCCTTCCTCCCACCCCAACCTGCACCTCCATCTCCTACGTACTAACCTCATCCCACCTCCTTGACCTGTCCGTCTTCCCTGGACTGACCTATCCCCTCCCTACCTCCCCACCTACACTCTCCTCTCCACCTATCTTCTTTTTTCTCCATCTTCGGTCCGCCTCCCCCTCTCTCCCTATTTATTCCAGAACCCTCATCCCATCCCCTTCTCTGATGAAGGGTCTAGACCCGAAACGTCAGCTTTTGTGCTCCTGAGATGCTGCTTAGCCTGCTGTGTTCATCCAGCTCCACACTTTATTATCTTGCCTTCTCTCGTGTCATCTTTGACACCACTATCATTTATATAAAATCAATAATATGCAGCGATCTTCATGGTGTTAGTGGTGAATGAGAAAGAGCAGAAGAAGTGTCACAAAGACTGAATCAATGGCTCTCACACTGTTACCAGAATGCATAATTGCATTTGAAATAATTTCCTTGGCAACACAGTGCATTGAAATTGTCCCCCACTTTCATAACCATCATTCACAAGCTGAGTGACAGGCATGCTTAACAATCCAACTGCTTGTTTACTGCTTTCCTAATAAATTATAATCATACTAAAATAAAATCTAGTCACAGGTAGACCATCTGTTAGCTGTGAGCATCAGTTTAGTTCCAAATTAGCTGTTGATGATATTCTTCAGGATTCACATATCATGTTTGGATTACATTGACGAGTCATGGCTTTAGTTGCAACCATTTTTGTTTTTCTGCTTTTATCTTCTCGTATTTTTTTTGCTGGACTGTTTGCCCCTTGGGCTGAGGCTGGCAGTGAACAGAATGTTCCCTTACTTTTAGTCCAACTGGTGATGGTATTAAATTTGTTTTGGCTCAGGTTGCAGCCAAGCCTGAAGGGAGATTTGAGGGAAAATATTCACTTATGCTGAATCTCACAAACTTAATAGATTCACAAAAGGATGCCATTCATGTGTGCTTTGGTTCTCTGCACAAGCTAATCCCAACTCCCTAACATTTTTTCTCTGTCCTGTGCTTTTACTCTCCATATTATCGTCTGACCCAGTTTGAAAGGCACGGCGGAAGCTGCTGCTTTCCCACTCTCAGGCATTGCATTCCAGACTCTACCCACTTGCTGAACAATCATTATTTTCCTCACGTTGCCTTACATTTAAAATAACTCCAAAAAAGTCAGCATCCCATCGCCAAGTGACCTTTTATTTACATGTGGAAAGCCCTTGACACTGAACCACCTTCTCAGATCCAGCTCTCAGAGTGAACAGAACCTTTGACATTCCTGTTTATATCTGTCAGCCAGGGGTCCGTGACTGGACCAGATTAACCCTCCCAATCAGGGAACTCAGATTCCATCTGGCTGGCCTCCTTAGAATCATGGCAATATTCCCATGGTATTCACCCTAAATCCTTTGATTCTTTGGCCAATGGGAACAGTTTCTTTCTATTTAGTGTTATCATTTTGAAAGCCTCTAACAGCTTTTCTTATTGGCTTCTGTTTGAAGCACTCAATGGCGGAACTAAGACAAGTTACAGTAATGACCACTACCCAATGGTACAAAAAATAATGGACAGGAAATAAACAGCTGGCCCATCAGTCCCAGTCTCTTCCTTTGGGTTAGAGGGAAACAGGTTCTTGGAGAATCTTTGCATTACAGAGAGTGAAGCAGTTTTTATTTTTATAACAGTGAATGTACTTGAAAAATCCTTCATTGGAAGATTCTGTAAGTTGTGAAAAGCACTATAGAAATGTAACTCTTTCCTTTGGAAGTGCCAAATGAGGAATGAAGCTTTTTATGATGTTTGGCTCATACCCAGGTGGCACCAGTGGAGGTGGGCTATGGGCAGCAGCCTTTCCAACTGCGTGGCAACATTGTGGCTTGGTCTTTCGCTGTGAAGAATGCTGTGGTCTTAACCTGATGGGAGATCCATGGACCCAGATTGACATGCGTCCATGATGCCAACACGATCTTATGTATTAGTTTTTTTTCATGCATTGGTATTCTCCTGAGAAGGATGGAAAGAGACAGAAATATAAATGCAATGTTTTGCTGCTTCAGTACACTTATGACTGTTTGTGGGGAATCAATCATGGAATCCCTTCCCAGTGCAAAAGAGGCTATTCGGCCCATCAAGTCTGCACCAACCCTCCTAAGAGCTTTTCGCCCTGATTTATCCATATAACCCTGCAACTCCCATGGCTAATCCACCTAGACCGCAAATCCTGGGACAGTGTGGAGAATTTGCCATGACCAATCCACCTAAGCGCACATCTTTGGACTGTGGAAGGAAATCGGAGCACCTGGAAGAAAGCCACATGGACATGGGAAGAATCAACAAATTCCGCACAACTTTGTAATGGAATTGAACTCAGATCCCTGGTACTGTGAGGTAGCATTGCTAACCACTGAGCCACTATGCTGCACCAATAAACACAGGAAAAGATCTAAGTTAATGAAGAAAATTATGTAACTATGTCTTAAAAATTTGGGTTTTCTAAAGACGATCTATGTCAATGAAGGGTTAAATTAGTTAGCAGAAAGTTTTCCATTTTTTGGTCCTTATGTTCCTGCTGCAATAAGAGGAGTATTTTGAAGACAGTGGCATAGTGGTAATGTCACAGGGTTAGCAATCCCAAACCCAGGCTAATGTTCTGGGGACATGGGCTCAAATCCCACCTTAGCAAATGCTGAATTTCAACCTCGGTAAAGATTCAGAATCTAATTGTAACCATTGGTTACTGCCCATGTGGCTCTCCAATTCCCCATTATTCCTGCCATTCCCAGCTGGTCTGGCCTAATCATGACGCCAAATCCGTGATAATATGGCCAACTCTCAAATGCTTTCTGTGTAATTAAGAATGGACATTGAATGCTGTCCTTTCCGGCAACACCAACGTGAATAAGAAAATTAACTGTAAATTCTGTTATAGTTTTACTGATTGTAACAACTTGCTTGTTAAATATTGCCCTGAGCATAATTGCAACTGAGTCCAACATAACCAAACTCACTGGACCTTTAGTAACTCAAGAGAAGAGACTGGAAATTCTGAAGCAAGTACTCAGCGCCTAACTCCCCAAGGCTTCTAGATTCTAAATGCATGACAGAGACTAGGGTAGGAGGAATACTCCCCATTGTCTGTGATAAATGCAACTGTATCAATACTCAACAGATACTGAACCATTGTGTAGTCAAGAGGTGACAAGATACAGCACTTGGGGGGAATGGGATCAAAGGTTACAGGGAAAAAGCAGGATTAGGCTATTGAGTTGGACAGTTAGCAATGATGGTGATGAATGACTGAGCAGGCTTGAAGGGCCAAATGGCCTCACCCTGCTCCTATCCTCTATGTCTCTATGTTTCTATATGGCAGGACAGTCAGTGCAATTGGCCTCCTATCCATCACATTAAACCTTCAGCCTGACCAGCACACCTCCAGCGCACTATCAATAGGATGCACCAGAGCAGCTTGTGGAGGTGTCTATTGCCAAACCTTTCAAACCCTGGGTCTCCACCATCTGGACAGCAGGACTGCTGGGAACAAATTCCACCCCCCATTTCATGCACTTTCCAACTTGAATATATCTCACTGTTCTTTCATCATTGTCAACTCAAAAATCTGCGGCACCTCCCACAGCGCTGTGGTTGTTCCTGCAATATAGATCACTCATTGTACACATACCCACGCCTGCAGCAGGCAGGAAGATGGCTCATCACCAGCTCCTTAACAAATCCTGCCCTTGCCAGAGGTGCCCATATTCCTAGTGAATGAGCTGTATTTATTTCAGTACATGCAGCTTGTGTTAAATTCAGTAGTGCTATCCAAGCTGAAAGTTATCCACGTCATTAATCAATGAATTTTGTAGGTAATTACTCTCTGCTAAACAAAACATTGAGTTAAATAATCAGGCTATCGGCAGTTAACTAGAAAAGATATTGTGTGGCACCAGCTCAGAGATGTCTCAATGAAAATGATCTTACGCGGAATTATATCAGCATGTATTAATGGAACTGCCACTCCTCCCTAATCTAGTGTGATCAAATCCATGGTGATCAAATCTGAAACTAGTAAGTATTTGGTTTTTAATGGACAACTTTGCTGTCTAGTGTTTTGCTGTATTTTGCTTCAAGTTTCCTCAGACTCATTTTTAAAGCTGCAATCAAAATTTGGCAATAATTAGCTTTGAAGTTGATCATCAGATGCTGAAAGCAGAGGGTGAAGTGATTCCTGTACCTACCCTCTTCCTGGGAATTACAACACGACTGCACTTAGAGGGCTTTGAGGCTGACACACTATCAGACCGGTTCCATGTCGATTTGATCTACTCTGTGACAATCTCTTGATACACTGGATGTAGCCCTGGCAGATCCTTCCATGTAAGTTAAAACAAGTTAAAGTAGATGCTGGAGATCTGAAATAAAAACAGGGCTGGAGAAACTCAACATGTCTGGCAGCATCTGTGGAGAGAGAAACAGATTTCATGTTTAAGGTGCAGCATGACTTTCTTTCAGACTTTAGAGTGGCAGCTTGAGGAAGAGAAATAGGGAGGAATTGAGGACCAATCCTTGGTGTTATCTAGAAGTGACTCTGCAGGTGATGGTGGAGAATCAAGGGTAGGCAATAATTTGACAATTAACAGTCCTCCCAGTCTGTGGATGGGATATGCATGAATGATTAATGTTTAGAAACTCTCTTTGTGACAGCACCATGGGAGCAGCTTCACATTATGAGTTGAGAGGTTTAATCAGAAAGTCCACGGGAAATTGGGGAAGGACATTTACCAAAAATGAGTAGAAAACCTAGTTCAGCAAACTTGAATACACTTTAACAAAAAGGCAGGCAAAAGCTGGGAGTAATATTAACCAAACATAGAGAACTAAACTCCAAAAATGTAACATGTGAAAGACACATTTAGCTCTTTACTGATAACAAAGCGTAGAACTGGATCAAGCAGATGTTCACCTGCACATCTGCCAATGTGGCATACTGCATCCGCTGTTCCCGTTGTGGCTTCCTCTACATCGGGGAAACCAAGTGGAGTCTTGGGGACCGCTTTGCAGAACACCTATGCTCGGTTCGCAATAAACAACTGCACCTCCCAGTCGCGAACCATTTTAACTCCCCCCCCCATTCCTTAGATGACATGTCCATCCTGGGCCTCCTGCAGTGCCACAACGATGCCACCCAAAGGTTGCAGGAACAGCAACTCATATTCTGCTTGGGAACCCTGCAGCCTAATGGTATCAATGTGGATTTCACAAGCTTCAAAATCTCCCCTCCCCCCACTGCATCCCAAAACCAGCCCAGCTCATCCCTGCCTCCCTAACCTGTCCTTCCTCTCACCTATCCCCTCCTCCCACATCTAGCTGCACCTCCAATTCCTACCTACTAACCTCATCCCATTCCCTTGGCCTGTCCATCCTCCCTGGGCTGACCTATCCCCTCCCTACCTCCCCACCTATACTCACCTTTACTGGCTCCATCCCCGCCCCTTTAACTTGTCTGTCTCCTCTCCACCTACCTTCTCCTCTATCCATCTTCGATCCACCTCCCCCTCTCTCCCTATTTATTTCAGAACCCCCTCCCCCTCCCCCATTTCTGAAGAAGGGCCTGGGCCCGAAACGTCAGCTTTTGTGGTCCTAAGATGCTTCTTAGCCTGCTGTGTTCATCCAGCTTTACACCTTGTTATCTCAGATTGTCCAGTATCAGTTGTTCCTACTATCTTTTATACAATTTTAGCTCTTTACTACTTTGGATGGAAGGTGTCTTGCTTTTTTGAATGAACAGCTGCATAGGTACTACACTTCCAATGTGTTCTGACTGATCTGGATGTAGAACTGCTACAAAATGTGTGATACACACGGTGTTGTGGGCTTGGAGGCCTTGCTGGTAAGAAACACAAAATCTAACGCTGACGTAGAGCCAGAGGAGATGCTGGTGGCACTCAGGAGAGAAGGTGCACAAAGAACATGGTGGAGAGGCTGGAGGCACTCATGAGGGAGTGACGTCTGCATCATGGTTCACGAAAAGGTCACAATGGAGATGCTGTCCGACAACAACATCCATAGGACCATAAGACATAGGAGCAGAAAGTAGGCCATTCAGCCCATCGAGTCTGCTCCACCATTCAATCATAGCTGATAAGTTTCTCAACCCCATTCTTCCGATTTCTCCTCATAGTCTTTGATCCCTTTAACAATCAGGAACATATCTACCTCTGTCTTAAATACTCAATGACCTGGCCTCTACAGCCTTCTGTGGCAATGAATTCTATAGATTCACCACTCTCGTTCCGAAGAAGTTTTTCCTTATCTCTGTTCCAAAGGGCCTTTCCTTTACTCTAAGACTATGCTCTCGAGTCCCAGTCCCTTCTGCTAGTAGAAACATCTTCTCAATGTCCACTTTTTCCAGGACATTCAGTATTCTGCACATTACAATTAGATACCCCCTCCTAAACTGCATCGATTATAGACCCAGAGTCCTCAAACGTTTCTCATATGTTAACACTTCCATTTCTCAGATCATTCTTGTGAACCTCATCAAGGCCTGCTCCATGGCTAGGACATCCTTCCTGAGATATGGGGGCCAAAATTGTTCATAATACTCTAAATATGGTCTGACCAGAGCTTGATAAAGGCTCAGAAATACACAGACAAAAACACCAGTTGCTGGAAAAGCTCAGCAGGTCTGGCAACATCTGTGAAGGAAAAAACAGAGTTAATGTTTCGGGTCCGGTGACCCTTCCTCAGAAATACATCCCTGCTTTTATGCTCTACAAATAAATGCCAACATTGTATTCGTCTTCCTAACTATTGGCTTAACCTGTAAATTTGCCTTAAGAGAATCCTGGACCAAAACTCCCAACCCCAGATTTCTGAATTTTCTCCCCATTTGGAAAATAGTCTATGCCTCTATTCTTTCTACCAAAGTACATGACCGCACACTTTCCCACATTGTATTCCGTCTGCCACTTCTTTGCCTGCTCTCCTAACCTGTCCAAACCCTTCTCCGGCCTCCCCACCTCCTCAATACTATCTCTCCCTCCACCTATCTTTGTATCATCTGCAAACTCAGCCAGAATGCCGTCAGTTCCTTCATCAAGATCATTAATGTACAAAGTGAAAAGTTGTGGTCCCAACACTGACCCTTGTGCAACATCACTAGTCATCAGCTGCCATCATGAGAAAGACCCTTTTATCCCCACTCTCTGCTTTCTGCCAGACAGTCAATCTTCTATCCATGCTAGCACCTTGCCTCTAGCACCAGGGGCCCTTATCTTACTCAGCAGCCTCCTGTGCAGTACCTTGTCAAAGGCCTTCTTGAAGAGCAGGTAGATAACATCCATTGACTCTCTGTGGCCTGACTAGCTTGTTATCTCCTCAAAGACTTCTAGCAGATTTGTCAGGCATGGCCTCCCCTTGATGAAACCATGCTGACTTTGCCTTATTTTACCATACACTTCCAAATATTCAGAAATCTCATCCTTCATAATGAACTCTAAAATCTTACCAATGTATGAGGTCAGGCTAATCAGCCTGTAATTTCCTGTCTTTTGCATTGCTCCCCATCTTAAACAGGGGTGTTACATAAGCAATTTTCCAGTTCTCTGGAATGCTCTTGATTTCAGTGACAGATCACCATTAATGCCTCCACTATCGCCTCAGCTATCTCCTTCAGAGCTCTGGGGTATAGTCCGTCTGGTCCAGGTGGTTAATCCATCTTCAGACCTTTCAATTTTTCTAGCATCTTCTCCTTGGTGATGGTCAACAACTTCACCTCTGACCTCCAGCTGTCCTCCCCCCACACCCGACCCCTGCCGCTAATCCACCAACTCTCTTGAAGTTTTGGGATATTACTTGTGCCTTCCACCATAAAGACTGCCACAAAGTATTTATTCAATTCCTCTGCCATTTCTTTGTTCCCCATTACCACTTCTTCAGCTTCATTTTCCGGCAGCCCAATGTCCACTTTTGCCTCCCTTTTGTTCTTTATATATCTAAATAAATTCTTGCAATCCTTTTTTCTGTTACTGGCTAGCTTACCCTCATATTTAATCTTCTCCCTCCTTATTTCTTCTTTCATTGTCCCCTGTTGGTCTTTGTAGGCTTCCCAATTCTCTGGTTTCCCACTGCCCTTCACTGCATTATATGCTTTCTCTTTTGCTTTTATACCATCCCTGACTTCCCTAGTCAGCCACTTTACCATGCTTCTTTTTCCCATGGATGAATTTTTGCTGCATCTCCTGAATTGCTCCCAGAAACTCTTACCATTGCTGTTCCACTGTCATTCCTGCCAGGCTCCTCTTTCAGTCAATTTTGCCCAGCTCCTCCCTCATACCTCTGTAGTTCCCTTTATTCAGTTGTAATACTGTTACCTTTTATTCCACCTTCTCCCTCTCAAATTGCAGAGTAAATTCTATTATATTATGGTCACTGTCTCCAAATGGTTCCTTCACGTTAAGCTCCCTTATCAAGTCTGCCTCATCGCACAACACTAAATCCAGAATTGCCTGTTCCCGAGTGGATTCCATCACAAGCTGTTTCAAAAAGTCATCAGATTCATCTGAGACATTCCACGAATCTCTTTTCTTGCAGTCCACCATTATGATTTTCCCAGTCCACCAGCATATTGAAATCCCCCCAGATCACTGTAACCTTGCTCTTCTTACACACCTTTTTCATCTCCTGGATTATCTTGCACCCCAAATCCTGACTACTATTTGGAGGCCTGTACATAACTCCTATTATGGTTCTTTTTTAACCTTTGTGTTTCCTCAACTCTACCCACACAGATTCTAGATCTAATACTACTTTGTTTCTTGCTACCGATTTAATTTCATTTCTTACTAATAAGGCAACCCCACCCTCTCTACCCAGCTGCCTTTGATAGGATGTATAGCCTTGGGTCTTTAGCTCCCGCTCCTGGTCCCCCTGCAGCCACGTCTTCATGATACCCACATCATACCTGTCAATTTCAAACGGCACCACAAGCTCATTTGCCTTATTTCATATACAGCGTGCGTTCAGATATAACACTTCCATCCATCCTTCGTCTCATTGCCATTTGTTTATCCAGTATGCTTGACGTTTGATTCTGAACCCCTTCTATACACTGCCCTATTGTGAATGCTGAAAACTTTGAACACCCAAGTTCTCCTTTCTTTCCACAGTTTTTATATTTTTCATGTAGTTGAATCCCCACAGACGACATTAACCTGCTGCTGTGTTTCTCATTTGGCATGATACTTCTGAGTTTTACCTTTCCCTAACCCCCTGCAGCTTTCCAGTTTAAAGCCCTGTTGACTACCCTATTTACCCTTTTTGCTAGAACACTGGTCCCAGCTCGGTTCAGATGGAAACCGTCCTAAAGTTACAGATCCCTCTAGTTCGAACACTGCCGCCAGTGCCCTGTGAAAAGGAACCCCTCTTTCCTGCACCAATCTTTTAGCCATGTGTTTACTTCCATTGTTCTCGTGTTCCTATGCCAATTAGGATGTGGCTTGTGTGGTAACCTGGAGATTATAACGCTTGCGGACCTGCTCTTTAATTTAGTTCCTAGTTCCTGATAACCCCTAAATGGGTCTTGTCTATGTTGTCTGTCCCAATGTGAACCACAACAATTGGATCCTCTAATATCCTTTCAAGTTAGTCAGATATGTCCTGCACCCTGGGCACCGGGCAGGTAACATACCATGCGAGACTCTCGATCCTGCTTACAAAGGATACTATCTATCCCCCGATTATAGAATCCCCTACAACTACCACTTGTCTTTTTATTCCCCCTTCTTGAATGGCCTCCCGTACCACTGTGCCATGGTCAGCTGAATCATCCTCCCTACAGACCTGTTCCTCATTCACACAGGGAGCAAGTACCGTGTACCTGATGGACGAGGTCAAGAGCTGAGGATCCTTAGTTTCAGACTCACTTTCAGTCACACCCTGCAGTCACTGGCCAATGACCAAATTTGTGGCATTTAATCTACAGGTGTGAATGCCTCCTCCTGAAAGAGCATCCAGGTACTTCTCCCCCTCCCGGATGTGCTGCAGCGTCTAAACCTCGGACTCCAGCTATCAACACTTGCTTTAGTTGTGATCACCGCAGCTCACCATGGGATCAGCCAGCTCCCACATCATACAGCTACAGCACAGCACCTGCCCAGCCATCTCTACTTAGATAATTACTTTATTCGTCAGGTAATCCCTGGTTTGTTTATTATTTATTAATTAATTCTGTGGGGTTTTTTTCAAATTTAGGATAGATTTCCTAGCCAAACAGATGAGGCCCCTCCTGTGGCGTCACCATTTTCAACTTGGTTTCAGTTCATCAGTGTGCTCTTCATTCTGACCCTGCTCCCTGGAAACAAAGCCACAAATCCCCAATGTTAGTTAGATTTATACTAACTGTGCTCCTGGAGCTCTTCCTTCTGCCTCCACTCTCCAGAAACAAGATCTGGGTAGTACTTGATCCCAAAGAAAAGAATCTTGTAAACCCGTAGCTGGCAGCATGCTGGAGAACCTTAGAGATGGCATTCAAGAGCTCTTTTCAGAAATAGTGATATGTACAGGTGGTCATGAGGATTGTGGTTACAGCTCTTACAGACATAACCATTTATGGCTGCATTTCTTTGCACTAGTTTGGCTTCAGTCACTCATCATCAAGACTCAAAGTAATCTCGTAATTAGTGCAGCTGATTAGCTCAGATAGAATCCCTACAGTACAGAAATAAGCCCAATGAGTCTGCACTGACCCTCCAAAGAGCATACCAACCAGACCCATACCCCGTCCCCATAACCCCAACTAACTCACCTAGCCTGCACATCCCTGGACACCATGAGATCATTTTTAGGAACAAAAGCAAAGTTGCTGGAAAAGCTCAGCAGGTCTGGCAGCATCTGTGAAGTAGAAAACAGAGTTAATGTTTCGGGACCGGTGACCCTTCCTCAGAACTGTTCTGCTGAACTTTTCCAGCAACTCTGTTTTTGTTCCTGATTTACAGCATCCGTAGTTCTTTTGGTTTTTATGGAGATCATTTTTAGCATGGTCGATCCACCTAACCTACACATTTTTGCACCAAGAGGAAACCCTCACAGACATGGGGAGAGTATGCAAACTCCATATGGCCACCCAAGGCTGGGATTGAGCCCAGGCCCCTGGTACTGTGAGGTAGCAGTGCTAACCACTGAGACACCGTGCCATCCACTCCAACAGATTGGTTCAGTCTCGATTTAGGTTGAGTTCGTTAGAGGGACCACTTAGTCCAAAAAGATATCATGGCATAATATGAGCATACAAGCTAGGAGCAGACACTAGCCATTCAGCATCTTGAGCTTGCTACAGCATAAGATCATAGCTTATGTAGTTGATACATGAACTGTGTATTCTGCCCACCTCTGGTAACCTTTCATCCCTTGCTGAACAAGAATCTCACTACCTCCGACTTTAAAATGTTCAAGGGCTCTGCTTCACCAGCTTTTCAGGGAGAGAAGATCCAAATCCACACAACCCTCTGAAGGAAAGCATCTTGCTGATCTCCAATTTGAATGGACAATCCCTGATTTTGAAACAGTGACCCTTGTTCTAGATTCTCCCATGAGAGGATTATTTCTCTCTATATTTAGTCTGTCAAGATACCTCAGGTTCTTACTGCTTCAATCAAGTTGCCTCTAACTCTTCTGAACTTCAATGGGTACAAACCTCGCCAGTCCAACCTTTCCTAATATGGCAATCCCTTGTACCAGTTGTTAGTTCCGTAACTGCCTCTAACAATTTAACATCCCTCCATGGATAATATGATCCATTGTGAGCACAGTACTACAAATGTGGACTCGCCAGTGCTGTGTATAATGGAAATCATGGGTAATATCACAGAAAGACAGCGAGATGGTGATGTGTGGAGGACCGTGTCAACTTCTTGACAACAAAACAATTTCATTGAAAGAGAAGTAGAGCAAAACTTTTGGTTCTTTCAAAGACTCTGTTGACAACAGCCCCGAAGACCATTGTGATCTGTGGCTCGGTGGTTATCACTGCTGCCTCACAGCGCCAGGGGCCCGGGTTTGATTTCACCCTCAGGCGACCGTCTGTATCGAGTTTGCATGTTCTGTCAGTGTCTGTGTGTGGGTTTCCTCCAAGTGCTCCAGTGTCTCCCTACAGTCCAAAGATGTGCAGGTTTGGTGGATTGGCCATGCTAAATTGCCTGTAGAGTTCAAGGAGGTGTAATTAGGTGCATTTGGGGAATGGGTCTGGGAGGGATGCGCTGAGGCTCGGTATGGACTTGTTGGGCCAAAGGGCCTGTTTCCACACTGTAGGGATTCTATGAAGTTCCACTCCTGAGGCTAGAACTGATTTAAACTGATGCTTCATGCAGTAATGAGGGGGTGAGACAATATTGAAGAACTGCCTTCTACTAAAGGTATCAACACATGGTCTTTTTCTCTCTTGGTTGGAGAGGAACTATCCAATGTGACTGTTTCAAACAAGAACATAATTCTCCCAGATGCCCTGCTTGATTTTTTTCCCTGAACCAAAACCTGAGACAGGTACTTTGGTACTTCGTATCATCATAAGGTCGTGAGACAATTTATTTTGATGTAAATATTTTTCAACACTTTATCTCACGGTCCATTTTCTGTAGGCATGCTATACAATAAGCATTCCATTTACTCCTTAAAGCTAATGGAAGAAATGGAAATGTAATCTTTAATGTGATGTGACATTGTTAGCAAGACGACGTGTTGCTTGATCCTAACCGTCCTTGAACTGAATTGCTTGGTGGGTTATTTCAGAAGATAGTTATGTGTTAAGCTTCATTACTGTGGATCTAGAGTCACAGGTGGGCCAGGCCTGGTAGGGAGAGCAAATTTCCTCCCCTTAGGGACATTTATGAACTAGATGGGTTTATTTTCTATCCTTATTTGATGACAATTGTCACAGTTGCTATTATTGAGATATTTATAATTCCAGATTGTTGAATGTTATATAAATTACAGGAGTTCCTGCAGTGAGATTTGAACCAGTGTAGCATTAGGCTGGGTTCCTGGGTTATTGGTCTCGTGGCATTGCCAGAATGCTGACTTGCTTCGAGTAAGGGGCTTTGCACAATCCTCCTTCCATGCCAGGTAGAATGGTTGTGGTGGTGTCATTGGTCTTAGTAATACCCTGAAACTCAGGCGAATGTTGGGTCAAGTTTCAAATCCCACCATGACAGTTAGTTAAATTTGAATTCAATATGAAAAGGGAGTGGGGGAAACAAAAAAAGCACGTAATCATTGTCATAAGAATGTATCTAGTTCACTAATGTGCTTTAAGGAATACAATCTGCCATCCTTACCTGGCCTTGCTGGCAGCTGACTCCAGAAATGAACATATGACATAAGAGCAAAATTAGGCCATTTGGCCCATTGAGTCTGCTCCATCATTTGATCATGGCTAATATGTTTCTCAATCCAGTTCTCCTACCTACTCCTCTTAGTCTTTTATCCCCTGAGTAATCAAGAACCTATCTATCCCTGTCTTAAATGCACTCAATGACTTGGCCACAGCAAGGTGCCTGACTCTTAATGTTCTCTGATCAATGAAGGTCATGTGTCACTGAGTAAGTGATTACCTTATTATTGATGATGTCACTGCATTAACCACACTGACGACCCACAAAGTGGGGAACTGTAGGTCTGGAACAATTGACGAGGGTTTTGTGAAGTTATTGCAATAACCTCTCCCAACTGATGGGTCCCTCAACTTACTGCTCCTGAGCGCTATTGAGAATGAGGACATCTGACCCCATTTGTTACACAAAAAATAGGCATAACTTTTAACACTGAAGCTAGTTTTCAATTCCAGATTTTATGAATTGACTATAAATTCCACTAACTGCTATAGTGGGATTTGAACCTGTACCCATACAGCATTAGCCTTTGCCTTTGAATTAATGGTTCAAGGTTTTACTACAGTGTACACATATATACCTGTCTTATTGCTGTTTGGATTTTCTGGTTTAAGTTTGCACATAGTTGGATAAAGAATTGAGTTTATGTCTTTGGCTATATCTACTAATCCATGCAGCCACGGTACTGAGAGAAATTGAGCAACTAATAATGCTGGCAGAACCCATGACTACAGATCTATTTGTGAGGTGAATTCTCTGAGTGTGTACTTACTGCAAATGAATGGTTCTGGAGATATCATTTTTGAGAAAAAAAATTTTGGATGGTACTTTCTTTGATGTTTGTACATTAGTGAACAGCACAGCTCCTCCCCTCTTTATCATCTCACCCACATCCGCTCATTAGGTTGTAAGTTTTTAAAAATTCATTCATGGATTGTGGGTGTCACTGGCTAGGCCAGCATTTATTGCCCATCCCTTAATTACCCAGAGGTAGTTAAGAGTCAACCACATTGCTATGGGTCTGGAGTCTCGTGTAGGCCAGACCAGGTAGGGATGGCAGTTTCCTCCCTAAAGATCATGAGTGAACCAGATGGGATTTTCCAGCAATCAACAATGGATTCATATTCATCATTAGATTCTTGATTTCAGATTTTTGTTGGATTCAAATTCCACCAGCTTCCATAAGAAGAAAAAAAACAGAAATTGCTGGAAAAACTCAGCTGGTCTGGCAGCATTTGTGGAGTGAAACTAATGTTAACACTTCAGACCCGAAACGTTAACATTTCTTGCAAGCTATTGATATGCCAGACCTGCTGAGTGTTCATCCCTGTGTTCATCCAGCTCCACACTTTGTTATCTTGGATTCTCCAGCATCTGCAGTTTCCACTATCACTGATACAATTTCAACGCCACTGCGAAGCCTCTTCCAGGGATGCCTAACCTGAAAAAGTTACCCTCCTCCCTCCGGACCAACCTCAGGGAATCTTTCTCCCACTGCAACTCTCATGTAATCTCTTGCACGCTTACTGACCTAGCCCCTCCCTACCTCCCCACCTATACTCTTCTCTCCACCTATCTTGTTTTCTCTCCATCTTCGGTCCGCCTCCCCCTCCCTCCCTATTTATTCCAGTTCCCTCACCCCATCCCCCTCTCTGATGAAGGGTCTAGGCCCAAAACATCAGCTTTTACGCTCCTGAGATGCTGCTTGGCCTGCTGTGTTCAACCAGCTCCACACTTTGTTATCTTAGATGGTCATGATCATGGGTTTGCAAGGTGCTGTCTAAGGAAGCTTGAGGTGCTGCAGTAGATGGAACACATTTGTGGTAGTGAAGGTGTCAGGTTTGTTTTTGGAGACCCCCACGGACTTGCTGCAATAACAAGACACTGACCTGTTTAGAAAAACACAAATCCTTTTATTACCAAGCAAATACAAGCTGTGGAGAATCACTGTACTTAACCCGGCATAGAGTGCAGAGTCTTGCAACTAATTCTCCCCGAGCAGCGGGCAATCCCTGCTTTTCATACTTTACAAAAGACACAATAAAACGATTTCACAATTTACAATGACATGATACATGAAACAATTACTACAACAGACAAAGACAGGATACCAAACAATTATTACATCAAGAACATAAAAGACCAGGATATAGTATCGATTGCTAGTGAAGTGGCTGCTAATGGCAGGAGGCGATTTCAAGTTGTCATTGGGACAGATTGTGATTTCAAGTTGCTGGTGTGTCTGGGTAGAACAAAGTCAGTGCCCTGGCCCCTTTGTCAGTGACAGAAGTTACATGCTTTAGAGGTCTCACACCTTTACAAATGTTCCCCACCTAACCCTATTTGAAACAGTTTAATTCTAATTTTAGAGATAATGGGAACTGCAGATGCTGGAGATTCCAAGATAATAAAATGTGAGGCTGGATGAACACAGCAGGCCAAGCAGCATCTCAGGAGCACAAAAGCTGACGTTTCGGGCCTAGACCCTTCATCAGAGAGCCGGGGTCTAGGCCCGAAACGTCAGCTTTTGTGCTCCTGAGATTCTGCTTGGCCTGCTGTGTTCATCCAGCCTCACATTTTATTAATTCTAATTTTATTCAGTCAGGAAGCTTAAGATAGTGTCTGCATACCAATGTGTGGGAAGATGAGGAGTTACAAAAGCTTTACACTGAATTCCTAGCTGGGCAGGAAGCTTCAGGGCAGTGCCTGCATACCTATGTGTAGGTAGATAAAAGACATTAATTTATAGAAGTATAGGAATCAATGGGATGTTATCACATTAACATCTCAAAGGGAATGAATGCTTGTAAGCGTTGTGTAAATTGAGCAGGCTGCTTTGTCCTGGATGGTGTCAAGCTTCTTGCTATTGGAGCTACACTCATCCAGTCAAGTGTTCGATCACACTCCTGACTTGTGCCTTGTAGATGGTGAACAGGCTTTGGGAGTCAGGAGGTGAGTTACTCACTGCAGTATTCCTGGCCTCTGACCTGCTCTTGTAGCCGTTGAAGTATAATGGAAAGGAATATGTTAGTGATGATGATGTAAGTGATGATGTAACATTGATATCAGCAGTCACACCCTATTGACATTATCAAGACAGTGGAATGGAAGAACTGTAGTGGAGAGCTACAATCAGTACTCTATCGGAATTTAAAGAGTTTTCAGCGCTCATTGACACTCAGATGCATGTTACTCTGAGATGAGGTAAAAACAGGGATGCAGCAGACTCGGTGTAGGAACAGTATAACCAAGTGGAACCGCCTCAGAGCCCCGTACAGGTACCTAAAGCAGGCCGTGTATTTGGCAGAAACCATTGGGGGAGAATAATGCAGGCATTACAGTTGTAATATTATTCTAGTCCATGGAAATAGCATGGCCAAGGTGATAGTGGCATCATAAAAAGCACATATGGGATTTGTCTAGCTGGACATGTTAAGTTATGCTCAATGGTAACATGTAAGATAATAGGGGAATTCAGTGGTAACAACACCATGAAAATATCAAAGGCATATGGCTGGATTCTCTTTTATTGGAAGTGATCGTTGCCTGGAACTTGAGTGACACCAAAGCAACATTTTTTTTGTCCCAGCCTGAATGTTGGCCAGTTCTTACAGAGTGTGGACAGAGACTGTGTAAGTGTCAGAGGGGTTGTAGTTGGTGCTCAGCCCTATGTTCATCAACATTTTCTCTCTCCTGGCAACCATCTTCCTCAGGACTAGATATGACTCTAGCCGGTGTAAGGTTCTTTCTCTTGATTTGCTTTAACATCAGTTTTCCTTGAACTGTTTGATACCTGGCCTGGTCAGATACTGTCTTGACATCAAAGACAATGACTTTCATCTTAAATCTTTGCAATTTTTTCCAATGTTTGGATCAAGGCTGTAATTAGATTTGGAGTTGACCAGACTTAGCGCAATCCAAACTGAGCAGACTATTGCAGTGTAAGTACTGCTTTTTAGCATTGTCAGTAAAATCTTCCATCACTTTCCTGATTATAGGGTAGGCTTCATCTCTCAACAGCATTATACTGTATCAATTGAAGTTTGAAGGCAGCTCACCACAGCCTTCTCTGGACAACAAACATTGGCCAATAAATGTGATAATGGGAACTGCAGATGCTGGAGAATCCAAGATAATAAAATGTGAGGCTGGATGAACACAGCAGGCCCAGCAGCATCTCAGGAGCACAAAAGCTGACGTTTCGGGCCTAGACCCTTCAACCAGCCTCACATTTTATTATCTTGGCCAATAAATGCTGGTTTAACCAGCAAAGTGCACAACCCCTGAACAAGTAAATCAGTAAAGAAACTGATGGGATGCCAATTGGCCAGGTTGGGTTTAGCCTGATTCTTGTGGGGAGAACATTTTGCCCCTGGGCAATTTTCCACATTGTGGGATAGGCCCTTGCATTGACAGTATATCCATTACTAAAATTAATAACACAATTTAACAATGTTATATACAAGCCAGCAAAGCAATGGTGTCATAGAGTGATAGAGTCATACAGACCCTTCAGCCCAACCAGTCCATGCTGACCAAGTTCTGAAACTAAACTAGTCCCATCTGTGTGCGCTTGGCCCATGTCACTCCAAACATTTTTTTTATTCATATACTCGTCCAAATGTCTTTTAAATGTTGTAACAGTTCCCACATCCACCACTTTCTCTGGAAGTTAATTCCACACATGAATCAGTCTCTGTGTAAAAAAGTTGTCCATTATATCTTTTTTAAATCATTCTTATCTCACCTTAAAAGTATGGCCCCTAGTCTTGAAATTCCTCACCCTAGTCAAAAGAGACCTGCTATTTACCTTATCAATACCCCTCATGATTTTATAAAACTCTGAAAGGTCACCCCTCAACCTCCAATGCTTCAGTGAGAAAAGTTCTAGCCAATCCTGCCTCCTTGTAACTACAAACCTCCATTCCTGGCAACATCCTGGTGAATCTTTTCTGAAAGTGCTCCAGCTTAATAAGATCCTTCCTATAGCAGGGTGACCAGAACAGCACACAGTACTCCAGAAGAGGCCTCACAAATGTTCTGTATAACCTCAGTTTATGCCCTAACTCCTATGCTCAAATGCCGGAGCAGATGAAAGCAAACGTGCTAAACACCTTCTTAACCACTCTGTCTACTTTTGAGGTGAACTTTAAAGAATTACGTACCTGAAGACCTAGGTCTCTTTGTTCTTCATTTAAAGAGGGGTAGAATAAAACAAAACACAGTGACACTTGGGTAACCCTATGTAGAATCTGTTCAGACAGCAATTGGCAGTACATATCTGCGTCTCCATATTATGTAACAGGACACAGAGGAACTGGAGGATGTGCAGAAACGGTGACTAGAAGGATGTTAGAACAGGCTGGGGTTCCTTCTTCCAGGAAAGGAGAAACTGCAGGTTGAATGATAGAAATGTTTAAGATCATGAGAGGACAGATGTAGGGGAAATGTTTCCACTTGTGGGTTGGATCAGAAACAAGGGATCATAATTGTTAGAGAACACACATAAATTGAAATAGGCGTTCAAGATAAACTTCTGCATGACAATGTGGAACTCAACCATGAGCAATAGTTGAAGTGAACTTTACCAGTACAATTAAGGGAAAGCTAAACAAACATGCGTGAGCAAGGACTGGAAAGATAGGGTGGGATGAGGATGGGTGGATGGAGGTTTGTGTGGGGAATAGGCCTGTTGGGCCACAGGGTTTACATCTGCTTTAAACCATTTATAATACTTTGCAAATTTGCTTTGTGAGCCTGCACAAATCTTTTGCCTAATTTCAGCAGGAGCTGTAGTCTCCACAGTGCCAGTTCAGCCAAAAGTGAGGATAAGCAATAAATAGTTGACAGTATTGATTGTGTTATTTAGATGTGGCTACAGCCCTGATTGTGAAGCACAATGTAAACTCACCATCAAATCTATCAAGACCAATTCTCCTCTCTGATCACAGACCATTGCCACTAGTTATACACAATGAAGGAACAGAGTAAAGGACTTGGCAAGGACACTGCTCATCACTCACACACTCTAGATTATCAGACTTAGGTGTGCTGACTGTCTGTAAACAGCACTAACTTAGGGCCAGCAAACATCTTGGTGATAGGCCTTGTGAGAGCCAAATGGCCCAACTTTCTTCTGAGGGCAATGTTGCAGTGATTGTAATGAAGTCAGCTGGATGGGCCCATAGAATATGAGCTCCCTGATTGAACCAGATAAACAGCCCCAAACAGAGAGCCCTGGCTGGCAGAGAAGAACAGGAGTGTCAGAGGTCTGTCCACTCCGAGAGCTGGCTCTGAGGGAGCTGGATCAGTGTCAAGGAAGTTCCATGTGTTAATAAAGAGAGATTTGGTGATGGGATACCAGCCTCTGTGGAGTTATTTCAAGTATGGTTTGCTGAAACTCCCTGTTTTTGTTTTTCTGTCCCTAAATAAAAACCAAAGATGAGAGAGGTAATAGGTTGAGCTGAGTCCTTCTGGACCTGTCAGCTGTCTCCCTTATCTTGAGAGGTCATTAAATCTTCTCAAGCATTGCCTGAGGCAAATTGTAGGCTCATATAATCGTGTGCTATCCTCAGGAGTGGGTTTGGTGCCAGGAGTATTGAATCAGGCAAACAGCTGGTGAATGGGGACCCAGGCCCCTTTCCACATCCACCCTGCTTCAGTCCAGGGCAGGAAGGTGTGTGAATAGCCTTCCTACCTCCTGGCCACCTTAGGTGGTTAACTGGCCAATTAATGTCTATGTATTTTTCAAGAGTATTCACTCTAGAAAACGACAATGTTGTCGAGGAGAATACTGAGATATAGGCTACTAGGCTAGGTGGGATTGAGGTTCACAAGGAAGAGGTATTAGAAATCCTTCAGAGGGTGAAGATAGATAGGTCCCCTGGGCCAGATGGGATTTATCCTTGGATCCTCTGGGAAGCCAGGGAGGAGATTGCTGAGCCTTTGGCATTGATCTTTAACTCGTCATTGTCTGAATAGTGCCAGACGACTGGAGGATAGCAAATGTGGTTCCCCTGTTCAAGAAGGGGAGTAGAGACAACCCTGGTAAATATAGACCAGTGAGCCTTACCTCAGTTGTTGGTAAAGTGTTGGAAAAGGTTATAAGGGATAGGATTTATAATCATCTAGAAAAGAATAAATTGATTAGGGATAGTCGGCACGGTTTTGTGAAGGGAAGTTCGTGCCTCACAAACCTTATTGAGTTCTTTGAGAAGGTGGCCAAACAGGTAGATGAGTGTAAACCGGTTGATGTGGTGTATGTGGATTTCAGCAAGACGTTTGATAAGGTTCCCCACAATAGGCTATTGTACAAAATGCAGAGGAATGGAATTGTGGGAGATATAGCAGTTTGGATCGGAAATTGGCTTGCTGAAAGAAGACAGAGGGTGGTAGTTGATGGGAAATGTTCATCCTGGAGACCAGTTACTAGTGGTGTACCACAAAGGGTCAGTGTTGGCTCCACTACTGTTTGTCATTTTTATAAATGACCTGGATGAGGGCGTAGAAGGATGGGTTAGTAAATTTGCAGACGACACTAAGGTTGGTGGAGTTGTGGATAGTGACGAAGGATGCTGTAGGTTGCAGAGGGACATAGATAAGCTGAAGAGCTAGGCTGAGATGGCAAATGGAGTTTAATGCAGACAAGTGTGAGGTGATGCACTTTGGTAGGAGTAACCAGAAGGCAAAGTACAGGGCTAATGGTAAGATTCTTAGTAGTGTAGATGAGCAGAGAGATCTCGGTGTCCATGTACACAGATCCTTGAAAGTTGCCACCCAGGTTGACAGGGCTGTTAAGGCGGCATACAGTGTTTTAGCTTTTATTAATAGAGGGATCGAGTTCCGGAACCAAGAGGATGTGGTGAAGCTGTACAAAACTCTGGTGCGGCTGCACTTGGAGTATTGTGTACAGTTCTGGTCACCGCATTATAAGAAAGATGTGGAAGCTTTGGAAAGGGTGCAGAGGAGATTTACTAGGATGTTGCCTGGTATGGAGGGAAGGTCTTATGAGGAAAGGCTGAGGGACTTGAGGCTGTTTTCACTAGAGAGAAGAAGGTTGAGAGGTGATTTAATTGAAACATATAAAATAATCAGAGGGTTAGATAGGGTGGATAGGGAGAGCCTTTTTCCTAGGATGGTGATGGCGAGCACGAGGGGGCATAGCTTTGAGTGGTGAAAGATACAGGACAGATATCAGAGGTAGTTTCTTTACTCAGAGAGTAGTAAGGGAATGGAACGCTTTGCCTGCAACGGTAGTAGATTCACCAACTTTAGTGTACATTTAAGTCGTCATTGGATAAGCATATGGACGTACATGGAATAGTGTAGGTTAGATGGGCTTGAGATCGGTATGACAGGTCGGCACAACATTGAGGGCAGAAGGGCCTGTACTGTGCTGTAATGTTCTATGTTCTATGTTCTTTGTAAGGGCCTCACCCCTCCATGGTGTTGGGGAGAGGGAGGCTCACATGCAAGACCATGCCACATTGTCTTTCAGGCTCCCAGAGTTGGAGGGTAGTGGTGATTTTAAAGCTATTCAGTATCTAATTTAGGGGCTGGCTTCGAAATGTGGACAGGGCAACCTGAGCGCCGCTCACTTGTCCTCTGTGCTGACTCCCATCTCCAAACCCATGAGCAGGTTCTGGCCATCACTTATCTGTCCAAACCCAGGAACTCGTTCCTGCCATCACTTATCTATCCAAACCCAGGAGCTCACTCCTGCCATCACTTATCTATCCCAACCCAGGAGCTTGCTCCTGCCATCAATTATCTCTCCAAACCCACAAGCTCATTCTGGCCATCACTTATCTCTGCAAACCCAGGAGCTCGTTCCTGCCATCACTTATCTATCCAAACCCAGGAGCTTATTCCTGCAATCACTTATCTATCCAAACCCAGGATCTTGTTCCTGCTATCACTTATCTATCCAAACTCATGAGCTCAGTCCTGCCATCATTTATCTATCCAAACCCAGGACCTCTCTCCTGCCATCATTTATCTATCCAAACCTAGGAGCTCATTCCTGCCATCACTTATCTATCCAAACCCAGGATCTGGTTCCTGCCATCACTTATCTATCCAAACCCACGAGCTCATTCTGGCCATCACTTATCTCTCCAAACCCATGCTTCTCTTTTGTTTGGGTCCCTGATTTGGCTAGGCGCACCAGCAGCCATTGCCTCTTAAGTATGATCGCTGATGTAGGAAAAGCAGTTGGCCTCTAATTGGCTGGGAGCTCTTAGTGGGCAAGGCATCTGGGTCCTTGATCTCAGAAGACTGTCTAATTAATTGTCTGAATGACAAAGAACAAAGAACAGTACAGCACAGGAGCAGGCCCTTCAGCCCACCAAGTGTGCATTGTCACATGATGCCTTTCTAAACTCAAAAACCTGAAATAACTGCATCAAGTCAACTTTTATTTACTTGTGTACCGTGACCAGAAGCTTGGAGTCAGTCCCCTGAACTGAGGGGATTCTAAATCTCTTATTAATATTGGTCAGCCGGGAATTTCCTCATTATCCCAGGCTAACAGCCCTGATACATGACCTCGCACATCCCTCCATTCCCTGCCTATTCAGGTATTTGTTAAGATGCCTTTAAAACATTTGTGTTATACTCACCTCCACCACCTCTTCTGGCTGCGCATTCCAGCCACTTACTACCCACCGTGTCAAAAAACCACCTCTCACATCTCCTTTAAACTTAGATAACAAGGTGCAGAGCTGGATGAACAAAGCAGGCCAAGCAGCAGAGGGGTGGGAAAGCTGACATTTTGGGCCTAGACCCTACTTCAGAAATGGGGAAGGGGAAGGGGGTTCTGAAATAAATAGCAAGAAGTGGGGAGGAGGATAGAAGATGGAAAAAGGAGAAGATAGGTGGAGAAGAGACAAACAGGTCAGAGAGGCTTGGTTGAAGCCAGTAAAGGTGAGTGTAGGTGGTGAGTTAGGGAGGGGATATGTCAGTCCAGGGTGAACGCACAGGTCAAGGAGGCAGGGATGAGGCTGGTAGGTAGGGGATGGGGATGGGGCTTGAGGTGGGAGGAGGGGATAGGTGGGAGGAAGGACAGGTTAGGGAGGCGGGGATGGGCTGGGGACGAGCTGGGCTGGTTTTGGGATGCAGTGGGGGAAGGGGAAATTTTGAAGCTCGTGAAGTCCACATTGATACCATTGGGCTGCAGGGTTCCCAGGCGGAATATGAGTTGCTGTTCCTGCAACCTTCAGGTCGCATCATTGTGGCACTGCAGGAGGCCCAGGATGGACATGTCATCTAAAGAATGGGAGGGGGAGTTAAAATGGTTCAAGACTGGCAGGTACAGTTGTTTATTGCGAACTGAGTGGAGGTGTTCTGCAAAGCGGTCCCCAAGCCTCTGCTTGGTTTCCCCGATGTACAGGAAGCCACAACGGGAACTGCAGATACAGTATATCACATTAGCAGATGTGCAGGTGAACATCTACTTGATGTGGAAAGTCTTCTTAGGGCCTGGAATGGGGGTGAGGGAGAGGTGTAGGGGCAGGTGTAACACTTCCTGCGGTTGCAGGGAAAAGTGC
Organism: Stegostoma tigrinum; assembly: GCF_030684315.1. Lineage (NCBI taxonomy): Eukaryota > Metazoa > Chordata > Chondrichthyes > Orectolobiformes > Stegostomatidae > Stegostoma > Stegostoma tigrinum. The sequence goes on from NC_081384.1 coordinate 37,222,512, forward strand.
CGGAGGTGGTGGGGAGTGTGGAGCGGATGTGGGCGTCACGGAGAGAGTGGTCCCTCGGGAAGGCAGATAGGGGTGGGAAGGGAAATTTATCCTTGGTAGTGGGGTCGGATTGTAGGTGGCAGAAGTGGCGAAGGATGATGTGTTGGATCCAGAGGTTGGTGGGGTTGTACGTGAGGACAAGGGGCATTCTTTATCAGTTGTTTTTGCAGGGAGGGGGTGTGAGTGCTGAGGTGCGGGAAACGCAAGAAATGCGAGAGATATGGTCAAGGGACTTTTCAACCAGTGCGGAGGGGGAGTTGCGGTTCTTGAAAAATGAGGACCTTTGGGACGCCCGGGAGTGGAATGCCTCATCTCAGGACGTGGAGGAATTGGGAATAGGGGATAGCATTCTTGCAGGAAGGTGGGTGGGAGGAGGTGTACTCTAGGAAGCTGTGGGAGCCAGTGACTTGAAATAGATATCGGTTTCCAGGTGGTTACCAGAGATGGAAACAGAGAGGTCCAGGAAGGAGAGAAAAGGTGTAAGAAATGGTCCAGTTGAATTGAATATTGGAGTGGAAGGTGTTGGTGAAGTGGATGAATTGTTCGAGCTCCTTGTAGGAGCACGAGGTGGTGCCGATAGTCATTGATATAAGGGGGAAGAGGTGGGGTTTAGGGCCAGTACAGCTTTGGAAGAGGGATTGTTCCATGTATCCTACAAAGAGACAGGCGTAGCCTGAGCCCATGCGGGTACCCATTGCCACGCCCTTTGTCTGTAGGAACCGACTCCCACAGCTACCTAGAACACACCTCCTCCCACCCACCTTCCTGCAAAAATGCCATCTCTTATTCCCAATTCCTTCACTTCCACCACATCTGCTCCCAAGATGAGACATTCCACTCCTGGATATCCCAGATGTCCTCGTTTTTCAATGACTGTAAAATCCCCCCCGCAGTGGTCGAGAACACCTTCGGCCGTGTCTCCTGCATTTCCTGCACCTCAGCCCTCACATCCCGTCCCCCAATAACCACAAAAGCAGAATCCTCCTCATCCTCACGTACCACCCCACCAACCTCCGAATCCAACACATCATGCTCCGACTTTTTCACCATCTGCATTCCAACCCCACTACCAAAGACAGTTTTCCCTTCCCAACCTTATCTGCCTCCCGGGGGGACCACTCTCCATGTGACTCCCTCATCCGCTCCACATTCCCCACCTGCCCCACCACTCCCGACGCTTTTCCCTGCAAGCGCAGGAAGTGCTACACCTGCCCCCATACCTACCCCCTCACCCCCAACCTAGGCCCTAAGAAGACTTTCACATCAAACAGATGTTCCCGTGCACATCTGCTAATGTGGTGTGCTGCATCCGCTGTTCCCGATGTGGCCGCCTCTATATCGGGGAAACCAAGTGGAGGTTCGGAGACTGCTTTGTGGAAGACCTATGCTTGATTTGTGACAAACAGCTGCACCTCCCAGTTGCAAACCACTTCAACTCCCCCTCCCACTCCTTGGAGGCCCATCCTGGGCCTCCTCCAGTGCCACAATGATGCCATCCAGAAACTGAAGGAGCAGCACCTCATATTCCGCCTTGGAAGCCTACAGCCCAATGGCATCAATGTGGATTTTATGAGTTTTAAAATCTCCCCACCTTATCCCATGACCAACCCTCTGTCTCATCCCCGCCTCCTTGACCTGTCCTTCTTTCCCACCTATTTGCCCCCCAAACTCACAGACCAATCCCCACCAACGCCCACCTGCACTCACCTATCACCATCCCATCTACTTTCCCCGCCCCACCCCTCCTCTCTATTTATTTCTGAGCTCCCTTCCCTTTTCCTCATTTCTGAAGAAGGGCCCAGACCCGAAACATCAGCTTTCCTGCTCCTCTGATGATGCTTGGCCTGCTGTGTTCATGTAGCTCTACACCTTGTTGTCTCAGACTACAGCTTTGGCAGTTCCTACTATCTCTGAATTTCCTTTCAACTTACCTATTTTTATCTTAAAACTGTGTCCCCATGATGTGGAGGTGCTGGTGTTGCACTGGAGAGGACAAAATCAGAAATCACACTACCCCAGGATATAGTTCTGAAGAAGGGTCACTGGACCCGAAATGTTAACTCTGATTTTCTCTTCACAGGTGCTGCCAGACCTCCCAAGCTTTTCCAGCTTTTGTATAGTTTGACAGGTTTATTTTAAATAATGCTGTTGGACTGTAGCCTGGTGTCGTGTGACTTCTGAATATGTCGCCTAGTAATTGACATTTCAGTAACTAGGGTAAAAGACTCTGACATTCTATCATTGCTTCTCATAATTTTGTAAACATCTGTTAAGTCACCCCCTCATCCTTTGACATTCAAATGAAAACAAACCAATTTGTCCAAATTCTGATCCTCACTAATACCCTCCAAACCAGGCATCATCCTGGTAACACTTCCTGCGCCCTCTCCAAAGCCTCCACATTCTTCTGGTGGTGTGGTGGCCTGAACTGAACACAAGCCATTCTCAAAAATAAGCTCCATGGGATGAAGTCTCACTGAGTCACATTTAAGAAACATTTAAATGTGCACTTGCAGTGCCAGGTCATACGAGGCTATGTGCCAAGTGATGGGCAATAGGGTGAGAAGAGTTAGGTAGCTATCTTTAACCAGTGTAGACTTAATATACTGAAGGGCCTTTTACTGTGTTGTAGATCTCTATGACTCTCCAGAAGGCAGCAAAACCCACGACTACCTCACAAGATTATGCCCATGCATTGTGTCTGCCTCTTCTCCTGTCAGTTTGGGCCTTTTCCTTGTGAGGATCTCTAACCTATTTTTCCAGGCTTCAGTCTGCCTGAAAGATTTTCATTTAATTATCAGGAAAGTCTAACAGCCACTGTCCCTCCAGTTGATGCTGCTGATTCCTTCTGATGTATCAAATTGTCTGTTGACTCTGCCACGACTCAGTCAAAGTGATCTTTTAATCAGAAGCTGTGGTTTGGAAATGGAGCTGCATAAGGAGCTGACAAAAGCAGCATGTGCATACCCGCAAAACTTTTAGGGAAGATCCCATGGTTGGAGCCAACATTTCCAGGGAATGAGAAAATGCCAGGATCAGCTCAGCCACTTTGCAGCTTTGAGATGAGAGAGAAAAATGCTTTGGGATGGGTGGGGCAGAAAAATCCGGGGAGCTGGGTGGGGCTGGGAAAATAGGAAAAACATCATTGCTTTCAGGGCTGAAGACGTGGCTTCGACACAACCAGAAAGATGACTGGAGACTGACACTCTGTTACTCTGGTCAGGATCCTCTGCCATCCAATCAGCTCGGGAGGATACCAGAGTCAACTGGAATTCAATGTGGAGCTTGTTAACGTTGCTCAAAATTGATGGTTTCCCTCAAGAAAGAAATGTTGCTCCATGTGACTCATCTCCATCGGCACAGCATGCAAGAAATCTATAATTCCCTTCTTCGGAATTCACAGAGGCAATGACTGTACCCCAACCATCTCCTATTAATAGAGTGTCCAGCATCTGGAAAAGGGGTAATGTTTCTGATTCTGTGGGCCTGGAGTTCTACACCAGTGCACCTGGCACCTGGGGCTGGGGTTTCTGTGACTTGCTTCCACACACCACCCTTTCTGTGGGTGACAGCGATGCCTTGCCCATGTTTGGGCAGCACGGCCGCTCAGTGGTCAGCGCTGCTGCCTCACAGGTGGGTTCAATTCCACCCTCAGGCGCCTGTCTGTGTGGAGTTTGCATGTTCCCCTGCCGTGTCTACATGGGTTTTCTCCGGGTGCTCCGGTTTCCTCCCACAGTCCAAAGATGTGCAGGCTAGGTGGATTGGCCATGCTAAATTACCCATAGCATCATGGGACATGTAGAGTAGCCATGGGAAATGCAGGGTTACGGGGATGAGATGGGTCTGGGTGGGGTGGTCTTCGGAGGGTCAGTGTGAACTCGATGGACTGAATGGCCTACTTCTGCACTGTAAGGATTCTATGTTCCTGGAGGGTTTGCTGGCCTTACTAAAGCTTTCCCTCCTGCCTGTTTGACCTCAGCGTTTATCCCTCAGTATCTTCCACAATACACCTGAGCAAACTCATCAAAGTGAACCCGATCAGTTGCCCAGGCAGATGGAGCAAGGCTGGCACCTCAAACCCTGGCATTGAGCCTAGCTCAGGGTCACATCGAGGAGACAGACCTCCTGAGCACGAGCCTTTGTATTCATCGCTCTGAGAAGCCTCACCCTCATGTATTGCTATGATCTAAGCATTTGGCTTAAATGTAGTCAGTGGGAAGGCGAGGAAAGTGAGTCTGTGTGAGGCGTGTTCTTCAAAAGGAAGATAACCCTCACTCATGGCAGGACCTTGGGTGCAAGATTGTTCATGTGGGAGTCTGTGATGCAGCAGCTTCCACACTATTCTGGCTGCCCAGGAAAAGTCATATTCTCACTGACTGCTGTGAGTGTATTGGGAATGATCACAGACCGAGGCTCAATCAATTGGTCATGGGATCACACATCTTCCATGTCCATCTAGTCTAGAGGAAGGATGCAATCCCGAAGCTTCCAGTCCAGAAGTAGGAAAACCACACACCATTTTAGATGTTCTTAAATGAATGTACAACGAAAATGGCATTGATCCAAGCTCTTTAACTATGGACCTTTCCATAAAGCACATGTACAGTAATAAACCTGGACCAGCCAAGATAAGAGATAATGGGACCAGCCGTGTGTTTTAAGAGTAAACAGGCCACAGAGAGCCACAGGGATACACAACACAGCTACAAGACAAGTACTGTCCCTGCGTAGAGGCCAGAAGGAATGAGTTCAAGTCCCACCTGAGCTGGAGGTGTGTTAAACATGTTCATGATTAAAATACACACTTAACATTTATCTCTGACCAGCCTGAAGCATGTTTCTGGTAATTGAGTAGTTCCAGTCAGATTTTCTGAAAAAGTACCTTTCTTGACAACAGAGAAGCCTTCTGTAGTAGATAATTCATTACAGATTTCAAAGCAACTGTAATATTATAAAGTAAAATAGATTTCAAGAAACATCTGTATCTTATATTCATCTTGTATCACTGAAATGAAATTGCAAAAGGAAAACAAATAGAACTTTATTTTTAATTCATTTTGTGAATGTTATTGCTCCATGGAAATGAGATCTTGTAAAAGGTTGAAAGAACATTTTGATGGCCTGAAGCTGAAACAGTTCCTTCACATCTGGAGGGGGCAGGGTGTCAGCCAGACACTGACAGATGTTCGCACTGTGATGGGGAAGTGCTGGGGATCTGCTGACGGGGCTGCGACTTTCTGCAGACCCTGCAGATCAAAACAGAATGTTCAGTTCTGTTTTATCGGACCTAACTGAACAGAAAGAAAGGTAAATGAGCCTCATCACAGTCTTCTTTACTTGGAATGTATTTATTTACCGAGTGAAACATTATTGGTATTAGACTCCTGATTCTATTCCTTTGACAGCATTGCTTTATACTCTTGACAAATCAAATTGAGGAAGTTCTATAGAATTCCTGCAGTGCAGATAGAGGACGCTTGGCCCATCAAGTCTGCACCAATCCTCCAAAGAGTGTTCCAAATCTACTCCCCGCCCATCCTATCCCTGTAACCCTGCATTTAACCCAATTAACTACATACCCACAGGCACAATGGGACAATTTAGCATGGCCAATCCACCCAAACTGCACACTATGGGCCAATCCACCTAAACTGCACATCTTTGGACCGTGGGAGGAAACCCACGCAGACATGGGGAGAATGCGCGAACTCAGCACAGACATCACCTAAGTGTGGGATTGAACCCAGGTCCGCGTCACTGCAAATGCCATTTTGGGAAGAGATTGTGCATTCCACCTCCTGCTGAGTCAACCTTTTGCAGAAGCCTACCAGAGGACGCTTTGTTCCTTTGCCAGATCCACCCAAGTGTGGACAACCACTGAAGAAAAGGCAAGCAGGCAGGTAGATGGGCCCAATGGCATCTTCCATCGCCTACTGCCTGGATTTGTCGAAGACCCAGGGGCAGGCCAAAGGGAGGTTCTTCAAACTGCCCCTACATTGACTGGCCAAGGTTTAGGATTATGGGGCTGGAGTGGGGCCAAAACATCTGAAGTAGTCCCCTCAGTAAACAAAGCAGGAGCTGTCCCTAATACAACCTGGGCTAGCATGTAACCTGGGCACCTCAAGGGCACACAATATACAGCCAGGCATTTCTTCATAAATTACTTTATTTTTTTCCAGCAGTGTTATAATGTACAACTGAGCGACCTTCTCAGCACCAAAATCAGGGAATTTTTTTCTTTGCTTTTTTTTAAAACTAATAACCACCAGTGAAAATATCCGTGTAGCTAATTCAGCATTTACACACAAGGTCCATTACAATGTAAACTATCAAAGGTAAGAGGAGGGGTGAGCAGTAGAGAGACAGGGAGGGGGTTTAAATCAAAACGGAGCTAGAGGGGAAAATAAAGGATTTCACCCAACCGCAGTGCCTAGCTCTCTCTAAAGACATCGAGAGTATTGTTGGGCACCTCATGCTCCCTCTTCAAGGGCACTCAGGCTTGAATATAACCATGGAAGAGGGGCAGGCAGTTGGCAGAGATGACCCCCTCCATGATCTGGACTTGTCTATAGCCGGACTGGCCAGGCCCAGGAGCACACCCACAAGGAACTAACGCAATGTTCACACACTGTTTCACCCCATTTGGCAGTCCATGGGACCTCGCTACTTGGCCAACATTCTGAACATTCTGCGATAACAAGGCGTAGAGCTGGATGAGCACAGCAGGCCAAGCAGCATCAGAGGAGCAGGAAGGTTGACGTTCTGGGCCTAGACCCTTCTTCAGAAATGCATTTATGAGAAGGGTCTAAGCCCAAAACGTCAGCCTTCCTGCTCCTCTGATGCTGCTTGGCCTGCTGTGTTCATCCGGCTCCACACCTTGTTATCTCAGGTTTTCCAGCATCTGCAGTTCCTACTAATTCTGAACATTCTGTCATGATAGCTGTAAAATATGGTGTCAATTTTCAAATTCCATAATTTGATTATAGTCATCGAGCTATGACTAGAACTTTTTATTTTAAATGAGGAAAGCACTGAATTGAGATGACTGCAGTGGTCACCTGACCAGGCTGAGCCAAGCTTATGAAACCCATACACAGTAAACAAAGTGAGTCTATCATGTAGCAAAATGTCATGGGAACGAGTAATCTCCATCCCCAATGATGGGAGAGTCCAGCACCTCAGTGCAAAAGTCAAGGCTGAAGGATTTGCAGCAATCTTTCACCAGAAATGCTGAGTAGAAGATCCATCTCAACCTCTTCCAGGGGTCTCCATCACCCCAAATGCCAGTTTTTAGCCAATTTGATCCAAGTGATATCATGAAATAATTGGAGGCACTGGATACAGTAAAGGCCATAGACTCTGACAGCATTCTGGCAATAGGACTGAAGGCTTGTGCCCAGAACTCACCACCCCACTGGCCAGGTTCTTCCAGTACAGTTACAACACTGGCATCTACCCAACAATGTGAAAACTTACCCAAATACATCCTGTAAACCACAAGTAGGACAAACCAAATCCAACGAATTACCGCCCCATCAGTCTACTCTCGATCATCAGGAAAATGCTGGAAAGTGTCAGTAACAGCGCTATCAAGCAGCACCTGCTCAGCAACAACCTGCTCAGTGATGCCCAGTTTGGGTTCCACCAGGGCCACTCAGCTCCTGATCTCATTACAGCCTTGGTTCAAACATGGACAAAACAGCTGAATTCCAGAGGTGAGAGTGACAGCCCTTGACAACTAAGCTGCATTTGACCGGGTATGGCATCAAGGAGCCCTGGCAAAACAGGAGCCGGTGGAAATCTGGTGAAATGCTCTTTGCTGGTCGGAGTCGTACTTGGCAGGAAGATTGTGATTGTTCGGGTTAAACTTCTCAGCTCCAGCTCTGCAGGAGTTCCTCTGAGTGGTGTCCTAGGCCCAATCATCTTCAGCCGCTTCATCAATGACTTTTCCTCCATCGTGAGGTCAGAAGTGGGGATGTTCGCCAATGATTGCACAGTGTTCAGCACCATTTGTGGCTCCTCAGATACTGAAGCAACAAGATCTAAGCAATAGCCAAACTTGGGCTGACAAACGGCAAGTAATATTTGAGCCACACAATTGCCAGGCAATGACCATCACCAATAAGAGACAATCTAACCACTGGCCCTTGACAGTCAATGGTATTGCTATCATTGAATCTCCCACTAGCAATATCCTGGGGTTACCATTAGCCAGAAAATGAACCAGACTCACTACATAAATAATATCTGGGTCTAGGCCCGAAGCGTCAGCTTGCCTGCTCCTAAGCTGCTGCTTGGCCTGCTGTGTTCATCCAGCTCCATGTCTTGTTATCTCAAATTCTCCTGCATCTGCACTTCCTATTATCTCTGGCTACATAAATAAGTGACTACAACATCAGGTGAGATGCCAGGCTCATGGCTCCTCGGTGCCTGTCCACCATCAATTAGGCACAAGTCAGGAGTCTAATAGAATTCATGCTGCTCCTACAACACTCCAGAAGCTTCAGAACAAAGCAGTCTGCTTGATTGGCATTACATCCACAAGCATCACCCCACCAGCACCATCACTCGGCAACAGCAATGTACCACCTACAAGATGCACTGCTGAAATTCTTGAAGGCTTCTTAGACAGAAGCTTCCAAATCCACAACCACTTCCATCTAGAAGGACAAGGGGCAGCAGATACATGGGAACACCTCCATCTGTGAGTTCCCCTCCAAGCCGCTCAGCATCCTGACTTGGAAATATATTGCTGTTCCTTCACTGTTGCTGGGTCAAAATCCTGGAATTTCCTCCCTAGGGGCATTGTGGGTCAACCCGCACCAAATGGATGGCTGAGATAACAAAGTGTGGAGCTGGATGAACACAGCAGGCCGAGGAGCATCTCAGGAGCACAAAAGCTGACGTTTCGGGCTTAGGCCCTTCATCAGAGAGGATGGGTACAGTTCAAGGAGACAGCTCCCCACCACTTTCTTGAGGGCTACTAGGGAAAGGTAATAAATGTTGGCCAGCCAATGATGCTCAAGTCTCATGGATAAATAAATAAAAGGAGACAACCTGAGCCAAAATTAATGTTTCATCAAGATGCACTGAATCTCTGTTAATCATGAAGAAACTTTTGACTAGTAATTTTGATTTATGCATTTCTGCAAGCTCCACACACAGAGATGAAAATCATCTGCAACTTATCCGGATTAATAATAAAGATACCAGGCACGGGAATACACACGGACTCCAGCTTTTGGGCAGAAAGACAAAAGAAATGGATTTGTAACAATGGAACTGGAAGACTCTTTCTGTATTTGTCTCTGTCTCTCTCTTTCTCACTCTCTCCCCTTCCCACCCACCCTCAGCGTACTTCATTCAGCGACTCGGGAAACAATACCTAGAATAAAGTAAATTGGAGAAACATCCATGCCTGCAGAGCTCAAGGATATTTACAGATGCTGCCATTGCACAGGGACAGAAGATGTCCACTAATTAACCATGCCCTTAGGCTCAAGTCTAGCTCCCATATACAGGCTTGTAAGTTGTATTTTCTTGACCTTCTTTTGGTGAGATACTCTTCCCCTCTTTACCCTTTAGACCTGTGCGTTTATCTGTGTTTGATACGTCACACCGTATTATGTTTTCTTGTAGTTAGTAATAAAACTCTTTGTTCTTTTTGTCAAGAAAACCTTGTAATTGGCTATTTGATCTTAAATGTTATGTTTTAATTGAAGTGTGGCTTAGCTGTAAGCTGAAAACAAGTCTTTGTTGCAATTAGCTGAAGGATTAGGAAGAGTGAGCTGATTCACCTCTCTTCATCTGGCTACAACAAATTGATCAACTTTTATGCTTGTCAATGGCTTCTCCTGCCTAGCCCATAACTGGTGTCTTCTCTCCCTTTAACTGAATCTCTCTGGAATGTATGCAAGCAAAGATTCCACTTTAGGCATTTGTTCGCTGGTTTTGATAGCCTATGCTGGGCATCATAATCACTAATCTTGACATCATTCAACAGTTGATCTGGGCCAAAGGGACTGTTTCCACACTGTATGGATATCTATCGTAGTCTGTTCCTCAGTAGTGTGTTAACAGAATGTGTGAGGTACAGAGAATTATTTCACCTTCTACAATCTGCTCAGACAGTAACTGTGAGGAATAAATCTTAACAGTTTGATTAACATAAACACTGACATACCATCAGATATATTACATTCCTTGGGCCTTTATGTTTCTTATGGCTATCTCATTCAATAATGCATCAAATCTCCCAACTGAAAGTGTATCTCAAAATGTTCTTATTCAGAGCTCTCTAGTTTTTTTTTTGCCTTGTTCTCAGTTCTGATTAAATGCTTTCTTTCTGGTTGTAAAGTGTTCAAATATGTAGAAAAAATGGAATTATTTGCAGACCTTTCTAGATCAGGATAAGGTGGATTGCTAATGCTAAATTGCCCACAGTGTATGTGTTAGCCATGGGAAATGCAGGTCTGGGTGAAATGCACTTCAGACATTTTGTGGTGGGTCAAATTGCCTGTTGCCCACATTTTAGGGATTCTATGAACATTATATTTTTTGCTCTGTTCCATTATCCTAATGCACATTGTATGGTATGATCTGCCTGTACTGCACATAAAACAAAACTTTTTATTTTACCTAGGTACATGTGACAATAATAAACCAATCAAACTGTAAGGACCTCAGCCATAGTGGGCAAGGCTACAATGTCTTTACACATGGCTCAAAATTTGTCTTTCACCTCCACTCTCAATCAGAAACTTAGCTGGCATCCCAAGTCCAGTCTCTGTTCATTTCCCCATGACCCGGTCTGTAATCACCCTTTGGACCTTGCTGCGTGTAACTGGAGAGACCCCTAGCCTGGTTGCCGTGTCTATAAAATGCACAATGAAAATATTTCTTTTGTTATCCCATGCCTTTAGATCCATGGCAACTACCCTGTTAATATCAAATGCCAATGAAAGGCTTACAATAGAGTGGGGAGATGGACTTCAAAAATTTTAACCAACTTTAAACCTTGCACTAATCTCTTTGAACAACATTGTATTCTCTTCATCAACAACACTGGATTCTCGTCTGCTATTTCTCTAACACTGATTAGAAATATCAGATATCATTAGTGGAAGGAATAACGTCTCACTTGGGTAAACTGCTGATCCACCAACTTTAGAGAGAAAAAATAAAATTGCTCCATCACCCTGCATGGCCTGTTTCATTTGTACATTTTTTGTTCCATGGAAGGTTTACTCAACAGCACAGAGACCAGTTGATAAATTTACTTAATCCAGTTATTTTGCATGGAAACATACTCTTTTTAGTGATTTCAAAATGCTATCATCACGAAACCTTAAAAAGACCAACATTTTCACAGCAAATGATCCTAGGCAAAATTTAACCAATTTGTTTCACATGCTGTTGAAGTGCAACCACTATCCAATACAGCATAGTTGAATGACTAGCACACTGATACCAACATAAAGCCTTGTGTGAATTCCAATCATGTTTATTTTGGCAGCATTTATTGCCCATCCATAATTTCCCTTGAGAAGGTAGATGTGGGCCACATTCTTGAATCACCACAGTTCTTAGGACATGGTACACCCATTGCACTTCTAGGAAGGGAATTCCAGGATTTTGAGCCGGTGACAGTAAAGGAACAATGATATATTTCCAAATCAGAATGGCGAGTGGTTTCGAGGGGATCTCACCGGGGTGATGTTCCCGTGTATCTGCTGCCCATTTCCTTCTCGATGGTAATGGTTGTTGGTTTGAAATTGACCATTGTCCAATTGTATATTATCTTCTGAAGTCTGACAATTCCTTTTGAGGAACTTTGAAAAGATAATTGTATGACAATATTCTGAGTCATGTCTGAACATCAAATTTACTGTCCCCAGGGTTCATTCACCCATTATTGCTGTCGATCCTGTCTTCTTCTGCAATTCCAGACGTACTAAATTTACTTTCAATCTCATTTCTCCCGTCTCTAACTCTTTCCTTATGATCTTGAAACTTAGCAGTGACACCAACCCAGTGGTTCAAATTTCAGACAACAACAAGACAGAGTACAGGAAACAGATAGAGAGCTTAGTGGCATGGTCCAAAGTCAACAATCTCTCCCACAATGTCAGCAAAACGAAGGAGCTGGTCATCAATTTCAGGTAGTGGAGTGGAGGAACACCCCTGTCTGCATCAATGGGACTGAGGTGGAGATTATTGAGAGATTCAAGTTCCGAGGAGTAAATATCACCAACAATCTCCATTCATGTTAACTCTACCATCAAGAAAGCTCACCAATGTCTCCAATTCCACAGAAGGCTAAGGAAATTCGGCAAGCCCACAATGCCGCTTAGCAATTTTTATAGATGCAGCTATAGAAAGCATCTAATGCAGATGTATCACAGCTTGATATGGCAGTTCCTTTGCCAAGGCCAGAAGAAATTGCAGAGCTGTGAACACAACCCAATTCATCATGAAAGCCAGCCTTCCTTCCATTGACACTGTCTACCCTTTCTAGTGCCTCGGGAAAGCAGCAAACAGAATCAAAGACCGCTCCCATGCTAATTTATGCTATTTTCCACCCTCTTCCTTTGGGCAGAAGGTACAAGTGTTTCAAAACACGTACCAACAGATTCAGGAACAGCATCTTCCTTGCTGTTAACAGACTTATGAGTTAGCCTCTCATATATTAGAACTGATCTTTCTCTGCGCCTTCCCTGTAACACAAATTCTGCGTTCTTTTCTATTACCCTGATGTATTTATGTAAGGTATGATTTTTCTGGTTAGCACTCAGAAAATACTTTTCACATATGATAGCAATAAATCAAATCGTACACAAATCCTCTGCTCCTTGTGACAACAAAGCTTTGGCCATACATTCTACAAAGTCTGCTGGAAACGATCTCTTCCCTGGGAACTCTTTTTAAGGCAACATTCGCTTGATCCAATAGGGAATCTCTTTCTGAGAACTGAACCCCAGTAAGAACCAAGAATCCGTCTATATGTGGCACCTCATCACGATGCACTGACTGTTCAGTAGTTAGCAATGCTGTCTCACAGCATCAGGAACCCAGTTTCATTTCCAACCTCCTGTCTGTGTAGAGTTTACATGTTCTCCCTATGTCTATATGGTGTTCTGGTTTTCTCCCACAGTCCAAAGATGTGCAGGCTAGACAGTTTAGCCATGGGAAATGTAGCAATAGGATGGGGTGGGGGTAGGTCTGGTTGGGATGCTGTTCAGAAGGTTGGTGTGAACGTGATAGGTTAACTGGCCTGCTTCTACACTGTAGGGACACTATGATTGAAAAATCGCAACAATTTTGCTTATTTTTGTAAGGGATCATCAAAGCCAGGATTAGACTTTGTTTCCATCTTAATGCGGATGTAATTGGTGCCCACATTTCAACTTCATTCTTACACTGGTCATCTGGTTCAGTCACAGCAAACTGTGAGGGTAATCATGCTGTAACAATTTACTCTGGGCTTGACAATTTACACAGTGCTTGAGCATGGTGGAAGGCTGTCAGGGTGACAGGCCAATGTTTAGAGCCAATCCAATCATCACATTGTGAACAAACATCATCAGTGTTTTGATGGGAACTGGATTCTCTTCGTCCCCACAGGCACAACTCATTGGTTCCTGATCATAAACTGTGGAAGCCTGAAAGCACTTTCCAGCCAAGTAAACACTCTCAATAAGTAATCTTTGCTGCAATGTAGGAACATTCAGAAACAAAATCCCCTTTCATGCTTCCTTGTACATGGAATTCTGGGCAAGATATAACAGAGTCTCTGGAACATTAGAGTCAAGCTAGGTCATATGTGGGAATAGAGAAGTTACCCCAACAAAAGCTCTTATAGTACAGAAAATCACAGAATAGTTATGATGCAGAGAAGGTCATTTGGCCCATTGTACTGCCATTGGATCCACAAATGAACATCATTACCTAGTGTCAATATCCCATTTTTTCTCCATTTCTCTACACACCTTTTCTATCCAAATGATAGGCCTATATCCTCTTGAATGTTTCATTTGAAGTTGCCTCCACTGTATTTCTAGCCAATGCATTCCAGACGCTAACAGCTCACTTCATAGTTCCTTGAAATTGGAGTTTCATGTAGACAGGATAGTGAAGAAGATGTTTGGTATGCTAAACTTTATTGCTCAGTGCATTGAGTATAGGAGTTGGAAGGTCATGTTGCAGCTACGCAGGATATTGGTTAGGTGACTTTTAGAATGCTGTCTACAATGCTATTCTCCCTGCGAGAAGAAGGATGTTGTGAAACTTGAAGGGGTTCAGAAAAGATTTACAAGGATGTTGCTGGGGTTGGAGGTTTTTGAGCTTTAGGGAGATCCAAATAGGCTGGGGCTGCTTTGCCTGGAGTGTTGGAGGCTGAGCGTTGGCCTTAAAGGAGTTTATAAAAACATGAGGTGCATGGACAGGGCAAATAGACAATGTCTTTTTCCCAGGGTGGACAAGTTCAAAACTAGCAAACATAGGTTTAAGGTGAGCAGCGAAAGATTTAAAAGGGACCTGAGGGGCAACTTTTTCACACAGAGTGTGGTGCATGTATGGAACGAGCTGCCAGAGGAAGTGGTGGAGGCCTGTACAAATACAATATTTAAAAGGTATCTGGATAGGTATATAAATAGAAATGGTTTAGACGGATATGGGCTAAATGCTGGAAAATGGGACTAGATTAATTTAGGATTCCTTGTTGGCATGGATAAGTGGGACTGAAGGGTTTGTTTCCGAGCTGTACATCTCTGTGACTCTGTGACTGTATGGCTCTGTGAATGAAAATGTTTTTTTTCTCACACCAATTTTGCTTCTTTTATGAATCTCTTTCAATCTATGCCTTCTCATTCTTGTTTCTTTCACATGTGGGAACAGCTTCTCCCTAAATATTCTATCCGACTCACTCACGATTTTGGAAACCTCGATCAAATTTCCTTACATCCTTCTTCTCCCTGAGGAGAACAGTCCCAGCTTTTTCAATCTATCCTCATCACCGAGGCTTCTCATTGCTGGAACCATTGTAAATCATTCTTGCACTCGCTCCAATACATTCACATCGCTCCTATCATGCAGAACTCACTACTGTACACAATACTCCAAATGAGTTTGGCAAGTGTCTTATACAAGTTCAGCATCACCTCTTTGTGCATGAACTCTTTTCCCCTATTAATAAAGCTAAGGACACTGTATGCTTCATTACCTGCCCCCTCACCTATCCTGCCAACTTTAATGTTCTGTGCACATATACACCCAGGTCCTTCTTCTCCTACACCCACTTTAGAATTGTACCCCTTATTTTCTACAGTCTGTGCATGTTCTTCTCACCAAGGTGCATTCCCTCTCATTTCTCTGCATTAAGCTTCATCTGCTACTTTGACATAATGCAGCATTCCAATGTGATTCACTATAGCATTATCAACCAAAACATGACACTGAGCCACTTGAGTTGATACAAGTTAATGTTTCAAAACAGATCTGACTATTCATCTCCAGTTCTGAACAGGAGTCAAAACATTAACTCAGTTTTCCTTCCACTGATGCTGCCATACCTGCTGAGTTTCTCCAGTAATTTCTCCTTTATTTCAGATCCCCAGCAACCACACGGATTTATTAAGGAGTTATGAGGTCGGATGAACAAAAGCTTGTTAAACCAGATAAGTTTTAAGGAGTGTCTTAAAGGAGGTACTCAAGGTTGAGAAATGGCTCACTGTAAGGAAGGAATTTCAGAACTTGTGGACAACATAACGGAGGGCATAGCTGCCAGTAATCAAGCAATTAAAATTGTGAAAAAGTAAGTGTCTATAAATAGAGACAAGCTGACATATCAGTGGGGAGTGGAACTGGAGGAGATCACAGAGAAAGGGAGAGACAAGCCTATGCAGGGGTTTGAGAACAAGAATGTGAATTTTAAAGTCAAGGCATGAAGTGTAGGAGGTGATAGGGATACAGGACTTAGCGTAAGTTAAGACACGGAGTTTTGGATGACCTCAAGTTCATAGGGAGTAGAATGTCAAATCAAATTAGGATTGTGTTTGGAAACTAATGTGCGTTTCAGCAGTAGGTGAACTGAGCCGGTGATCTTGGGCAATGTTGTCGTGATAGAAATAGATGATTTTAGTAATTGTGTGAATAAAAGGTCAAAAACTCACATCAGGATTAAGCTAGACTACAAGAGACTGGTACAGCCTCAGACTTTCTCAGTTCATGCTGTACTGCACGCCTGACCAGCGTTGTGAGGTCTCTGAAAAAGGGCACTAATCTCATTTTAATTTCTGCTCACAGTGAGGGCTGGCAGCAGAGAAAAACTGCACACTCCAGAGAGAGAAAAAAAAGGCGATTGGAAAAGAAAGAGTTAAGTTGCAATAACATTGAACATAGAGGTTGTAATAGAAGTGGAGAAACACAGTGTGTATCCAATTATCTGAGCAATGTGCCAGCAGCCAGATCATAGACAAGTTGTCGTCTGAAAGCCATGAGACAGAAAAGACAGCAGCGTTCACAACGGAGTGTCAAACAGTTCGGAGCCGCTGGGATGTGTGGGTTAGATTAAAAATAGTATCAGTGCGACTGAAGACCGGAGTTCATAGCATAATCCATTACTCGATGCGGCAGTTTTGACGGAATGTTTCGATTAGTGTTTGTCTTTCTCCTCATCAATGGTAAGGTTCCATCTCTCTGTTAGCCGAACTGATATGTGCATTGAACTATTTAACATGTTCTCTCACTATTCGTGTTTCATAACTTTCCTTCAGTTTCAGTGCAATTTTGTGAATTCGGGAAATCATTCTAGGCTTAATGCTGTGGATAAAAACTGTGTCGGCACTAGGAGAGTGATAAAAAGAAAGATTTGAATTTATGTAGCATCGTGCATGACCTCAGGGCACTGCAAAGCAACACTTCAAACTAGCTGAGCACTTTGAAAGAACAATCACAGCCACAATGTGCGAACAGAGGCAATTGATTTGTACATTCAGAAGCAGAAATAATGCAAATAATGATCAGCTCAGATGCTAATGAGGATAAACGCTGCAACAGAAACTAACACGAGTATACCGTCATTTTCTAAAACATATAATGTGGGATCTTTCACTCCAATATAAGAGAAAGTGAAATCCCATCTTGACTCTTCTGAACAATGTCACCCCCAACAGGAATGTGTTGGCCAGCATTATGTCCTACCCAATATCGACCAGAAATTGCTGGATTATTGGATTCTAAACTGGTCAAACAAAATCTAAGAGGTTTAGATTTTCTGTATAGATTGATTACACCAGTCCAACAGTCTATATTCCAGTCCCAGCTGGTGTTCTTTTATATATTCAGACATCAATTAATTAAATGTCGGAGGCTTGGAGACCGCTTTGCAGAACACCTCCGCTCAGTTCGCAACAAACAACTGCACCTCCCAGTCGCAAACCATTTCCACTCCCCCTCCCATTCTCTAGATGACATGTCCATCATGGGCCTCCTGCACTGCCACAATGATGCCACCCGAAGGTTGCAGGAACAGCAACTCATATTCCGCCTGGGAACCCTGCAGCCCAATGGTATCAATGTGGACTTCACCAGTTTCAAAATCTCCCCTTCCCCTACTGCATCCCAAAACCAGCCTAGTTCGTCCCCTCCCCCCACTGCACCACACAACCAGCCCAGCTCTTCCCCCCCACCCACTGCATCCCAAAACCAGTCCAACCTGTCTCTGCCTCCCTAACCGGTTCTTCCTCTCACCCATCCCTTCCTCCCACCCCAAGCCGCACCCCCATCTCCTACTAACCTCATCCCACCTCCTTGACCTGTCCGTCTTCCCTGGACTGACCTATCCCCTCCCTACCTCCCCACCTATACTCTCTCCACCTATCTTCTTTTCTCTCCATCTTCGGTCCGCCTCCCCCTCTCTCCCTATTTATTCCAGTTCCCTCTCCCCATCCCCCTCTCTGATGAAGGGTCTAGGCCCGAAACGTCAGCTTTTGTGCTCCTGAGATGCTGCTGGGCCTGCTGTGTTCATCCAGCTTCACACTTTGTTATCTTGGATTCTCCAGCATCTGCAGTTCCCATTATCTCTAATTAAATGTCACTACCTGCTTCCCTTCTAATCTCAACTACTTTCTGGATTAACAAACTGGGTCAGGTACACAAACACAGTGGCTACAAGAGCAGGCCACCTCCTGACTCCCCATCGCTGCCCACCATCTCCAAGGCACAAGTCAGGAATGGGATGGAGTACTCCCTACTTGCCTGGATAAGTGCAGCTCCAACAACACTCGGGAAGCTCATTGTTATCGAGGACAAACCAGTGGAGTTGCAGGTAGACCAGATAGTGAAGAAGGCATTCGATACGCTTGGTTCTATTGGCCAGTGCATTGAGTACAGGAGTTGGGGGGTCATGTTGCAGTTGTATAGGACGATGGTTATCGGAACACTGCATGCAATTCTGGTCTCCCAGCTAATAGGAAGGATGTTGTTAAACTTGAAAGGATTCAGGAAAGATTTACGAAGATGTTGCTAGGGTTGGAGGGTTTGATCTATAGGGAGAAGCTGAATAGGCTGGAGCTATTTTCCTTGGAGTATTGGAACCTTCTAAAATCATGAGGGGCATGAATAAGGTGAATAGCCATGATTTTCCCCACGGTAGGGGAGTCCAAAACCGAAGGGCATAGGTTTAAGGTGAGAGGGGAACGTTTTAAAAGAAATCTAAACGGCAACTTTTCCATAAAGAGGGTGGTGTGTGTATGGTAGGAGCTTCCAGAGGAAGGGTGGAGGTGGTTACAAGTTACACATTTAAAAGGCTGGATAGGGACAGGAATAAAAAAGGTTTAGAGGGATATGGGCCAAATGCTGGCAAATGGGACCAGATTAATTTAGGATATGGTCAGTATGGACGAATTGGACCGAAGGATCTGTAATGCTGCACAGCTCTATGACTCTTCGGTGTTCACTTGCTCCACCATCAACACCGAGTGAGAGCCGTGTGTACCATCAGCAACACCGTCAACACCGAGTGACGGCTGTGTGTACCATCAGCAACACCGTCAACACCGAGTGACAGGTGTGTGTACCATCAGCAACACCGTCAACACCGAGTGACAGGTGTGTGTACCATCAGCAACACAGTCAACACCGAGTGACAGCCGTGTGTAGCATCAGCAACACAGTCAACACCGAGTGACAGCTGTGTGTACCATCAGCAACACAGTCAACACCGAGTGACAGATGTGTGTACCATCAGCAACACAGTCAACACCGAGTGACAGATGTGTGTACCATCAGCAACACCGTCAACACCGAGTGACAGGTGTGTGTACCATCAGCAACACCGTCAACACCGAGTGACAGATGTGTGTACCATCAGCAACACCGTCAACACCGAGTGACAGATGTGTGTACCATCAGCAACACAGTCAACACCGAGTGACAGGTGTGTGTACCATCAGCAACACAGTCAACACCGAGTGACAGATGTGTGTACCATCAGCAACACCGTCAACACCAAGTGACAGATGTGTGTACCATCAGCAACACCGTCAACACCGAGTGACAGATGTGTGTGTACCATCAGCAACACCGTCAACACCGAGTGACAGGTGTGTGTACCATCAGCAACACAGTCAACACCGAGTGACAGATGTGTGTACCATCAGCAACACCGTCAACACCGAGTGACAGATGTGTGTACCATCAGCAACACAGTCAACACCGAGTGACAGATGTGTGTACCATCAGCAACACCGTCAACACCGAGTGACAGGTGTGTGTACCATCAGCAACACCGTCAACACCGAGTGACAGATGTGTGTACCATCAGCAACACCGTCAACACCGAGTGACAGATGTGTGTACCATCAGCAACACAGTCAACACCGAGTGACAGGTGTGTGTACCATCAGCAACACAGTCAACACCGAGTGACAGATGTGTGTACCATCAGCAACACAGTCAACTCCGAGTGACGGCTGTGTGTACCATCAGCAACACAGTCAACACCGAGTGACAGCTGTGTGTACCATCAGCAACACAGTCAACACCGAGTGACAGCTGTGTGTACCATCAGCAACACCGTCAACACCGAGTGACAGATGTGTGTACCATCAGCAACACAGTCAACTCCGAGTGACGGCTGTGTGTACCATCAGCAACACAGTCAACACCGAGTGACAGCTGTGTGTACCATCAGCAACACAGTCAACACCGAGTGACAGCTGTGTGTACCATCAGCAACACCGTCAACACCGAGTGACAGATGTGTGTACCATCAGCAACACCGTCAACACCGAGTGACAGCTGTGTGTACCATCAGCAACACCGTCAACACCGAGTGACAGCTGTGTGTACCATCAGCAACACCGTCAACACCGAGTGACAGATGTGTGTACCATCAGCAACACCGTCAACACCGAGTGACAGCCGTGTGTAGCATCAGCAACACCGTCAACACCGAGTGACAGGTGTGTGTACCATCAGCAACACAGTCAACACCGAGTGACAGATGTGTGTACCATCAGCAACACCGTCAACACCGAGTGACAGATGTGTGTACCATCAGCAACACAGTCAACACCGAGTGACAGGTGTGTGTACCATCAGCAACACCGTCAACACCGAGTGACAGATGTGTGTACCATCAGCAACACCGAGTGACAGCCGTGTGTACCATCAGCAACACAGTCAACACCGAGTGACAGCCATGTGTACCATCAGCAACACAGTCAACACCGAGTGACAGCCGTGTGTACCATCAGCAACACCCGTCAACACCGAGTGGGCATTGCTGGTCAAGTTTACAGCATTTGCTGTCCATCCTTAACTGCCCTCGAGAAGGTGATGGTGAGCTGTCTTCCTGAACTGTTGGAGGTCTTACAGCGTAGATGACCCACAATGCCCTGAGGGAGGGAATTCCAGGATTTTGACTCAGCAACAGCAAGGGAACAGCAATGTATTTTCCAAGTCACGGTGGTGAGTGGCTTGGAAGGGAAAATGCACTCTGTGTTGATGGAGGAGCAAGTGAACACTTAAGAGTCATAGAGCTGTACAGCACGGAAACAGGTGTCCCCATGTATCTGCTGCCCTTATCCTTTTAGACAGTAATAGTTGCAAGTTTGGAAAGTGCTGTCAAAGGAACTTTGTTGAGTTGCTACAATGCATCGTGTTGATGGTACACACTCACATTTTGTGCCAGTGATTGAAGATGGTGAATGTGGTGCCAATCAAGCGGGCTGCTTTGTTCTCAATGGTGTCAAAGCTTCATCAGTGTTGTTAGGGCTGCACCCGTCCAGGCAAGCAGGGAGTATTCCATCAGATTCCTGACTTCTGCCTTGTAGATGGTGAACAGGTGTTGGGGAGTCAGGTGATGCATTAATCAGTTGGCGAGTTTCTGAGCTGTTTCAAAAGATTTGCTCCTTGTGATGGCTGGAAATGTAAGAAGGAAAGTTGACCCTTCTGTGCCAATTTAGGGCTAGTTTCAATTGCCAAACTCATATGGCCTTCTATCCACAAGGAACTGAGCAAAATCAGAGGAGAAATCCCTGCTTTGGGTGGGATGATTCACTCTCCCTCAGCTGGTTTATCAGTCAATCATGTTACAGTCACATCTAGAGGGAGGTTACAGTGTCGTGACATTATCGCTGGACTATTAATCCAGAGATTCAGCTAATGTTCTAGGGACGTGGTTTCGAATCCTGCCATGGCAGATGGTGGAATTTGAATTCAATTTTTAAAAAATTCTGAAATTAAGAGCCTAATGTTGACCATGAATCCATTGTCGATTGTCAGGTAAAATCCATCAGGTTCACTAGTGTCCTTTAGGGAAGCAAACTGCCATTCTTACCTGATCTGGACTAGATGTAATTCTAACCCCACAACAATGTGGTTGACTCTTATCTCTTCTTTTTAGCAATTAAGGATGGAAATTAAATGCTGTGCTTGTCAGTGATGCACTAATCCTGTGAATGAATAAAAAAGAATGCAGGATTTGAACCACCATGGCAAAAAATGCAGAGGTTTGGATTTAGACTGCCCAGAGAGTAAGGGGGTAGTGGAGGATTTGGGGAGGTGGTGTTTGCTGGTGATATCAATGCCTCCATGGCATAATTATTTACCTGAGCTCTTAACACAGGTCAAGGCTCTTTGCAACTGCTGATGCTGGAGTCAGAAACAACACAGTGTGGAGCTGGAGGAACACAGCAGGCCAGACAGCATCAGAGGGGCAGGAAAGTTGATGTTACAGGTTGGGGCCCTTCTTCAGAAAACTTCTTCTGAAAATCCTTCAGATTCTTTGCAGCTTTCCTGGTATGTCTGTCGCGCAAAGGATGGAGATCCATTGCAGACAACTGAAAGAGAAGCTCCTTGTCTCCTGCCACATCATTCCTAAATTGTGCTACTCATCTGGTGAAGATCCAACAGTAAACCAAGATGAGGTCAGAAGAAATTCTGAGTCACGATTTCCAAGTGTGTCAATAACTGGTTTATCCCAGTAAACTGGCTGAAAAGGGCTTCTCTCTTGCATTGTCCTGAATCTCATACTCTCATTCCAGCAACTAACATGAACCTCTTTCTCCTGAAGTGAAAGTGATTTCGAACTGGAGACTCGGAGACTCTCTCATTAGACAGTGACAACCAGTGGCAAGTTTAACCTGAAGGTTGGTGTGCCTCAGGTGGGACGTGAGGTTGAGAAGGAACTCTGCATCGTAATCTAGCCATCCAGACAACTGAGCTAACTGGCTCCTTTCCCTGCCACCCCTGTGTTTGCTAACCCACATTGGATTCCTGCACATTGACATTAAAATTCTCCTTCTCGTTTTCTAATCCTTCCTTATCTCTATGAATTTGCCTAATCCTGTAGCCACTCCAAATCTCTTTCAATTCTGATACTTTCACATTTCTTTTTCAATCCTGAATTGGCAGCCATTAAACTGCTGAGATTTTAAGTTCAGGAATGCTATCTCTGTCCTTTTCCACTTCCAGCCATTATCTCTCACTTGAAGATGCATCACAAAACCTCCTTGACCAAAGGTTTGGTTATCTGCCTTAATATCATTTTTATATGACCTGACATCAGATTCTGTTGATTAAGACTCCTGTCAATGTTATATTATGTTATATAGTGTATCCATATACATTAGCTATAAAGTGTAGTAGTTCCATTATTTTTGTCTCATTTCAGATTCCCCACCCACTGGAAAAGTTCCAATGAGTTCTCCCATTCTTGATTCAGTAGCTGACAGTGTCAATTCAGAGTCAACATGTTATGGTTTGATCTTTATTTCTGACACTTGAATGCATCATCTAGCTTGTGTTACGATCTTGGCTGATGTTACTACTGGAAAAGTCAGGTCCCAGACTGAAATCTCTTTATAGATCAACATCTTTTAGTTGTCAGTTTAAATGAGGTAGTCTTCCACTGAGAATGAATCACGCAGTGCAGCAGATTTGGGTTTAACAATGAAACAGAAAGCTAATGCGTAAAAGAAATAAAGAAAAAGTAGAATAAATCAAACTATTTACATGTTACTCATGTTTAAAGATATCAAAACATACCATAAAAATATAATCTCATTAATCCCAACAGCATTCTATTAAAATACTCAAATACCAGATAGAATTTCTTGGATTCATTTCCTTATCATGAGAATCTAATAGCCTGTTCTTGGACTTATCATATAACTGTGCTAAGACTTTCTCAGCTTCAAAGTTTGAACCCAACTCTACTGGTCTGGGATTTTCAAACAAAACTCCTCATACTGAGATAACTTTTTCCTAAAGTACCTTCCTTCCTCAGGAACAAATGATTTATATGTCCAGCTTCAGCCAAGATTGCTGCAAAACTATCATAACCCGCAACTAAATGTGTTTTTTTCTAAGCTATACACCAAAAGAAACGTTTCAGAATTTTCTATCAGAAATCTTAGTGAAACTTTGTTTACTTTATTCACTCATAAACTCTCTGAATGTAAACAAATTCCCATTACTTTCTAGAATGTCTTCCTCTTATATCGTGCTTCAGAATCAATCACCATATCTGCAGAAATAGCACAAGTTTATGATTAATCCCCTTCATTCACACAGAAAACTCCCATGGCACTAGTTCAAAAATCCAAAACAAATGATATCTATGCATGCATATGTATCACACAGCTGACACATTGAAATAAAATAAAGAACTGCAGATGCTGGAAATCTGAAACATAAACAGAAATTGCTTGAGAAACTCATCAGGCCTGGCAGCATCTGTGCAGAGAAATCAGAGTTAGTGTGTCGAGCCCAGTGACCCTTCTTTAGAACACACAGCTGACACTCCACTCTAATACTGAGGGTTGGTTGCACTGTCATAATGTCAGCAGTGAGGAAGTAAAGAGTTATGGTACTGTCAGAGAGGCAATAGTGCTGCACTAGCAGAGGGGCAGTGCAGATTAGACGCTCTGCTGCAAAAGACAGTATCAAGAGAATGTAACACTGGCAAGAGGAAAGTACCAAGGGAGTACTACTCTATTGGCAAGGCAGTACTGAGGGAGTGCCACACTAGCAGATGGACAGTGTAGGACATATTGTGATAGGTAAGTGCTACACTATGAGAATGGCTGTAATGAGCGAATCCTGCACTGTCAGATATAATGGAAAGTACTGGATAGCACTGCACTGTTGGAGGAGCAGCACAGATTAGGTGCTCCCCTAACTCAGGGGCATTACTGAAGGAGTGGTCCATTGTTGGAGAAATAGCATTAAGAGAATCAAAACCAGAAATTGCTGGAAAAGCTCAGCAGGCATGGCAGCAACTGTAAAAAAAAAATCAGGGTTAACGTTTCGGGCCTGGTGGCCCTTCCTCAGAACAGAGGAAGGGTTCTGAGGGAAGGTCACCGGACCCAAGACATCAATGCTGATATTTTTCTTCACAGATGCTGCCAGACCTGCTGAACTTTTCCAGCAATTTCTGGTTTTGTTCCCGAGTTACGGCATTTGCAGTTCTTTCCGTTTTTATCGAGCATTAAGGGGATGCTGTCCTGTTGAAAGAATGGTATTGCTTTAGAATAGTACACTTGTACATAGTACACACGCTGAAATGTTTTAGTCATGTGACTTCTTTCACTTTAGTATCCATGAAAAAAAATGACATGAAACGTGGTGTCAGAAATGTGAATACGAGATTGGGTGACATTTCAGAGCCGCAAGTGAGCCAGCTGCTGTAAAAAAAATGGAGGATTTAAAGGAAGAATTAAAACTACAACCAGCAAATCCAAAACACTCAGTGAGTCAGAATGGCTGTAGAATTTCCAGTCCATACTGCTGTGAACATGAAAGGAAATATAAAACAGATTTAGATTTTTTTTCCCAGTTTCAGTAGCAAGAATATGAAATAGGGAAAATTAAAATGTCTAAGCAGATAAGTGTAGTATCTCTGTAATCAATGTTGGAAAAAGAATGCTTCAAGACACATTTCTCCCTTGACCTCACTGAGGAGACAGGAGTGTTTCTAAAGGCATTGAAGACAAACTTTGTATCCCCTTTTAATGTTACTTTTTAGATTCATACAGCACGGAAACTGATCCTTTGGTCCAACCAACCCGTATCAAACATAATCCCAAATTAACCTACACAACAACAAAAACAAAGTTGCTGGAAAAGCTCAGCAGGTCTGGCAGCATCTGTGAAGGAGAAAACAGAGTTAAGGGTTTGGGTCCGGTGACCCTTCCTCAGAACTAATGGTGGCTAGGAAAACGTCAGTTTATATGCAGGAAATAGGGAAGTGGATGGGGTAGGGAGTAAATGATAGGACAGAGCCCAAAGAGAGAGTAAGACAGATGGACAAGTAAAGGAGTTGCCAACGATCAGGCTGGGAGGGTGAATAATTGTTAATGGGGACTGTTAGTGAATAACAACAGGGAGTGTGTAATGGCAGACTATGTGGTAACAAGGCATGGTGTGTGGGGTGGGGGCTGGGACATGGGAGAGTTTGGGCCCAAAAATTATTGAACTCAGTATTGAGTCTGGAGGGCTGTAGGGTCCCAAGTGGAAAATGAGGTGTTGTTCCTCCAGTGTGCGTTGAGCTTCGCTAGAACACTGCAGCAAGCCAGAGTCAGAGATGTTGACCAGGGAGCAGCGTGGTGCATTGACGTGGCAGGCAACAGGTAGTTCAGGGTCTCTTTTGTGAGCAGAACATAGATGTTCTGCGAAGCAGTCGCCAAGTCTACGCTTTGTTTCCCCAGTGTAGAGAAGACCACATTGTGAGCAGTGAATGCAGCAGACCAGATTCTAGGAAGCACAGGTGAAGTATTGCGTCACCAAGAAATATGTTTGGGGCCTTGGATACTGGGAAGGGAGGAGGTAAATGGGCAGGTGTTGCACCTTCACCGGTTATAGGGGAAGGTGCCATAGGGCTGTGAGGGGGTGTTGGGGACGAAGGAAGTGTGGACCAGCATATCCCGGAGGGAACAGTCCCTGTGCAAGGCGGACAAGGGAGGGGAGGGCAATATGTGCCTGGTGGTGGCATCTTGCTGGAGGTGGCAGAAATGGTGCATGATGATCTTCTGGATGTGGATGCTGGTGGGGTGGTAGGTAGGGGTAAGGAGAACTCTATTACTGTTGTGGGAAGGAAGAGAAGGGGTGAGGGTGCAAGTGCGGGAGATGGATCGGATCTTGTTGAGGGCTCTGTCGACATTGGAGCTGGGGAATCCTCAGTTGAGGAAGCAGGTGGACATTTTGGAGGCTCCCTTGTCGAAGTTGGCCTCATCTGAACATATGTGACAGAGACGGAGGAACTGAGAGAATGGGGTGGAATCTTCACAGGACCCCTTCCTCAACTGAGATAAGAAATGGTTTGTGACTTTCAGAATGAAAACTGCAGAAAAAGAGTGTCAAATGAATGTCAGAGATATCAAGAACTGCAGATGCTGGAGTCAGAAATAACACAGTGTAAAACTGGAGAAAGCAGGCCAGCAGCATCACAGGAGCTGGAAAATTGACGTTTCAGGTCAGGACTCTTCTTCAGAAATGAAGTATTTGGGAAGGTGATGCCCCAATGGGATTGTCATTGAGAGATAATGGGAACTGCAGATGCTGGAGAATTCCAAGATAATAAAATGTGAGGCTGGATGAACACAGCAGGCCAAGCAGCATCTCAGGAGCACAAAAGCTGACGTTTCGGGCCTAGACCCTTCATCAGAGAGGGGGATGGGGAGAGGGAACTGGAATAAATAGGGAGAGAGGGGGAGGCGGACCGAAGATGGAGAGAAAAGAAGATAGGTGGAGAGAGTGTAGGTGGGGAGGTAGGGAGGGGATAGGTCAGTCCAGGGAAGACGGACAGGTCAAGGAGGTGGGATGACGTTAGTAGGTAGCTGGGGGTGCGACTTGGAGTGGGAGGAAGGGATGGGTGAGAGGAAGAACCGGTTAGGGAGGCAGAGACAGGTTGGACTGGTTTTGGGATGCAGTGGGTGGGGGGGAAGAGCTGGACTGGTTGTGTGGTGCAGTGGGGGGAGGGGACGAACTGGGCTGGTTTAGGGATGCAGTAGGAGAAGGGGAGATTTTGAAGCTGGTGAAGTCCACATTGATACCATTGGGCTGCAGGGTTCCCAGGCGGAATATGAGTTGCGGTTCCTGCAACCTTCGGGTGGCATCATTGTGGCAGTGCAGGAGGCCCATGATGGACATGTCATCTAGAGAATGGGAGGGGGAGTGGAAATGGTTTGCGACTGGGAGGTGCAGTTGTTTGTTGCGGACTGAGCGGAGGTGTTCTGCAAAGCGGTCCCCAAGCCTCCGCTTGGTTTCCCCAATGTAGAGGAAGCCGCACCGGGTACAGTGGATGCAGTATACCACATTGGCAGATGTGCAGGTGAACCTCTGCTTAATGTGGAATGTCATCTTGGGGCCTGGGATGGGGGTGAGGGAGGAGGTGTGGGGACAAGTGTAGCATTTCCTGCGGTTGCAGGGGAAGGTGCCGGGTGTGGTGGGGTTGGAGGGCAGTGTGGAGCGAACAAGGGAGTCACGGAGAGAGTGGTCTCTCCGGAAAGCTGACAGGGGAGGGGATGGAAAAATGTCTTGGGTGGTGGGGTCGGATTGTAAATGGCGGAAGTGTCGGAGGATAATGCGTTGTATCTGGAGGTTGGTAGGGTGGTGTGTGAGAACGAGGGGGATCCTCTTGGGGCGGTTGTGGCGGGGGCGGGGTGTGAGGGATGTGTTGCGGGAAATACGGGAGACGCGGTCAAGGGCGTTCTCGATCACTGTGGCGGGAAAGTTGCGGTCCTTGAAGAACTTGGACATCTGGGATGTGCGGGAGTGGAATGTCTTATCGTGGGAGCAGATGCGGCGGAGGCGGAGGAATTGGGAATAGGGGATGGAATATTTTGCAGGAGGGTGGGTGGGAGGAGGTGTATTCCAGGTAGCTGTGGGAGTCGGTGGGCTTGAAATGGACATCAGTTACAAGCTGGTTGCCTGAGATGGAGACTGAGACGTCCAGGAAGGTGAGGGATGTGCTGGAGATGGCCCAGGTGAACTGAAGGTTGGGGTGGAAGGTGTTGGTGAAGTGGATGAACTGTTCCCTCTCCCCATCCCCCTCTCTGATGAAGGGTCTAGGCCCGAAACGTCAGCTTTTGTGCTCCTGAGATGCTGCTTAGCCTGCTGTGTTCATCCAGCCTCACATTTTATTATCTTGGGATTGTCATTGAACTGTTAATCCAGGGAGCCAGGTAATGTTCTGGGGACCTGGGTTGGAATCCTGCTGCAGCAGATAGTGGGATCTGAATGCAATAAAAATCTGGAATTAGGAGCCTAATGATGACTGTGAACTCATTGTCAATTTTTGGAAAAAACCATGTGTTTCACTAATGTCCTTTAGGGCTGGAAACTGCCATCCTTACCTAGTCTGGCTGACATGTGACTCCAGACCTACAAAATTTGGTTGACTCTTAAATGCCATCTGGAAAATTAGGGATGGGCAATAAATGCTGGCCTCATCCTGTAAATGAATAAAACATTAAGTGTCATATCAGTGTCTTGTGTAGCAACATAAGCCTGGCAGATCTGTGTGGAGTAGCTCAAGCTGGGGACTTGAAAATAAATCCTTCTAAGATAAAGTTAAGGCTGTGTGATGGAACAATGATCATCCCAAGCGGACAAATGAAGTTGTGAATCTAATGCAATGGCAAGAATGAAGATCTGGAACTCTGGATGGCAGACAATAAACAGAATCAACTCTTCTCAGGTGAATCAAGTCTAGAGCTTGGACTAGTAACTCAACAAGTACAAGAAGAGATTTACAATGTTTCATTAGTCACTAAGCTATTATCTGCTGAAATTGATCCTTAAAGATTCAAAAGGTATTTGTATAAGTCTTGCATGTCTTCCTGCTTGATATTATAATGAAGTAATAGAGAGGGTGAAACCAACTCATCATGTGCGGACGATAATCAGTGATGAGGTAATTACCATGTCAATGCTGAAATTACTTTGCAATGCGATGGCTTTGAGCAAGGTCTTAGAGCAACCCTTACAGAAAGGACAATGAGAATATTAACGCACCAGAGCAACACAATGTTCAGGAGAGCCTGCCTATTGTCTTTGCTTCTGAGTGTTCTAATCATTATGTGTCTTGGAGTGACGCAGTGATAGTGGAATCAGACCACAAGACACTTCAAAGAATCTTCCTCAAACCAGATATGTCTGCTCCAAAGAATGTTACTTGGTTTGCAGAGATATCATCTGGACATAATATACAGTTGAGGAAAACACATGTACATTGCGGAGAGGTTGTTGAAAGTAGTATTCCCAATGAAGAGAGCAGAGGATGCTGTGATACAGTGTGAAACTGTTCAGGTTTAACAGCATGAAAAATGATTCATGGTCATCAATCTCAATTCCAGATTTTTAAAATTGAATTCAATTTCCACCATCTGGGTCCCCAGAACATTAGCTGGGTCCCTAGGCCAACAGTCCAGTGATCATACCACCAGGCCATCGTCTCCCCTGGCCATTGCCTTCCCCCCCCCACCAACCCACCTCGCTCCCAATGTCAAGATGTCATGGTTTACCTTCTACACTATCAGGCTGAAACCGTCTAATTACCATTCGTCCTTCTAAATGTCTGGCTATAAACTACTTGAAGATTGAGTTTAGCAGCCAACATGACAAATGACTAGATATCTACACCACATGACCTTCTTAGAGCTCATGTGAACATGTTCAGAAATGAAGAATCAAATTCCCTCCCTACCTCCCCACCTATACTGTCCTCTCCACCTATCTTCTTTTCTCTCCATCTTTGGTCCGCCTCCCCCTGTCTCCCTATTTATTCCAGAACCCTCACCCCATCCCCCTCTCTGATGAAGGGTCTCGGCCCGAAACGTCAGCTTTTGTGTTCCTGGGATGCTCCTGGGCCTGCTGTGTTCATCCAGCCTCACATTTTATTATCTTGGATTCTCCAGCATCTGCAGTTTCCATTATCACAGTCTCATACAGAGATACTCACACGCACTGACTCTCTCATACAAACTGACTCGTGTTCTCTCTCACACACGCACGCACACACACTTTCTCTCTCTCTCTCTTACACACACACACACACACACAAAGTCTCATACAGAGATACACACACTGACTCTTAAACACACACACACACACACACACACACACACATGGATATACACAAAGTCTGACACGGAGATACTCACACACACTGACTGTCTCATCCACACATACACACACAGTGACTCTTTCTCTCTCACATACGGATATACACAAAGTCTCACACAGAGATACTCACACACACTGATTCTCTCTCTCTCTCTCACACACACACACACACACACACACACACACACACACACACAGTGGTCAGAAGTTCTGCTGTTACATTGTGATTGCTTTTTGAGGTTTTGGGTGAATCATTTACTCAATTTTCTGTACTTAACTCCAAAACTCCACCAAACCAACAACAAATGTCTGTTTGGCAACTTATTCCCTGACTTCAGCACCTTGGGATACAGTTTTTCCAAGCTGTGTTATTAATCTCTGTTTCCAATTGCCCATCCAATTTTCTGTTCTGCTGACTAATGTCACTGGTTGCAAGCTGAGTGAATCAGCAGAAACACGAGTGATAGGCAGCCCACAGACTGAACCAGGCAGTCAGGGAGGGGACACTGTTACTGCAAACTTCACAATGAGGAGACAGAGGTGCACTATTCATCAAAATTGAATTGTCTTCTTGTGTGAGACTGGTGAGTTGTGAATTGGGAAATACGCCAAGCAGCAATTTTAAAATCAGTAGCTGTTCGATATTTGAGGTGAAGGGCAAGTTTCCACCATTCTTGCTACTATAATGCCTTATGAATGTGGTCATAACATACTAACCCATTCAATCCTGACTGAGGTAATATTTGGCTTTTATTCATTACAATCCATATGTTGAATTAGGCAGTAAAGGCCTTTCTGAGGTTTCGACTGGTTTTATTGCAGACCTACAGTTTAGCACAAGCATCAGTTTCCATGCTTCCTGTCTGGACCATTTCCCTGTCCTCAAGCTAACTCCCCAATGGGGAAGAACCCAACTCTTATTTTTATATTCAGAAGTGCTCTTATAAACAACTGAGCATTTTATTTCCCACCACCAAATCACCTTTGGCAATTATTTATCAATCAGTACCATTAAATGGGTCGGGTTTCTGATTATTCAGGTTATATACAGAGTCCCATCTGGACAATGTGATAGTTCCGAAGGTCGGGGAGAGGGCTAAAGAAAAATGGAACTGGAAGAACTCAGCTCTTTTATTTACTTTTTTATATCTGGAAGTGCTCTTACATCGAACCAAATGGCCTTCCCACCACTAAATCACCCTGGCCTGTTTTTTTCGTTTTTAACTGTCACCTGCCACCAGGACTCCAATTGGGTACTTCCAAATGAGGCCCGTTGTGGGAAATGTGAACCAGCAAAGGTGAGGGAGGGTTAGAGAGAGCAGAACGGTGCTAAATCAAAATAGAGTTGGAGGGGGGAATAAAGCACTCAATCACCACCGCCCCCCCCCACCCCCAACGCATTGCCCACCTCTCCCTGAAGGAATTGAGAGCATTTATAAACACTGCTGCTCCCTCCCCAGGGACACCCAGGCATGAACATAACTGCAGAAGAGGGGCAGGCAGTGGGCAGAGATGGTCCCCTCCATGGCCCACTGCCTGTCCCTGTTCATATCTAGCCTGGCCAGGCCCAGGAGTAGACCCTTGAGGAGATCCTCCGATCTGCCCACCCCCTCCCCATTTCCGTGCTGGGTACCCAAAGATCAGGAGCGTGAGGCTGAAGTGCAGCTGAAAACATGGGAAAAGTTTCTTCAAATAACTGAAAGGAGAGTGCAAACACCCATAACTAATATACGCACGGGCTATAGACTCCACAATGCCGCAAAACAGAAAGGTGGGCTGGGAATGCGTGACCCACACAATCTGTAGTTGTATGGGACCACTGTGGGCGACACCCTCCTCCCCAGACCGCTGACGGAAAGGAGGAGGGACCCAGCCATTAAGTATAAGTCCAATTAGCATTGTCTGCTCTCAGTCAACGTGGAGCATTTCTAACTCTGCCAGGCTTTGTGTAAATGCTGTGGAATGCAGGAGGGGGAAGCAATATTGCAGCTTATACTGTGGGCACCCTCTCCTGGGAGAAAGCCAACAGATGTCATCTGCTACCCACAAAAGTTTCAGGGCCAGAGTTTCAAAGGGTGGAACAGTTCACCGAATGGAAGTTTGTCAGCCACATTGTGATGAGGTTCTCACAGTGACTCAAATGATTTAAAAACTGGAGGCAAATGTCACCATGGAGTCGTAAAATTTATTACAGCACAGGAGAAGACTATTGGATTGATTGGCTCCATGCTGGCCTTCCTAAGGAGCAATACCCAAACTACGAGTCCCCTGTCCTCTCCCCACATCTTTATCCTGCTGTCACATGGTCACACAGTCACATGTTATGCCCGCAATTGCAAAACCCCAACCAGTCAAGTCAAAAACCTGGTTATGACCATCCCACTTGTTATGTTTGAGATAAAACATAGGATCTGTGTACATACCACCTGTATTTGATGCTGTCATTTTGAACAGGTACTGGAGCCTCTGGTGGAGGGCAGCAGTCTGCAGAATACTCACCAGGTGTGGCCTATGAGTCTGTCCATTCTCAGTACATGCCCAACCCTGCTGCCGTTGACCACCTCTACTTGGGAGAACCAATTGTTTTTGACGCAAGTCCTCAGTTTGAAACCTTAGCTGTTCACAAATCACAAACCGGGAACAGAGATGCCATTCTCGACGTGACTAGGATCTTACCTGACCCTGTTCTACAGGGGCCCTATGGAAATGAAGACGAAGAATATAATGAGGTTGGGAACTCTGACACATGCATATCCAACAGCTGTGCTGTCGATCCTACACCAGACCCTGGATTTCTGAGCATTTCAAACTCATCTCCTCAGGATTTGAAAGGCCCAAATTTAAATGCTGGGTTTCTCTCAAACGCTGCTTTTGTTCCCACTTTCCATGAGGCAACGGAGGGAAGTGGTGACATGCATGAACAGCTGCTTGATCGTAATGGAGCTGACCCTAAATCCCAAAGGATAATCGGGTCAGAAATCAAAGAAATCACTGGAAGGTACAAAAGCTTGGTAACTCCTGTTTCCAAAGAAAATCAACCAGAAAACAGCTTGACTACGCTTCACACATTAAATCCTCGGCCAGCACAGGACTCTACCACCCCAACAAAATCCATCATTAGTTTCCAAGAGACCATGTCTACAACAGATGGGCTGTTGGTAGACAGCAGGAGGGAGAACAACAATAAGACAGTTCCAGAGAGGACATCAACCAGAACACGAAAGATATCAAATAGCCATTGGCCAATCAAATCAGCAACGGTTCCTGAGCCAAATACAGATCAGAGCTCAAATGATTCCTGGATTGCTTGTAATCCAGGATATATCCGTGAAAACAACTCCTGTTGGTCTGTGTGTGAAGTCATTCCCGATTACTGTTTGAATGGAGGTAAATGTGGAGTCATCGAAAACATTGGCGTGTTTTGCAGGTATGAAACTCTTCTGAACACTCAGCTTTGTTCCAAAATAAACATTGTCCTGTTCCTGAAGCCATATACATTATCACAATCCCAATAATCTGAAACTGATCACCCACGACTTTCTGTCCTCCCTTCATTCATTCCCTACTTCCACAGGCTGGTTGGGAATTTAGTTTCCTTTCATTATTCATGGGATGTGAGTGTAACTGGCTAGTCCAACATGAATTGCACAAAACTGCTGACCTAGCTAGTGATAAGATCAGAACTCAACAGGTCTGGCAGCATCTGTGGAGAGAAATCAGAGTTAATGTTTCAGGTTCAGTGATCCTTCATCAGAGCAAAGCAATTCTGTTGCTAAGTTCTTCCAGCAATTTCTGATTTTGTTTCTGATTTCCGGCATCCATAGTTCTTTGGGTTTTTGACTTAAATAATGACACTGACACACTGTAGTAATAACATTCCAAAGTTCCTGACCTCAATCTACAATAATGGAAAAACAAAGTAAAATGGGAGGCCTTGGGCTTCCCAGAAAACCTAACCTAATCCTGCCTAAATTGATCCAATCCACCCTTACCTAATCTTGCCAGACTACCCAATCTAGTCCACTCTGGCCTAGTTGAGTCTGTTTCAATCACATTCAACCCAGTTCTACCCAATGCAGTCCAGTCTAATCTAATTAAATCTTTAAATCACACTGTTGTTTCATTGTTGTCAGACGCCTATCATTCAAGCCAATTCTTCTAACTCTTACCCTTTGCGACTAGGTGCAGTGAGAAGGAACACACTTGGTACAAAGGACAGCGCTGTCAATCAGTTCTTACAGAGATTCAGCTCACGTGTATATTGATTGGGGCGTGCTTGCTCGTTCTTCTCCTATTCCTCACGCTGCTGGGAGCCTTTGCTATAAAACTACGGTCTCTAAAAAATGAACAGCAAACATTTGACTCCAGAAGGTTGGTGATGCATGTTCCCTTATCTTCAGATGAGCTGCTGGTGGATGTTTGCATTACAAGCCTTACAATGATACATTGCTGCCTATAGAACGCTTAACTTTGGTGCTTTTTGGAAATTTGGGCACTAGGTGTGGCTTGATGTAATGACCCGAATGGGGAAAATATGAAGGACAGGATATTAGCTAGAAAACCAGGAAAGCTCCCAATAGGTCCATTGAGACAGAGTAATAGAGTCATATAGCACAGAAACAGGCCCTTTGGTCCAACTCATCTATGCCAACCATACTTCCTAATCTGAATTAGTCTCATCTGGTTGCATTTGGCCCATATCATAGTCTTGGAGTCATAAAGTCCTACAGCACGGAAACAGACCATTTGGTCCAACCAGTCCATTCTGACCATAATCCCAAACTAAACTAGACCCACCTGCCTGCTCCTGACCCATATCCCTCCAAAACTTTTCCATTCATGTATATACCCCTCTAAATCTTTCCTCCCATATTCCTGTCCATGTCCTGTAGTGTCCAGAAATGTGCAGGCTCTGTAGATTCGCCATAGTAAATATGGGGATAGGCTGGGGTGATGGGTCTGGGTGGGATGCTCTTCAGGGAGGTTTGATGTAGACTAGATGGAATGAATGGCCTCTCTCTGCACTGTAGGGATTCTGATTCTATGATTTTGTGTCTTCTACTGTGAAAGCAGTTAACAAAATATTGTGATTTTTACCCATAATAAGTCTTCTGGTCTAATCCCCAAAGGGTCCATATTTACTTTTGTTATTCTCTGATTTTTTTTGACCACCAAGATCTCTGCAATATTTAATGCCTTGAGACTCTTGGGGTATAATTGAATATTTTACCAGGCTGACACGTAGTATTAACACTTGCGGGAAGTCAGAATGTCAGAAATCCCAAAGAAAAGCATGATTAAATCAGCAAAATTAATCAGATAAAAGTTACAAAAATGAAGAAAATAATGACACTCATTTGATTCAGTTTTGTCTTTTAGGAATGGAAATCTGCTATCCTTAGCTATTCCTTAAACATTCACACCCTCCATCACCAACATATGGTGTGTGCCATCTACAGGATGCACTGCAGCAAGTCACCAACAGCGCTATCTAAACCCACACTCTGTACCCCATGGAAGAACAAGGTTAGCAAATACCACAGTATGACAGTGCCCCTCCAAGCCACCATCTTGACTTGGAGATACGGATGGTCTTCTGCTCCTAGAGATGATGGGACTGGAGAGTGGGAATGACATATAATTCAACTTGATTGTGGCAAAACCAAACCTTTCCTTCATTCTCGCCTCACCAACAATACGTTCGGGTTGCTGAGGCCCACAGTCAACTTTGGCACCCACCTGCCCATTGAAGCCCTTAAGACCCCAAAACACTTTGTCCCTTGTCCTCCTGGTCCTGTAGGGCACATTTTCTGCAGTTGTAATCACATCTTCTGTGGCACCGCTGAGCTGAAGAGCCACCATCCCTTGACTGGCTAACAGATTTTACTAGGGCTGGAGTGGGAGATTGTATTTCTGTCATCAGGGTCTTGATTCCAGCTGGTGGTCTTGCTAGTGCCTGTTTGGTGTGTGGGTCAGTGGGCCTTGCCTGGCAAAGGCAGCATCAGCCTCTCACTGGCCCTCCAGCCAGCAAGTGACAGCCTTGACATCTGCAGAAAAATCTGCTCTGAGACACCCACTGTCACTAGATTAAAATCCTGGAACTCTTTTCCCAAAGGTCTCCCTGAAGTATAAGGAGATTCATGTAAATCATGAGTTTTTGTTTTCATTTATAGGTTGTGGATGTTACTGACAAGGCCAACATTTGTAGCTACTCCCTAACTGACCTTGAACTAAGTCGTGTGCTCGGTCACTTCTGAGTAGACCACATTGTGGGTCTGGAGTCACATGTAGGCCACACCACGTAAAGATGGCAGACTTCTTCCCTAAAGAACAATAATGAACCAGATGGGTATTTACAATAAATAACAATGCTGACCTGGTTGCTGTTAGGCTCGCTTTTAATTCCAAGTTTTTATAGAATTCAGGTTTTACCATCAACATGGTGGGATTCGAATCCATGTTCCCCAGAACATTAGTTGAGGACTTTGAATTACTAATCAAGCAATGTTACCATGATGGCTCAGTGGTTTGCACTACTGCCTCACAGCGCCAGGCGCCTGGGTTTGACTCTACCCTCAGGCTACTGTCTGTGTGGAGTTTGCACGTTCTCCCCATGTCTGTGTGGGTTTCTTCCCACAGTCCTTAGATGTGCAGGTTAGATGGATTGGCCAGGCTAATTTACCCATAGTGTCCAGGGATGTGCAGGCTAGGTCAATTAGCCATGGGAAGTGCAAAGATAGGGTAAGAGGGTCGGATGCTCTTCAGAAGGTCAGTGTGGACTTAGAGGGCTGAATGGCCTGCTTCCATGTGGGGATTCCATGACAGCACTGTCACTGATCTCATGTTTCTACCATTTGTAAGAGGGGAGCTGTCAATCTAGAATGAGCATGTGAAGAAAGAGATCTTAGACACCTCACTAGAGAGCTGTATTTGAGAACCTATACATATAGATGGATGTAGATAAAGTGTTACAGTACATAAAGGGTTGATAAGCCTTACTAACTAATCAGACCAAGCAGCTTCAGGGACAGTGTATGTGCAGATGCTCACAGCCTAATAATGTTCAGCTCTTGGTTGAAAGCACAATACAAAGCTCGAGTTGCTTCAGATAGGCTCCAGCAGTTCAACAAGGTACATCAGCAGCAGCTTCTCAGTGGCAATTAGAGATGGCTGGCAGATTGAAAATAATGACTTATCCCATGAAAGAATTAAAGAAAAATCCTCAGATCCACAAGACCAGAGAATTTATAGCCAAAGATTTTCAAGGAAGGTGGTTAGAACGCTAAAGATTTTCTCTCTATTAGTGAATTTTCTTTTTTTGGCAGGCAGTTTGCTGATATTATTCTGTTGTCTAAGAAATGTCAAAGAGGGAATTAAGCGAATTCTGGACCAGTTAGCCCAATATGTGTATGTTTCTGTACTATCAGATTATGACTATAATCTGTAATTAAGGATATGACACTTAAACACTCTAAAAATAGATGGGACTGGCAACAATTACCTTAAAGAAATGGTTGGGGCCAAGACGGAGAGGAGGAAGAGGGGGAAAGTATGTGCTGGTAAACTTAGACTTATTTGGAAGAGAGAATTGAAGTAATGCATAGAGAGAGGTTTTTGCCTGTTACATGGACTTCCAGAAGGTATTGGGTAAATTCTCTCATCTGAGAATGGTTTAGCTGAAGTTGAAGCTCACAAAGCCACATTTGCAAGTTTGTCAATGACAGGGAGCATTTCAGGTATTTTACATGGAAACATAAACATTCAGAGGGATACTGACTGAGGTGAAGCGAGCAGAAGAAACCTTGATAAGTAGATTTCGGTGTAGACATTTATAAAAATGCCTGGGATATGAATATAGGAGGCATGGTTAGTTAGTTTGCAGACGACACCAAAATTGGTGGTACAATGAACAGTGAAGAACGTTGTCTAAGATTACAAATAGATCTTGATTAAATGGGTCAATGCATTGAAGAGTGGCAGGTGGAGTTCAATTTGAATAAATATGAGGTATTGCATTTTGATATCACAAACAAGGACAGGGCTAATACAATTAAAGTTAAAGCCCTGGGTAGTGTTGCATATCAGAGAGACCTAGCGGTTCAGGTGCATAATTCTTTGAAATTTGTATCACAGGTAGACAGGATGGTTAGGATGGTATTCAGCATGCCTGTTTTCGTAGCTCAGATCTTTAAGTATAAGAGTTGGGATGCCATGTTGAGGTTGTACAGAACATTGGTGAGTCCTGTTCTGGAGAACTTTGTTTAGTTCTGGTTGCCCTGTTATACGAAGGATAGTATTAAACTGGAAAGGGTACAGAAAAGGTTTACCAGGATGTCGCTGGGTAAGGGAAAAAACATGGATGATAACTAGGTGTGGATCTAGAGGAACACAACAGGCCAGGCAGCATCAGAAAAACAGGAAAGTTGACGTTTCAGGTCAGGACCCTTTTTTTTCATTTCTGAAGAAGGGTCCCGACCTGAAACTTCAGCTTTCCTGCTCCTCTGATGCTGCCTGGCCTGCTGTGTTCCTCCAACTCCACACAGTGTTATCTCTGGCGCTAGCATCTGCAATTCTTGCTATCTCAAACATGGGTGATAATAAGTTTAGAGCAGGGTATGTTAATGTTCGAGAGCATGTCACTTTTAAGAAGGAGCTGCTGTTGGATGTCTTGAAAAACATTAAAGTAGATAAGGCCTGATGGGATCAATCCTAGGATATTGAAGGAGGCAAGGCAGGAGTTTGCTGGGGACTTGACAAAGATTGTTGTGTCCTCTTTAGCCACAGACAAGGTCCCTGAAGACTGGAGAGTAGCCAATCTTGTTTCTTTGTTCAAGAAGGACAACAGGGATAAGCCATGAAATTGTAGGCCAGTGAGTCTTACATCAGTGGTAGGGAAATTATTGGCGAAGATTCTGAGGGACAGGATTTACATGCATTTGGAAAATAATGGACTTATTACAGATGATCAGCGTGGCTTGTTTCACAGGTTTATTTGAGTTTTTGAGGAAGTAACAAAAATGATTTAGGGTAGGGCGGTGGATGTTGATTATGTGGACTTTACTAAATTATTTGAAAAGGCACCCACCCGTGGTAGGCTGGTCCAGAAGCTTAAGTTACGTGGGATCACATGGTGACTTGGTAAGTTGGATATAAAATTAGTTTGGTCATGGAGGACAGAGGGTGATTGTGCAGAGGTGTTTATCTGACTGGAGGTCTATAATCAAGATCAGTGCTGGGATCTCTATTGTTGGTAATATATATACATGATTTGGATGAAAATGTAGGTGGCCTGGTTAATAAGTTTGCAGATGACATGAAAGTTGGTGCAGTTATGGACAGTAAGGAAAAAAAAATCAAAGGATACAGCAGGATATAGATAAGTTGGAACGTTGGGCAGAGAAATGGCAGATAGAGTTTAATATGAACAAGTGTGATTGGATGCATTTTGGGAGGTCAAATTCAAGAGGAAAGTACACAGTTAATGCAGGACCCTTAGGAGGATTGATATACAGAGGGATCTTGCAGTGCAAGTCCATAGCTCCCTGAAAGTGGCATATAGCACAGAAACAGACCTTTAGTTCAACCAGTCCATACTGAGCATAATCCCAAATTAATCTCGTCCCACCTGTTCACTCCTGGCCTGTTTTCTTCCAAACCCTTCCTATAATGTACTTACCCAAACTAATCTCGTCCCACTTGCCCACCCCTGGCCTGTTTTCTTCCAAATCCTTCCTATAATGTACTTACCCAAATGTCTTTTAAATGCCATAATTGTACCCA
Organism: Stegostoma tigrinum; assembly: GCF_030684315.1. Classification (NCBI taxonomy): domain Eukaryota; kingdom Metazoa; phylum Chordata; class Chondrichthyes; order Orectolobiformes; family Stegostomatidae; genus Stegostoma; species Stegostoma tigrinum. The sequence goes on from NC_081384.1 coordinate 37,262,961, forward strand.
CATCCACCACTTCCACAGGAAGTTCATTCCACATGCAAACCACCCTCTGTGGAAAAAGATTGCCCCTCATGTCTTTCTAACATCTCTCCTCTCGCCTTAAAGATGCGTCCCCTAGTCTAGAAATCTCCCATCCTAGGGAGAAGACCATTAACCCTGCTGAAAACAGAAATGCTAGAGATCACAATGGGTCAGATAGCATCCTTGGAGAGAGCAAGCTAATGTTTTGAATTTGAATGACTCTTCATCAGAGCTCTGTTCTAGACTCGGAACATTAGCTTGTTCTCATTCCATCGATGCTGTCTGACTCTCTGTGATCTCCAGCATCAATTGTTTTCAGTACAGATTCCAGCATCTGCAGTAATTTGCTCCTACCACTAATTCTACCTGTGCCTGTCATTATTTGATAAACTTTTATCAGGTTATCTGTCAACTTCCTACAGTCCAGTGAAAAAGTCTCAGCTAATCCAGCCTTTCTTGATTACTCATTTGGGGAAACTTTCATTGTTTTCTTTAGAGAGCTGGAGGCTGAGAGACAACCTGATAGAAGTATATAACGTCATGAGAGGCATGGATAGGACGGACAGTTAGAGGATCTTTCCCAGGCGGAAATGTCAAACACTGGGGGCATAGGTTTAAGGTGAGAAATGGCAGCCCCACAGTGACTTAGTGGTTAGTATTGCTGCCTCACAGCACCAGGGACATAGGTTCAATTCCACATCTGGCTGTTTGTTTTCCCCATGTCTATGTACATTTTCTCTGGATGTTCTGGTTTCCACCCACGGTTAGGTGGATTGGCCATGCTAAATTGCCCTAAGTGTCCAGGGATGTGCAGGCTGTGCTGTTTAACCATGGGAAGTGCAGGGCTACAGGGGTAGGTTAGGGTGTGTGGGTCTGGGTGGGATGCTCTTTGGAGGGTTGGTGTGGACTCAATGGGTGGAATTGCCTGCTTCCATACTGTAGGGATTCTATGATGGGGGCGAGGTAGGTTTTCTGTCCACAGAGGGTAGTAGGTGTCCAGAATGTACTGCCTTGGTAAATGGTGGTGGCAGATACAATAGTAATGTTTGAGAGAGATTTAGCCAAATGCATGAGTAAGGATACAGACCACATGCAGGCAGATGGCATTAGTTTGCAATGGCATTATGGTCTGCACAGAAATGGTGGGCTGAAGGGCCTGTTCCTGTGCGGTACTGCTCTAAATTCTGTGTTCTATGTTTGTTACAGAAAAATATAAATCAGAAAGAGACCAGCTTGGGTTCCCATTTATGTTGTCCTTGTTGAGGCCAGATATGGCAGCAGCTGGGTTTTACAACATGTCCCTGTCTTCCCACTGTTGGGAAGCGGTGGAATTCCTGCTTCTGATCCGAATCCAGTGATGCTGACAGGCACAACTGGTGACCGATGTGTACTGAGCTGGAAGGCTTTCCAACACTCATTATCCAGATTCAGATTCAGAAGTAGAGAAGTGCAGCTCCTTGGGCAAAATGGTAAACATTCTGGGGATGAGTAAAAATGAATCATGCCGAGTGTTGTCAGGTTTCTACTGTGACAGGGAATAGAGAAAAAAAACACTTCATAATGCAAATAAACCCTATTGTGATGCATTAAACTGGTTTAATTTGTTTGTCTCTTTTCCTGAGCTGATATCTTTGGTCTCTAGATGTCAGTGATGTGATCAACCAACATTGTGTTTATACTTTGGGGCGGAATGTGAGCAGACTGGGTGCAATGAGAGAAAGTAAAAAGTAATCCAGGCTGCTCACTCTGGATAACACATTTTAAACTAACTGGTTTAAACTTTCTCAGAGCATCTGGGGCTCTGGGGACCTGCATTAGCCTGGCTAGCCCAATTGTCAAACAGAATGCTCTAATTGTAGATATTCAGGGGTCAAATGGACTAGATCATTGGCTGCAGCTGAGATTCTAACATGTTCTTTTATTTATTTAGCAAGCTGTGGATTTCCTCAACACCACACATCAACTCTTCTTTCTTCTCTGAAATAAGCCAGCAGGGAAGTTGTTTCCCATTGGCTAGCCATACCCCCAACTCTCAATCCACACCGATCAGTGAGAATCACCCGACTCAGGTAATCACTCCTTCTGATGATTTATTCTGTCAATTCTTCCCTTTGAGCTTCGTTTGTCTTGAGTTGCCTTTCCCGAGTTTGTTTCTCCTTTTTGTCCTTAAACAATGCTTCCCAGATAGCAGCACCATCTTAAATTTGATTTTAAAATTTCATTAGTATGTTTAAATCTCTCCCTAACTCTATAACCTTGCCCCATCACGACAGCCCTTCAAGATATCTGATCTCCTGGTTTTATTGCTCCAGTATTGGTGGCCACACCTGAAGGTGCCTGGACCCCAAACTCTGGAAATCCCTTCCTAAACCTCTCCACCTCTATACCCATCCACGTTTGCTTCAGGATTATCCTTAAAATCCACCGTTTTTCCCAAAGTTTTTGTCTCTTTATGTGGCTTGACTGCAGATTTTATTTGGTAATCACTCCCCAAAGACGCTATCTAATGCAAATTGTTGTTAGCTAATTGTCACCACTCTGCCTAACAGATAGTGATATGTGTTCTTTAGATTCCTTGGATTTCGTAAAATTGTGCAGAAACTATTATTGCCGCTGCTTCACTGAAGTTTCTTCCTTTATCCCCTCTTTCATCCAACACAGCCTCCCCCCGTATGAGCTCATTGTGTTTCAACCAAGACTCATGGCTCCATTTCCCAGCCCAAATCTCTCTCTTCATGTGCTGTGGTTTATCTGGCTCCCTCTGCTCTCCTCCTATAATCCACATTATGTTTTTCATTACAATTATAAGCCTGTAACCTAATATTAATGCAGGAAGCCCTGAAGATGTTTCCTTTCGCAATTTTTAGGAATGCAGCAGTTCCACTCTGTAGATTTGTAGAGTCATACAGGATGGAAACGGACCCTTCAGTCCAACTAGCCCATGTCGAACATAATTCCAAGCTAAACTAATCCCACCTGCCTGCTCCTGGCCCATATCCCTCCCATATGTTTAGCCAACGGGGATTAATCCTGAGGATGGTTAACAAAGGAGATGTCACCCAGTGGCTATTCTCCACTTGACCATCTGTGCTGCAGTGTTGCAGGGCAAAAGACTAGAGATATAGGGACTGTTTTCCTTAAAGGAGAGCAGGGTAAAGCAGCATAAAGTAATGTTCACAAATACAAAGTGATCCAATATACACAGGTAAAAGCTGTTTCCTCTAGCAGAAGGATCAGTTACCGGAGGACATGGATTTAGGGTAACTGACAAAAAAGAACAGGAGGGAAGATGAAGAGAGAATTTCCCTAAGTTGTGTTGCAGTCATCTGAAATGCACTACCTGAAAGGATCGTCAAAGCAAGCATTCCAAAGGGAATTGGTTGGATCTTTGGAGAGGACAATTTGCAGGTTTCGTGGGACCAGCTGGATGGCCCTTCCAAAGATTTGGGACAGGTGCAGTGGGTGGAATGGCCTTTTCTGTAAGTGCCAACCTTACATGATCGATGCTGAATTGTGAAAAATGCACAAAACCACCGGGAGGTGGAGACATAATGGTCATGTCCCCAGGCTGTAATGCAGAGCCCAGGCTCTGGATTCTGAGTGAAAATCCCACCACGACCAATAGCAACATTTGAATTCAATAAAAATAGAGGATAAGGACCAAAAACTGATTTAATGCACCCACATGTGATTGTTGTAAAAACCCATCTGGTTGATTAATGTCCTTCAGAAAAGGAAACCTGCCATCCTTACCTGGTCTGACCTCCATAAGACTTCAGACTCATAGAATGTGGTTTATTCCTCATTGGCCATGGGGGGAAAGTTAGGATGGATAATAAATGGTGGCCTGCCAGCAATGCCCTTAGCCCACAATCAAATGATAACTTCCTTTAGTCATTGTATATCGAAGAATTTGTGAGACCCACAAAGCACTGGAAGACTGAGTATAAAGATTATAGGAAATATGGGGAGGAGGAGTCCATTCGGCCCATAGAGCCTGCTCTGCCATTCATGTTTGAGCTGGTTAAGCCTATGCTCTTGAAGTTTAAGAGAGTGGGGGGTGATCTTATTGAAAGATGTAGGATTCTGATGATGACATTTACTTTCACAAGCTTCCTTGGAATCCTATACCGTTCAAGAAGACCACTTCATGACTTTTGCAGCCACTTCCAGGAAGACCTTAGGATGTAGGTCAGCTTCAGGGATTGTCAATGTTTTGCATTGGATTTTCGACAATGTTTGGAATGCTTCTAGTTTCAGCTAGTGTGAAGGAAGGTACAAAATATTCTTTCAAAGTATCTGCCATTTCCTTGTTCCTCATCAACTTGCCAATCTGATCGTCTAATTGACGATTATTTACTTTAGCTACTCTCATCCTTTTTGTGTGCCTGTGGAAGATTTTAGAATCTGCTTTTATATTTATTGCTTGTTTTCTCTAGTATGCTAATTTCTCACATTTTTTTAGTCATCCTTTGCTGTGTTCTAAAACTCTTTCAATTTTCTAGCATATTAGTAATATTTACAGAATTGTACAACTTTAGCTTTAAAATGACACCTCCCTATCTTCCTGAGTTAGCCGTAGACAATGCATTCTTCTTCCTTTTTGTTTCTCAGTGGAATGTATGATTGTTGAAAGTTACAAAATATCTCCTTAAATGCTTGCTGTTGCTGTCCTACCTTTGCCCATTCTTCTTTAGCCAACTATGACTGTGTCCCCTTTTAACTAGCTTTATTTACTAGGCAGTTGTTTTAAACATAATCCATCAAACTAAAATTCTACCAGAGATAATGGGAACTGCAGATGCTGGGGAATCTGAGATAACAAAGTGTGGAGCTGGATGAACACAGCAGGCCAAGCAGCATCTCAGGAGCACAAAAGCTGATGTTTCGGGCCTAGACCCTTCATCAAAAAGGGGGATGGGGAGAGAGTTCGGAAATAAATAGGGAGAGAGGGGGAGGCAGATCAAAGATGGATAGAGGAGAAGATAGGTGGAGAGGAGACAGACAAGTTAAAGGGGCAGGGATGGAGCCTGTGGAGGTGAGTGTAGGTGGGGAGGTAGGGAGGGGACAGGTCAGTCCGGGGAGGATGGATAGATCAAGGGGGCTGGATGAGGTTAGTAGGTAGGAAATGGAGGTGCGGCTTGAGGTGGGAGGAAGGGATAGGTGAATTGAAGAACAGGTTAGGGAGGCGGGGACGAGCTGGGCTGGTTTTGGGATGCAGTGGGAGGAATATGAATTGCTGTTTCTGCAACCTTCGGGTGGCATTGTTGTGGAACTGCAGGAGGCCTAGGATAGACATCTAAGGAATGCGAGGGGGAGTTGAAATGATTGCAACTCATATTCTGCTTGGGAACGCTGCAGCCCAATGGTATGAATGTGGATTTCACAAGCTTCAAAATCTCCCATCCACCTACTGCTTACAGTCTCACCCTGGCTGAGGACCAAATCTGCAATACCTAGCCTCTAAGGACAAAGTATCTGAGTAACCTTTCCCCTTCTAGGAAAGGAACTAGGCCATTTATTTTTCTTCATTTGAGATCACTGGCTAGGCCAGCATTTATTGCCCATTCCTAATTACCCAGAGAGGAATTAACAGTCGACTATATTGCTGTGGGTCTGGAGTCACATGTAGGCCAGACTTGGTAAGGATGGCAGAATTTTTTCCCTAAATTACATGGGTGAACCAGATGTGTTTTTCCAATAATCAACAATGGTCATCATTAGACTCTTAATTTTTGATTTTTATTGAATTCAAATCCATCTGCTGTGGTAGGATTCAAAGCCAGGACCCCAGAACATTGACTTCAGGATTAACAGTCAGCAATAATACCACTGGACCATTATTTCCAGCATTTGACCCTTTAAGCCTGCTCTGCCATTTGTTAATATCAAGGTTGATCTGTTTGTGCTCTCAACTCCAATTTCCCACCCACCTCAATAATTTCTGACACCCTTGTCTATCAACAATCTATCAAATTCATCATTGACCAAAATCAACTACTGGTTTGTGGGCAATTTGTACCTGCATGCACAGGCTCGAGTGAGGTGTGAAAAGTAGAGCTAAATACTGGCTGACTGGTACTAGTTGTGTACTTGAACCCAAAATGACACTTAAAAAGTGTTCAGAGAGCTTAGCCCACTGAGTCAGTGATAAAAACTGTGAAGGCTCAGATTTTGTCACCAATATCTGTTGAATAAACGGATATCAACTGAGCACTACAATGACCACAGGCTACACAGGAGAAAAATGAATAAATTCACAATGCAGTGAGTGCTGCAGACATATGAAGTTGAGCACAGTGCTGTGCGCATTAATAGTGTCCACACAGCCTGTCAATGTTCCAAAATATGGAAAAGCAGAGGCCACATGACTGTATCTTTGAAATGATGGGAGCAGTTCCATGAACAACAGATTCTTGTTAGGTCAGTAGGAAGACAGGGACAATCCTGCTAGAATCTCAGACTCACAAAGCTCAGAAAGTGGCCATTCATCACATCCTGTCTCAGCCAGTCTTCAAAAGAATTATCCAATTTACCTCACCCTTTGATCTTTCTCCAGAATCCTGGAAACCTTTCGTTTTCGATTACTGATTCAATCCCCTGGTGTAAGCTACTGGCAAAAAGTTTCTAACCATCACAAACTGAAATAACTCAGTCTGACTGACTTTTTAATCATTTATTGGATCAAAACAAACATAGTTTTGAACATTTTATTTAATTTCTCCATCACCTGCTTTGCTCTGCAGCAAACAACTTTAGCTTTGTAGTCTGTTTATGTAACTTAGATCCCTTATCTCATAGAACACTTTAATTTTCCTGCTCTAAAGCATTTGGATGCAAGTTAAAGTGTGGTGCTCAGACCTGGTTATAATACTCTGGTGAAGGCTTCATAAGTGATTTTAAAAGACTTAACATAACTTGCCTGTTTTCAATTATACTGAAGTTCCTTTGGTCATAAGGTCACAGATCCAATCTGTTAGCTTCCAAGCACCTTGACATTGCCCTGCCACATTTAAAACAAAAAGTTTCAGTCAAATCCCTGGTCTCCTGGTTCTTACACTCCTTTCAAAACAGCGTCAATTATATTATTTCAATATTGACCACACAGAGGAGGACGCGAAAGAGAAGTTTGAACAAGGCAACGGGAATCTCAAACCGAGCACACTAATGCATCATGTGCCTGTCTGATTCACTCAGCCGCATTGTTATTGCTGGTTTGGCAGACTGTTATTTGAATCTACATTCCAAGAGATGGAGCTCCGACTCTCTAATGATTCCTGCCTAGCTGATGCTGCTTTTCTTTAACTGAAGCCTCATCTTGCAAAGGTTGTGGGATGGAAACAATCCCGTGTTTCCACTCTTAAGCAGGGCAGAAACTGCGGATTAACATTCCTCCCACCACTGCCACCACAAAAAATTACACAGGCCCCCATTTCTTGTCTCACTGTAGCTGGCGCAGAGCCACTGTTTCTTTTACCTCAATTACAACAATCCATTTTCTGTTTCCATTAACTCAACTCAATGAACCAATGTGATGTGTCAATGTGATTTGGTGCTGTTCGAATGTAAGACCTGTCTTTTTCTGGCCCTTGGCAGGTGTTTTCCAATTCTTTTCAGGGAAGCTTTAAATCACAGCAGAATGTGCAGAAAGAGGGTTTGACCAGAAGCCATGGTGAAGATATGGCATTGAACATTCAAAACACTTGGATTTCAAAGTGTAATGGAAATGCTGAGGTAACCTCATTCCAAAAGTTCTCTCACTTCAACCTCTCCCAGCACAAAATGTATAGACAACTCAATCTCAATTTGTGCATTTCAACATTTGCTGTACTTGTTGTGAAGCCAGCATGACAACTTGCTGCCAAACTTCAGAAACAACTTTAAAAAGTCCAAGCAGTACTGCAGAAACTCAACAGGTCTGGCAGCATCTGTGGGGGCAGAAACAGAGCTAATGCTTCAAGCCTGATATGATCCCTCTTCAAAACTTACGTCCTGCAGATAACTAAGTTCCAAAGAATAGTCATATTGGACTTAACATATTAAAACTCTGTTTCTCTCTTCTCTGATACTGCCAGACTTGCTGAGTTTCACCAGCAGTTTCTGTTCTTTGGTGCTCAACATCAATACTGTCTTGTTTTGATTTCTAAAGCGCCTCAGTGTCTGCCACTAACTGGCGCACAGGGGTTAGAATCAGAGAATTCCTACAGTGTGAAAGAGGCCATTCAGCACATTGAGTCCACACCAACCTTCCAAATGTCATCCCACCCAAATACACCCCCTTCTCTATCCCTGTAACCCTGCATTACCCATGGCTAACCCACCGAGCCTGCACATCCCTGGACACTGTCAACAATTTCGCATGGCCAATCCACCCTAACCTACACATCTTTGGATGGTGGGAGGAAACCCACGCAGGCATGGGAAGAATGTACAAACTCTGTGGAGACAGTTGCCTGAGAGTGGAATCGAACCTGGGTCCCTTGCGACATGAGGTAGCAAGGCTAATCACTGAGCCACGATGCTGCCCAAAGCAGTAGGCTCAATCTGTAAAGGAGAAAAAGGCTTCCTGAGAATCTATTTGTCAGGCATCATTTAGCTTCCTTTGTGCTCATCAATGGTGTTTGATTCGTACGTGCGCATGTCAGATAGGAGGTACTGTGGGCACTATCTGTATATGGCAAGCATTTACACTACCACTTTCTACACAGATTCTAATAATACAGCCCACAAAAACGTTTCTTCCTGTGCTAACATTTTCAAATTTAACCCCTACCTGAACCCTTCAAATCTGAACACGATATTGATCAGCACGAAGGGCCCTGAGTGAGCGCTCTTTGACACAGCGGTAATGTCCCTACCTCTGAGGCAGGAGTCAAATGTTCAAGCCCTGTTGACTCAAGAGGTGTGCAACAACATCTCTGATCAGGTTGATTAGAAAGTAACTAAGTCAACTTTGCTTTTTGAGAATGGTAGGAGCCATCGGGGAGTGGGGTGGGGATGGGGGGCAGTGCAGTGGTTTATCTCCCCTTGCAACTCCGTTTTGATTTAGCCCCCTTTCTCTCTCTCTCTTCCCCTCGTTTGATGGTCTGCATTGCCCTTAATGGGGCTTTTGCATATAAAATAATCAATCAGAAAAATGGGTGATTTACTGCAGTGGTTAGTAGATGAGAAAATACCACTGATGGAAAAAAAATCAGCCATGTATAAGCACACTTCTGGATATTTAGAAAAGAAGAATGGACCCTCAGTGAGATTTCAGGGATAATTCCTTACATTTAAAAATCAAAATGATTCCAAGTAAGAATCTAACAGTAACACTGCACCTTATTCTTGGGGTTCACATGAACATGCTCACACTTACCCCTTTAACTTAATTTCAAGCACTGATCAATAAAAACTTCACAGGTATGAAGATGAAAAAATGGTCAATTCAGCAGTGAATCACCGCGATGCTTTAATTGGCAACTGATCGATCATCTGTCAGCAGCATCCCCGAGTATCCTTTCACAGCATCCTGTAATGTGATTGTAGTTTTCTATGTTAACTTACATAACATGTACCACAGATAATGGAGTCCAGATGGAGTCAGATATGTAGAAGTTTATTAACAATTAACTGTGCACTGATTTGGCATCACAGACTTGCATCTACAGTCTAGATCATGCACTTATTTTATATTGCAATTACATTATAGGCATAGATGACTGACTGACTAACAGACTGACTAACAGGACTTGTTAGCTGTTTGCTAATAGACTGTCCAACAATCTCACAAGCAGAATGACTAGCAGACTGTCCAGCACTCTGGCTATCTGTTTGCCAGACTAACTGAGTATACAGAGTATAAGATGGAGTCCACTTGTACAAAAGCATCACATGTCATGATGTCATTTAGCTTTCTTAAAGGTCTCATGCCTTCCTGATATCTGAATAATAATACAATACAGCGCCTCTTATACCTTACTGTAAAACAGACCTGTTAGTTACTTTTACAGGATCTTATTGACCTATAAATTATCCCCTTAATACAAAACGCCCAATAGGATTTTGAATTCTTTGCTGAAAGCAATATTAACAACAATTTGCATTTATATAGCTTCTTTAATGCAATGCAACTCCCCAAGGTGTTTCACAGGAGCATTTTTTATAATGAAATGGTCTCGAGATGTGTCTGAGCTTTACAATGGCCCAGTACTTCCTTCCTGTGTATGGTCTTCTTTCTCTTTGTGAAACAGCTTGCCACATTCCACACTTTTATTTCACTTTTAAAAATCTTTCAGCCTTGTAAAATGTTCAGCGAAAAGAAATTTGTTTGTTTTGGAAATTTGGCTGAGTTTTAGCAAACAACCTGTATTCACACTTTGGGGCAAGGCTTCTCAAAGTGGGGGTCAGGAATAAGGTGATATCTGAAATTCTGGTGTCATAAGCTTTGGGGAAAAAAAGAAATTAGTGTGCAGATCCAAGAAGCAATTAGGAAGGCGAACAGAATGCTATCCTTTATCACAAGGTAAATTGAATGTGGAAACAAAGATGCTATGCTTTAGATTATACAGGGTGTTTGTAGACCATGTCTCAAATACTGTGTGCAGTTTTGGTCTCATTATATAGGAAGGATGTAAATGCATTGCAGGCAGCTCAGAGAAGGTTTATTAGATTGAGAACAGGAATGAGTGAGTTGTCTTATGAGCAAATGTTGGACAGACTGAACTTGTTTTCACTGTATTTTAGAAAAGGTGGTTTATTTTAATTGTATCAGATCCTGTATGATCTTAACAAGATGGAATTGGGAAGGATGTTACCTCTTGTGGTTCAGCCCAGAGGGTAGAGCGTAAACAATAGGAGTCGCCCTGTTAGGACAGAGATATAGGGGAGTTTCTTTTCATTGTGCAATTTTGGAATGTTCTGCCTCTAAAGGAAGTGGATGCTGAATAAATGCTAGGTGGAGGTGTTCTTCAGAAGTGTCACTGGAGCTGAAATGTTATCTCTGCTTTCACTCCACAAACCTGCTGAGATTTTCCAGCAAATTTTTGTTTTTGCTCCTGACTTCCAGCATCTGCAGTTCCTTGTTTTTTTAGCTGTAGATCCATTCTTGCTAAGCAGGGGAGGAAATAGGAGCGTGGAATTGAAATGAAAACAGATCAGCTGTGATCTTATTGAATGGTAAAAACAGGCTCGAAGGATTACCTACCCCTGCTCCTAATTCATATGTTTATATTCATGTCACTGTCATAGCTTGAACAGCAATCTCAAAACAGAGGAAGGACAGCATTGTGGCTCACATGATATCTGCCTTTCTTTACTAATACGTCACTGTCTCTACCAAAGCTATAGATAGAGGTAGTAACAACATCTCATAGTTTCCAGCGCACTAATGGTTGCATAAGGAAAATTGCTGAGTCTGGTTATGCAAACAAGACTGCCATTAACTTTTTTCCCACAGAGTGAAGCAGATGATGCCAGCACTCAGGGGTTTGCTGTCATCGTAGGCTTTCCCATAGCACATGGTGCTGTTGACCAAATTGTACATCACTTTTGTTACAATCCCTGTAGAGGCAGAAAACTTTTCACAGAAGAGAGAGTAAGAACTGCTGATGCTGGAGTCAGAGATAACACAGTGCGGAGCTGGAGGAACACAGCAGGCCAGGCAGCATCAGAGGAGCAGGAAAGCTGATGTTTTGGGCTGGGGCCCTTCTTCAGAAAAAATCTGGAGAAGGGTCCCGACCCAAAATGTCAGCTTTCCTGCTCCTCCGATGCTGCCTGGCCTGCTGTGTTCCTCCAGCTCCGCACTGTGTTATCTCTTTTCTAGAAAAGACACCTGAATTTCCAGTGACTGATTGGAAGAATTGTACAAGAAGATTTAAACTGTTACTTTTTGTTTACTGAAACAAATGAGCTAAAAGCAACATTATCGAAACAGTATTTTAGTTGGCTTTTTAAAAATTCATTCATGGGATGAGGTTATCACTGTCTGGGCTATCATTTATGGCCCATCCCAGAGGGCAGTTAAGAGTCAATGACATTGCTGTAGAGCTGGAGTCACATGTCGTCCAGACCAGGTAGAATAGAATCCCTGCAGTATGGAAGCTAGCTATTCGCACCATCAAGTCAATACTGATCTCCCTCCCCACCCCAAAGAGCACCCCTTCTAGACCCACCCTTTTTCCACCTAACCCTGCATTTCCCATGGCTAACCCACCTAGCCTGCACACTATTGGGAATTTAGCATGACCAGTTCACCTAACCTGCACATCTTTGGACTGTGAGAGGAAACCGGAGGGCCTGGAGGAAACCTGCACAGACATGGGGAGAATATGCAGACTCCACACAGACAGTCACGCAAGGTTGGAATTGAACCTGGGTTGCTGTGGGGCAGTAGTGCTGAACGCTGAGCCACTGTGCCCTAGGTAAGGATATCAGTTTCCTTCTCTAAAAGAGCATTTGGAAACCAGATGGGTTTTCTCTGACAATGGCTTTGTGGTCATCATTAGACTCTTAATTCCAGATTTTTATTGGATTTAAATTCCACTATCTGCCATATTGGGTTTTGAACCTAGGTCCTCAGAATATTAGAGATAATGGGAACTGCAGATGCTGGAGAATTCCAAGATAATAAAATGTGAGGCTGGATGAACACAGCAGACCAAGCAGCATCTCAGGAGCACAAAAGCTGACGTTTCGGGCCTAGACCCTTCATCAGAGAGGGGGATGGGGGGAGGGAACTGGAATAAATAGGGAGAGAGGGGGAGGGGGACCGAAGATGGAGAGTAAAGAAGATAGGTGGAGAGAGTGTAGGTGGGGAGGTAGGGAGGGGATAGGTCAGTCCGGGGAAGACGGACAGGTCAAGGAGGTGGGATGAGGTTAGTAGGTAGCGGGGGGTGCGGCTTGGGGTGGGAGGAAGGGATGGGTGAGAGGAAGAACCGGTTAGGGAGGCAGAGACAGGTTGGACTGGTTTTGGGATGCAGTGGGTGGGGGGGAAGAGCTGGGCTGGTTGTGTGGTGCAGTGGGGGGAGGGGTTGAACTGGGCTGGTTGAGGGATGCAGTAGGGGAAGGGGAGATTTTGAAACTGGTGAAGTCCACATTGATACCATATGGCTGCAGGGTTCCCAGGCGGAATATGAGTTGCTGTTCCTGCAACCTTCGGGTGGCATCATTGTGGCAGTGCAGGAGGCCCATGATGGACATGTCATCAAGAGAATGGGAGGGGGAGTGGAAATGGTTTGCGACTGGGAGGTGCAGTTGTTTTTTGCGAACTGAGCGGAGGTGTTCTGCAAAGCGGTCCCCAAGCCTCCGCTTGGTTTCCCCAATGTAGAGGAAGCCGCATCGGGTACAGTGGATGCAGTATACCACATTGGCAGATGTGCAGGTGAACCTCTGCTTGATGTGGAATGTCATCTTGGGGCCTGGGATGGGGGTGAGGGAGGAGGTGTGGGGACAAGTGTAGCATTTCCTGCGGTTGCAGGGGAAGGTGCCGGGTGTGGTGGGGTTGGAGGGCAGTGTGGAGCGAACAAGGGAGTCACGGAGAGAGTGGTCTCTCCGGAAAGCAGACAGGGGAGGGGATGGAAAAATGTCTTGGGTGGTGGGTTTGGATTGTAAATGGCGGAAGTGTCGGAGGATAATGCGTTGTATCCGGAGGTTGGTAGGGTGGTGTGTGAGAACGAGGGGGATCCTCTTGGGGCGGTTGTGGCGGGGGCGGGGTGTGAGGGATGTGTTGCGGGAAATGCGGGAGACGTGGTCAAGGGCGTTCTCGATCACTGTGGGGGGAAAGTTGCGGTCCTTAAAGAGCTTGGACATCTGGGATGTGCGGGAGTGGAATGTCTTGTCGTGGGAGCAGATGCGGCGGAGGCGGAGGAATTGGGAATAGGGGATGGAATTTTTGCAGGAGGGTGGGTGGGAGGAGGTGTATTCTAGGTAGCTGTGGGAGTCGGTGGGCTTGAAATGGACATCAGTTACAAGCTGGTTGCCTGAGATGGAGACTGAGAGGTCCAGGAAGGTGAGGGATGTGCTGGAGATGGCCCAGGTGAACTGAAGGTTGGGGTGGAAGGTGTTGGTGAAGTGGACAAACTGTTCGAGCTCCTCTGGGGAGCAAGAGGCGGCGCCGATACAGTCATCAATGTACCGGAGGAAGAGGTGGGGTTTGGGGCCTGTGTAGGTGCGGAAGAGGGACTGTTCCACGTAACCTACAAAGAGGCAGGCATAGCTGGGGCCCATGCGGGTGCCCATGGCCACCCCCTTAGTCTGTAGGAAGTGGGAGGAGTCAAAAGAGAAGTTGTTGAGTGTGAGGACGAGTTCAGCTAGGCGGATGAGAGTGTCGGTGGAGGGGGACTGGTCGGGCCTGCGGGACAGGAAGAAGCGGAGGGCCTTGAGGCCATCTCCATGCGGAATGCAAGTGTACAGGGACTGGACGTCCATGGTGAATATGAGGTGTTGGGGGCCAGGGAATTGGAAGTCCTGGAGGAGGTGGAGGGCGTGGGTGGTGTCACGGACGTAGGTGGGGAGTTCCTGGACCAAAGGGGAGAAAATGGAGTCCAGATAGGTGGAGATGAGTTCGGTGGGGCAGGAGCAGGCTGAGACGATGGGTCGACCAGGGCAGGCAGGTTTGTGGATTTTGGGAAGGAGATAGAAACGGGCTGTGCGGGGTTGGGGAACAATGAGGTTGGAGGCTGTGGGTGGGAGGTCCCCTGAGGTGATGAGGTCGTGAATGGTGTTGGAGATGATGGTTTGGTGCTCGGGTGTGGGGTCATGATCGAGGAGGCGGTAGGAGGTGGTGTCGGAGAGTTGGCGTCTGGCCTCGGCGATGTAGAGGTCAGTGCGCCATACTACCACTGCGCCACCCTTGTCTGCGGGTTTGATGGTGAGGTTGGGGTTGGAGCGGAGGGAGTGGAGGGCTGCCCGTTCTGCGGGGGAGAGGTTGGAGTGGGTGAGAGGGGTGGAGAGGTTGAGGCGGTTGATGTCTCGACGGCAGTTGGAGATGAAGAGGTCGAGGGAGGGTAGGAGGCCTGGGGGTGGTGTCCAGGAGGAGGACTTGTGTTGGAAGCGGGTGAAGGGGTCAGTGGAAGGAGGGTTAGGTTCCCGGTTGAAGAAGTAGGCATGGAGGCGAAGACGGCGGAAAAACTGCTCTATGTCCGACCGTGACCAGTCCAACCTGTCTCTGCCTCCCTAACCGGTTCTTCCTCTCACCCATCCCTTCCTCCCACCCCAAGCCACACCCCCCGCTACCTACTAACCTCATCCCACCTCCTTGACCTGTCCGTCTTCCCCGGACTGACCTATCCCCTCCCTACCTCCCCACCTATACTCTCTCCACCTATCTTCTTTACTCTCCATCTTCGGTCCACCTCCCCCTCTCTCCCTATTTATTCCAGTTCCCTCTCCCCATCCCCCTCTCTGATGAAGGGTCTAGGCCCGAAACGTCAGCTTTTGTGCTCCTGAGATGCTGCTTGGCCTGCTGTGTTCATCCAGCCTCACATTTTAGTATCCTCAGAATATTACCTGTGTCTCCGGGTTAACAGTCCAGCAATAGTACCATTACCTCCCCTATTTATACTTCAAAAGTCAAAACAGATTTCCTATTTGACTTTTAAATAATCAATAATTCACTTCCATCAGTAAATGTCTTACTCTTTCAAAGCTGTCCTCAGCTCCGAATTGCTTACTCATTTTCTAGCTGGATAATGTCTAATCCACAAGCTAATGAAAGTTACCCCAGAGACTATTCTTTCGAGCCAAAGCTAAATAAATATTCCAGCCTCATTTTAAATCCTCATAAACACATTTTTTCAATATCATTGTCATTGAGCAGCAATAATGACCAACCATCTCTATTTCTCTGTTTACTTTTTCTTGTCCACTTTTTGGAGGACTGGCCATGCCTGTGCGGTTTATGGGTATCTTAGGAAAATCTGCTATCTTATCGTACACCGGCTTGTTATGTACTGTTCCCCTCTCAAAGTACATCTCCATGGCAATTGTGAATCCCATAGGCCCTCTATCCAAGTAGAAATGTCAATCACCTATCTGCTAGAGCCTCAAATCCATTTCAACATAGAATTAAATAGACAGTCTCAATTATAACCATTTATGAAACCTGATATTTTAAAGATATTTCTGTGAGATTTGGAGACTAGCATTCTGTACAAATTCAGCACAGGTCCTTCAGCCTGTATACTTTTCATTGTCACTAACATCTTCTTCCTCATGAGAATTAGATATAGTTCGTTTATATAGATGCTAAATACAGGTGTTAGGATGACAAGGATCAAAGGGCATGCTGAGCAAATGGGAAAGGAAGGCTGAGTTAGATTAGATTAGATTCCCTACAGTGTGGAAACAGGCCCTTCGGCCCAACGAGTCCACACCGTCCCTTGAAGCATCCCACCCAGACCCACCCTCCTATAACCCACATGCCCCTGAACACTGTGGGCAATTTAGCATGGCCAATCCACCTAGCCTGCACATCTTTGGATTGTGGGAGGAAACTGGAGCACCTGGAAGAAACCCATGCAGACATGGGCAGAATGTGCAAACTCCACACAGACAGTCGTTTGAAGCTGGAATCAAACCTGGATCCCTAGTGCAGTGAGGCTGCAGTGCTAACCACTGAGCCACTGAGCCACCGTGCCACCCTCCATCTCAGTTAGCCTAACCATCAGTTAGATGGTTAGCCGTGATTATACTGATTAGCAGAGAAGGCCCAAAGAGCTAAATGGCCTACTCCTGCTCTCAGTTTTTATGTTTCTAAAATATAACAGTACAAACCATCAGTAAATGCACTTTCCAACTTCCAATTTATAAATTCATGTAGTCCATGCAAAAATACGCCAATTGCCCTGTCTGTTCCTTTAACATCTGGAGGGCATACTTTTAAGGTGAGAGGAGAAAAATTTAAAAATGGGCAAATTTTGTTTTTACTCAGAGGGTGGTTTATATGAGGAATGAGCTGCCAGAGGAAGTGGTAGATGTAGGTACAGTTACAACATATAAAAGATGTTTGGATAAGTGCATGAGTATGAAATGCAGGCAAGTGGGATTAGTTTGGTTTGGGAACATGGTCGGCATGGACTAGTTGGTCCAAAGGGTCTGTTTCCATGCTGTATGTCCCTATGACTCTACGATCTGTACCATGCACCTTTGGCTCTTGTGGTGATCCAAGATGTTTTTCCCTGGTGGCTGAAGCCTTGCTGGGTGAAAGGTTGCTCACTGTGAATTGAGGAGGTAGCAGTGGTGCTGGAGAATGGCTTCAAGGAGCTGAGATTGAGATTGAAAAACCTCAGTAGATTACGATCCCATCTGTGTTGGAAAGTACAGGGCAGATGGTGACCTAGTGGTATTATCGCTAGACCTATTAGCCCAGAGACCCAGCTCTGGGGTCCTGGATTCAAATCCTACCATAGTGGATAGTGGGATTTGAATTGAATTGTTTAAAAAAAATTGGAATTACTGATGAGCATATAACAGTTGTCAGGAGAAACCCATCTGGTTCACTAATGGCCTCAAGGGAAGGAAATCTGCCATCCCTACCTACTGTGGTCTGCATGTGACTCCCAACCCACAGCAATGTGGTTCAGTCTTAACTGCCCTTTGGAATGGGCATTAAAAATGCTGACCTAGACAGTGATGGCCCACATCCCTTGAACAAATAAAAGTAAATGCTCCTTGAGACTCTCTTTGCCAGGTTTTCCAATGCACCAAACATTCATTTCTTCTGTCGTCTGTTAAAGTTGAATAAGTAAGGTCACCATAGTCAGGCCAAGCATTAAGCTGCTCTCTCATTAAAGAGAGAGATGACCAGTGTTGGTTTAACCTGAAGGTCACCACACCTCAGGTAAGGGGAGATGTTGAGAGGGAGAGTCCTTTGTGATAAACTCATGCTGGTGGTATCACAAACAAGCCATCCAGCTAACTGAGCTAACCTGCCTATCATGTTACTACTGATAATAATTACAATAACCATCTTCAGTCTCCCATCAGGAATTGATGAATGACATGTGTTGGTTTATTTAATACAATATAACACGGCATAAGTCACAAAACAGACAAGACAGTGAGCCAAGATAACAAAGTGTGGAGCTGGATGAACACAGCAGGCCAAGCAGCATCTCAGGAGCACAAAAGCTCACATTTCGGGCCTACACCCTTCATCAGAGAGGGGGATGGGGAGAGGGAATTGGAATAAATAGGGAGAGAGGGGGAGGCGGACCGAAGATGGAGAGAAAAGAAGATAGGTGGAGAGGAGAGTATAGGTGGGGAGGTAGGGAGGGGAAAGGTCAATTCAGGGAAGATGGACTGGTCAAGGAGGCGGGATGAGGTAGTAGGTAGGAAATGGAGGTGCGGCTTGGGCTGGGAGGAAAGGATGGACGAGAGGAAGGGCAGGTTAGGGAGGCAGAGACAGGCTGGTTTTGGGATACAGTGGGGGGAGGGGATGAGCTGGGCTGGTTTTGGGATGCATTGGGGGGAGGGGACGAACTGGGCTGGTTTTGGGATGCAGTGGGGGAGGACGAGCTGGGCTGGGTTTGGGATGCAGTGGGGGGAGGGGGTGAGCTGGGCTGGTTGTGTGATGTAGTGGGGCGGAGGGGACGAACTGGGCTGGTTGTGGGAAGTGGTGGGGGAAGGGGAGATTTTGAAGCTGGTGAAGTCCACATTGATACCATTGAGCTGTTCTTGCAACCTTTGGGTGGCAACATTGTGGCACTGCAGGAGGCCCATGATGGATATATCGTCAGAGGAATGGGTGGGGGAGTTAAAATGGTTCGCGACTGGGAGATGCAGTTGTTTATTGCAAACCGAGCAGAGGTGTTCTGCAAAGCGATCCCCAAGCCTCCGCTTGGATTCCCCAATGTAGAGGAAGCCACACCGGGTACAGTGGGTACAATATACCACATTGGCAGATGTGCAGGTGAACATCTGCTTGATATGGAAGGTCATCTTGGGGCCTGGGATGGGGGTGAGGGAGGAGGTGTGGGGGCAAGTGTATCACTTCCTGCGGTTGTAGGGGAAGGTGCCGGGTGTGGTGGGGTTGGAGGGGAGTGTGGAGTGGACAAGGGAGTCACGGAGAGAGTGGTCTCTCCGGAAAGCAGACAGGGGTGGGGATGGAAAAATGGCTTGAGTGGTGGGGTCGGACTGTAGATGGCGTAAGTGTCGGAGAATGATGCGTTGTATCCAGAGGTTGGTAGGGTGGTGTGAGAGAACGAGGGGGATCCTCTTTGGGCGGTTGTGGCGGGGGTGAAGTGTAAGGGATGTGTTGCGGGAAATGCGGGAGACACGGTCAAGGGCGTTCTCGATCACTGTGGGGGGGGAAGTTGCGGTCCGTAAAGAACGTGGACATCTGGGATGTGCGGTAGTGGAATGCCTCATCCTGGGAGCAGATGCGGCAGAGGCGGAGGAATTGGGAATAGGGGATGGAATTTTTGCAGGAGGGTGGGTGGGAGGAGGTGTATTCTAGGTAGCTGTGGGAGTCAGTGGGCTTGAAATGGACATCGGTTTCTAGCTGGTTACCTGAGATGGAGACTGAGAGGTCCAGGAAGGTGAGGGATGTGTTGGAGATGGCCCAGGTGAACTTGAGGTTGGGCTGGAAGGTGTTGGTGAAATGGATGAACTGTTCGAGCTCCTCGTGGGAGCACGAGGCGGCGCCAATACAGTCATCAATGTAACGGAGGAAGAGGTGGGGTTTAGGGCCAGTGTAGGTGCGTAAGAGGGATTGTTCCATGTAACCCACAGGAAAGGAGGAGGGTTTTTCCTTCTGGGAAATGGAGTGTGTCCTCAGACAAGGAGGAAGAAGATGATGTTTCTGAGCAAGGTGACACCAGCAGCAGGTAGTGATGTGACAGACAGGATTATAACGCCCTTCCCTACAATGAGATTCCAACAGTGGGACTCTGAGTACAACCAGAACTCTCTGTCCAGAGCAACCTATAGCCCCCAGACTGCTGGATGAGATGAAAAATGTTGCAGCACTTTGGCATGTTGGGTGGATTGCTTGTTGCTCCTTTGCATAGAAAACAGGAGGACCAGAAGGGGTGGAAGGTGTTGGTGAAGTGGATGAACTGTTTGAGCTCCATTGTACCCGATGTGGCTTCCTCTACATTGGGGAAACCAAACGGAGGCTTGGGGTCCACTTTGCGGAACACCTCTGCTCGGTTCACAATAAACAACTGCACCTCCCAGTCGCAAACCATTTTAACTCCCCCTCCCATTCCTCAGATAACATGTCCATCATGGGCCTCCTGCAGTGCCACAATGATGCCACCCGAAGGTTGCAGGAACAGCAACTCATATTCTGCTTGGGAACCCTGGGGCCCTATGGTATCAATGTGGACTTCACCAGCTTCAAAATCTCCCCTCCCCCCACTGCATCCCAAAACCAGCCCAGCTCGTCCCCCCACCCACTGCATCCCAAAACCAGCCCAGCTCGTCCCCTCCCACCACCGCATCCCAAAACCAGCCCAACCTGTCTCTACTTCCCTAACCTGTTCTTCCTCTCACCCATCCCTTCCTCCCACCTCAAGCCACACCTCCATTTCCTACTTACTACCTCATCCCGCCTCCTTGACCTGTCCGTTTTCCCTGGACTGACCTATCCCCTCCCTACCTCCCCACCTATACTCTCCTCTCCACCTATCTTCTTTTGTCTCCATCTTCGGTCCACCTCCCCCTCTCTCCCTATTTGTTTCAGAACCCTCTCCCCATCCCCCTCTCTGATGAAGGGTCTAGGCCCGAAACGTCACCTTTTGTGCTCCTGAGATGCTGCTTGGCCTGCTGTGTTCATCCCGCTTCACACTTTGTTATCTTGGATTCTCCAGCATCTGCAGTTCCCATTATTACAAGACAACTGGCTTTTGGATTTACAGTCTGCACACCCACAGCAGACTCAATGACAGGCAGAGCCACAACATTGTACATGGAGTAGTTATAGATGAACTCTCTTAAGAGCAAGGTACACATACAACATGGTCCATTTCAATCCTCAGCTGATTCTGTGTCAGCAGAACGTGTCTGTATCTTCACCCTCCTTTGAGTTGCCATCTGATCTCTTAACCTTCAGTGTCATGTCCTTCTTCCCCCACCAGCCAGGCAGACTCTGGTTATGGGTTTCTGAAATGAAAAGGGGTCATGGATTCAGTCATAGTGATAGGAGAGGTGCAGGCCACGCCTCCATCAGCTTCCAGCAAGCAGAGATTGAAGGATGTGCAAGAAATGGGATGGGAGAGACAGGTTTGGGTACATGGATACCATCTTCCTTAATGCAGACCCAACGTTGGCCATGACCCTCAGCAAAGCCTTCTCCTGGGGGTTCAAAACATTGCAGGCAATGCTCCAATTAATCCCTGTTGCTCTGAGGATTTCAGTGGGTGTGGTGCACTGACTTTGGGTGATATGACTGTCAAGGTTGAATAGCTGCCAATTCTATCACAGAATCCCTAAAATGTAGAAGCAGCCTATTTGGCCCCTCAAGTCTACACTAACCCTCCAAAAAATATCCCACCCAGACCTGTTGCTGGAACCCCGCAATTCCCATGGCTAACCCACTTAGCCTGCACATCCCTGGATGCTATGGGGCAATTTATCATGATCAGTCCACCTAACCTGCACATCTTTGGACTGTGGCATAAAACCAGACCACCCAGAGTAAGCCAACGCAGAAATATGGAGAACATGCATACTCCATACAGACAGTTGCCCATGGTGGAAATGAACTCATGTCCCTGGTGCTCCGACCCATTGTGCCACCCTTTGTAGGTGTGAGGCTTTCCCAGTGTGTAAAGGTGAGATCACACTTGTGACCATTAGGTTTGAGAGGGGGTTGATGGAGATTGTTGGTGATGACGTGAATCCAGTGAATTGAGCAGCTGTTGAGGATTGTTGTGAGTTTGGGCTGGGCAGTGCCAGGGTGTGGTGTCGGTCCACTATTTGATGACTGGATAAATACTGTGCCATTCAGGTTTTTCCTGAAGCTTCACCATTTTGTTGGAATATTTCTCCTGCTGCTGACCGGGGCAATTTTTCTGTTTCCACTGCTCCGTGGCCCCTTGTCCAGAGAGCTACTGATCCCTCTTCTAGGTGTATCATGTCCCAAGATCTCTGTTTGTTGTTGCATCTCTCCAGTAGGGTTTTGGGCTCATTATCTTTGGTGTATTCTTTCTGTGTGTTCTTCATTCTCTGATAGATTCAATTCACCAGTTATGAAATTCACCGGCACTCCAGGTACCGCACAATTTCACTAGAGCCCATTCCAGTGGAACATGCCCCCTCTTTTCCCAGAACTGGTTCTGGTGTCCCATGAACTCGAAAACTAGAAAATAGTTGTGCAGGAAGAGGTTTAAAGTGTTGGCTTGTTTCTCATGGTCAGTGTGTGAATTTTCTGCTTGTGCTGCATTGTCACATAGTGCGTCGTGGTGGTTTCCACAACAGTGTTTGTGGAGATTACTACCCACTCTACGTTGGAATATCATCCAAAAAAGTGACCCGGATACCCAAAAATCTCATACTTCATCTCACTTCAAATCATTTGAAGCATGACAGACCACCAGATGCATGCCCTGTGCTGTATTTTAATAGCTTAGTATTAGCCCAGACACTTATGTGCCTCAGGGATGCAATGTTTGTACATAATAGCTGTAAATAAAAGTCCATTGAATTTGTCAATAACACAATATCCACTGCTTCTTTTATATTATGGGAGATAACTTTGGTCTATCAGCTAAAATGTTCTAACAGAGGTATACTAACACTTTAAGAAATTAGACTTTCATGGCCTCAGTTTCAATTTTAGAACCCGAGGTAGATCATAGGTTCTAGGAGTTAGCTTTTACACAAAATGTAACTAAGTCTCTAAACTTTCTCCCCCAGTAAAAGGCTACAGACGCTATGAGTCCGTTTATATAATATAATAAGAACCTGATTGATGTTTGTTACACAAGAATATCAAGGGAATATTGAGCAAATGAAGGCAAATAGAGATGAGTACAGGTCTACCATGATTTAATTGAATGCTTGAACATGTTCAAGGGGCTCAAAAACCTCATACTGTTCAGTATTTATATGAATAGCACTGGGACATCACAATGTGGAGTGTGTGACTTACCTGGAAGAGTTGTGGAACATGCTGTGGTGGTACTGTGTGAGTGTGACCAGCCTGTGGAGATGGTGATACTTCTTCCTTAATTCATTGTCTGGGTGTAAATGTTTGGGGTGGCATGGTAGCTCAGTGATTAGCACTGCTGCCTCACAGTATCAGGGACCTGGGTTTGATTCCAGCCTCAGGTGACTATCTGTGTGGAATTTGTACATTCTTCACATGTCTGCATGGGTTTTGTCTGGGTGCTGCAGTTTCCTCCCACAGTCCAATGATGTACAAGTTAGGTTGGATTGGCCATGTCAAGTTGGCCATAGTGTTCAGGGATGTGCAGGTGTACAGGGAAAATGCAAAGTTACAATGTTGGGATGGGACTGGGTGGGATGCTCCTCAGAGTATTGGTGTGGACTTGATGGGCTGAATGGCATGCTTCCACACTGTGGGGATTCTATGGTAAAGGTTCATGAGCTGCCACTACCACAACAAGAGGTGAATTCTATCACCTGTATTCACAGCCTTGATCCAACTCTCTTTGTTTCTCTCACACAGGTTGATCACGATGTTTGCATTCTTTGGAGAACTGAACGGACAGCCGTTTGATGGCCATCAGCAGTTGGGAGTGTGAGTGAACCTAAATAGTCATCAAATATAAATCTCAGAGCAATGACCAACATCGAACATAGAACTCTAAAACGTAAGAACTGACTACAAACCACAGACTAAATGACACAAGTTGCGAGAGGTTTCCATGTCACTTTAACCAAGCCTTGGCTCCTGGATTCCGTTTTTATTTTTCTGAAGAGATTTTCACAGTGGATCTTCCTCCTAACCATATCAAATCCATCTGTCTCTGGCTGTTGAAACATTCATATAGCATCCAAATACATAATTTCAGATTAAAGCCACTGAGCATTTAGGAAAAATAGGGAATTGGAGACAAACAGCATGGATGTGTTCAAAGCAAGCCATGTCCAAGAAATTTATCAGAGATTTCTGAAGAAGTTAGTGTTTGGATAAACAAAGATAATGCAGTGGATGTATTTTATATGGCTTTCCTGAAAGTACCAGATGAAGTGTCTCACAAGAGGTTTTTTAGAGAAGAAAAAGATGTGAGTCTTATGAGGTATTGTAGTTGGGATAGGTACTTTGTGGCAGATGGGAAAACAAGGGATTATGGGAAATGGATTGTTGATTCGGCAAAAGGCTAAGTCCCAGGCGTCGGTGCTGGATCTATTTTTGTTTTCTTATAAACCAATGGTGGACTCTTAGGAACATCTGCTGATGATGGGTGGACAACGATGAGACTGGAAGGATGGAGATGGGCCAGTGGAAGACCAGCGACAGATGGAATTAGAGCTGGAGAAGTGTGAGCTAGTACCTTTGGTGAGGAAATCAAAGACTGGACTATGCAATAGAAATAAACTGAAAAGTGACAATAACCAAAAGAACTGCATGTGTAGCTTGTTAAGACTCTTAAGAGTCATTGACTATCATTCTGATAGTCATTGATAAAAAGTATACAATAGAAATGAAATATGGATGATTTTCCACACAGCAATAGCGCATCGTGATAGGACAATATGAGCTTTTGATGTCTCTTTGTAGAAAGTATGTTAGATCTATAGGAAAGATTAAAATGAAAAATCACCAGTTTGATGCCAGATACAGGAATTGCAATCGTGATTGAGGCTTTGACATGCTGTAGCCATTTTTTACTGGTTCAAAGTAGATTCTGAGGAGATTTAATAAAGATTATCTTAAATTGTGAGGTTTGATTGAGTTTTGAATAATGATTTGCCTTGGTTGGTGAGTTAATGATTTGGATGAAGGGACTCAGTGATTGAAACCAATTTTGCTCCTTATGCTAATATGGAGATGAAGGCAAGTGAGGATGTTACACAGATTAATTAGCAAAGAGTAGAATGTGGGAAGTTGTGAGATTGTCCACATTGGTGGGAGGATAGAAAAAGCAGAACGTAACTTAAATGAGGAGATACTGCAAAATGCTGTGGGATCTGAATGTCCCCAAATCGGAAAAAGCCAGCATACAACAACAGCAATTAGCAAGGCAACTGGATTGCCAACCTTTATGATAAAGGGGCTGCAGTATAAAATTAGGGAAGTTTTGCTACAACTCTGTGCAGCATTCGTGCAATTGCACATCGAGTATCGTGCACAATTTTAATCCCCTTCTTAAAGGAGGAGTATACTTGAATGGGAAACTATCCAAAGAAGGATGATAAGGCTGCATTTTGGGATGAGTGTTGTGTCTCATGACGAAAGGGTGAACAGTTTGGAGGTATTCCCATAGCAATTTGGAAGGATGAAAGATGATCTTATGAGGTGTACAAATTCTCCGGGTGGGGGGGTGGTGATAGGGACTTGACACAATGGTTGTTGACAGGATGTTTTCCCCCAGTGTGGATTCTAGAACTAACAGTCATTTAAGATGGAGTTGAGCAGGAATTTCTGTGGAATTTTCAAAATTCTGTGCCCCAGCCAGCAAAGGAGGCTGGTCATTGAACATATCTAAGGCTGGGTTCAACACATTTTCAGTCTACAAGAGAGTTAAGTGTTATGGGGGACAGGCAGGAAAATGGAGTTAAGGTCACAATCAGATCTACCATGTTCTTAATGAATGTCAGAGAAAGCTTGGGGGCTGAATGGTCTACTCTTGCTCCTGTTTCCTGTGCCCTGTGTTATATGAAGTGTCATCAAATTCATTTTGTCACTGAGGGAATGAGATTAAGCTTGAGAAGAATCTCCTTACCCAGGGAGTCACTGCAATAAAATTGGCCCAGTGGGAAGAAATTTACCCATTATGGTGTCTAGGGCTATTAGTCACAATAGCACTTGATGTTATCAATGAAAAGCAAACACGCAGTTTCCACAAGTCTATGTCAAAGTGGCACACTGGTATTAAGTTTCTCCCACGGTGTTCTTCCACTGAAAAATGGCTGAGGTGGAGACCATTGCATCTTTTCAGAGAAAATTGAACACATGCTTGAAACAGAAGCAGATGTGGGGTTTTATTGATACTGTGTGTGTGAGAGACAGGGGAAGTAGTTTTAGATTGGTCGCACAAAATCAAATATAGACCTGGTGAGCTGAGTGGCCTTTTACTGAGCTATGATCGTCTGGAGATCTGTTCAACTGCCAGCACTCTGAGTTCACGTCGATAATTGCAAGTATGTGATTGTCTCTCTCAAATGTTTACTAAATGTCCATGCGATAGCATTTTCCTGTATGCGCAGTAGTTCTATATTTTGAATTTTACAACCAGGTATTTTCTGCATATCTATTAAACGACAGTGTGCTGGGCTCAATGGAACCAACATTGATTTTTAATTTAGCCCCTTTGTTTCTGTGAATCCGAATGAGCTGAATCGTTGAGACGCCAATGGCTGATGGAAAGATTAGCTGGGCTGGAAAATTTGGAGTTTTTCTGAGAGTAATGATTTGGAGACATGTTGGAAGAGAAATAGTTAGAGTAGGTGGATTCCAGTCTTTGAGAAATCTACTGAAGGGACCAATGATACAATATTAAACACAAAAGGTTTAGAATAGGAGGCAGATTGAATCTCTTTATCCAGAATACTGTGATGTAAAAAATTTGTTTGGGCCAGCATTTACTGCTCAGATACAGAGTGGATTACTATGCCATTCCAGAGGATTGTTAAAGGTCAAATATACTGCTGTCAGTCTGCATATACATGGAATCCAAGTAAGGATATTGATTTATTTCCCAAAAGGAGATTACTGAGCTGCCTGGGTTTTTACAACAATGTTTGCTGTTAAGCTAGCTTTTTATTGAAGACAATTTTCAGTATTGGCCATGGTGGGATTGAACCCAGAACATTAACCTACGGTTTTACATTACTACATCACCATCAGGCTACTGTCCCCTCTTACAGAACTTACATCTAGAGATGAAGAACATCCGGAGCTTGGCAACATTTAAAATTAGCTTAATGTGCAGATGAAGGCAAAGGGGGTTAATGAAAAAGCATGAGAAAAGAGTAAGTAAATTTGATCAGGGTTAATTGCTCGCATTGCAGATGAACAGCTACATGAACTGATGGGACCAGCATAAGCATTTCTTTATTGCAGGTCCTGGGTATTTATAAATAAAAATGTAAATCGCTGGAAAAAATCAGCAAGTAGAGTTATCAGACTTGAAACGTTAACTCTGTTGCTCTCTCCAGACCTCCTGAAATACTCCAGCAATTTCTGTTCTCATTTCAGATTTTTAATTTTTTTTGCTTTTGTTTATCTAGGTATTTATACCTATGCTCTGATGTAGCATTGTGTTACAATGCAGGATTGCCTTACAACACGGTGTTCTTTGCAATTCAGTGTTTTGTTACAATGCAGTATTGTGTTATAATGTGGTAGATTGCAATTATTGATTGAGTCATTGATAATTGTAATGTGATTTAATTGAAGGTGATTCACTGAGTCAGTCTTATGTTGGCGTTAATCCCAATGCAGTATTTTGATGCGATTCTGTACTCTGCTGCGATGCAGTAATGTGTGTGATATGGCAGTCTGTATTGTTGACCATTGGATTAGCGTTCAATGCTGTGTTTCCATTTCAGCGTGTTCTGATCTTTCATCGGAATGTGTTGTGTAAGCTAATGATTCTGAAAGGGTTAACGCATTGACTTTCACCCAATCCAATGATGTCATACAAGCTGAGATGTAGATAAAGCAGAGATAACAGAGATGCTGGAGAATCTGAGATATCAAGGTGTAGACCTGGATCAACACAGCAGACCAAGCAGCATCTAAGGAGCAAGAAAGCTGACGTTTCGGGCCTAGACCCTTCTTCAGGAAGAAGGGCCTAGACCCGAAATGTCAGCCTTCATGTTCCTCTGATGTTGCTTAGCCTACTGTGTTCATCCAGCTCTACACCTTGTTATCTCAGATTCTCCAGCATCTGCAGTTCCTACTTACTTTGCAGATAAAACAGTTCAACTTATCTCATACAGTGCAGATCCATGTCCACAGGATTCTCATAGTCTTAGTTACAATGTCAAACTAGTTAGTCAAACTTGTTCCTGATTGCTATCATTTAATAAACTCTCTCCTGTTCAGATACAAGCTCTTCTTGTTAAAAATCACCAGTTCTGAGGAAGGGTCACTGGGCCCTAAACGTTAACTCTGTTTTTTTCCTTCACAGATGCTGCGAGACCTGCTGAGCTTTTCCAGCAACTTTGTTTTTGTTCTTGATTTACAGCATCCACAGTTCTTTCAGGTTTTATTAAGACTCACCATTTGATGGCCCTGTACCTCTGTGAACCAATTAAATCCTTAGACTTAGTTGAAAGAAAGAGGATTGATAACAGCTACCTTCCATCCACAAAGCCTACATTCCCAATGAGAGGGGTTGTTTTTAGAATCTAAGTGAGTTATCCAGGAGAACATATTATATTTTAAAACCAAGATGTAAGATTCTCCCTTTCAGTGACTGATGTTGCTGTTTTATTGCAGAGCCCTGAGAATATTCTAAATCTCTATTAAGACTATAGATCACATTGTCAAACTCAGGCAAACTTCGTAACACTGTGCCTTTTCCATTCATATTAGATCAAACTAGCTTAATAATTGATATCCATCATTTGGGGCTGATCGATGATAGATTCAGCAGATCCTATGTGTTCAATCACAAAGCACCTTGGAGTTAACATGGATAAAAATGTTTACACTGGATTCTGGAAAAAAGATTCTAATGTTCTTTAAAGTATGGTAAAATGTTAACAGGATATCTTGAAAGGACACATGAATGTGCTTACAGGCTGCTGCATTATTAAAGGGTTACACTAAATTAATATTTGGAATGTTCCACAAACATTTCAGTTTAAAATTTGTGCCACACAAATGCCATGCAATGACCATCTCCAATCTAACTATCATTTCTTGACATTCAATGGCATTACCATCACTGAATACCTACTACTAACATTCTGGCAGGTTAACATTGAAGAGAAACTCAACTGGACTCACCATACAAATACCAGGGTACCAGAAAAGGAATTACTGCATTAAGTAACTCATGTCTTGACTCCTCAAAGCCGGTTTACCATCTGAGAGGCTCAAATGAGGAATACTTCCCACTTCTGCAGATGGGTGCAGCTCTAACAACGCCCAAGAAGCTTGACACTATTCAAGACAAAGTTGTAGCTTTATTGGTGCCACATCTGCCACCAATGCTCAGTCACAGCACTGCGTGCCATCTACTGCAGAAATTCACCTAAGGTCCTTAGATAACACCTTCCAAACCCACGACCACTTCCATCTAAAAGGGTAGCAGATACATGGGAACACCACCACCTCTAAATTCCCCTCCGAGCCATTCACCATCCTGACTTGGAATTGTATCATCATTCCTTCACTGTTGCTGGGTTGGAATCATGGATTTCTACCACAGCACAGTGATTGCAGTGTTTCAAGTTCGCAGCCCACCACCACCTTCTCAAGGGCAACTAGTGATGAGCAAGTAATGCTGGTCCAGTCAGTGACACCCATGTCCCATGAATGAATTACAAAAAGGATGGTGTGATGTATTAAAAATGTATAAGTGCTAAAAATGTACAGGCTCAATAGTGTGGAACAATAAATAATGGGTTCATAAGATGATTTGATGCCTTCATGCAACATGATTAGGTTCTGTAATATGATGAAGAAGTGTTTTTATTTTTGTGATATGTCATAGGGATTTGTCCTACAAAGATAAACTGACGGTCACATTGACTTTTCATTTTGTAACTTCACATGCATTACACTACTTTTTCAACAGAGATTGCATCACAATGTTAAAAACAAAAGGTTTTATAAAGTAATCTTCGGTCAACTTTCCTTCATTGATTTAATTGGACTGGAAAATCTTTCAGCTTCTAAAAGTATAGAAATGGTTTGCTGTTGCCCCATGCTCCTGGATTGAGGCACTCTGCTTCAAACTGGAGATGGTTATCTGCCTGGACAGTGGAACTGCAATTTTGAAAATTGCTCCATTGGGAATACTTAGAAATAGGAGTTCCCTACAGTGTGGAAGCAGGCCATTCGGCCCATCAAGACCAAACCAGCCCTCCAAAGTACCCCACCCAGATCCACCTCCCTACTTTACCCCTGTAATCCTACATTTCCCAGGACCAATCCACAAAGCCTGCACAGATTTGGACTTGTTTTGGTTTCAAATGTTTTGATTCGACTCACAGCCTTATTGATCCAAGAATAAATTAAACTTTTATGGGTCTATCATAACAGAATATGTGACTGATGTGATTTGTTTATCCTTGTTTATGAATTTAATAGGCACTTAAAGGTTTACATTGTTTCTCTTAGATTGCTTTGGTCCAGTATCAACGACAGTGAGTTTGAATTCACAGCTTTACTAGATTGTTTGCAGTTTAATGTTTTTCTAATGATTTTGAAATAATTCCCATTGCCTTGTATGGCTCCAGACACTGTACATTGTGAAGCTTGAGGAAGAGCAGGCAATTCAACCCATTGAGCTTTCTCCACTATTCATTTAGGTTATGGCTGATTATTCACCGCATTCCCAGATGTAATTAGTTTCTATTGATTTTTGCCTCGAATATGCTCAAAGATTGAGCCTCCACAGCCCCCTGGAGTAGGCATTTAGCACACTTGCCTTCATTGTTTTTGAGTGTCGGAGTTGGGAAGTCATGGTGAGGTTGTACAGGACATTGGTGAGGCCTCTTTCGGAATACTGTGTCCAGTTCTGGTCACCCTGTATTAGAAGGATATTATTAAGCTGGAGAGGGTTCAGAACAGATTTACCAGGATGTTGCCGGGAATGGCAGGTTTAAGTTATGAGGAAAGGCTAAGGACTTGTGTGTACATTGGTGATTATCTATGGATGATACATAGGGGTTGGGGATGTGTACGGAGTGTGGCAAAGTGGTGCGATAGGGGAATTGGAGATAGTGTGGAGTGACACAAAAGTTGATGGAAGTATGAGAGGGTGAGAAGCATGATTTAGTGGGGCCCTTTAAAAGATGTTGGAAATTGAGCTGCTGTGATGTAGAACCAAAATGGTCCTCCCTATTGGCCCTCCTCAACCACACTCAGTGTCAACTCAATCAGGGTTCACTAATAGCACTGCAACCCTTACTCCCAACAAAAAGAGAAAACTACTTTGCAAAATCACACAAAGGGCTACCCTGTACATTTTGCAAGCTGCAGAATTGTGCAGATTGGGTTTTCCTGGGCCCAGATAAAAACTTAACCCTAATTATACATGTCAAACTTTTTTTCCTGTAGCGTGCAATAGGGCTATTGTCATAAAATCACTAGCGCACAGAAGGATGTCATTTGACACATTGAGCCCACGTGGTGCAATCCAGTCATTCCCCCTCCCCTGTGCCATCTCCAGATTCCCTTGGAATGCCCATCCCATTTCCTTCTGCAATAAATTATTGCCTCTGCAACTCACAGACAACAAGTTCCAGATTACTACTATTCGCTGCATTAAAAACACAATCATCCCTCCACCTATTTGCTCAAAACCTTAAATTTATGCCACTTAGTCCTTGTACCATTAAAAAAAATCACAATGGCTTTTCCTTGTCTGTTCTATCAAAACCTGATATAATTTTCTGCATTTCTGTCAAATTTGTCCCATAGTCTCATGTGCTCCAAGGAGAACAAGCTCAGCTTTTCCACTCCAACATTGTAACTGAAATCCCTTATGCTTTGATCTGCTTGGCGAACTCTCTCTCATGCCCTCTCGAGGATGCTCACAGCTTTTGTAAAGTGCCCAGTACTAGTCCCTAACTGTGGTCTGACAAGACGTTCATAAAAGTTCAGCAAAACTTCCTGCTTTTACATACAATACCCTAAACCCTTTATGTGTTCTCTCTGCAAAAATGATCCTGAGTTCTGAGATAATGGGAACTGCAGATGCTGGAGAATCCGAGATAACAAAGTGGGGAGCTGGATGAACACAGCAGGCCAAGCAGCATCTTAGGAGCACAAGAGCTGATGTTTCGGGCCTAGACCCTTTATCAGACTTTTATGAAGAAGGGTCTAATCCCGAAACGTCAGCTTTTGTGCTCCTAAGATGCTGCTTGGCCTGCTGTGTTCATCCAGCTCCACACTTTGTTACCCTGAGCTCCCAGTTGCCTGCCACTTCGACACATCACTTTGTTCCCTGTCAAACACCTCTGTTTCAGTTTGCTGCAGTGCTCTGGCAAAGCTCAGCACAAGCTGGAAGTATAACACCTCGTTTCCTCTTGGGGACCCTGCAGCCCACCGGACTCAATATTGAATTCAACAATTTTAGGGCTTGTGGTATCTTCTCCCTTGTCCTTACCCCAGCACCCCCACACACCAGGCATGGTTATCACCTGGGCAGCTACCACACACAACCCATTGCCAACTACTAACATTCCCTATTAGCAGCTATTTGTTGTCCCAGAGTGAACTTTACCTACTCTTTTGTCTGTCAACTGTTTTTCTCTCTCTTTGGACTCCATCTCCACCTACCATTTACTCTCCTTCCTGCCCCCACCCCATCTTCTGCATTAATGCCAACTTTTTTTCGAGTTACCAACAGTTTTGAGGAAGGGTTACTGGAATCAAAAAGTTAACTCTGATTTCTCTCCATGCATGCTACCAGACCTGTTGAGTTTTTCCAAAAAATTCTGTTTTTGGTCCTTAATTTATTTTATTTGTTTTAGGTTTCATCTGATAATTAATATATTTTAATATAGTCTTTTTGTAGGTCCCTGACTACATTCTTTGGTCCACTTCTCCCCACTTTCATCCTATCCATCAATTAATGTTAACCTGGTTTGCTTTGAGTTTCTGATTCACAAAGCTTTGGGCCACGTTTAACCTCTGCTGTGATTCCAAACCTCTGGAGAGGGTTCGGAGAAGATTTACCAAAATGTTGCTGGGAATGAAGGGTTTGAGTTATATGGAGAGGCTGGATAGGCTGGGACTTTTTTGACTGAAGCTCAGGAGGTCAAGGGTGAACTTATAGAGGTTTATAAAGTCATGAAGGATATAGATAAAGTGAATGGCAGGAGTCTTTTCCCTAGGTTGGGGTATTTCAAGACTAGGGGGCATATTCTTAGGATGAGGAGAAAGATTTCAAAAAAAAAGGAGGGTATCTGGTTTACACAGAGTGTGTGGAATGAGTTGCCTGAGGAAGTGGTGGATGCAGGTAGTTACAACATTTAAAATGTATGAATTAAAAGTGCATGAATAAGAGATTTTTGGATGGATATGGGCCAGAAGCAGGCAGGTGGGACTAATTTAGTTTGGGAGCATGGTCGGCATAGGCTGGTTGGACCAAAGGGTTTGTTTCCTTGACTCACTGGCTATGACATTCTGACTGATAAATTGAGTTGCAGCCAAGATTTGCTTCAACTCTCCCTGACTCTTCTTACTGGAGTTAGTGTCAAAATCCTTCCACTTAAAGGTCCATACACTGTCATAGCAATAAAGGTATAACAAAGCTTCACATACCTCACGATGTGGGACTGGCCTTGGGGTTGGCTCATATAAGTCATGGGGTGTGAAGTTTCTTGTTACTAAACACACAAGCAATTGGCTCTGAATGAAATGCAGCCACAATCGGTCATCATGGCACACAGTTGGAGCGTTGGTGGGGAACGGGGAAGGGGGCGGTGCCAGTGAAGAAAGACAAGCCCAGAGTGTGATAAGCACTTTCTGCAGGCACTGAGTGCTACCTTCTTGATTGCTGGATTCTTTTACAGATGAGGTCTAATGACCTCCCCCACCACCGCCAAAGCAGGTAAGGTCAGCCACGTCCCCTTCCCCTTTGACGACCCTTCTTTGCTGTCTAAATATGTGGCATTTATTCATTCTTTACCTCCACAGTAACTGAGGCATGAGAGTTAGAATGAAGCTAGCATTATAGCTATGCTGTGGGCTGATCACCCAGTTTTCTACATAAATAGCCCATATATCATGCATTTCAAAGAGTCTTTGTTGAGACAGATGTCTTGAAATTCATTGACGACACATGGATAAATATCACAGATTTACGCACAGTCTGGATCTTGTGCTCACTAATCTTACTGCATGTCACAGCTGACTGACTGACCACACTTACTGACTCCATGACACCCAGAGAGAGTGGCTGAGGGTGAGAGCAGGTACATTTATACTCAAACATTACATATTCTAAAGTAACTGACTTAAAGGCACAGGGTTGGCTGGGCTGGAATTTATATTATAATTAATGTGCTAACACAGCAGATACAAGACATTTTAAGAAAACCTTGAAAATGGGAGAAAAACTTCTAATTGGTTGACAGCCAAGCACCATCCAGATTGGTGCTGGGAGGTAGTGCATCACACAGATGAATGTGTTGGCTCATCAGTGGCTGAAGCAACAGGGCAGTGATGTGTTGAAACATCCAGGAATACATTAAATCACTTCAATAACCAGTCATCAAGAAGGGTCACCAGACTGGACATTTATCTCCATTTCTTCTGCACAGGCACTGCCAGACCTGCTGAGTTTCTCCAGCAGATTTCTGATGAAGGGTCTAGGCCCGAAATGTTAGCTTTCCTGTTCCTAAATGCTGCTTGGCCTGCTGTGTTCATCCAGCTCCACACCTTGTTATCTGAATTTCTCCAGCAATTTTTTTGATATGTTTAATCCCAGTTGACAACTCAACTGGAGTCTAGAAAGACATCGTGCTCACTGTTACAGTGTCAGAGTCTAATCATTTGTCTAGCAGCTGCTGTTTTGCTTGTGACGTGAAAGTGTTCGGAAACTTCAGAATGTGCTCTATACATTTCACACAGGAACACCTTGCTGTTTCCCTCTGCTGGTCTAACAGAGGGATTACTCAAGTTACCCAAGCATTGACTGAGAAGAACAAATGTGAAATCAATGTTGCATGTGCTTCTGGCCCTCGTGTTGTACTTCAAACAAACTCTCAGTATATATCAAGGTTTTGGTACAAACCATACATAGGCTGACATGTAGATCATTTTTCTGATGAGGGAAAGAATTTAAGGCTCCGTTGAGGAAACAAGTCAGATCAAAGTAAAAGGTAGCAAGAACTGCCGATGCTGGAGTCAGAGATAATACAGTGTGGAGCTGGAGAAACATAGCAGGCCAAGCAGAAGCAGAGGAGCAGGAAAACTGACCTTTCAGGTTGGGACCCTTCTTCAGAAATTCTTAAAGAAGGGTCCTGACCCGAAACGACAGTTTTCCTGCTCCTCTGACATTGCCTGGCCTGCTGTGTTCCTCCAGCACCACACTATTATCTAGATCAAAGGAAAAAGTGAAATTGCTGGAGGAACTCAGCAGGTCTGGTAGCACCTGTGCAGAGAGAACCAGAGGTAATGTTTTGAGTCAGGTGTAACTTTTCTTTGGTACTGAACACTTCCAGTGTCCTGTGGCATTTTACTTTTATTTAAATCTTTGTGCTATTAGCTGAAAGAGATTGTGGTGAATCTGCTTATCCTGGTTGTCTTTTTTCCAAAGCAGTGAGGTTTATGAATCACACAGAGCAGGAGACATGGTGTAACAGGGTGAATTCAGCAGGGTCTAAAACCCTGATTTCCTGATGGTGGGATGGGATACAGCGATAAAGTCAGCATCGTGTTTGGGACAAGTCTGTGCTCAGCCTGGCCATTGCTGGTTTTGTGTCTGTAATACAGTGATATCGTATGATAGCTCACTCACGTGACCCTTTTTTAAAAATCACACACCTTCAGAAAATGTCAGCAGTATATGGCACTTGAAGGTGAGATAGCTGTGTGCCAGTGTAATCCTCTGTTAGATCAACGGCTTCCCTGCTTCATTCCACAGCACAAAGTGCGGGTAGTGAGAGAGTGGCAGCAGCGTCTTGGGATTGGCAAGGGGCTGTCAGCAGTGAGAGATGGGCAGTATGGTGTTGGCGGCAAATAGGAGAGGCAGGAGGACTCCAGAGGGTGGGGGAGGGCCTGAAGTCCTGGATGGGGTGAGGGCAAAGGATGCTGGGAAGGTAAGTCTTGGAAAAACATGGTGATCCTAATGATGGTGCCAATACTGTCGAAATGTGTGTCCACCTAAACGAATTGACTGTCAGGTCCTTCAAGGCTGAGTTCACCCACAACATTCCCAATATCTGTGCTCGGATTTCTCTTGGACCATGTTGTGTTCAGTGCATAGTTGGGGGGGGGGGGCAGTGAGGAGGGATATCCAGCTGAGACTGCAGGTTCATGCATGGCCCACAGAATGGTGAGCAGAACATTGAAATTATCACAAAAATTCAATACAGTGAATGCAAAAATCACAGCATAGGCCTCAGATGGGGACAAACTGAGACCCCCTCAAAAACCACTGCAGACTCATCAAAAGGGCAGCATGAAAACAGAACATGGGCCACCTTCCAGGGAGAGAGTTTCCAGGATCACTGTAGCCTGCTACTCCCTACACAAGCTCACACAGGAAAGGAGGATAACAAAGTGTGGAGGTGGATGAACACAAGCAGCATCTCAGGAGCACAAAAGGGACTAGACCCTTCAACCGAAAAGGGGGAGCGGGAGAGGGTTCTGAAATAAATAGAGAGAGAGGGGGAGGCAGATCAAAGATGGATGGAGGAGAAGATAGGTGGAAAGGGGATGGACAAGTTAAAGAGATGGAGATGGAGCCAGTAAAGGTGAGTGTAGGTGGGGAGGAGATACGTCAGTCCAGGGAGGACTAACAGGTCAAGGGGGCGGGATGAGGTTCGTAGGTAGGAAATGGAGGTGCGGCTTGAGGTGGGAGGAGGGGAAGGTGAGAGGAAGAACAGGTTAGGCAGGCGGGGATGAGCTGGGCTGGTTTTGGGATGCAGTGGGGGGAGGGGAGGTTTTGAAGCTGGTGAAATCCACGTTGATACCATTGGGCTGCAGGGTTCCCAAGTGGAATATGAGTTGCTGTTCCTGCAACCTTTGGGTGGCATCATTGTGGCGCTATAGGAGGCCCAGGATGGACATGTCATATAAGGAATAAGGGGGGAGTTGAAATGGTTTGTGACTGGGAGGCGCAATTGTTTATTGTGAACCGAGCGAAGGTGTTCTGCAAAGCAGTCCCCAAGCCCCCAAGCTTGGTTTTCCCGATGTAGAGAAGGCCACAATGGGTACAGCAGATACAGTATATCACATTAGCAGATGTGCAGGTGAACATCTGCTTGATGTGGAAAGTCTTGGGGCCTGAGATGGGGGTGAGGCGGAAGGTGTGGGGGCAGGTGTAGCACTTCCTGCAGTTGCAGGCAAAAGTGCCGGGTGTGGTGGGGTTGGAGGGGAGTGTGGAGCGGACAAGGGAGTCACGGAGAGAGTGGTCCCTTTGGAAAGCAGACAAGGGTGGGGAGGGGAAAATGTCTTTGGTGGTGGGGTTGGATTGCAGATGGCGGAAGTGTCAGAGGATGATGCGTTAGATCTGGAAGTTGGTGGGGTTGTACGTGAGGACGAGGGGGATTCTCTTTTGGCGATTATTGCTGGGAAGGCGTGTGAGGGATGAGTTGCGGGAAATGTGGGAGACATGGTTGAGGGCATTCTCGGCCACTGCGTGGGGAAGTTGTGGTCCTCGAAGAACGAGGACATCTGAGATGTACAGGAGTGGATTGCCTCATCCTGGGAGCAGATGCGGTGGAGGTGAAGGAGTTGGGAATAGGGGGTGGAATTTTTGCAGGAAGGTGCGTGGGAGGAGGAGTATTCTAGGTAGCTGCAGGAGTCAGTGGGCTTGAAATGGATATCAGTTTCTAAGTGGTTGCCTGAGATAGAGACAGAAAGGCCCAGGAAGGTGAGGAATGTGTTGGAGATGGTCCAGGTGAACTTGAGTTTGGGCTGGAAGGTGTTGGTGAAGTGGATGAACTGTTCGAGCTCCTCGTGGGAGCACGAGGCGGCGCTGACACAGTCATCAATGTAACGGAGAAAGAGGTGGGGTTTAGGGCCAGACGGACTGTTCCACGTAACCCACAGGAAAGGAGGATGGATTTTCCATCGGGGAACTGGACGAGCACAGTGTGTCCTCAGACAAGGAGGAAGAAGATGATCTTTCTGACACCAGCAGCAGGTAGTGATGTGACAGACAGGATTATAACAACCCTTCCCTACAACAGGATTCCAACAGTAGGACTCCGAGCACAACCAGAACTCTGTCCAGAACAACCTATAACCCCCAGACTGCTGGATGAGATGAAAAATGTTGCAACCCTTTGGCATGTTGGGTAGATTGCTGGTGCTCCTTCACATAGAAAACAGGAGGACCAGAAGGTCATTTGGCCCTTTGAGCCTGCTCTGCTAATCATCAGACTCATTGCCCTGCTCCTGCTCTCTCCCCATAGACTTTGATCCCTTTACTCCTATGAACTACACCTAACTCCTTCTTCACAACATTCACTGTTTTGGCCTCAACCTCATTTTGTGGCAGAGAATTCCACAGGCTCACCAGTCTCTGAGTGAAGAAATTTCTCCATTTCAGTCCTAAATGACCAACTGCGTATTCTTAGACTGTGACCCTTGGCTCTGGACTCCCTGGTTATCAAGAACATCCTTCCTGCATTTGCCCTGTTAAGTCCTGTTAGAATTTTATAGATTTCTCTGAGACTCCCCACCTTGTTCTTCTAAACGCCGGTGAATATAGAGTCACAGAGCCATACAGCACGGAAACAGACCAGGACAGGAACAGGGGCGGCACGGTAGCTCAGTGGTTAGCATTGCTGCCTCATAGTACCAGGGACCTGGGTTCAATTCCAGCCTCGGGTGACTGTCTGTGCAGAGTTTTCAAATTCTCCCCATGTCTGTGTGGGTTTCCTCCGGGTGCTCCGGTTTCCTCCCACAGTCCAAAGGTGCCCCTATTAGATGGATTGGCCATGCTAAATTGCCCGTAGTGTTCAGGAATGTGTTGATAAGGTGGGTTACGAGGGGACAGGTGTGGGTGGGATGCTCTGAGGGTTGGTGTGGACTTGTTGGGCTGAAGGGCTTGTTTCCACACTGTAGGGAATCTAATCTAATCTATTCTAGACCCTTTGGTCTAACTTGTCCATGGCAACCAAGTTTTCCAAACTAAACTAGTCTCATTTGCCTGTGTTTGGCCCATATCCCTCTAAACCTTTCCTACTCATATATCTGTCCAAACTTCTTATTGATGTTATAATTGTACCTGCATCTACCACTTGCTCTGATATTTCATTCCATGTACAAATCACCCTCTGTATGAAAAACATTGCCCTCTGACCCCTTTCAAATCTTTCCCCTCTCACCTTAAAAATGTACCCCCCAGTTTTGAACTCTCCCACCCTAGGGTAAAGACCTTTGCTATTGACCTTACCTGTGGCTCTCATAATTTATAAGCCTCTATAAGCTCACTTCTCAACCTACTATCCCTCTAGTGAAAATAAGTCTCAGACTGTCCTTCTAAGTTAAACCTTCCATTCCCAGCAACATCCTGGTAAATCTTTTCTGAACACTCTCCAATTTAATAATATCCTTCCTATAGCAAGGCAACCAGAACTGGACACAATACTCCACCATCCGTCCTGTCCACTTCAGCATGATGTCCCAATTCCTATACTCAATGCTTCTAGCAATAAAGGTAATCATGCCAAACACCTTCTTTACCACCCTCTCTACCTGTGACGCAACTTTCAAAGAACTATGGACCTGAACCCCAGGGTCTCTGTGTTCTACAACACTACCCAGGGCCCTACCATTAACTGTATAAGTCCTGCCCTGGTTTGTTTTACCAAAATGCTATACCTTGCATTTATCCAAATTTACCCTCATGTGCCACTCCTCAACCCATTGACCCAATTGGTCAAGATTTCTTTTAATCTTAGATAATCTTCTTCCCTGTCCACTGTGCCACCAATTTTGGTGTCATTCACAAACTTAACTCCTAAATTGTCATCCAAATCATTTACAGACAGTGTTAATTAGATGTGGTGGGCAACAACAAGCCAGGGAATTAGGTAACTCTGGAGAAATAAATTGCATTTATTTCAATGCAAGGGCCTGACAGGTGAGACAGATGAGCTCAGGATATGGATGGGAACATGGGACTGCGATACTATAGTTATTACAGAAACATAGCTGAGGGAGGGACGGGACTGGCAGCTCAACATTCGAGACGTAGGTCCTAAATATAGATTCCAGGCTGATCCAATCTCTCTTCATAAGTCAGCCTTGCCGTCCAAATAATCAGTCAGTAAACCCATAGGCAGAGCATCCTTCCTATTGGTTCATGATGGCATGTCTTTGAGTCTGGGAGGAAAGGGGACACCAGGAGGGTTGTTGATGTGCCTTACCCTCCTCTCACCTGGCCACTGCTGAATCAAGGCCAGCACAGTGGAATGCTGGTCTGGGAACATATCCAGCAGGTACTGAACGTTGAGTCCTGCCCATCTCTCCACAGAGATCACTAACATTTGCATGGAGAAAGTCAAGTGCATGCAAATGGGACATGCCCCAGCACCTCGATCTTGAATGGAAAGTTGCCCCATTCATCCAAGTCTGTGCGTAGCCTTGGGACCTCCACCAGAGGTTTATTTGACCATCTCTGTATTAGTAACAGGTTTGTGATGGCTGGTTCCGGAGATGCAACATTTGGATGCGGCTCAGCAGGAACCTAGTGTCCATCCATGCTCTGTGTCAGACACTTTCACCCTCTCAGCCTCCGCATACAGTGGGCACGTGTCCATGATATACTCATGGCATGTGACCCTGGGCTGAACTGAGAATGGGAAGTGCCTGAGACGATTGTCTCTGGGTGGGTGGAGGATGACACTGCTTTCTCTGAATGTACTGCCTCTTTGCCCTCAGATGTGGCACATTACCTTCTTGCTCCTTGTACAGAACATAAAGAATTAGCTCAAAGTTATACTCAATTTCCAGGCCAGGCGATGACCCAGTGGTATTATCTCTGGCTTGTTATTCCAGAGACCCAGATAATGTTCTGGGGATAATGGGAACTGCAGATGCTGGAGATTCCAAGATGATAAAATGTGAGGCTGGATGAACACAGCAGGCCAAGCAGCATCTCAGGAGCACAAAAGCTGACGTTTCAGGCCTAGACCCTTCATCAGAGAGGGGGATGGGGGGAGGGAA
The DNA here is from genome assembly GCF_030684315.1 of Stegostoma tigrinum. NCBI lineage: Eukaryota > Metazoa > Chordata > Chondrichthyes > Orectolobiformes > Stegostomatidae > Stegostoma > Stegostoma tigrinum. The sequence continues at coordinate 37,304,128 of NC_081384.1, forward strand.
CTGGAATAAATAGGGAGAGAGGGGGAGGCGGACCGAAGATGGAGAGCAAAGAAGATAGGTGGAGAGGGTGTAGGTGGGGAGGTAGGGAGGGGATAGGTCAGTCCAGGGAAGACGGACAGGTCAAGGAGGTGGGATGAGGTTAGTAGGTAGCTGGGGGTGCGGCTGGGGGTGGGAGGAAGGGATGGGTGAGAGGAAGAACCGGTTAGGGAGGCAGAGACAGGTTGGACTGGTTTTGGGATGCAGTGGGTGGGGGGGAAGAGCTGGGCTGGTTGTGTGGTGCAGTGGGGGGAGGGGATGAACTGGGCTGGTTTAGGGATGCAGTGGGGGAAGGGGAGATTTTGAAACTGGTGAAGTCCACATTGATACCATATGGCTGCAGGGTTCCCAGGCGGAATATGAGTTGCTGTTCCTGCAACCTTCGGGTGGCATCATTGTGGCAGTGCAGGAGGCCCATGATGGACATGTCATCAAGAGAATGGGAGGGGGAGTGGAAATGGTTTGCGACTGGGAGGTGCAGTTGTTTGTTGCGAACTGAGCGGAGGTGTTCTGCAAAGCGGTCCCCAAGCCTCCGCTTGGTTTCCAAGCGGAGGCTTGGGGACCGCTTTGCAGAACACCTCCGCTCAGTTCGCAACAAACAACTGCACCTCCCAGTCGCAAACCATTTCCACTCCCCCTCCCATTCTCTTGATGACATGTCCATCATGGGCCTCCTGCACTGCCACAATGATGCCACCCGAAGGTTGCAGGAACAGCAACTCATATTCCGCCTGGGAACCCTGCAGCCATATGGTATCAATGTGGACTTCACCAGTTTCAAAATCTCCCCTTCCCCCACTGCATCCCTAAACCAGCCCAGTTCATCCCCTCCCCCCACTGCACCACACAACCAGCCCAGCTCTTCCCCCCCACCCACTGCATCCCAAAACCAGTCCAACCTGTCTCTGCCTCCCTAACCGGTTCTTCCTCTCACCCATCCCTTCCTCCCACCCCCAGCCGCACCCCCAGCTACCTACTAACCTCATCCCACCTCCTTGACCTGTCCGTCTTCCCTGGACTGACCTATCCCCTCCCTACCTCCCCACCTACACCCTCTCCACCTATCTTCTTTGCTCTCCATCTTCGGTCCGCCTCCCCCTCTCTCCCTATTTATTCCAGTTCCCTCCCCCCATCCCCCTCTCTGATGAAGGGTCTAGGCCCGAAACGTCAGCTTTTGTGCTCCTGAGATGCTGCTTGGCCTGCTGTGTTCATCCAGCCTCACATTTTATCATAATGTTCTGGGGACCTCAGTTCGAATCCTGCCACACCAGTTGGCAGAATTTGATTCCAATAAGTATCCGGAATTAATAATCTAATGATGACCATGATTCCATTATCGATTGTCAGGTAAAACCCATCTGTTTCACTAATATCCTTTAGGGTAGGAAGCTGCCATCCTCACCTTGTCTGCCCTACATGTGATTCCAGACCCACTGCAATGTGGTTGACTCTTAACTGCCCTCTGGGTAATTAGATTGGCCAATAAATGCTGCCTAGCCAATCGACGCCCTCATCCTGTGAATGAATAAAGAGTGGAATAAAATTCCATTGCTCATCACTGTTACTCCTGGGAGCACCTAATTTTCCATCAATCTGGAGGCATTGTCAAGTGAATACTTCAAAATTCTGGCCTTTCCTTCTGCAAATGATCATCCTCAATTATTCCCAGTTCGTTCCTTCCACTTCGGAGGAGGTCAATATCCTAATTCCATGGATATCTCCCCCTGCCGTTTAATGTGAGCTCCTTGGCCTTGTGGGCAGGCAGGAAGATTGAGTCATTCCAATTGGAACATAACGGTTTTACAATGGCTCCCCAGTAGGTGGCACTAGCACAGCTCAGTGAGTAACTGGTACGACATGCACAGCATAACGTGGCTCACGCTCATTCAATCCACACGCTGTTTGCCAAAACAACATCCTGTCTGACATCCCCAGTTGATGTCCCTGTATCTACCTTCCATGGCTCTACCTACATCCTGTCAGGGTGGAGGGGAGGAGAAGGGGGAGGGGAGAGGGGGTGAGGGGGCTGAGGGGGTGTGGAGGGGAGGGGAGGGGGGAAAGGAATTGCTGACAGTCTAGTTTGCTCTTTGGTAAGTGGCACCACATGGGTTGGAGTGTCAAAGAGAATGTTCAAGTCCTTCCTCAGTCTGGGAAAACCAGTTGAAGGTGTTGGAGCAGATTGTTCCTGGCCAACAGCTGATGAAGGGTCTAGGCCCGAAACATCAGCTTTTGTGCTCCTGAGATGCTGCTCGGCCTACTGTGTTCATCCAGCTCCACACTTTGTTACCTGGAGTTGAGCTTTTCTTGTTTTACACCAATATTCCACTACATTGGGAAACTTGCAGGCCCTCTAATTGATACATTAAAATCCTTTAGTATTGAGAGGGAATTAAGGGACTGTTGTATGAAACCCAAACTTTGAGCTGTAAGGTGAAGTGGTTGACGGCTGGGAATGCCTAATTAATGATCTGACTGGCCAATTGTAAAAGCTCCTGGTTGGCACTATGGAGCTAAAGGTATTTAAGATTGTGCACACTGAGGTAGTGATGTGGGGAACCATGATAAGTCTTAAGAATCCAATAAAACTGTTCAGAGGCTCTTCATTTGTTGTAAATGAAGGATAAGCATCAGTGAGTGTAGTACCTGGGACAGGAGCTGTATTGTTATAAAGCTCAGACTCAACACTACAAAGATTGGAACCAACTTGACTCAGGGCATTCTATGGCTCTCATTGTGAGTTTAAACCTCTGTGCAGATGGGCAGCAGATAATGTATTCCAGTGCTGAGGTGATACCATGCTGTTGGCATATGATGGAAATGGCAGATTTACCTGCGAGTATGGGGCATGTAGCCATATCTGAAAACAGTACAAATGGCTGTTTTCTGCACTCCCCCCTCCCAATTGTCAATCTGAAATCCACTTTGCATTAATGAATTAGTGATCTAGTTCTAATGATCAAGCAGTTGCTCCTGCTTAATACTGCTGAATTGGTCACAGCCCCATGTTACAGCTAAGATGTATGGGTGTGGTCATGTAGAAAAGACAAGGGAGGGGATAAAAGGAAGGAAACCCTGAAGACAGTGGGGGTGGATGCAAGCAGAAATATGTAGAATGTATGGCAAAAAAAAAACTCAATGCAATATTCTACGCCTCTCTCTGTCAGGAGAGGGCAGTGTAAATGCTGCCACAGCCAGTCATACTTTGCTCCAGTAGATCAAGGCCCACAGCCTCGAATATAAGATAACAAAGTGTGAAGCTGGATGAACACAGCAGGCCGAGCAGCATCTCAGGAGCACAATAGCTGACATTTCGGGCCTAGTCACTTCATCAGAGAGGGGAATGGGGAGAGGGTTCTGAAATAAATAGGGAGAGAGGGGGAAGTGGACCGAAGATGGAGAGAAAAGAAGATAGGTGGGGAGGGGATAGGTCAGTCCGGGGAGGATGGACAGGTCAAGGAGGCGGGATGAGGTTAGTAGGTGGGAAATGGAGGTGCGGCTTGAGGTGGGAGACAGGATAGGTGAGAGGAAGAACAGGTTAAGGAGGCAGAGACAGGCTGGGCTGGTTTTGGGATGCAGTGGGGGTAGGGGACGAGCTGGGCTGGTTGTGTGATGCAGTGGGGGGAGGGGAGATTTTGAAGCTTGTGATGTTCACATTGATACCATTGGGCTACAGGGTTCCCAAGTGGAATATGAGTTGCTGTTCCTGCAACCTTCGGGTGGCATCACTGTGGCACTGCAGGAGGCCAATGATGGACATGTTGTTTATGGAATGCGAGGGGGAGTTACCCTTGTCTGCCTTCCGGAGAGACCACTCTCTCCACGACTCCCTTGTCCACTCCACATCACCATCTCCCCATCCCCCTCTCTGATGAAGGGTCTAGGCCCGAAACGTCAGCTTTTGTGCTCCTGAGATGCTGCTTGGCCTGCTGTGTTCATCCAGCTCTACACTTTGTTATCTTGGATTCTCCAGCATCTGTAGTTCACATTATCTCTGACCACAGCCTCGAATACTGGCTACATCTGTGTTATAGAGCTTTGTTGCCTATTGTTTTAGAATAGAGTCCTTTTTAGCCAAATGTTCTGCTTAATGAAATTGACTGAATATCTGAAATAGCATAAACAGCAAACTATATTTAATTCTGCAAGTGTACTGAGATGAATGGGAGTTCAGCTAACGAATCAGTCTCTCCTGACTCTAGAGTCGGATTAGAGTTAAATCTGCGTTTCACTTCAAATTGTGTGAATTGATCTTTCTGAACAAAGTTGACATCAGTGAATTCAAGGATGAAAAATCTTGTGAAACTCCAGTAGTTAGTATTTTATCAGCAGGAAATTAATTTCCCTTCTAGGCTCAAAATATCATTTCCCAGGTTGAAGATAGAGGTAACATGGCACACCAAGCAGCATCAGAAGAGGAGGAAAGCTGGTGTTTTGGGCCTAGGTCCTTGTTCATCTAGCTCTGTACCTTGTTATCTCAGATTCTCCAGCATCTGCAGTTCCTACTACCCCTTCTCAAGTTGAAACTTTCTTAAAGATCTCTTATTACAGAAATATTGAAAATGCAGCCCTCCCACCCCAGAATGCATCATTCTGCTGTTGACTGACTGGGATTTTGTTCATTAAAGTTTTTTTGGAGATTGAGTTGTAGTTTGTGCAGAATGACTGAATCATTTACACCCAAATTCCCCTTCAATTGTCAGTTGATCACACTGGGGGAGGGGGTTTCTGGATAGGCCAGACTCCTGTCCACTGAACGTAGGAAATTATACAGATCAAGTAGTCACTCAGCCCATCTTGGCTAGTAGTGACCCAATTGATTAAGGGTCTCAGTATCTTATCAAACTGCTTTCTTCATTTTAACCATATGAATGGTTACTCATCAATAAGTTTTATAAGCTCCTCCTCTTGTTTCTGCTGAGATAACCAATTATTTCAGCCTCCCATTTGAAATCTGGAGTAGCCCAGTCACATCTGGCTCTGTTACTTTACCCACTGCCACCCTCCCAAACTAGAGTTATTCACAGTTTTATTTTCTAAATTTCGTTAGCTACTGGCATAAGCTGGATTTAAAGGGTTTAACTTACACACCCCAAGATATTAAAACATTTCTGGTTAAAAATTATAACTTACAACTTTGTAGAATTATAAATGTTACATTGCAAAAAACAATTCCATGACTGGTACAAGTAGCAAAATGCATAGTTTGAAGTATATCTGCAATACAAGTCACCAGTTGCAACGACCATCTCTTGCAGTTCTTTCATCATACTCCTCCAAGTGGCTTTTGTTTTGTTTCATGCTGATTATTGTCAAGTTCCTCCTTAAACAAGTTTCTAACCAAAATGTTACAAATAGATTTGCCTAGGTGTCCCACAATACCCAAGCAGTTAAATCAATACAAACACACAAGCTGGTACTAATGCAAAACAGGCCCAACTTTATTGGGAATGAAGTTACAATAGCCTTTAATACTAAACATACCCTTTCTAATTTTATTTGGCTCCCTTAAGGTTACCACACTTAGTCACCCTGTGGGTTTTTAGGCAGCCATTCTGTGGTTGTCTGTCTGGGTCTGCGAAGCTGCTTTCTTCCTCTGAACAGTCAGTGGGTCTCTGCCTTTTGCCTACGCTCTTTTATTTCAAAAATATCTTTATTCATAAATGTCTTCATGTATACATAGTCACAAATGCAGTTCAGTTCTGTCCAGTAGCATGTAAAAGAAACAACACTGGAGTTTGACTATCCAAACAAACCAAAGTCAACTCTTACATGTACAAGACTATATTTATGTGCATTGATGCACTGAGGGTCTGATAACTCAATGGGCCCCCAGTTACCTTCAGGAAGACTTCCGTGATCTTTCCCAATTGCGTCTTGGCACAGCTGCCCCAAGCTTGAGTGTGGCCCTCAACACACAGCCCTGGACCTTTTTTCTTGTAATGTGCCAGTCTGCAGCACTGTCCGTCAGCTCCTGGAAGACCAAGTTTTGGCTTAAGGACTCCTTCACATGCAGGGCCTGCTTCTTGTTCGAATGTTCAAACTCTTCTCATGAACTGGCCATGCACAGAGCCTGACTCAAAGCGCACAGTTGGTTGGAATCGGGTTGTGTTGCTGGTATCGCGGTGCACAGTGCTGGGCTTGGGGGTCTCCAGATGTATTCAACTGCAGGCCCCCTTATCCCTCCCCCCCCCCCCGCCCCAATGTGGTTTCAGCTGCCCTTCTCCTCGGGGCTGAATGGGCTTCCTGATCGCTGGAGGTGGTGTGAAATGGCTTTTCAATTTTTAAGGTGAATGGTTTGGATTGTCTAGTATTTTCCTTGTTTGGTTATTTGTGTTTTGAATAGGAGTGTGAATGTTATTGCATCCAAAGGTGAAACAGGTTTACATGCAGCACAATGGTGTGGAATGTTTGGTATTTCAGTGTGTGAGCACTGGTTGGAAATTGATTGGCTTTGTACTATGTAGGCTCTAGAAGGTCTGAAATGTGTTTATTTCCTGCTGTCTAGTTTCCATTGTTTCAAGCTGGGGCATGAATGGGGTCTTCCTTTCACAAGCTAACCCCTGTTGCAGAGATCTGCCCCTGGGTTTGCATATTATCTTGTCTGTCCCAACCAGCCTTTATTGTGGGTTGGTTGAGGTCTATGGTCTCTTGAGACCCAAAATTTCAGTGAATTTTAGTCCAGTGACTAAAATTTCCACAAGCTTGTGACTTCAGAGGGTTTTTGTTCAAGTTATGTCCATAATTGGGGGGGGGGGGGGGGGGGGGAGTTTTTTGCCCCACTTTTCACTATTGCATTTAGCACAAGTTACCACCAGCGAGTCTGTGGGGTTGTTATTTATCCAGGACAAAACCTGGTTGGATTTGGGGAGTCTATTACTACTTCTACGCTCTAAATTATTTAGCAGGTGACGCCACTGATCCACAATGTCACGATTCATGTGGATTGATGGCTGTGTCTCACTTTTTTCCTCCAGTCAATTTTACCTAGCGAATAGACAAATCTATTCCTGTTTCCAGCAAGAACAGTGTGAAGATTCAACCTATCACAGCAAAATATGGATGCATAATTTTTTTCAGTGGCATCTATATGCAGGCAAGACTCTCCAAGGAAGCCCCATCCCGAAGAGTCACAGTTACAGCTGCCTGAAGAACATTTGTGACCATTTCACCAACAGCCAAGCCATCACTTGAAGCCATGCTGGTCACCATGGCAGGCCACAGACTATACAAGAGTAACATCTACAGGCGAATCCTGTTTTTATACCTTAGTTTTCTGGATCTTTCTATAGCTCTGGTCATACACTTAAACAGGTTGCAACATTATAAAGCATTTGGCTGGCTGGCTTGCTACTGCTTTAGTTTCTTTTTGTAGCAGGACCTGGTGCCTTTCTGTCTGGGCCCTCCTTTGGTGGATAAATTGTCCGGGATATAACTGTTGCCTTTAACATTGCGTTAATGATATTACCCCCTGGCTGCTGTGATTGCACCATCTGAGTGGGTTTTGTGATTTGAGCTTTACTTTACCAATGTAACCAGCATCCTTTCCTTTTTGGACAAGATAGCCATCTGTTTTAGCAGCCTCCTGGCTGCCACACTGATGCCTATGAGTTTAGAGAGCTCCCTTTCTGCCAGGCAAATTTAACTGATATTTAGTTTTAACGAGGCATGCCAGATCAGGGTAATTGGTGAGCGTGAAAGGAGACAGATACACCCATGGATGTGAATCTGAGTTCCAGCGTCTGAAATCTCATTTTCATTTCTTTGTGTTGTTCTATTTCAGCAAAGGTTTACAGATACTAGTCAGTTGTGGTCAGACCTGATCCAATCTGCCTGGCAGAAGTTTTATTCTTGTCATTTTTTTTGTAGTAATTCCCAAGTGTATCCTTGAATGTGTCACTCACGTCAATGAGTGACTTCTACGAATATCTATCTGTTTGATTAGACCTATTTGTGGGGAATGTGAGGGCTGGCACAAGTGGTGGTGTTAGGGACACTGCTGCCCCCTACTGGTATTCCTGAGTGACACCGTGACACCAGTTTTGCCTTTCCCACTGAAGACAAATCTAAAGATGTCAGTTGTCATGCTCAAGGATGCACTCTAATTTAATATTTGTCCTAAATCCAGTGTGCATGTTCACTCAGGCTGAACAGGGACGCACAATGGTCTGATCGATTTGTTCACAGTTGCTCAGTGGTCCCCACTAGATCCCCCCTCAATTCCATATGGAGGAATGTCATACTCCATCCATATTCCATTCTGTATAAATACCCACATTCTCACCTTCCAAAGTGTTTAACCTGATTTTATGGCTGGGAGTGTCTGGGATTCCCAACCTAGAACTTTGCCTTTGCAATTTTCACTAAACCACATCTTGTTCAGGTGTCTGAGGAAGATGTTTGCACGTAATTTGTTCCTGAACCAGATGCTCCAGCTGTTCATCACCGAGTGAGACTGGGACTCCTCCCTGTCTGATCTGACTGAGATCCAGTCTCAGCTGCTCAAACCTGTAGTTCCCATGGATGCTGCGCAGGGTGCAGGTTTGCTGTCTGCTCTAGGCAATGACCTGGTAGTTTTGCATGGACTTTAAGTGTGATCACTAGGTGGTGACTAGCTTGGTTCCAAGTCGTCTCTTGCAGCACCCTGATGGTCATTCTTGTTTATTCCCTCCAAGACATGTTTAATTTGTTGGGTCAAGACTCTGAACATGGTATCCAGATCAGCCACACCATGGGCATTAACAGTAGCATTCCTGCCCCATAAGCAGTAGCTAGGTTGTTGATCAGGTCTCAGTTCCTGCGAATACTCAGCTTGTCTAGGCTTGCCTTTGTAGCTCCCCATCCACAGTCCCAGGATTCTCTGAGTCAGGGGCAGGTACAACGTGTGAAGCAGGGAATGGCACCGTGCCGCTCAGTGAATTCCTGTTATATCTGTTATCTCAGACAGCAATTCATGATGGATCCTGTAAAACAGGATCTTGCCTGTCGGTTTTAGTACGAGTCTGTTCCATGGACCATGGGTAATGCGATGTCAAGCTGGGAGGGGGACCCTTTATTGCTGGTTTTGATCAGTTTTGTTTTTAAACCTCATTCTAAAAACTGTCCCTCGTTTGGTTTCCCTGGATGCCAATGCTCTGCTGAAGCCCTTCTCAGGCTACTTAGCTCAATGTTTGAACATGTGTATTGTAGAAAATCCCCATCAATCCCTATGTTGGTATGAGTGGAACTCCCACTGGGTTTCCTGTCACAGTTGGTCACTACAACCAAAAAGGGACTGTTTTTGTCGGGTGAACCAACAGAGGCCTGTCCTCGCACCCTGCTGCTTCAGGTGGATCAAACCACAGATATCCTGGGTATCTGGACCAGATAATACAGCAACTACATATACATCAATACTGATTCAAATGTCAGATGCAGTCCACCCTGTCACCTCTACCGAGAGGCTATCTGAAAACGTATTTTCTTGTCATGGTTTAATGAGTCTCCTTGTCATTTTAATGAAAGGATGATTGATACCTTAAAACCCCATTAAGTTTTAAAATTCAAATAAATTGCTCGCCTCATTTTAAAAATCAATTCTGTGCTCAGTTCGTGCTCCCTTCTGGGTGATATGTGAGACTGCTAATGAAGTGATTGCTTTTGATGTCAGAGCTTCCACATTTTTTGTTTTTCTTGGAGTCCAGGTCCTCAGAAGCACTAACTGTTAACTTGTACTTGAGTGTGTCTGTCTCTACCTCTGTGTCTGTATCCTACTGCATATATATTAACTGTTTTCAGCTCCAAGTCCCTGTACCTGTGTTTTGACACTCTGGAAGGACTGATGTGACACTGTTTGTTACAGGTTAGCAACAAGTTTTTCTTTTTGTCATCCTCATCCAGCCTGTTCTAGGCAGATCTAATGCAAGTGGACCTTGTTTTCACACTGTAGGGATTCTGTGATTTGGTGGAAAAGTTCTTCTATTGATCATCATCTAGTTTACAAGGTGCCTGCCCTCGACATGTTCCTCAGCAACTGGTCAAGATCATCAAATCACTACAAACACGTCCACACCGACCCTCTGAAGATCATCCCACCCAGACCCATCACCCAGAACACTGCATTTCCCATGGCAGACCACACCAAATCTACAGATCCCTGGACACTCTGGGCAATGTAGCATGGCCAATCCACCTAACCTGCGTGTCTTTGGACTCTGGGAGGAAATGCATGCAGACATGGGGAGGATATCTGTCCAGGTCAAACCCGGATCCCTGGTACTGTGAGGCAGCAGTGCCAGCCACTGTGCCCTATGTAAGGATATCAGTTTCCTTCTTTAAAAGGACAGTTACTTTGTTTCACAGGAGCTGTAGGAATTGTCCCTCTGTGCTCAATGTAATAGTAACTATTGGGATCATCGGCAAAGTATTGGGGGCAGTGTAGTTTTCAGGTAGTGTGGGTAGAGCATTGGATCCATGTGCTGGAGGTGGGTCTGTGTGAGGCACTGGACACCCATCTGTGACCTGTCTGTTGCCTGTCCTTCCAGACTGCCTTAGATTACCCTCATTGGGTTAATTCTCGCCCCTTTTGCTCAAAAAATCACAAACTATGTGACACTTTGATTTGAGCTGCACTTTTAACTGCTCAATCTCCCTTAAGCATTTTGTGGTCTCCTGTTTTTAGCTTGCTGGGTTATAGTAGTCACCTGGCATCCTACCCCTATCCTGCTCTGCAGATCTTCACGCTGCTCCCACAATTTGCTGCTGGTCCTATTGGCTTATTTCCACAGTTGCTTTTCTTTCTGATGACCCCAAGCTGTCTGTGATATTTTATTGATCCTCCAACTGGGTAACGTACCCTCTACATGCTAACCATTTATCCTCTACCTCTTTGGTCAACTTTTCAATTTTATTATTGGTCATGGTGTTCTCTCCCCACAGGATTCTGAGCCTGCCACAGATTTTAATTTCAGTCATAGCACTTGCTATTTCTTAGTTCTTTATTTTCCTCTCTTAGTGTTTTCCCCGCAGTTATCCCTAGCATAACTGGGAAAGGTGCAGGACTGACCGTTCATGGACCCCAATGTTTCACGACTAGCTTATGAATCGGTCTTCTGTTCTTTTGGTGCTGTTAAATCAATTACAGGTGCTTCAATTGGCCTAATACCCAGAAAGGGGTTTACCCTGGTGCACTTCCTGCTGAATCTGACAATAGAATATGGTTCGCTGTTACTTGGTGAAACTGACCAGAGGAATGTTGCTCATTAGAGGTGGCACAGTGGCTCAGTGGTTAGCACTGCAGCCTCACAGTGCCAGGAACCCAGGTTCAATTCCAGACTCAGGCAACTGCCTGTGTGGAGTTTGCACATTCTCCTTGTGTCTGCGTGGGTTTCCTCCGGGTGCCCCGATTTCCTCCCACAGTCCAAAGATGTGCAGGCTAGGTGGATTGGCCATGCAAAATTGCACGTAGTGTTCAGGGAGGTGTAGATTAGGGGGATGGGTCTGGGTGGCATGTTCTGAGGTTCGGTGTGGATTTGTTGGGCCATAGGGCCTGTTTCCACACAGTAGGGATTCTAAAAATTCTAATTCGATTATTCCGCAACTCAGGGTCCTGAATCCTAACATGTTTCTACTATACTGCAGATCCTGATGACTGACAGATTCTTCCCATTATTACAGCAGTTTGATAGGGCTATGTAATTGACATAATCCAGTTACTACTCAGCAATGAGTTTATCTGGGGAAGGGCCTTTGCAAAAGACAGTATTGATATTGATTTGATTTTGATTTATTGTCGCATGTACCTAAGTACAGTGAAAAGTTTTTGTTTTGTGAGAAGTACAGGCAGACCATAAGATACAAGGAGATCATAAGGCATTTAGACAGTGAGACAAACAAGGTTATAGTTGCATAGGAGATGTGAAAAACACAACCAAAATCAGAATTGAAATTGGAGATCCATTCAGCAGTCTAACAGAGAAGAAGCTGTTCTCAAACCTATTGGTATGTGTTTAAGTTTCTGTATCTTCTGCCTGATGGAAGGGAGTTATTACCAGGGTGGGAAGGGTTTTTGATGTTGGCTGCCTCTCCATGGCAACAAATGTAGAATGGAGTCCATGAAGTTGGCTTGTGTGATAGCCTGGGCTATGTTCACATTTTTTGCAGCTTCTTAGGTCCTGGGCAGAACAGTTGCTGTGTCAAACCATGATGCACCCAGAATGTTTTCTATGGCACATCTATAGAAGTTTGTGATGGTCCCTTTATTGACATGCTGAATTTCCCTAACCTCCTAAAGGAGAGATTGTCTTCTCAACCTTCCTGTCAATGTGGGACGACCTGGACAGACTGTTAATTATCTTTACTCTTAGGAAGTTGATGCACTCAACCCTCTCCACTTCAGCTTTGTTGATATAGGGGTGTGACCTCCTTTCTCTTCCTAAAATCAATCATTTCTTTAGTTTTGCTGAGATTGAGGGAGAAATTGTTATCTTCGCACCATGACACCAAGCATTCAGCCCTTCCTGTATTCTGACCCGTCATTGTTTGATATCTGGCCTACTATGTTGGTGTTGCCAGTGAACTTGGTGCTTGGATGAAATTTGACGACACAGTAGTGAGAGTTTGTTGCCTTCCTACCTGCCAACTAAACCTGCCTGTTAGCCTTGAATTTTGAATAAAGGTTTCTGAGACTCTTTGCTTCAGATTTCCGAAGCCGTTACCCATTTAGAGATTAGTTTTACACCCCTCACTATCAAAGTGCATAACCTCACATTTTCCCACATTGTATTCCATTTGCTACTTCTTTGCCCGCTCTCCTAACCTGTACAGGTCCTTCTGAAGCTTCCCCACCATGTCAACACGACCTGTCCTCGACCTATCTTTGTCAACTGCAAATCCTAGCAAAACTGTCCATTTTGATAATGTCTAAAAAGTTGTGGTGTTAAATAGGCGTGAAGCTGGAAAAGCACAGCAGGTCAAACAACATCTGCGGAGTACACAAGTCAACATTTTAGGCTGAAACTCTTAGTAAGGATCAGGGAGGGGCACGTGGGGCTGGAGAAGAATGGATGGGATGAGGATCGGGGGAGGTGGGTGGGGCTGGAGAAGGATTGGTGGGAAGGTTGGAGTGGAAAGGTAAATAGGAAAATAAAACAGGCTTGGCCAGGGAGACTAGGAGGAAGATGAGAGCTGGACATGGGATAAGGCTAGATGTGGAGGGATTCTGAAGCTAGTGAAGCCAATGTTAAGGCCATTAGGCAGTAAGCTCCCGAGGTGAATATATCAAGTGGCGTTCCACCAGTTTACTTTGGCCTCTCTGGGGCCTTGGATGGAGGTGGGAAGTGAGGTTTAGGGACAGGTGCTGTACATCCTTGAGGTTGCAGGTAAAGGTATTGGGTGTGGTGAAGTGTGGAGCTGATGAGGGAGTTGAGGAATGAATGGAATGAGGAGGGAAGTATGTTTTCGTTGGGGTCTGATTGTAGTTGTTGGAAATGTTGGAAGTTGGCATGGTATGTGAGGATTAAAGGGAATGTATCCTTATTGCTGTTGGAGGGCAGGGTATTGAGCACAGAAGTGCAGGAAATGGAGGTGGTGTGGTTGAGGGCATCCTTAATCAGAGTAGGGGAAATTACGGCTCCTAAAGTAGGAAGATATCTAAATATCCTGGAGTCTCATGCTGTGAGCAGGTGTGACCAAGATGGTGGAATTAAGAGTATGGGATAGAATTTTACAGGAGGGTGGATGAGAGGAAGTATAGTTAAGGTAGTTGTGAGAGTCAGTGAGTTTGAAATGGATGTCAATGGCAAGCCAATCTCTGAACCTGGAGACAGAGTTCCAGGAAGAGGAGGGAGGTGTCCAAAGTGGTCCAGGTGAATTTGAGGGCAGGGTGGAATGTGTTGAAATCAACCAAATGCTCAAGGTCCTTGCAGGAATGTGATGCAGCACTGATAGTTATCCATTTTAGCAGAGAGAGGTGAGAGATGTTGCTGGTGTATTGTTGAAGAGGGGACCGCTCCATGAATCCTACATGAGGCAGGGATAGCTCGGGCCCATGTAGGTGCCCATGGCCACCCCTTTGGTTTGTTGGAGGTGGGAGGATTCAAAAGGGAAAAATTGTTGATTGTGAGGATCAGTTCTGCCTAGTGAGTGTCAGTGGAAGGGGATTGGCTGACAGGAGAGGAAACAGCAGAGGGCGTTCAGGCCCTGTGTGGGATACAGATTTACAGGGAACTATAGGTCCATGGTGAAAAGATGTTGGAGAGCAGGGAATTGAAAGTTTTTGGAAAAGTGGAGGTGATGGGTTGTCACAAATGTAGCTGTTGAGTTCCTGGACCACAGGGGAAAGAACTGAGTTGAGATAGTAAGAGATCAAATTAATTGGACAGGAATAGGCAGAGACAATGGGCTGGCGAGGGCAGTTGGGTTATGGATTGTGGGTAGGAAAGGGTTTTCCCTACCCCTGTGCTGCCAGGTTCTATCAGGTTGGAGGCAGTTGATGGGAGATCTCCTGAAATGCTGAGGTTGTCGGTCTGGGAGATGATGGATCAGAGATGGGGAGGGGACGGCCGGAGGTTGGTTTCTGGCCTCAACAATGTAGAGGTTGGTTTGCCATTCTACCACAGTGCTCCCCCGAACCACCACCTTTAGCAGGTTTAATAGTAAGGTTGGGGTAGAAGCAAGGGGACCAGAGGGCTGCACGTTCTGACGGGGAGAGGTTGGAATTACTGAAGAGTGGAGAGATCCAAGTGGTTAATGTCATGGTATCAGTTTGAGATGGGGTTGAGGCGACGATAGGAGGCCAGGAGAGGTTGTCCAGGAGGATGGAGTTTGCTGGAGGCAGCAGAAGGGGTCGTTAGAGGGTGGGTTGGATTTCCGTTTGAAGAAATAGGTGTGGAGGGGTGTGTGGTGGGTAAAGACATTGACATTGTTTAGTGCACGGAATCTGTTTGTGTGGCCGCAGGGGAATGATGGTGAGCCCTTTGCTGAGGACTGATCATTGAGCCTCAGAGAGGGGGCATGGTGAATACCCAGCAGGGCTTGGTGCTGGGTGTGGGGGTGGAGATTTCATCAAGAGTGGTCACAAACGGAAGTAACCTGTTTCAGTGATGGCAGTCACATGGTCTTCAGAAGTGGCACTCATGTGATCTACAGGCGTGGTTGGAGCACCTGCATGGTCAATGGCACAAGGCTGATCCTGGAGAAGATTGGGGATTTTAGGATGCTGAATGGCTGAGGTGGTGTGTCTGGAGGTAAGTATAGGAGAGTTTGGCATACTTACTGTCTTTTGCTGATAGAGAGGAGAAAGTGTTTGTTGAGGGTGTGGATCCTTCTGAGACCAAAATACAGTTTAGGTCCTATGCAGGTGTGGGGGAGAGAGGCCCTGAGCTGGGGCAAGGCTGACTGCAGAGAGAGAATGTGTGAACGCATGGCAGAGCATAGAGCTAGGAATCCACAGGGAAAATAGTTTCTGGAGGTACTGTAGATAACAATTTGGGACCAAATTGTGAAGGTCTGAAAGACATTGAATCCATGGGGAATGAGCTGGCTGTGTAGGCAGGCCCTGAGGAAAGAGATGTGGCTGTAGTATCGATACTGCTTCAGAATGTGGTTGAAGAGCTTCAGGGCAGAGGAGATGACTGGGGTGTTGTAGTGGGTGAAACTCACTGAGCTGTCTGGTGGGAGGAGGAAAACTTCAAGATGGGCATCCTTCGAGATTTCATGGTGTCGGTTTTTGGTGACTTGGAGACACTAAGACCTGCAGATGCTGGAAGCAGGAGTCTATAGGTGTGAGACTGGAAAAACCCAGCAGGTCAAACAGCATCAGAGGAGCAAGAAAGTCAACATTTCAGGCCAAAACCCTTTGTCAGGACTGTGAAGGGCAAGGGGATTCTAAAAGTAAATAGACGGAAGGATGTGCGGCCAGGGAAGGGTAGCTGAGATTGTGATAGATGGACATAAGTAGCAGATTATTGGACTGGGTCAATGGGAAGGATGGAGTGGGATAGATGACTAGGAAGATGGTCAGATTAGTTCAGGTGGGGGAGGTGAACAGTTGTGGTCCCAACACTGCCACCTGTGACACTCCACTAATCATCTCCCATCCAGAAGAAGACCCCTCTATCCCTATTATCTTCTGCCAGTCAGCCAAACCTTTAGCCACGTCAAACCTTACTCCTAACACGATGAAATGAAGGTATTGCATGTTTCATCAGCTCTGTAATCTGTTTACCCGGCCTTCTCAATCTCACCATCCTCATTGTTAAACCAAGGCATTACATCCATTGCCCCTACTGTAGAACCTTTATGGAAGATAATGTCTTCCATAATTTCCCTTCATTTCTTCTGTTTAAATGGGATTCTAAAATTTCTCCAATCATATTTGCCCACATACTGATATAGCTTCTCTTTGTTAATTGGATTGATTCTTATCTTCTTCACACTTCAGCACCAGCCTGGAATATGGGGAAATGTTTCAAAAGAGACTTTGTATCTTTGATACGCCTTATTTTAAGGGTGTCCCATGTGTTAGGGCTGTCTTGTATAGGTGGAGATTGCATGGTAATAATGTTGATAAGCTTGGAAGTCTTAATATAAATTGCCATTTTAGTTTATGCATTGGAAATTGGAGATTAATTCCAAGTCCGTGACATTTAAATTTATCCATTTTGATCATTTTACTTCCCTCCAAGATCTAGAATTAGTACTCAACTTGCTCATCATTTGTTCCCTTTCATTACCTGTTTTGTCCTTGGGCTGTAAATATACATCTTCGAATATCCAGATTTCTTGAAGCACCTTCGGTCTTACTCTCCTTAGTAAATTGGAAGGAAGCATGGATAACTTTCCAACTTTTCCAAGGCCTACAGTGATAGGGATCTGCGTTTCTAATTTAGGAATCGCCAGTGCTCTGTCCCTGTGTATATAAAATGCCATCAGTAGTAAATTGAGTCAAATGTAAAATCTATTTAATAAACCCCAAATAAAAGAATCAGGAACAAAAACAAAGTTGCTGGAAATGCTCAGCAGGTCTGGCAGCATCTGTGGAGGAGAAAACAGAGTTAATGTTTCGGGTCCGGTGACCCTTCCTCGGAACAAATTCCATAAAGACCAAATAATAGTACATTCTGGGTATAACATAGGTTTTGAAAATTTCCACTCCTTGCATCGGGCAGACATTTTCCAAATTCTCTGTCCATTCTTTCAGCTTGTCTTCCCAGTTCATTCCGTCAATGTCTGTCCAAGGATCTATCTGAGCACCGAGATACTTCGCCATCTCACCCAGGATGATGTACTGGATTTTGATCTCCCCATG
Organism: Stegostoma tigrinum; assembly: GCF_030684315.1. Lineage (NCBI taxonomy): Eukaryota > Metazoa > Chordata > Chondrichthyes > Orectolobiformes > Stegostomatidae > Stegostoma > Stegostoma tigrinum. The sequence continues at coordinate 37,321,448 of NC_081384.1, forward strand.
TTTCCAGTTCTTCAGATGGTTATATTTAAAAGTCTTACCTTTATATGAGAAGTGAAATCCTCTCGTCTCCCTCATATTAATTGTAAGATCACTATTCTCTCAATACCGTTGAATGATCAAGTGACTATCTATGCCTGAGTGAATTTCACTTAATAGTGCTACATCATCTGCAAAAGCCAGGGCTGAGCAGTAGACATTAAAATTCATAAAAGTAGCCGATTTTTGCACCTTTCAGGGTACTTATTAAACAGTCCATTGTGATATAAAATAGAGGACAAAGTTGCCCTGCTTGACTCCCTAAGCTATCTTTCATAAAATCTGTCCTACAGTTATAACACCAGTGGTTGAGAGTCATTACTGTTTAAATTTGTTACTAATTAAATAAAATATTTTGGGCGGTGCCCCTCTTTGTCAGGGTTAAAGAGCAGTTTATGCCCAATCGAAGGCTTTTGCCAAATCGATTTTAAAAACAGCCACTAAACTTTGCTTATTTTCAGCTCCCCTAATAATAATACCCAAGATTACAACATTCTCATTACATCCAGAGGTTACTGTGAGCAAACCCTTTTTGCCTAGAATTTAGCTCAACTGCCTTGCTAAGCCATTTTGTTACTAGCTTTGTAAAAGCAGGATCGACAAGACGGTAATTGGTCATCAGTTGTTGATATCTCTAAGGCTCACCTTATCATTGATTCTGGGTATTATAACTGTCCTAGTATTTGCCAATGCATTGGGATGGTGCCTGTTTTCAACCAGAGGGAAAGAGTGGTAAATGAGTTACATCATTCAGATGGATTGACAATTTATCTTTAGTTTAACACCATCGGGTCCTGCAGCTGCTTTTGGGTCAATTCCCTTAAAGCCCTTTTCTACCTCCTCTCCATCTATAGATTCCATCAAGTGACCTGTTTTATTCTCTCCCACATCAGACTTAAACCTACTAATACTAACTTTGGGCTTCAAGAGTTGCTCTTGAAATATTTGTTCTAATTTTGTTTGACTCGGGGGCCAGAAGCTGTGAGATGGTGCCTCAATAATTTCTCCCATTAGCTGCTTTCTCTTTCATACAATAGCTGGGTCGTCTTAAAGCTCAACTACTTTCGATGAAGGTCTCTTTCCCGCCCTATTGTGTACCTTCTGCTTGTTATCGATCTTCTGTTGTGCACTGTTGTATTTACCTTTTAACTCCCTTTAGTTTTACCAGACTTTCTGTAGCACTATTAACAATTTGCACCCCGCTGCCCTACAGAATCAGGATCACCTTTCCTACTTGACTTTTTGTGCAAGAACATGCATCTATAGCTCAATGTTTTGGAACACAAACATTAGACTGTACACTAGTAGGAATTTCTCCCTGATATTGAGCCTCTTCTTCTTCCTCCCACTTCCTCCTCAGCTATCCCCAGAGGAGCAAATAGGGGCTGATACTGCATCTACTTTTATCTAACAAGGTTAGTCATAGTTACTCCTGCATAGTTACCCCTCCTTGCCACCAGCCAAGGGACATTTTGGTGTGTGTTGGAGAGTTCTGGTGATGTATTCTGCCAAATGACTGACATTCTCCTCAGGAAAATATGAGACAGGATCCACCCTCTCCTTTTTCCTCAGAGTTTTGGACACTATGTGCTGATCAGCTCCTGATGGACTTTTGGTCAAAGGTGGCTCTCTTTGCAAATTTCTCTACGAAGGGCAGGTGATACGGAATGATCCAACTCCTTGGAGCATTCCATGGCAGCGAGAACAGTCCCAGCTTTGGCGACACCAGGGACAGGAAGAACCAACAGCCTGACCCAATCATGAGCCCTCTCCTGATGCGCTTCATCTGATTATCAGTCTGACTCCAGCCTCAAGGCCAAGGCCTCCCACAGAAACATGTCCAGACCTGGTTTAGCAGTTTGTCACTTTGAGTTTACTTGCCACCCATATGGCTACATTTTGCTCTCTTGATCCATTGAATCACTCATTTGACCAGTTCCATCTTTCCTCCAACCCTTTTGCAATGTCATCAGCATTAATGTTAGCATTATCGCCATCCGATTCTTCATGTTTGTTAGAGCTGTTCATTTAGCACACAAATAGTCTCATTTGTAAACCCTGATGGAACCAATTGTTAGCCAATCACCATTACATCTGCAGTTTCCAGCACTACATTAGTATTAGTGGCAGTTTGATACACCGAAGCAAAGGTTGTAAGCAGTAGTGGTAAATGAGAAATAACATGGACCTGGGGATGTTCAATCCCCAATTCCACAGGTCCTCCAGCCAATTGGTTTGTGCCTAAATGGTCTTAGGCATGTTTGCTGTCAACACCCGACAGTTATGTCTGTCACCTCCACAGATAAAACATTTAGTTAAGAATGTGACTCTCTGGGTTCTTTTGACAGATCCCAGCCCAGGAACACAAGGGTCCATCAGAGAATGCGATTTTTGACTCTGTGCAATCCTTAAAACATCCATCAGAATTGTAAGGGGAGATGAGAAATACAGGACTGTCCAGAAAATGACTAACTAGTATCTTTTACATGCTAAGATAACAAGGTGTTGAGCTGGCTGAGCACAGCAGGCTAAGCAGCATCGGAGGAGCAGGACTGCTGATGTTTCAGGTCTGGACAAGGTCCTCTGATGCTGCTTGGCCTGTTGTGTTCATCCAGCTCTACACCTTGTTATCTCAGATTCTCCAGCTTGGGCAGTTCCTACTATCTCTTTTACATGCTGTTTGACTAGTGTGGACTAGAAGCATATCACCAATAGATGCAAAGCTGGAAAAGTCCAACAGGTCAGACAGCATCCAAGGAGCAGGAAGTGAGCTTTTAAACGTTGAAACCCTTCCCCAGGACTGGGAAGGGGGTAGGGAGCCCAGAGGTAAATACAGGAAGGGTTTGGGGGAAGGGCAGGTGGATTGTGATAAATAGATGCAGGTAGGGGGTTACTGCGATGGTTCAGTGGGAAGGATGAAGTGAAGAGCTGAGTAGGGAAATGATCAGATTTGGTCAGGTCAGGGAGGTGAGAAAGAGGGGGAGGGCTGGACATGGGATAAGGCTGGGGGCAGAGGGATTTTGAAGCTGATGAAGTCATTAAAGAGACCATTTGGCTGTAAGTTCCCAAGGTAAAATATCTGGTGAAGGAGGCCAAGGATGGATGTGTTGTCAGGGGAGCGGGAGGCGCAGTTAAAATGGATGACAACTGGAAGATTGGGTTGGGCGATGCAGAGTGCAGATGTTTTGCAAACCAGTCTCTGATTCTGCCTTTGGTCTCCCTGATGTAGAGGAGACCACACCAGGAGCAAAGGATATAGATTGGATGAAGTGCTAGTAAATCTACGGATCTGGAAGGATTGTTTGGGGTACTGGATGGAGGTGAGAGGGGAGGTGTAGGGGCTGGTGTTGCACCTTCTGTGGTCACAAGGAAAGGTACTGGATGTGGTGGTTGGTGTGTGGAATGAATGGTCCCTGCAGGAAGCGAATGGGGGTGGGTGGAGGAATATCTTTTTGGTGGAGTCTGATTGTAGGTAGCGGAAATGGTGGAGGATGATACACTGGATTTGGAAGTTGGTGAGTACTAAGGGGGTTCTATCCTTATTTTTGTTGCGGGGAGGGGGTTTGAGCACAGAAGGAAATGGAAGAGATGTGGTTGAGGGCATTCTTAATTAGAGGGGAAACTACAGTCCCTATAGTAGAACGATATCTGAGAGGCCCTGGAGTAGGGCACCTCATTCTGGGATGAAGTGGGGGTGGAGGAATCCAGAGTATGGGATCTCATTCTTGCAGGAGGGTGGGTGAAAGGAGGTGTAGTCGAGGTAGTTGTGAGAGTCAATGGGTTTGAAACGGATGTCTTTGAGCCAGATTTCCGCAGATGGAGACTGGGAGTTCCAAAAAGGTGAGTGAGATGTCAGATATCATCTATTTTCTAAGGGTCTGCATCCCTTTGCTCCCTGCGCATCCATGTACCTGTCCAAATATATCTTAAAAAACACTAACGTGTCTGCGTCTACCACCTCAGCTGGCAATGCGTTCCAGGCACCCACTACCCTCTGCGTACAGAACTTTCTACGCATATCTCCCTTAAACTTTCCTCCTCTCACTTTGAACTCATGACCCCTAGTAATTGAGTGCCCCACTCTGGGGGAAAAAGCTTCTAACTATCCACCTTGTCCAAACCCCTCAGGATTTTGTAGACCTCAATCAGGTCCCCGCTCAACCTCTGTCTTTCTAATGTAAATAATCCTAATCTACTCAACCTTTCTTCATGGCTAGTGCCCTCTATACCAGGCAACATCCTGGTGAACCTCCTCTGCACCCTCTCCAAAGCATCCACATCCTTTTGGTAATGTGGCGACCAGAACTGTACACAGTACTCCAAATGTGGCCAAACCAAAGTCTTATACAAATGTAATATGACCTGCCAACTCTTGTACTCAATACCCCATCCAATGAAGGAAAGCATGCCATATGACTTCTTGACCACTCTATTGACCTGTGTTAACACCTTCAGGGAACAATGGACCTCAACACCCAGATCTCTCTGTACATGAATTTTCCCCAGGGATTTTCCATTTACTATATAGTTCACCCTTGAATTCAATCTTCCAAATGCATCACCTCACATTTGCCTGGATTGAGCTCCATTTGCCATTTATCTGCCCAACTCTCCAATCTATCTATATTCTGCTGTAATCTCTAACAGTCCCCTTCACTATCTGCTACTCCACCAATCTTCGTTTCATTTGCAAACTTGCTAATCAGATCACCTATACCTTCCTCCAAACCATTTATATATATATCACAAACAACAGTGGTCCTCGCACAGATCCCTGTGTGACACCACTGGTCACAGCTCTCCAATTTGAGAAACGCCCTTTCACTACTACTCTGTCTCCTGTTGCCCAGCCAGTTTTTTTTAAATCCATCTAGCTAGCACACCTTGGACCCCAAGCGACTTCACTTTCTCCATCAGCCTGCCAATGGGGAACCTTATCAAACGTCTTACTGAGGTCCATATTTATGACATCTACAGCCTTTTCCTCATCTATCAACTTTGTCATGTCCTCAAAGAATTCTATTAAGTTGGTAAGACATGACCTTCCCCACACAAAACCATGCTGCCTATCACTAATAAGCCCATTTTCTTCCAAAGGGGAATAGATCCCGTCTCTCAGTATCTTCTCCAGCAGCTTCCGCACCACTGACGTCAGGCTCACCGGCCGATAATTACCTGGGTTATCCCTGCTACCCATCTTAAATAATGGGACAACATTAACAATTTTCCAGTCCTCCGTGACCTCACCTGTGTTTAAGGATGCTGCAAAGATATCTGTTAAGGCCCCGGTTATTTTCTCTCCCTTCCCTCAGTAACCTGGGATAGATTCCATATGGACCTGGGGACTTGTCCACCTTAATGCCTTTTAGGATACCCAACACTTCCTCCCTCCTTATGCCAACTTGACCTAGAGTAAGCAAACATCTATCCCTAACCTCAACATCCATCATGTTCCTCTCCTTGGTGAACTGCTCGAGCTCCTCACGGGAACACGGCACAGCGCTGATACAGTCACTAATATAGTAGAGAAAGAGGTGAGGGATTGTGCTGGTGTAATTGTTGAAGAGGAACTGTTCCACAAATTGTATGAAGAGGCAGGCATAGCTCGAGCCCATGTAGGTGCCCATTACCACCCCTTTGATTCCTCCCACTTTCAATAAACTAAAGGAAACATTGTTGAGGTTGGGGACCAGTTCTGCCAAGCAAATGTCAGTGGGAGGTGACCAATTGGGCCTACAGGAGAGAGGAAACACAGGGCTTTTAGACCCTCTGCAGGGGATACAGGTGTAAAGGGACTGGGCATCCATGATAAAGATGAGATGTTGGGAGCTGGGGTATTGAGTTTTGGAAAAGGTGGAGGCCGTGGGCTGTGACATGAACATAGGTGGGAAATTCTTGGAAAAGTAGAGTTGAGGCGGGCAGAGGTGAGTTCAGTGGGAGAGGAGCAGGCAGAGTCAATGGGTCAAACAGGGCAGTTGGGTTTATGGATTTTGGGTAGGAGATAAAAATGGGGGATGTTGGTCTGGGGAACAATGAGGTTGGAGGTTGTGGGTGGGAGATCTCCTTTGGTGATGAAGTTGTTGATGGTCTAGGAGATGATGGTTTGGTGATCAGAAGGGGACGGTTGAAGGTGGTGTCAGAATTGGTGTCTGGCCTCAGCATTCTATACCACCAGTGCACCCCTCCCCTTGTTCAGCAGGATTAGTGGTGAGGTTGGCATTGGAGTGGAGGGCTGTTCTGTTGGGGAGCGGTGGAGAAATTTAGGCAAATGATGTCACAACCACAGTTGGAGATGATGGCGTTGAGGGTAGGCTGCCTTGGGGTGGTGTCTAGGGGGATGGAGCTTGTTGGAAGTGGGAGAAAGCATCTGCGGACGGAGTGGGTTGGATTCTCATTCAAATAAATAGGTGTGAAAGGGGAGCTGTCAGGAAAGGAGTTTGACATTTAGACATGAGCAGAATTCATTGTGTGGGTGTAGAGGAATGAAGGTGAGTCTTCTGCAAAGGATAGACCATTCATCCTCATGTGGGGTGGGTGGGTGGGACGAAGGTCTATTGGGGTAGGTCAATACCCAACAGGGCTTGGGGCTGGGGCTTTGTGTTAGGGTGGAGCTGGGAGTGGGGATGGAGACTGTTCCCATGTGTACACCCACTTCAGAGACAATCACGCGGGTGGAAGTGAAGTAGTGATGTGGTCAGCACCTGCGGAAGTGGCGCCATGGTTAAATGTGCTTGGTGGATTCAGGAGAAGGTCAGGGATAGGGTTGGGGCTGGGGTTGAGGTAGCTGAGTAAGTCTGTGTTTGGAGGCAAGTACAAGAAAGTTTGGTGTACTCACAATCTTTGTCCGATAGTGCAGAGAAGAAACATTTGTTGATGGTGTGGGTCCTTCGAACAACAAGCAATAGTAGACTATTGTGGTCCTTTGCAGGTCTGGGAGATGGAGGCTGTGAGCAGTGGGAAGGCTTGCTCTAAGACTAGGGAGGGGGAACAGAGCTCAAATGAATGGAGGGAGGGGAGGAGGGCTGGGAGAAGGTAGTTGGGATGCTGATAGGTGGAAGCAGGCGGGGGGGGGTGGTGTTTATAGAGATTGACCAATGGGAAGGGTGGGGCAGTTAGTGTGAAGGAAGATGGACAGGCTGTGTCAGGTCAAGGAGGTGACAGTGAGATGGAAGGTTTGACATGGGATTACTAGGGGTGGGGAGATTTTGAAGCTGGTGAACGCTACATTGAGGCTGAGATAACACGGTGTGAAGCTGGATGAACACAGCAGGCCAAGCAACATCAGAGGAGCAGGAAAGCTGACATTTTGGGTCAGGGCCCTTCTTCAGATTTTTCTGAAGAAGGGTCCCAACCCGAAAGTCAAGCTTTCCTGCTCCTCTGATGCTGCTTGGCCTGTTGTGTTTCTCCAGCTTCACACTGTTATCTCAGATTCTCCAACATCGGCAGTTCCTACTATCTCTCTACACTGAGGCTATTGGGCTGTAAGCTCCTGGGGAGGGGGGGGGGGGGGTGAAGATACAAAGTGCTGTTCCTCCAGTTTACATGTGGAACAGTTTACATGTGGCCACATTGTGACAGTGGAGGCGGCTCAGGATGGACATATCGCCAAGGGAGTGAGAGTTGAAATGGCTGGCAACCGGAAGGTGGTGTTTATCAGAGTGTGCAGAGCGCAGATGCTCCGCAAATTTATCAGAGTGTGTACGCTTAGTCTCCCCAATGTTAATGGAGACTACATCGGATGCAATGCAGATTAGAAGCTGTACAAGTGAGTCCCTGTCAGATTTGGAAGGTTTCTTTGGAGCCTGGGATGGAGCTGAGGGGGGAGATGTAGGGGCAGGTTGCAGGTAAAGGTGCTGGGTGCAGTGGAAAGGTTGGTGGGAGTGTAGAGCGGACGAGGAAGTCGGGGGGAGAGCAGATGGTGGTGAGGAAGGAAATATCTCTTTGGGATCTGATTGCATATGGCAAAACTAGCCGAGGATGATGTGTTGGATTTGGACATTGGGCGTATATAAGGACTAGGAGACCCAGTCCTTATTGCTGTTGTGGGGTGGGGGTTTGAGGACTGGTGTAGGAAATGCTGGAGATGCAGTTGAGAGCACAATGAATTACAGGAGTAGGGCAGGGGTGCAGTGAAATTATCCTCCTACTTCAAGGATTGTATCTGTGATGTTCGAGAATGGAACGCTTCATCCCAGGAGCAGAGGCAGAAGAATTGCGAGTATGGGATTACATTTTTTTTTGCCAGGATGGTGGTTGGGTGAAGAGGTATAGTCCAGATAGCTATGGGAGTTGGTGGCTTTGAAATGGATGACAGTATGGAGCCAGTTGCTGGAGACGGAGAGGTCCAGAAAGAGGAGGGAGGTGTCAGAGAGGTTGGGGTGAATTTTGTTGAAGGGGATGAACTGTTCGAGTCCCTTGTGGATACATGAAGCTGCATTGATGTAGTGGAGGAAGTGTGGGGAATACGTCCAGTGTCACAGCAGAAGGAGGACTGTTTCACCTATCATACAAAGAGGCAGGCATAGCTTGGGCTCATGCTGGCTCCCATGGCCACGCCTTTAGTATGTAAAGTATGGAGGAATTAAAGGAAACGTTGTTGAGGGTGAGGACAAATTCCACCAAGCGAATTAGTATGTTGGTGGAGGGAGACTGGCTGGGCCTAAAGATGCAAATGTGGAGAGAGTGAGCGTCCATAGTGAAGATGAGGTGTTGGGAGCCGGGGAATTAAAAGTCTTGGAAAAGGTGGCTTGGATTGCAAATGTAGGTGAGGAGCCCCTGGGCTAGAGGAGAAGAACGGAGTTCAGGTAGGAGCAGACGAGGTCAGTGGGGCAGGAGCAGACAGAGACAATGGGTCGATCAGGTCCAGTCAGGTTGTGGATGTGGGTATGATATAGCTCCCCAACCACCCGCTGCCTGTTTCTATTAGGTTGGAAGCTGTGGATGGGAGATCTCTGGTGATGAGATTTTTAATGGTCTTGGAGATGATGGTTTGGTGATCGAGCAGGTATCATAATCGAGGGGACGGTAGGAGGAGATGTTGTAGAGTTGACACCTGGTCTCAGTGATGTAGAGGTTAGTCCGCCATACTAGCACTGTGCCCACCAACTCCCCTCCCCCAGGCAGTGGGTTTGATAGCGAGGTTGGGCAGCTGAGGACTACGCATTCCGCTGGGAGAGATTCAGGCATTTGATGCGACAGCAGCAGTTGGAGATGAAGTTGAGGGAGAGGTGAAGTTTGCTGGAGGTGGGAGAAGGGGGTCATCACAGGGTGGGTTGGATTCCCGTTTGAAGGAATAGGTGCAGAGGGGGAGACAGCGGAAAAAGAGTTGAATTCTGTGAATGGAATCTGTTTAAGTGTGGGAGCAGGCGAGTGAAGGTGAGCCCTTTGCTGAGGGCTGGCTGTTAGTCCTCGGTAAGGAGGTCCAGGGGTGAGATGGTGATTACTCAGCAGGATGTGGGACTGAGGCTGGGTGGAGACTTCTTCAGGGGTGGCGGTGTGCGCTGCAGTGGCCCCGTGGGTGCAAGCAGAAGTAACCCAGTCATCAATGATGTTGGCGGGTGGTCACGTGGAGGCAGAGGTCACGTGGTTGTCTGTCTGTGGAAGTGGCAATTGCATGATCTATAGGTATTATTGGAGCACAGCCTGATCCTGCAGAAGGTTGGAATTGAGGTTACATCGTTGGATGGTTGAGGTGGTAGGGACTGGGTGTGTTTGGTGTACTTATGGTTTTTGATGGCCGAGTGTGGGAAGAAAAGTTTGTGGAGGATGTGGATCCTTCTGGTAACAGAACAGTTTAGTTCCTGTGCAGCTCTGGGAGAACATTGACTGTAGGGAGAGAAGTTGTCAAAACATGGCAGTGTAGAGCTAAGAATCCACAGGGAGAATCACGCCTGAAGACACTGGAGGTACTGTAGATAACAACTGTAGATGACTGGGATCCCAGGCTGAACAACAGGCCCAGACAGCAATCTGCATTCTGCTGGTTTGTTGTTTGTTCCCAGAGAACTCAATCCACCTCTTTTGCAGAGCCCAGGGTTTTGCCCAGTACTTGAAATATTGGGGATTTTTCCTCCAATCCTACAAAATCTGTGTGAAAGTGTACATTTGGGCTCCAATTCCAAAAGTTCTCTCACCAATTGATGGGTTTATTATCATCTATCTCCTTGTGTGTTATATTATTTGAGTCAACGTTTGGGTGCTCATTTGTACTTGATCCAACTTCCCTGCCAGAGATTTTACATCTGTCATATTTCTCAAAATGTTTACCAAGAGGTTTTCTTAACTAGTCACTTGAGTTTGAATGTCAGTCCCCTTCAATGGATATCAATTATGTATATAAGGCCTGTTTGTGTCGGAATGTGAAAATAGTGCCAGTTTCAGTACAGGTTGAATCCCCATATGGAGTGACACACTTCTCCCTCCAATCCCCCTGTCTTCTCTGCTCCCTTACTCCCCCCAGACCCTAATGAGACTCTTGTGCTGTCAGTCCTCAGGCTTCTTGCCTCAAGTACAGTTTGAATCATACTTGCTTTAAAACCATGCGGGACATGTTCATTGGGATAAGCAAAGCACAGGCATATGATGGTATGGTCTGTTTGTTCACATTTACTTAGTATCAATGTCCCCTCCCTTCCCACAGCATGTGGGAGAGCACCACGTTACCCCAGATAGATTGGCTTCTTTATAATCAGGTTTCTCACCACACCTTTGTTCACTACATCAATTGTCATCTGGAAACATGGAGCAGATGTTCCAGCTGCTTGTTGCTGATCCACGAAGGGACTTTCTCCTGGCCAGCCTGTGAGCTCCTCCCTCAGTTGTTCAACTATCCCGTTTCCATAGATAGGACACAGGGTGGAATTTTCCCACGTGATGCCATCCGTGACTTTCCCTGGATGATCAGGTTTATTTTCCCATGACCTTTTGTGTAAGGTCATGAGGTGGTGCCTCACCTGGTTGCCCCTCAATGGGCCTGCTGTCTCCTGGTGGCTATCCTCATTCACTTCCTCCAAGGATGGTTTGACTTGTTGGGTTAAGATGCTGAGTTTATTTTCCAAATTAGCCAAATCAAGCGTATTAACTATCGACACTCCTGGCCTATATTCTGTAGGTAGATCATTTAAGGACGCTCTCACTCTTGCGTTACAGGACATAGTTCACCCTCATCTCTTCCTGTTTCTCTTCTCAAGGAGGAGGAGACCATTCTGGTAGTTGGATCCCTCCAGAATTTATTGGTATTAGGTCATGGTGCATATTGTCAAATACATTCTCTGCTGTGGGTTAAGTTGCTGGTCTGTTACAATGACCTGGAATGTTGCGTGGTCAAGTTGAAAACAGGCCTTTACTGCTGGCCTTGCCCTGTTTTTAATTGCATTCTAGAAATTCTCTCTGGTGGAGTGTCCAGGGCCATCGTCAGCCTAACTCTATAACCCTTTGTGGACAGAGTATGGCAGTGGGAAGCCTAGCACACAGCCAGGACAAAGAACCTACCAATTATCCATGATCCTTACACTCCTCATGTAACACAGTGTAGAACTCCCATTGGGTTTACTATACACTTTTACAGCTGACATTAACTAATTTCACCGGGTGGGCCCACTGGGTCCCATCCAAGTACACACTATAGCATCAGCTGGCTTGTACCATAGCTATCCTGGATACCTTGTTTCCTGTTTGCCCATGTAACATTATTACATAAAGAAATTAAACACGTTCACATGTGGTACTATTCTCTGCAAAGTGTTTCGAAGTTGGTCTTCAGGGGTTGAATTAATGTGCTCACTCGTATCCCTGGGTTGGGGTTGGGGGTGCTTAAAGGAAACCTTCCTGATGCCCAGGAGCACCATGACTTGCCCAGTGAAGTGGGCACCCTGATCAGAATCAGCACCAGGGCAACGCCCCACCTTGTGTAAACCTGACACACTGAGCCGATCTTACCTCAGAGTGGGGAATGCTTCAATCCATTTGGTAAAGGTGTCTATGGTAACCAGAAAGTATTTGAAACTCCCTGGTCAGGGAGGTAGGGCTCCAATGTAGTTGAGCTATAGGTTGGTCAAGTGGCCCTCTACTGGTTGTGTGTACTAACTTGCCCTTGTTATTGCACAGCTGCAGATTGTCATGCAGATTAAGCAGTTATCAACGTAATGTTTTAGGTCTTTGGACCACCAGCACACAGCTTCAACCCCTTCGTACATCTGTAAAATATCTTCATGTGCACACAGTCTCGGCATTTGAAGAAGAAACAAACATTGGAATTTGGCATTTCCTACAGTTGCAAAATGAAGCCAAGGTATTTATTACTTCAAACATATGTAATGAGTGTCCTGTATAAGAGGGTCGGATAACTGAACGAAGCCACAGTGCACTTTGGCAGAAGGACCTCAGTGATCTTTCCCCACTGCCTTGGCAGCAGCTGTCCCAAGCTTGAGTGTGTCCATCAGCATATAGTGCCCTAGGCCTTGGAACATACCAGTCTGCCACACTTGGTTGAGGCCAGCTCCTTGTTCTGGAAGACCTACAGGTTTCAGGCAGACCAAAGAGTGCTTTTCACAGAGTTGATGGTCCTCCAGTCGATGTTTGCTTCCTGGGGAACAGGCCATGGAACACATGCTCCTGTCTTAGAGCTGCCCAGGACAAACCTTGACAAAACCCATTGCATCTCTCTCCCAGATCACCGCTGTGAGGGCACATTCCAGAAGGTGGTGCATGACAGTCTCTTCACCAGAGCAGCAGCTACGAGGGCAGCCTGCAGTGGCAGAGTCTGGGATCGGCCCCTTGGTATCTGTGGATGATGTTTGTATAAGTTAATTGATTGTGCTCATGAAGTGGTATGTCATAGAGGCAAACCTTTTTAGACCATAAGACCATAAGACGTAGGAGTGGAAGTAAGGCCATTCAGCCCATCAAGTCCATTCCGCCATTTAAATCATGGCTGATGGGCATTTCAACACCACTTCCCTGCACTCCCTCCGTAGCCCTTGATTCCTTTTGAGAACAAGAATTTGTCGATCTCTGCCTTGAAGGCATCCAACATCCCGACCTCCACTGCACTCCGTGGCAATGAATTCCACAAACCCCACACTCTCTGGCTGAAGAAATGTCGTCTCATTTCAGTTTTAAATTTACCCCCTCTAATTTTAAGGCTGTGCCCACCGGTCCTAGTCTCCCCGCCTAACGGAAACAACTTCCTAGCATCCACCCTAAACCAGGCCATTGTTGATTGAAGTTTTACTTGGCAATGTTTATCGCTGCCTGGGTATTCTCCCTGGGAGGCTGAGTGTCAGATCTGAGCCTGTTCCAGATCCTCCGGGTTTGTCTGTGATGGCCATGGATCAGGGATTGGTAGCCAATAGGGCTGACCTTGGTGTGCCCCTTATTTTTTTCTATTCTCTTGCAGAATGAGTGTGTCGCTGGCTGCCCAGCATTTATTGCCCATCCCTAGTTGCCCTTGAGAAGGTGGTGGTGAGCTGCCTTCTTGAGCTGCTGCAGTCCTCCTGCTGTGGGTTGACCCACAATACCATTAGGGAGGGAATTCCAGGATTTTGATCCAGCGACAGTGAAGGAACAGCAATATATTTCCAAGTCAGGATGGTGAGTGACTTGGAGAGGAATTTGTAGGTGGTAATGTTACCACATATCTGCTGCCCTTGTCCTCCCAGATGGAAGTGTTTGAGAGTTTGGAAGGTGCTGGCTGAGGATATTTTGGCGAATTTCTGCAGTGCATCTTGTAGATAGTACACACTGCTGCCACGGAGCAGAGGAGGGGGGAATGGATGTTTGTTGATGCGGTGCCAATCAAGCGGGCTGCTTTGTCCTGGATGGTGTCAAGCTTCTTGTGTTGTTTGGGCTGCACTTATCCAGGCAAGTGGGGAGTATTCCACCACACTCCTGACTTGTGCCTTGTAGAAGTTAGGCAGGCTTTGGGGCGTCAGGAGGCAAGTTACTTGCTGTAGTATTCCTAGCTTCTGACCTGCTCTCATAGCAAAGTGTTTATGTGGTGAGTCCAACGGAGTTTCTGGTCAATGATAACACCCAGGATGTTGATAAAGGGGATTCATGAATGGTAACACCATTGAAGGATGGTGGTTATGAGATGTTAATGTGATAACATCCCATTGATTTCTATACTTCTATAAATTAAAGTCTTTTATCTGCATTTGATTCCTATACTTCTATAAATTAAAGTCTTTTATCTACCTACACATAGGTATGCAGGCACTGCCCTGAAGCTTCCTGCCCTGCTAGGAATTCAGTGTAAAGCTTTTTAACTCCTTATCTTCCCACACATCGGTATGCAGACACTATCTTAAGCTTCCTGACTGAATTAAAATTAGAATCAAACTGTTTCAAATAGGGTTAGGTGGCGAAAATTTATAAAGGTGTGAAACCTCTAAACCATGTAACTTCTGTCACTGACAAAGGGGCCAGGGCACTGACTTTGTTCTAGCCAGACACACTGGCAACTTGAAATCACAATCTGGCCCAGATAACGACTCAAAATCACCTCCTGCCATTAGCAGCCACTTCACTAGCAATCGATACTATATCCTGGTCTTTTATGTTGTTGATGTAATAATTGCTTGGTATCATGTTTTTGTCTGTTGTAGTAATTGTTTTATGCATCATGCCATTGTAAATTGTGAAATTGTTTTATGGATCATGTCTTTTGTAAAGTATAAAAAGCGTGCACTGTCCGATGCTCGGGGAGGATTACTTGCAAGACTCTGCACTCTATGCCGGGTTAAGTACAGTGATTCTCCACAGCTTGTATTTGCTTGGTAATAAAAGGATTTATGTTTTTCTAAACAGGTCAGTGTCTTGTTATTGCAGCAAGTCCGTGGGGGTCTCCAAAAACAAACTTGACAGTTAGATTGTCTCTTACAGGTGATGGTCATAGCCTGGCATTTATGTGGCAAGAATGTCACTTACCACTTGTCAGCCCAAGCCTGGCTATTGTCCAGATCTTGTTGCATGTGAACATGGACTGCTTCAGTATCTGAGGAGTCACAAATGATACTGAACATTGTGCAATCATCAGCAAACATCCCCACTTCTGACCTTATGATGGAGTGAAAGTCTTTGATGAAGCAGCTGTAGCTGTTTGGGCCGAGGAACTCCTGCAGAGATGTCCTGGAATGGAGATGATTGACCTCTACAAACACAGCCATCTTCTGATATGTCAGGTAGGTCTCCAACCACTGGAGTGCTTGTCCCCGATACTCATTGATTCCAGTTTCGCCAGGGCTTCTTGATGCCACAGTCGGTCAATGGCAGGCTCGATGTCAAGGACTGTCACTCTCACCTCACCTCTGGAATTCAGCACTTTCATCCATGTTTGAACCAAGGCTGTAAGGCGTCAGGAGCTGAGCGGCCCTGGGGGAACCCAAACTGGGCGTTGCTGAGCGGCCCTGGGGGAACCCAAACTGGGCGTTGCTGAGCGGCCCTGGGGGAACCCAAACTGGGCGTTGCTGAGCGGCCCTGGGGGAACCCAAACTGGGCGTTGCTGAGCGGCCCTGGGGGAACCCAAACTGGGCGTTGCTGAGCGGCCCTGGGGGAACCCAAACTGGGCGTTGCTGAGCGGCCCTGGGGGAACCCAAACTGGGCGTTGCTGAGCGGCCCTGGGGGAACCCAAACTGGGCGTTGCTGAGCGGCCCTGGGGGAACCCAAACTGGGCGTTGCTGAGCGGCCCTGGGGGAACCCAAACTGGGCGTTGCTGAGCAAATGCTTCTTGACAGTGCTGTTGGTGACACCTTCCATCACCTTATTGATGATCGAGAGGAGACTGATTGGGCAGTGATTGGCTGTGGTTGGATGATTTCTTTTTGCGTACAGGACATTCTTGGGGCAATTTTCCACATTGTCTGGTAGATACTGGTGTTGTAACAGTACTGGCTTCACCAGCCTACTGCTCTAATGTTACTGCTCAGGGAGAGGTGGGGCATGGGGGGTGCACGGCAAGAAGCACGGGTGATATTATGACGGGTTCCAACTCTGATCCCATGGCTCTGCACTTGCGCTTGCTGGCAACCATGTTTTAGCGGAAGTGCAGATGAGCAGGCTTCCCATCTGCAGAGACAAACACCATCCCACCCCTATTTTCCCAGTGGGAGGGAGTCTGTGAGGTCATGGTGGATGGACATGTTATGGGAATAGGTGTTAAGGTGTGGGGGATGAGCTGTTCCTGATGAGTGAGCGTGTGGACAGAAGCAAGCTCATTGGCTCGTACACTCATGGCTGGGGACCCTTACAGCTCTGTCTATTGAGCTTGCCCCTGGGGTCCTTGGAAGATTAGGCATAGGCTGTTTTCCTGATCCCATTCCCCATTCCCCATTCCCAATCATGGAGGGTCCATAATGAAAACCTTCAGTGACTATTCCTGTACAAGCTCCTGTTTCCTGTGGGTAACAGTGGTTCCTCGGTAAGAGAGCCATCGTCATCTTCATCTGGGCTCTCCTTAGGGTTGACCTTCAGTCCCAGTTTGCCTCATCGGGTCAATGATTCTGCCAGTGACGCAAGGTGTTTGTCAAGGAACAGCAGCAGGTCATTGGCATATTGCGTTGGACATTCAGGTTCTAAAGCCATTTCTAGGCACCAGGCTCACCCCTTGGATGGAAAGTGGAGGCCGAGTTCTGGAGTCACCTTGGGGAGGCGGATCCAGCAGTACTGCTGGTCCTGAAATGTGGGGTGGATCTCTAATGGCATTTCTGGTCCCGTGGGATGGCTCAGAATCTGTTACTAATGCCAGTCTGTGAAATAACAGCCTTCGGGTTTGCTGCTTCAGTGTCAGGGCTAGCGGTGACTGTCGGGGCCATGGATGGGGTGACTTTGTTTAGTTTAGTTATCAGTAGTCAATGACCAACCTCCTGTTTCTGGGAAGGCTGTATCAGGAAATTGTTAGTTGAGGGCTGTGGGGTGGAGAACATCCGGATCTAACAAACTGGAGATGACTTTGGCCAGCTTGTTCCCTGCCTGCTTCAGGAATCTGTATTGTTTCTGGGGTCAGGCCCCTCCATCATTACCTCCACCTCCATGTACCCCCTGCAGTGGTGTTGGATGGGTGAGGGCAAGTGTGTGTATGTTTAGCAATCATATGGAGTCTGCACATCGCCGGTCATTTCCAAGGGATTTCTCTGGAGTCCTCCAACGGCACACACTCGTTGACAGTGTGCTGTTAGAGCTGCCCGTTTGCCAGATACACCGATTGCTAACATCAATGGAACTGATATATTTGTGCATGATGTCAATGCCTATGCCATACTCCAGAACTGGCTTTAGAGTCTGATAACTGGGTGCTGGAAGGTTGGACAGCACGGTGGCGCAGTGGTTAGCACTGCAGCCTCACAGCGCCAGGGACCCGGGTTTGATTCCAGTCTCAGGTGACTGTCTGTGTGGAGTTTGCACATTCTCTCCGTGTCTGTGTGGGTTTCCTCCGGGTGCTCCAGTTTCCTCCCACTGTCCAAAGATGTGCAGGTTAGGTGGATGGGCCATGCTAAATTGCCCGTAGTGTTCAGGGGTGTGTGGGTTATAGGGGAATGGGTCTGGGTGGGATGCGTCAAGGGGCAGCATGGACTTGCTGGGCCGTGGGGCCTGTTTCCACACTGTAGGGAATCTAAATTTCCTACCTGGCTGGTACTGGCTATGTGGATAGATGGATTGGCCATGCTGAATTGACCTGTGTGGTATGCAAGTTAGCTGGATTAACCAGGGTAAATGCAAGGGTAAAGGGTTAGTATGGGGGGGGGGGGGGCGGTGTGGAAAATGGGCTGGGGTGGAATGTTGTTTGGAGGGTTAGTGACAACTTGCTGGGCCAAATGGCCCCTCTCTGCAATGTAGGGATTAGCGAGTTTTGAGAAGATTTGTAGCTCAGGTTGAGGTTCTGGATGTGAGTTTGCTCGCTGAGCTGGAAGGTTAGTTTTCAGACGTTTCGTCACCATTCTAGGTAACATCATCAGTGAGCCTCCAACGAAGCGCTGGTGTTATGTCCCACTTTCTATTTATCTGGTTAGGTTTCCTTGGGTTGGTGATGTCATTTCTTGTGTTGATGATGTTTTTTCCTGTTCTTTTTCTCAGGAGGCGGTAGATTGGCTCCAAATCAATGTGTTTGTTGATGGAGTTCTAGTTGGAATGCCATGCTTCTAGGAATTCTCATGCATGTCTCTGTTTGGCTTGTCCTAGGATGGATGTGTTGTCCCAATCAAAAAGTGGTGTCCTTCCTC
Organism: Stegostoma tigrinum; assembly: GCF_030684315.1. Lineage (NCBI taxonomy): Eukaryota > Metazoa > Chordata > Chondrichthyes > Orectolobiformes > Stegostomatidae > Stegostoma > Stegostoma tigrinum. The sequence continues at coordinate 37,339,699 of NC_081384.1, forward strand.
ATCTGTAAGTAAGGATACGAGTGATAGTGGGTCATGTCGTTTTGTGCCTAGTTGATGTTCACGTATCCTGGTGGCTAGCTTTCTGCCAGTTTGTCCAATGTAGTGTTTGTCACAGTTCTTGCAAGGTATTTTGTAGATGACGTTCGTTTATTTGTTGTCTGTATAGGGTCTTTTAAGTTCATTAGCTGCTGTTTTAGTGTGTTGGTGGGTTTGTGGGCTACCCTGATGCCAAGAGGTCCGAGTAGTCTGGCAGTCATTTCTGAAATGTCTTTGATGTAGGGGGGAGTGGTTATGGTTTCAGAGCCCATTTTGTCTGTTTGTTTGGGTTTATTGCTGAGGAATCGGCAGACTGTGTTCATAGGGTACCTATTCTTTTTGAATATGCTGTATAGGTGATTTTCCTCTGCTCTGCATAGTTCCTCTGTGCTGCAGTGTGTGGTGGCTCGTTGGAATAATGTTCTAATGCAGCTTCATTTGTGGGTGTTGGGATGGTTGCTCCTGTCATTCAGTATTTGGTCCGTATGTGTTGCTTTCCTGTAGACGCTGGTTTGAAGTTCCCCATTGGCTGTTCGCTCTACTGTGACATCTAGGAATGGCAGTTTATTGTTGTTTTCCTCCTCTTTTGTGAATGTTATGCCAGTAAGGGTATTATTGATGGTCTTGAAGGTTTCCTCTAATTTGTTTTGTTTAGTGATGACAAAGGTGTCATCCACATAGTGGACCCAAAGTTTGGGTTGGATGATTGGCAGAGCTGTTTGTTCGAGTCTCTGCATTACTGCCTCTGCTAAGAACCCTGATATCGGAGATCCCATGGGTGTACCGTTGGTTTGTCTGTAGGTTTTGTTATTGACAGTGAAGTGGGTGGCGAGGCATAGGTCCACTAGCTTGATGATGTTGTCCTTGCTGATGAGGTTGGTGGTGTCTGGTGTATGTGTCTTCGGTTCTTCTAATAGTGTAGTCAGTGTTTCTTTGGCCAGGTTGATGTTGATGGATGTGAACAGGGCTGTTACATCAAAGGAGACCGTTATTTCATCCTCTTCTATCTTGTCGATGGTGTTCAGGAATTCTTGGGTGGAGTGAATGGAGTGGTGGGAGTCTTCTACTAGGTGTTTTAGTCTTTGGTGTTGTTCCTTGGCTAATCTGTAGGTTGGTGTTCCAGGTAGCGACACTATGGGTCTGAGGGGGGCTCCTGGTTTGTGAATTTTTGGTAGTCCGTAGAATGACGCAGGAAATGACATCACCAACCCAAGGAAACCTAACCACAAATAGAAAGCGGGACATAACACCAGCGCTTCGTCAGAGGCTCACTGATGTTATCCAGAATGGTGACGAAACGTCTGAAAACAAACCTTCCAGCTCAGCGAGCAAACTCACATCCAGAATGTAGGGATTGTATGATTCCATGTCTCAATTACCTGTTGTGTACAGCAGTGACATGACTCAGGACAATTGTACTTTTTGTCTGCCTTGTCGTTGCCAGGATCGCTGATTTCATTTGTTCCAAGGTGATACTGGTAGTGCTCTGTGGGACTGGCAGAGCTGAATGTCCTGTGGAGCTTAGGCCTATAATCATGACCTGGTCTGTTTCTCATGTAACCCATTGCAATAGCCCTATGCTGATAAGTCTCAAAGGAGTATGGGTCAGATGTGGTGCACAAGAACATTATTTACTTCACAATGTCAGCCAGTTAAGGGGTGGACAGGGTAGTTGTAGACATAATCTGGTCTTGGTTGTCTCTGCCAGGTAACTGGGTGCTAGGATTCCTTGCCCCATGTCATTGTGATCATGTTGGTATCAATCTCTGGCTGTTCTTCCTCCTACATCCCACAATGGCAGCAAGACAATCTTTGACCATGGCTCCAATGAGACACCAGGCCATGCTAATGTCACATCTGCCACCCCTCTCTGTTCCCCTTATGATAGAATCCTCTTAACTCCTGCTCTCCTACTTTTTCTCTTCCCTGCTCCCAAGCAACGTGGGAGTGGGAGTGGGAGTGGGAGCAGAAACAAATTCCTGTATCACCTGACTGGGGCTTTTTACTCTGGCGTTCAGCCATTCCCTCTGTCTGTACTACTCCACGTGTGTGACCATTTCCTTAAAAATGCTTTCCATGAAGCTCTGTCTCTCAGATACTCCAGTGACTCCAGGCCCTGAAACACAGGTGTATAGCAGCTGGATAACAAAGCGTGGAGCTGGATGAACACAGCAGGCCAAGCAGCATCTCAGGAGCACAAAAGCTGACGTTTCGGGCCTAGACCCTTCAGAGAGGCGGATGGGGAGAGGGTTCTGGAATAAATAGGGAGAGAGGGGGAGATAGACCAAAAATGGAGAGAAAAAAAGATAGGTGGAGAGGAGAGTATAGGTGGGAAGGTAGAGAAGGGATAGGTCAGTCCAGGAAAGACGGACAGGTCAAAGAGGTGGGATGAGGTTAGTAGGTAGGAAATGGAGGTGCGGCTTGAGGTGGGAGGAAGGGATGGGTGAGAGGAAGAACAGGTTAGGGAGGCAGAAACAGCCTGGGCTGGTTTTGGGATGCAGTGGGTGGAGGGGAGATTTAAGCTTGTGAAGTCCACATTGATACCATTGGGCTGCAGGGTTCCCAAGTGAAATATGAGTTGCTGTTCCTGCAACCTTCGGGTGGCATCATTGTGGCACTGCAGGTGGCCATGATGGACATGTCATCTAAAGAATGGGAGGGGGAGTTAAAATGGTTCGCGACTGGAGGTGCAGTTGTTTATTGTGAACCGAGCGGAGGTGTTCTGCAAAGCGGTCCCCAAGCCTCCACTTGGTTTCCCTAATGTCGGTCCGCAATAAACAACTGCACCTCCCAATTCCTCTGCCCCCCCACTGCATCTGCTCCTGAGATGAAGTGTTCCATTCCTGGACAGTCCCTCTTCTGCATTTACACCAGCACAATCCTCACCTCTCCTTCTGCTACATTGATGACTGTATCAGTGCTGCCTCATGGCTTGAGCAATTCATCCACTTCCACAAAATTCACCCTTAACAAAAATTCACCCTGACCAGCTGACACACACTTCCCCTTCCTGGACCTCTCCGTTTCCATGCCACGGTAACGGGCTCAGCACCAACATCCATGTCATTCTGTGACTCTCAACAATGACACCACCCGCAAACTAGAGGAGCAGCACCTCATTCCATGTTGGGAGTCTACAGCCCATGGCCTAAACGTGAAATTCACCAGTTTTAAAATCCTCCCACCCTAGCCTCAACCCATGACCAACCCTCACTGTCATCCCCACCTCCTGGACATGATACAACCTGTCCTCTTTCTCTTCCACCTATCTGCAAACACACCCCCACCCCCATCTCTCTGACCAATCCCAACCAGCACTAACCTATCACCATCCCACCTCCATTCTCCTATTTCTGAACTCTCCTCCCCCTCCCCAATTCTGAAGAAAGGTTCTGACCCAAAACATCAGCTTTCCTGCTCCTCTGATGCTGCCTGGCCTGCCGTGTTCCTCTGGCTCCACACTGTTATACCTGACTCCAACATCTGCTGTTCCTACTATCTCCTAGAGGGCAGTAATATCTGGATTATTCCTGATGTCACGAGCCGAGGGTAGGAATAGGAGGCTACAGCAGGTGAATGTGCGGCGAAGGAGCTGGTGCAGTGGAGAAGGATTGACATTTTTGGATCATTGAAATGTCATCTGGGAAAGGGGGTAGTATCCTGGCAGGGAAATTTGCTAGAGTTGCTCACGAGGATTTAAATTAGTATGGAGGTGGGAGATGGTGAGGAAAGATCAGACTCATACTGGAGCAAGTCAAACAGACAGGAACAAAGCACAGGAGGAGGTAGGACTGAAATTAAACTGAATTTATTTCAATGCAAGAGGCCTAATAGGGAAGGCAGATCAACTTAGGGCATGGTTGGGAACATGGGACGGGTATAATCATAGCGATTAGAGAGACGTGGCTCTTGGATGGACATGCAGTTTCATGTCCCAGGGCATATATGCTATGGGAAGGATAGAAAGGTGGGGGGCAGGAGGGAAGCAGAGTGACAGCATCGATTAGAGATAACATTACAGCCGTACTTACTTTCCAGATATATTATCCGTAAGTAATTTGGGTGGAACTGAGCATTAAGAAAGGTATGGCCACCTTATTGGGATTGTACTTTACAATCTCCTAATAGGCAGCAGGAAATTGAGAAGCAAATTTGTAAGGAGATCAGTGGTCTGTAACTGTTGCTATGTCAACCTCTGCAAGACATGGACACTACCATTACCCATTGGAACACCACCCACCACGCACATGGCAGATTCTCATGCGACTCAACCAGTGTTGTCTCTCTCATACGCTGCAGGCAAGGATGCCGAGGTACTGCATATTGACGAGACCACACAGAAGCTACAGCAACGGATGGACAGCTCGCAGCAATCACCAGACAGGGAGATCCCTCCCAATCATGGGATATTTCAGCTGTCAAGGGCATTCAGCCTCTGAATGTGCAGCAAAAATCTCACTGTCCAAGAACAGCCTTCAAGATACTCAACACGCAGATGAGGCAACAGAACTCTGTCACCAACACGCACAGCAGGGAACTGGAGAAACTTGGCATCATCACCACCTTCCCCCAGTAGTGGTTGAAACTGGTACCACGCCAGGGAAGACCATTGTCAACACGTGTCTGACTACCCCCTTCAACCTGACGACCAAGTTCTCAGCTGAGGGCTCAGTTTTGAATCACTACTAAAATGGACCATCTCTTTGGTGGCAGATCAAGGAATTTCATCATGCAAATGAATTGTTCTACAAAACCCAACGTCAGCAGCGAGCCCAGTGGACAGTGCCAATGAACTGGAACATTGTGCCGTAACCAAGGATCAGCCAGAATAGAACTGACTATTGCAAAAGTGTACTGACAACTGAACAACCAGGGACAATACAGACAAAGTGTGGAGCTGGATGAACACAGCAGGCCAGGCAGCAGAGGAGCACAAAAGCTGATGTGCTCCTGAGATGCTGCTTGGCCTGCTCTGTTCATCCAGCTCCACACTTCAGATTCTCCAGCATCTGCAGTTCCCATTATCTCTGATCACAATACAGACAACTGCCTGCTGGTCTGAACAAAGAACACACCCCCCTCAACTCAGACCAATCAAAACATTTGCATAGGACATTGAGAAGGTCTGGATCATTCCCATCCTGCATACTTCTTACTCAGGAAGTTTCCTCTGCTTTCCGAAGACACCCAAAGCCAACATACCTGGAAGTCAAATTGCATCAGGCTTTGCGACCATGTGAGACACCGTGTCAAGAGCATCTTGAAACACATTGTACAAGAAATCCCCAGCTTCCGTCTCAATATTAGACGTCTTACAGAAACTCAGCACCCACAGACCAGTCAAAACAAGAACATTCTCCATCACAATGGAAGCTTTGAACTCTGCACCATTCCCCACAATGACAGCATCACTGCTTCAGCCTCAGTACTCAACACAACTGTCAATTTCCAGATGCCATCCTACAACTCATCTGCTTCATCCTTGATCATATCTTCACTTTTGACAACCACTTCTTCTGCACCTCAATATGGCTACATTTTCATGTACAACGTCGAGCAAAATTTTTGCTGCATAGTGCCTCCAACCTATGCCATACACCAGATACATAGACAGGTTTTCCCCTTTGGACTCATGGCAAGGAATCACAAACAACTACATAGTGATATCAACAAATTTCACCACACCAGACTACTTTCGGAATCAGTCTCATTCTTGGACATGCACATGCCCAAGGATGAATATCTCAGTACCTCACTAGTACAAGCCCACAGATAACAACCTGATGCTGCACTTCTCTAGTTTCCGACCGATGGACAAGACTTACGTATACACAGCATCTGCTCAGACGAGGAGGAAAGCGACAAACACGAAGATACCCTGATTAGAAATGGGCACGATGTACAACTCAAATCAGTCACTACATGCTGCAGCAAAACAAAACTGCAATGACCTCCTCAGACGACAGGCATAGGACATGACAGTAGTCTTCATTGTCCAGTTATTTCCTACAGAGAAACCATGTCCTTTGAAGCTTTCACATCAATGACAAACATCCCTATGGCTATACTCCACACCTTCAAAAACATTGTTGGTAGAAATGCCTGCCCAGCCTTCAGGACAATGAAACACCACACAACCCTTCCACAGTAATCTCTGCAAGGCATATCAGATCAGCAGCATAGACATTACCATCACACGTGGGAACGCCACCCACTACATACATAGTAGATTGTCATATGGCTCAGCCAATGTTGTCCATCTCATACACTTCAAGCAAGGGATGCCCCAAGGCATGGGATATTGGTGAGACCATGCAGACACAAGGACAACGGATGAATGGACACCACGCAACAATTGCCAATGTTCCCTCCCAGTCCGGAAACACTTCACAGCGATCAACATTCAACTTCTGATCTTCGGGTAAGCATCCAAGTTACGTAGCAACACAATCGCCAAGCAGAGACTGATAGCCAAGTTCCACTGCCACAAAGACAGCATCAACTGTGACTCAGGTTCATGTTGCACCATGAGACCCCACCACACTGTTGATCGCAGACAGATATTGCAGATAAAGAGGCAGCTGGGAAGCCTTAAAAGAGAGCCGAGTGAAGTATGTTCCTGCTTGGGTGAAGAGGAAAGCTGGTAGGTGTAGGGAATGTTGGACAGTTCTGGGGAAATGACAGGCATGTATTTACAGTACAAAAGCTAGCTTGCTTGCTTGAAAAGTCCAAGAAAATCAGTGGTGGACTGGGAACATGGACTGAATAAAACAAAATTGATGTCACTAAAACATTGGTAATGAGATGATGAATGGAATGAACGTGATAAATCTCCCAAGACCTGACTCTCTCCATCCAAGTGTGCTAAAAGGAGGGGAAGTGCTCACTCTAGATCATCAGGTTCTGTACATTCAGGAGCTGTTCCTTCTAATTAGAAAATAACACGACTACTTTTTAAAAGACAGGAGGAAAACCAGGGAATTACAGAGCAGTCAGCCAAACATCTGTGGTGCAGAAATTGTTGGAGGCTATAATCAAGGATGGGCTAAAGGTAACATTCTATTTCCCCCTCATGTTAAATGCTGCATTATTGCCTTCCTGTTTCCTGTGCAACAAAGCCATTAAGGAGTCAAGAGACTTACAGTTCACAGAATCAAGGGCACATTGCAGCCATGGTTGGGAAATGGGTGGAGTGGCAGGCAAAGTCAGGAGAATGGGTAGGTGCTTAAATTGGCAGCATGGGACTGGTGATGCCCCATAGAGATCTGTGTCAGGGCCTAATTATTCACACAATTTGACACCAATTGTGGGAGATGTTTGTGTGTCTGTTCCACTAACAGAAGCTGGACCATTGCTTAACAAAAATGTCAGATTTAGAACCAAAAAAGGTATTAAGGGATATAGACCAAAGACAGGGCCAATGGATTTTAGGTTCCAGATCAGCCATGATCTCAAAGAGTAGTGCAACAGCTTTTGGGCACTGAAATGGCTTAGTTTGGTTCTTATGTCCCACTTGGTGTCCGAAACAGGGTCCAGTTGATGTTAGCCCTGGGTGCCTTGACTCCTAAATGTTTGGCTTTGCTGCACAAAATTCAGAGGAAAGGGAAAAGCAATGCTAATGTAGGACGCAATTACCAGTGAACAGGGACAGTTCTGTGACTGCAAACAAAATGGCAGGGTGGTATGTAGTCTCCTGCTTCCGAGGATCAAGCATATCACAGCAGTCAAGGACACAAAACTGAGTGATTGGGACAAAGTCAATAGTCAAAGGGTCAATAACAGTCAGGCATAATTTTAAGTGGAAAGCAGTAGGCTTGATGCAATTTGAGGAAACATTTTCATCTAAGAGGGTTTGGGTGGTTTAGAGTGCACTGCCTGGCAATGTAGCTGAGGTGGGCAAACAAATTTTTTTTTTTGGGAAAAACATACTTGGATGGGCACTTCAAACGTGTTACCATTTAAGGCTATGGGCCTAGAGTTGGGAAGATGGATTAGTGCGGGTTTAACAGAAATGACTTGAGTGGGCCTCATCTGTACGTGACTTTTCTGGAGCGAGTGTGGGCAGATGTCCGTGGTGCATGTCAGCACCAGTGTAGGTACAAGGGAAGAGGGCCCTGAAAACCAACTACAGGGAGTCAGCAAGTTACAGCATCAGGGTCTCAAAAATAGTGATCTCCGGATTATTACCGGAGCCTGTTGCTAGTGAAAGTTGAGATACCAGGGTATATCAGACACACACGGCTGGAGAGACGGGGCAAGAGGCATTAGGACAGGTTTTGTGGGGGGGAAGGGGTATGTGCACGCAGACATGGGACCAATACACACTGGACAGGTTCTACCTGGTCTGGACCAGGACTGAACTAGTGGGGTATGGGGGGAGGTCGTTATTTCCTGCAATGGTTGAGGGTGTTTTTTTTGGGGGGGGGGGGGAGAGGAGAGAATGATAAGTGTTTAGCAGTGTGTAGGTTTTCAAACTAAAAAATGGCAGGAGGACAGGAAGCTGTAAAATTAGAGCAAAACAAGACAAAATGGGAGAAAAGGGAAGGGACTGCCTTCACTGCTCTCTGTGCAAAGCAGTGTCAACAGGACTGAAAACATTCCAACAAACCTCAAGGTGAGTGGTGTTATAATACAGAGCATTTGCAATAAGTGATCAATTGTCCAAATTGATTTAAACAGATATGATATAGTTGAGATTACAGAAACCTGGCTGCAGGGTCACCAGGGACAGGAAGTGAACATCTGGGTGCACTCCATCTTTAGCAAAGACAAAGGAAGAAATGAAGGTTGCAGGATAGCATTGCTGGTTAAAGGGGTATTAACACAATGATGAGTGAGGATATTAGCTCTGGGTTCACCTTGGAAACAGCATGGAGCAGAGACAGTAGCAAGGACTGCACAGAGACCCTAACCATGTTGGGGAAGGCATGAGATGAGTGCAGGAGAAGGTACAGCTGTAATTATAGCTGTCTTCAATCTCCACAAAGACCAGGCAAAATCAAAGTCTCTAACAATATTGTAGAGGAGAAATTCCTCAAGTGTACATGAAATTGTTTTCTGGAATAATACATTTATGAGCAAACTAAAGGAGATTGGGTATTGTGCAATAATTGATAATGTAGCTGGTTACAAACCTGTTGGGATTGGGGGCTGGGTGTAGTGGAGTGGAGAGTAGGGGTGGTGTGCAGAGGGGCCATAATAATAGCATCAATTCAATCCATCTCGAGGATGAGTTCTATTGGGATGAGGATCCTGAATCTATAAAATGAAACTGCGATGGAACAAAGCAGGTGAAGCAGAGGAGCAAGAAAGCTTGACGTTCCGGGTCGAGACCCTCCTTTGGGTATATTCTCTCAGATTCTCCAGCATCGGCAGTTCTTACTGTCTGTGATGGCGCAATGTGTGCTCTATGATAAACTAGGGACAGTCACATAAAGGAATGGTGGTGAATAGGCAATGGCAAACATTTCAAGAGAGCACGGAGGAATTATAATAATTATTCATTCCCGTCTGACACAGGAAAGGGAATTTGGGAAGGGTCACCTGACCTTGGCTAAGAAGGAAAATTAGGGTTAGAATTGGATCCAAGAGAGCACACCAAGTGGCCAAAAGACAAAATGTTCCCAAATAAGCACATTTTAGCAAATAAGGGCAGAGACTGATTAAGAGGTGAAGCCATATGGGCCTCTAAACATGGCAGAATCGAATACCATGAGCATGCTGGGAAATCAAGCCAAGCATTGGCCAAAGTATCCGTGCAAAGATACTGAAATAAACAAGCTACAGCTGCAGACAGCACATAACACAATTGATGAGGTCTATTTACCAGGACAATAGGAAACATCCAGCCATTTCCAGGACAAAGACACACCTGACTCTCTTATCTGGGAAGCCGACCTGACTTCGGTGCCCCGACGCTTTCAGAAATGGAGGACCAAGGATCACCCCACCATCCACATGGCAGGGCCTGATTGATCAGACCAATCAGGGTAATAAATTCCTGATCAATCCATTGGTTGAAAATCTAAGATCATCCCAAATGGTTCCAAGGATAAGAATCACAACAGTCACCTTGGGAGTGGTAACTCGAGACCTCTCCCCACCCCTCACCCCGCCAACCTACCCAGGCCACCGGGAGAGGAAGACCAGACGACCATCACATGTATCAAGGCCAAGGGTCGAGTGTTGGTCATTTCAAGTTACATCACAGAACACAATAATGACTTCAATTTACAGTATTGTCAGATTTAGAATATGAATTGTTAGTTTGGAGTATCATTATTATAGTATTAATGGTGCAATAATCAAGAGATCATTCAATATTCCAATTATAAGTTGACACACCCTTGTGGAATACATGAGTTAAACCCATCGGTGTGGGAAGTGTAACAGAGGAGAAACAGAGTGCAGGTATAAGTGCGCAGACAAAGAGAATAGAATCCCAACGATGTGGAAGCAGGCCATTCTGCCCATCAAGTCCACGCTGATGTTTCAAACAGCATCTCAATAAGGCACATCACCTTATCCAATCCCTATAACCCAGGGTTTCCCCTGGCCAATCCACCTCGCTAACATCCTTGGAGCATGTGTAAGCTGATGGACAAGAAAGAAGAGAATCAAAATCCTGACAGTATGGAAACAGGCCATTCTGCCCACTGGGTTTTCACTGACCCTTCAGAGCATCCCACCCCCAACCTATTTCTGTAACCCAGCATTTCCCATGGCTAAGCCATAAAGTCTACATATCCCTGGAAACCATGGGTATTAGCATGGCAAATGCACTAACCTGCACATCATTGGCCAAGAAGGAAAACCTACACAAACAGGGAGAATGTGTAAACTCCACATAGACAATTGAGGGGCTGGAATCAAACCCTGGTTCTTGGTGCTGTGGGACAGTGCTAACCAAGCTGCCATAATCTTATTGTAATAGATTCTGTGAAAAGAAAACACATCAGTGAAGACAAATCCAGATCCCTTACAGTCAGACAGGGAATTTCTAATGGGGAAACAAAGATTTAAATAGCTACTCCCGCTTCCATTTCCTGTTTCCCAAAGCACAAAACTTGGCATTTTTTCCTCCCCGACAGCACAGCCTCCACCTTCCATCCGACAAGAACTGCCCACGTCAGTGCAGGGGACTGAGAACTCTGCACACCCTATAACTAGTCTCTGCCCAGGCCCTGGGAAAGCCAGTCTGTACCCCTGACAGATGGGACAGTAACCATGTTCTCATTGCAGAGTCACTCGTCATGAACCTGCTCCACTGTTATCGAGCTGACCTTCACTTACTCCGTAGTCTTCTAGCCCCAGGCAATACTATCTGTGCGCACACAACACCAATTCAGCCCATGTAACGTCCAGATTTCTGAGTTGAAAACTGCAGCCTGTCTTTCTCTCCCCCCGCCAAAAGCATACTACTGCAGGGTGACACACAGAATGCAGTAGCAATAGGAATCTGCTTTTGCTTCAAAAGACAAACTCGAAAAGGCTTTGGACAACCTTTGGCATCCCTGGGTGGGCTTCAATACAAAAAGTGACCATCTGGGTCTCAGGACCCGAGCTGCCAACACTTGCCTGGGTGTTGTGAATAGGACAGGTGCCCCACGAGGGCCAGGGTTCAAGAGAGAGATAGACATTGGATTTATGGCACAGAATTGGCCAGTCCCAATGTCCTGGAAATGCAGCAAGCAGAGCACGAGTGGGAAAGGGGTAAATGGAGATTATAGAACATCTGAGGAAGTCAGCTTCAAGACAGAAGTGGGCAGTTACCTCTCGCACAAACTCCAGGCGCATTAGCAACTGTTGACTGTCTAAATACCCCACAACAGAGAGAAGAGGAAATGGGAAGTGTGTCCCAGTCTGAGTTGGGAAGACAATTTTTTCTAAACAGCCCCAAGTTCAGAATTCTGTAGAAGGAGAAAGCTCCATTCACAGCGAAGAGAAACCATTCACGGGCTCTGGAGGTGGGTGAGGTTTTAGCCAAATCATCCGGCCTGTCAAGACAAAATGTACTGACACTAGAGAGAAATTGTGGAAATGTAGTGACTGTTGAAAAGGTTCAATTCATCACCAGAGCCTCATTGAGAAAACACTGTTCATTTGCTTTAAGCATAGGAAGGGATTTGTTTGGTTATCAAACCTGCTGAGACACCAGCAAATACACAGGAGAGACCATCCACATGCTCCCAATGTGAGAACGGATACATAGACATATCCAACTTGCTGAGGCACCAAGTTCCCATTTAGGAGAGACTGTTTCTAAAGGAAGTGATCACATCACAGGGTCAGTCAGGTGGGTGCGACCGCCAAGAGAGGCAGACAGACAGTGTAGGAGTCTCCTGTGGCTATTCCCCTCTTTAACAGGGGCACCGTTTTGGATATTGTTGGGGAGGAATAGCCTCACAGGGACGACACCAAAGCAGCCAGGCCTGAGGCACTGACTGCCTCTGCCGTAGACCAGGCTTGGACAAAGTTCGAGCAAGAGTTAGAGTAGAGACACGCTAGACAGGGGCACAGATGGGCATTTCTGTGCTCGCAGTCAAGTCTCCATCATGCTTGGATCAAGGGAATCTGAGCAGTTGCATGAAATTCTCAAGGGTGTGGGTGAGCAACCAGAGGGCAAGGTACATATTGGAACCAATAACACTGGTAGGAAGAAGGCATGAGATCCTGAAGAGGGATTATAGGGAGTTAGGCAGAAGGTTAAAATGTCAGACCTCAAGGGTATCAATTTGCCACGTGTTAGAGAGCAGGAATAGGAGGATTTGCCAGATGAATGTGTTGCTTAGAGCTGGGGCAGGGGACAGGGATTCAGATTCTTGGTTTATTGAGATCTCTTCTGGGGCAGAGGTGACCTGTACAAGACAGACTGATTACACGAAGTGGAGGGGCACCCATGTCCTGGCCGGAAGATTTGCTATAACCACTCGGGAGGGTTTTAACTAGTCTGGTGGTGGTGGTTGGCAGAAATCAAAGCCGTAGGGAGACAGCTCATGGGACTGGGATACCATAGTTATGACAGTAACAGGGTGGGGGGGGGGAAGGACAGGTCTGGTAGCTCGATGTTCCAGGGTACAGGTGCTACAGAAAGGATAGAAAGGGAAACAAGAGGAGGGGAAGTTGGCTTCTTGATGAGGGGCAACATTACTGCAGTGCAAGGGACGACATTGGGGGTTTGTCCAGAGTCTCGAGTAGAACTGAGAAATGAAGGCGGCAGGCTGGGAAAGGTATGGGGGAAAACGTCACTTTGGCATTGTACTAACAGTCAACAGAACATGGAGGAGCAAATATGTATGATGTGGGAGGTCAGGGAAACTGATGGTGCCTCTAGCTCCTAAAGCTGTGGAAAGTGCGTCCACATTCAGCTTCTGAAGGAGCATATTGCAGCACTGAAGAACGAACTAGAAGACCTCAGGCTCATCCGAGAGAAGTGTTTTCTGGGCAGGACCTTCAGTGAGGTCATTACACAGAGGACACAAGAGAGAAGGGGGATGACAATGAGGAAAGAAGAGATGCTTGAAGTACAAGAGACCCCGCGGGGAAGTACCTCTTGTAAAACAGGGTGACTCTCGGAAACTGTCGAGACAGACGACGCTGCCAGTCCGAGGGCTGAACAGGTCTGAGAGTCAAAAATTGGCGTAGAGGCAGAGCCGAGGAGTCAGACATCGTGTAGAGCCATGGTAATAGGGGGCTCCATAGTGAGAGGGATGTGCCACAGGGATCAGTGTTGGGTCCAATTATTTGCCATTTATGTAATGAACTTGGATGACAGTTTATAAGAGTCTACTTACTAGGTTTGAGGATGATATGAAGATTGGTGGTACAGTGGACAGTGAAGGTGGTTACCTGGGAATGTAGTGAGATCTTGTTCAATTGGGCCAGTGGGCTGAGGAGTAGCAGATGCAGTTTACATTATCTAAAATTTGAGGTGTTACATTCTGGAGGATCAAACCAGGCAGGGCTTATGCTGTCAATGGTAGGGATGATGGGGCTTGTGTGTTACAGAACAAAGATCCAAGGGAACAGGTTCAGAGCTCCAAAGTGGAGCCACAGGTAGACAGGATGGTAAAGGCCGCCTTCAGCATGCTCGCTTTCATTGGTCACATCACTGAGTACAGGGGCTGGGGTGCCTTGTTGCAGCTGTTCAAGATGCTGTTGAGGCCCCATTTGGACAACTGTGTATTGTTCTGGTCTCCTTACTGTACAAAAGCCATAATTCAACTAAAAAAGTGCAGGAAAGACTTCTCAGGATGCTCCCTGGACTGGAAGGTTGGAGTTATAAGAGGATGGACGGGCTGGGACTGTTTTCCCTCGAGACTGAGGGGTGACCTTAGGAATGTCTAGAAAATCATGGGAGGGTTAGATAAGGTAGAAGGGCAACAGCTTCCACCCCAACCCCCATGGTAGGGGATTCTAAAACTAGAGGGGAAAGGTTAAAAGGTGAGGGGGCGACAGATACACAAGGGCCCAGAGGGACAGAGGGACAATCTTTCCCACACAGAGGGTGGAGTGCGTGCCGGGAACATAGTGCCAGAGGCAGTGGTGGAAGCAAGTGCAATCTCAAATTTAGAAACAGTTATACGGGTAAATGGACCAAATGCAGGCAAAATATATCTAGGTTATTTCCCAAAAGTGGGCAACATGTGAAGTTGGGCCGAAGGGCCTATTTCCATGCTATAGATTGCTGACTCTAAGCCAGGGTGGCCCCAGAACGAAAGGTCCATGGCTCAGGAGCGATGGCGAGAGGCACAAACAATTGGGGAAGGCAGCTGTTAACGTAACCACAGCAACAATAATATCCCTCAGCCGTGAGAATTCCTGAGGTAAAGTTGCTGGCATTCGATTGTTCTGAGAGATTGGAACCCAGGACAAAAAAACAGGGAAAGCCAAAGCTTGGAGATAAACAAGACAGGAGAATCCAGGAAAACCTGGATGGGAATCCCATGGATGGTTTGCAGAGTGTCCATGGAAAAGGGGGAACATCGGACCTTGTTTGCCCAGCTCCAATTTGAGTATCTGGGGACTTCTACCATTCCCAAATTCCTCCTGGAGGCAGAAGTTGGGTATAGCCCCAGCTTCACATTTCAGTGCCAGCGATACACCTGGACCTGCGTCCTACCCCGTAATCCCAGAACTCAGCCTCCACCTTCCATCAAAGGGGTGAGCCTGGGGCCTAGAAACAGTTTCAGAACCTGGATGTCCAACACCGACGACCTGCTGTTCCTCAACAGAAACACACTGTCACCGACAGAATTATTCACCCGATGAGGCAAACTGGGATTGAAGGTCAACCCCAAGGAAAGCCCAGATGAAGACGACAGCTTGGCCACGGACAAACCACCGTTACCTAAGGGAAACAAGAGATTGTACAGAAACAGCCACTAAAGGTTTTCATTATGGGCCCTCCATGATAGGGAATGGAATCAGGAAAACAGCCTGTGCCTTATCCTCCAAGGATCCCAGGGGTAAGCTCAACAGACAGAGCTGAAAGGCTCCTCAGCCATGGAGTGTACGAGCTAATGAGCTTGCTGCTTCTGTGGATACAGTCACTCATCAAGAACAGCTCACCCCCCACCACTGTTCAACCAAGAGCTAACAGAGCAGTGAGCTGCTGAAGGGGCATGTCAAGGTCAGCCCTATCAGCTACCAATCCCTGAACCATGGCCATCACAGACAAACCCGGAGGATCTGGAACAGGCTCAAATCTGACCCACTGCCTCCAGGGAGAATACCCAGGCAGCGATAAACATTGCAAAGTAAAACTCCAGCCAACACTGGCCTGGTCTCATAATACTGTCTCTACGTTGTACCCCTCACTTCACAACCACCATCAACTAAATTGATAAAATAATGGCGTCCACAGCCATCTACAGGTCACTACCATCTGGGAAAGGATTAAAGCTGTGTGCTGGTGGCCTAATCTCAACTGAGACTAAAAAAATTGTTGATAACTGCTTAATCTGTGCCCAGAACCCACAGCATTGCACCAACAAGGGCAACTTAACACAAAATACACTGAATGGGAAAAGCAGCAGGTGCAGAGTCAAATGAACCTGGGCCTCCAGTGGGGGCAGGTGGCTGCCAGAGGGTCAGACAATTGAGAAAGTGGCATTTCTCGTGCCCAGGGCCAGCACGGTGGGCACAGACTGGAGTCAGCTGCAGCTCCTGGACGCTCTGCTTTCAGGCCTGAACCAACGGCTCAGGTCCCTGGAGCAGTGAGACAGCGAGCCCTGTATGTGGTATGTTTAGCAAGGTGACCCCATCACAGATAAAAAAGGGACCTGAAGGAGGAAGGGAATGGGTGACCAACAGCCTGTCCAAGGGAAGCAGGCAGGGAGTTCAGGAATCCCCTCTGATCCTGATCCCAAGTTGATTTTCCATACCAGAGGACAACGACGCTGGATCCTGCAGTGAACAGAGACAAAGCCGAGTTTCTGGCGTCACAAGCAGCCTGTTGGTATGGGAGGGAGGGTCAGAGGGCATTCTCTAGCCAGTGGAACAGGTCACCAGCCACTGTAGTGCCCGACAATGGGTCTCCAGCATGGCATGCTGCCTTCTTGGCGCTTGGGTCCAGGATGACACTGTTTGTCTGCAGGAAATCCTGAAGGGGACCATGAGGTCAGAGGCCATGGGCCATGGTTGTATCAACGTCATAGGCTGAAGGAGGGATGACATCATGGCTCAACAATTCAGAAATCTAGACAGTAATCTAAAAAGGCAGGAACACTAGTTGTAATCTCTGGATTAGTCCCAGTGCCACATGCCAGCAAGCACAGAAGTGGGATACACTGGCATTATACCCCACCTCTTCCTCCGCTAGATCAATGACTGTATCGGTGCCACCTCGTGCTCCCATGAGGAGCTTGAACATATCAACTTTAACACCTTCCATGCCAACCTCAAGTTCACCTGGATCACCTGATACTGCTCTTTCCAGGACCTCTGTCTCCATTTCTGTAACCATCTGGAAACATATCTAATTCAAGCCGACTGACTTCCACAGCTAGCTAGAATACACCTCCTCCCACACAGCTTCCTGCAAGAATGCTATCCCCTATTCCCAATTCGTTCACTTCTACCACATCTGCTTCCAAGATGATGCATTCCACTCCAACATCCCAGATGTCTGTTTTTCAAGGATTGCAATTTCCCCTCCAGTGGTCAAAAACGCCTTTGACCACATCTCTCCCATTTACCACACCTCAGCCCCTCGCAACCCCTCCCCACAACAGCAAAAACAGAATTCCCCTCATCCTCACATATCTCACAATCAACCTCCAGGATTCAATGCATCATTCTCCACCACCTGCAATCTGACCCCACTACCAAGGATATACTTTTCCCCTTTTTCACCATTTAATGCTCAATAACAACCATCTATAGGATGCACTACAAAAATTAACCAAGGCTCTCTAGCACCTTCCAAACTCTTGCCCACCTCCAAAGACAATAGCAGGAGATACAGGAGAACGCCACCTATAGTTCCCTTCCAAGCCACTCACCATCCAGACTTGGAAACCTGTGGCTATTCTTTCACTGTTGCCAGATCAAAAGTTTGGACCTCCCTTCCAGTATTAAAGTTGCACAGTATTACATTTGCAGAAAGGATGTTTGGGGACTCGTCAACTGAGGTAGTATGGGCTGAGGTTAGAAACAGGAAAGGAGCGGTCACCCTGTTAGGAGTTTTCTATAGGCCTCCGAATAGTTCCAGATATGTAGAGGAAAGGATAGCAAAGATGATTCTCGATAGGAGTGAGAGACACAGGGTAGTTATCATGGGGGACTTCAACTTTCCAAATATTGACTGGGAACACTATAGTTCGAATATAGATGGGTCAGTTTTTGTCCAGTGTGTGCAGGAGGGCTTCCTGACAGTATGTAGACAGGCCAACAAGGGGCGAAGCCACATTAGATTTGGTACTGGGTAATGAGCCTGGCCAGGTGTTAGATTTGGAAGTTGGTGAGCACTTTGGTGATAGCGATCACAATTCTGTTGTCTACTTTAGTGATGGAAAGGGATAGGTGTTTTCACTGGGCAAGAGTTATAGCTGGGGGAAGGCAATTACGAAGAGATTAGGCAAGATTTAGGGAGCATAGGATGGGGAAGGAAACTGCAGGGGATGGGCACATTAGAAATGTGGAGCTTATTCAAGGAAAAGCTCCTTTGTGTCCTAGATAAGTACGTACCTGTCAGGCAGGGAGGAAGCTGTAGAGTACAGGAGCCGTGGTTTACGAAGGAGGTGGAATCTCTGGTCAAGAGGAAGGCAGCGGCTTATGTCAGGATGAGATGTGAAGGCTCAGTTAGGGCACTTGAGGGCTACAAGGTGGCCGGGAAAGACCTAAAGAGAGAGCTCAGAAGAGACATGAGAAGTTGTTGGCAGATAGGATCAGGGTAAACCCTAAGGCTTTCTATAGGTATTTAAGGAATAAAAGAATGATGAAAGAAAGATTAGGCCCAATCAAGGATAGTAGAGGTAAGTTGTGTGTGGAGTCAGATGAGATAGGGGAAGCGCTAAATGAATATTTTTCAACAGTATTCACTCTAGAAAACGACAATGTTGTCGAGGAGAATACTGAGATACAGGCTACTAGACTAGGTGGGATTGAGGTTCACAAGGAAGAGGTATTAGAAATCCTTCAGAGGGTGAAGATAGATAGGTCCTCTGGGCCGGATGGGATTTATCCTCGGATCCTCTGGGAAGCCAGGAAGGAGATTGCCGAGCCTTTCGCATTGATCTTTAATTCGTCATTGTCTGCAGGAATAGTGCCAGATGACTGGAGGATAGCAAATGTGGTTCCCCTGTTCAAGAAGGGGAGTAGAGACAACCCTGGTAATTATAGACCAGTGAGCCTTACCTCAGTTGTTGGTAAAGTGTTGGAAAAGGTTATAAGGGATAGGATTTAATCATCTAGAAAAGAATAAATTGATTAGGGATAGACAGCACAGTTTGGTGAAGGGAAGGTCGTGCCTCACAAACCTTATTGAGTTCTTTGAGAAGGTGACCAAACAGGTAGATGAGTGTAAACCGGTTGATGTGGTGTATATGGATTTTAGCAAGACATTTCGATAAGGTTTCCCACAATAGGCTATTGTACAAAATGCGGAGGAATGGAATTGTGGGAGATATAGCAGTTTGGATTAGAAATTGGCTTGCTGAAAGAAGGCAGAGGGTGGTAGTTGATGGGAAATGTTCATCCTGGAGACCAGTTACTAGTGGTGTACCGCAAGGGTCGGTGGTGGGTCCACTGCTGTTTGTCATTTTTATAAATGACCTGGATGAGGGCGTAGAAGGATGGGCTAGTAAATTTGCAGATGACACTAAAGGTCGGTGGAGTTGTGGATAGTGACGTAGGATGCTGTAGGTTGTAGAGGGACATAGATAAGCTGCAGAGCTAGGCTGAGAGGTGGCAAATGGAGTTTAATGCAGACAAGTGTGAGGTGATGCACTTTGGTAGGAGTAACCAGAAGGCAAAGTACAGGGCTAATGGTAAGATTCTTAGTAGTGTAGATGATCAGAGAGATCTCGGTGTCCATGTACACAGATCCTTGAAAATTGCCACCCAGGTTGACAGGGCTGTTAAGGCAGCATACAGTGTTTTAGCGTTTATTAATAGAGGGATCGAGTTCCGGAACCAAGAGGTAATAGTGAAACCGTACAAAACTCTGGTGCGGCCGCACTTGGAGTATTGTGTACAGTTCTGGTCACCGCATTATAAGGAGGATGTGGAAACTTTGCAAAGGGTGCTGAGGAGATTTACTAGGATGTTGCCTGGTATGGAGGGAAGGTATTACGAGGAAAGGCTGAGGGACTTGAGGCTATTTTCATTAGAGACAACGTGGTTGAGAGGTGATTTAATTGAAACAAAAAATAATCAGAGGGTTAGATAGGGTGGATAGGGAGAGCCTTTTTCCTAGGATGGTGACGGCAAGCACGAGAGGGAATAGCTTTGAGGGGTGAAAGATAAAGGACAGATGTCAGAGGTAGTTTATTTACTCAGAGTAGTAAGGGAGTGGAAGGCTTTGCCTGCAACGGGAGTAGATTCACCAACTTTAGGTACATTTAAGTTGTCATTGGATAAGCATATGGACGTACATGGAATAGTGTAAGTTAGATGGGCTTGAGATCGGTATGACAGGTTGGCACAACATCGAGTGCTAAAGGGCCTGTACTGTGCTGTTATGTTCTATGTCCTATGTTCCCCACCCTTATCTGCTTTCTGGAGGGGCTGCTCTCTCCATGACTCCCTCATCTGCTCCACATTCCTCACTAGCTCCACCATCCCGGCACCTTTCCCTGCAACCACAGGAAGTGCTACACCTGCCCCTACACCCTCAACCCAAGCCCCAGGAAAACCTTCCACCTGCACACCCCTGATGTGGCCTCCTCTCCATTGGGGAAACAGAGCAGAAGCTTGGTTACTGCTTCATGGAGCACCTATGCTTAGTTCATGACAACACATCACCTCCCAGTTGCGAACCACTTCACCTTCCACTCTTTGGACGACATGTCCATCCTGGGCCTCCAGTGTCACAACATGGCCACCCAGAAACTGAAGGAATAGCACCTCATATTCCACCTTGGAACCCTGCAACCCAATAGTCTCCATGTGGACTTGGAGCTTCAAAGTGTCCCCAACCCTGACCTCAACCCAAGACCAGCTCCCACTCTCATCCCTATCTCCTTGACCTGTGACTTCTCTCCCATCTTACCACCCCCTCGTCACTGACAGACCCCATCCCCACTTCCTACCTGCACTCACCTTTATTGGCTTCATCCCTGCTCCCTTGACCTGGCTGTCTTCCCTCCACCTATTACTGCCTCCCACTCTATTTCAGAGCCCACTTCCCCTCCCCCATTTCTGAAGGGTCCAAACTCTAAACATCAGCTTTCGTGTTCCTCTAATGCTGCCTGGCCTGTTGTGTTCAGCCAGAACCACACCTTGTTATAAAAGAAACAGGAGGGTGGGCAGATTAATGTGTGGTCTAATAGTTGGTGCAGGAGGGACGGTCTTAAATTCCTGGATCACTGGGATTATTTCTGAGCAAAGTGGGATCCTTACAAGCAGACAGACTCAGCGAAGACAAACATTGTGATCCTCCCTGCAGACAAGAGACTCATGACTGTCATTCTAAATGAAGTGGAACATGTCAAGAAAGCACAATTACTAGTAGCCACCAGCCCTTACCAATAGATGGCAACAGACCCCACACCACAACCAAATCACTGCTATGACACCAGACAGGAAGTTAACAAAACAGACTGCCAGAGGATGCAACTGGAACAAACCCCCTGCTTCTATGGACTCCAAGGCACACAAGCCCGAAGTTGCCCTTCGACCCAGTCTCCCTCCCAGGTACACCATACACACTGGCTAAAGAATTACCATGGAAACTAACACCTCAACCCACTATCTGCTTGGCCCAAGAATTCCTCAATAACAGACACCAGAAGCAATGAGAAAGCTGCAGTAATATCCACTTCCAAGTGTAGTCATCCATAACTCGCCACGTATACAACACCGTTTAACAAAGACCAGCAGTCCACTCAAAAAGGTGCGGTCAGGCAGGACGGCAAATAAAACCACAGACAATACAGGGTGGAAATGTTTTGCACCCCCACAGCAAAATAGTGTACTATCTCCCCCCCCCCCCCATTAAAATCTAGCTGTGAATAGGTGCTATCCCTAATCCTTTGCTCTAGACCCCTCTCCAGCCAGTGTGGCTCCAAGTATCAAAGATGATAATTGGATTAGCTCTCTTCCCTCACAGTAACATGTTACTTCCCTGCAGGCTTTTCTCTTACCAGACTATGTATATTATGTAACAGGGTGCTTGCTCCAAGTTTTCCTTCAACATATAAGCAACCTAAACCTCGCTAATGAAACTAACCAATGCTATGCAGTGTACGTAAGCAACCTTTAACCTACTAACAAAACTAACAGCACAATGCCCAGCACTACATGACCTTGGATGAATGAAACTGACAGCACTACAACAGATGTGACAGAGACTGGAATGAATCAATGAATGAATGACACTAAATAGAACCCACAGATGGGAGCTACTGTGAAGCTAACTAAATAACAGATAGTAAAAGGCACAGATGTAAAAATGTGATATGACAGGAACCCAGGCTTTTATTTAATAGCCTAAGATATTTCTTCTGACTTTAACACCTTTTGAATTATACAAGGGCAAACCAAACAAACTCATCTCAAAATAACCATTAACACTCAGCAATAACTTAACATTTTGCAAGTGTTTAAACCTTCAGATATCTGAAAGAGTTTTTGCACAACATGTACTACTTGACACAAGTGTTAGATTGTTCATGTGCTTAAATTCTGTATAAACGAGGCTGCTTTTGAGCTATAACTTTGGGATCCTATTTCACCTCACATCATGCTGCTGTGAACGTACAAGCTGTTTTCACCATTGGTTGATTCTGGCCGTCTGGTTCTTTGAACACGATCTCAAGTTGACGTAGTTGGCAAGAAACAGGGCCCACTGTCAAACCTGCTCGGTCAGACACCAGGAGGTAAGCAGCAGCCTGTCATGATCTCGTTCCTGAATGTGTCCCAAACCTCTCGTGCACGAGCTCTCATTTCGGATCCCCCCACACTTTGTGCTCAAAGGCTCAAGCCTGACCGAAACAGGTCTAGGACAAAGATGTCCATGATAACGATGTTGTCTACAGTGCATGATTTCGGGTAGTCAAGCATGACCCCACTAAGCTATCTACACCCTCCAAGAAGGTGGGCTTGCACCCCACCCAACCCTCGCCAACAACATGAGGAAGGCATGCTGCAGCAGCTCCTACAGTACTTTGAAGTATAATTTTCATTAGAGGAGACTCAAACTAGAATTGAGCAGAAATATAACGTTCCAAAGGACAGTGGTCCCTGGAGGACATGAAATGTGTCTGGGGGAAAAACTACCCAAAAGAACAAGGATAGGATTAAATAGCCCCTCACACTGGTGGCACAACTCTGAAGAAATAGAATCATGATCCAAGACAACAAAATGTGAGGCTGGATGAACACAGCAGGCCAAGCAGCATCTCAGGAGCTTTTGTGCTCCTGAGATGCTGCTTGGCCTCCTGTGTTCATCCAGCCTCACATTTTGTTGTCTTGGATTCTCCAGCATCTGCAGTTCCCATTATCTCAGAATCATGACCCAGTCAGCTCACGATCAAGAAAATATATTAAGCTCAAAGAACAGACAAAAGTAATGCATGAGCAACTGCAGGAGATATCCACATGGGTAGGAGGCTGTAATTATATATCAGGAGTTTGTAAAAGGAAAACAGGAAACTGAATGACAAACTGTCAGTTTCTCCCCGGTTCTAGAGACAAGACCAGGGTCTTCACCCAACTCCCTGCAAAACCCGGGAAGTGGTTCAATAAAACAAAGCTATAGCTCTTAAAACGGGTGAATCCTCCAGTGATAGTGAAGACCACTAAACACCCCCACAACACTGTTTATACAGCCCCTTAAAACCAAATGAGTTAAAATTGGGAAATTAGTGAGGCAATGATTAGAGGATAGCAGGGAGGTAGATGTTGCGGTGATGCAGGCCGAAAACTATATTGTCCGTGTGCTTGTGACCCCTGTGAACACTGACAGGTGGTCTAAAGAAATGCCCCAAAGTAAGGGCCAAATGAAAACGTGGTGAAGTCTAGACCAGTTAAGGGGAATATATCTGCTCCATCCATGGGATGGGGTACAAATCCTCACTGTCAATGTCCCCGAGACAGAGGGACACCACCTCCATGAGGCAGAGAGCTGCAAACTGGCCAGACAGCAATAAAACAGTGGCTACAGGGATAGTGTCCAGCTAAAACCAACTGGACAAAAGGTGCTGCCAGCTGCCAAAAGGCCACTGAGGAAGTCCCCGAATGAGGCAAGGTTTAGGACAACCTGGAAGGAATATGCAGGGTCCCAAATTTAAAGGATGAGAAAGGTTTCCAACACTAATTACGGCCTGCTGAAATTTGCCTGTGTTAGGATTCAAGCCAGAGCTCACTAAAATGCCGGAACTCAATAAACCAAAGTGGGACCAAATACTGTGAGCAAGGTGACCAAACCCACCAGCGTGATTGGGATATGGAAGCTCAGGTGCAAGCCCTGCTGACGGGACAAGTGGGGCAGATCCCCATTAGCCCCGTAAAAAGCCAGGTCAGACACCCAGGGAAATACTGCATCTGTGGGAAGGAGGGTCACTGGTCCAAAAGTGTTAGCACAGGGAGTAAAGGGCACAGCCCCGCAAAGCAAACAGAAACCCTGATGGCAGAATGCAATCCCGATCTCCTGGGACAGGTCAAAAGGCTGCTCATCCAACAGCAGCAGGGACTGCTGAATTTGACAGTGAAGGAGCCCACCCCATGCCCCTCCAGGCTTTAGGCCAGCAGAGGGGAGATGGACCCTATGCGACCATGAAGGTGGGACACCTAGACATGGAGCGTCTCTTGGACATGGAGCAGAATAAAATACACTTTCCCTACAAGTATGAAGCTGAGCTCCCACTAGATGGGACAGTAATGATAGCTCCTGCTCTGAAGGCAGACAGGATTGAAATTTTTTTTAAAAGCGAAGGCTATAAACATTGCAATCGGCCCCCACGAACTGATATCCTATGTGGGGGTAGGGCCTGTAGCTCAACTGCTCCTCAGGATGGAAGAATTAAAGGACCCCATCTGGGTGGAAGACAATGTTGATTGCGAGTTATTGGAAATGGAACCTACACCCTTTATAGGGATACCCCCACTTTGCACCAAACAGCATCCCATCAGCCTGACATCAATTACAGGAATGCTCCCGATAATTCAAAGACGAGGCGCAAGGGGAATCCTGGTAAAAACACAGAAGGGTCTCGGCCTGAAACTTCAGCCTTCCTGCCCCTCCGATGCTGCTTGTCCTGTGTTTGTCCAGCTCTACACCTTGTTATCTCTGTACGTCTAACAGCCCAGTGTTGAAGGAAAAGGGGGAATGGAAACTGACTGGACTATGGAAAAGCAAGCGAGTGCATTAATCAATGGGCCCCATTGGTAGCCAATCCATCTACTACAGTTAATGCCTTAACACCAGACCAGAAGGTAATTTTCAGGAGTAGATACAGCTAACGGCTTCTGGTCAGTGTCTATAGCAGCTGAAGTAGTTGGGGTTTGTCTTTACTGTACAGCACCAACAGTACACATGGACCTAACTCCCACATGGATTCCACAGCAGCCCAACTGTCTCACATGGCTTCACAGAATCACCTTCGCCAAATGCCA
This sequence comes from Stegostoma tigrinum, assembly GCF_030684315.1. Lineage (NCBI taxonomy): Eukaryota > Metazoa > Chordata > Chondrichthyes > Orectolobiformes > Stegostomatidae > Stegostoma > Stegostoma tigrinum. The sequence goes on from NC_081384.1 coordinate 37,365,013, forward strand.
ACCAAGTCAGTCTTCAAGTATGCGGATACTATACCGGTAGCCTCTGAAACAGAGGAGCAACATGAAAAAGATCTTAAAATTCTTAAATCACCTGCAGCAGAAAGGCCACAAAGCTAGTCTTGCAAAGGCCCAGATTGCCCAGAAAGTGGTGACTTATCCGGGGCAGAAAGTCTCCCATGGGAAAGAGGGAGATTAAACAGAATCGAACTCCAGCCATACAACCCACAACTATCTGACAATTGTTGCCTTCCTTGGTCCAAGTCATTTTAACTGATGCTGGGTTGACTCAGATCCAACAGGCTCAGCCCCTATCAGACATCCTTAAGGGGAAACAGGACTCAAAAAAGGAACAGATTACATTAATTCAGGGACAGGAAACAGCATTCCAAGACCTGAAAAACAAAAGCACTCTCAGCAGTGCTAGGGATCCCTAATAATGGAAAGCCCTTCACATTGTTTGTGCACAAAGAGGGGGGAGACATGACAGCAGTACTGGCCCAGGAGGACAGAAACACACTAAGACCGGTTGGATACTACTCTGGGAAATGGGACATTGTAGCTCTTTGATCGGGAGCTGAGAGCAGTACAAACTACACGTACGACAGTAGAATTCACTGCAAGTCTTCTTGGACCAGAAATTAACTGTTAAAGGTCCACATGCTGTGCACACTTTGCTGTCTCTGTTCAGAGTATGACAGGTGAATGCTGCTCAGTGGACAGCTGTCCTGGAAGCCCCTAGCCTACAGATAATGTGTGAGCCCCAGTCAACCTCACCACACTGCTGCATTCACCAGTCAAAGAGGAAAATGACCACAACTGCAACAGGCATCATGCAACAGTGAGGACAATAGCCAAAAGATGGATGAAACTTTGCACAAAATAGACCTCATCCTTTACACTTGTGGAGAAGGGTACAAGGAAAGTGGGATGGGCTGTCACAACATCGGGTAGCCTACCCCCTCCCCCGGCACATTAGCACAGCAAGTGGAGTTATCGTCTCTAACTGAAGCCTGCAAAACAGCAGAGAATCAACCTGCTAACATCTACACGGACTGCCGCCATGCGTTTGGAGTTGCTCACAACTTTGGTCAGCCATGGAAGCATCGCGGATTCCTGCCTGCTGCAGGCACCACCCCTGTCAGGAATGGGAGTGGAGTCAAGGGCCTGCCGCAGGCTCTCCAGCTACTCAACGAAGTGGCTGTATTAAAATGTAAAGCACGCACTGCAGAAACCCAAGGTAATGCCCTGGTAGATCAGGCAACCAAAAGGATTGGCTCCAATCACTCCCGCCAAGAGCCTCAAGCACACATCTGCTGCCTCGACACTGCGACAACAAGATCTGCAAACAATGCAGAGGGAGCGTTCCCGAAAGGAAAAACAGGACTGGATTGAGAATGGACACTAGTTATGTGAAGATTGAATTGGAAGGCACCAAGAGTCTGATCTACAGGTTGCAGCCACTAACCTGATGCCAAATCTGGTGCAGCAAACCCAATCCTGGAGACATTTGGGGCAGGAACAAGTGACAGCCCAGTTCCAGTGCAGCTGGTGGGGACAAGGCTTTAAAAAGATAGGCTTAGACTGTAGTAGACCACTGCCTCATCTGTTTCACGATCCTGGGAATGGAGTGCAAGGCCCCCAACTGACCAGCACCAGCAGCCCCAGGGCCATGCCAACACTTGCAGGTTGATTATTTCTCACTGCCACACTGCCAAGGACTTTGACGCCCTGATCATTGTGGATAGGTTCTCTAAATAGGCAGAAGCTGCACCCACGAGGGGGGCCACGGCCAGTGTAGGAACGACCCACCCCGGTGGGGACTTACCCACCAGTATCGACTCAGTTCCTGTGAAATGGGTCCCCTGGTCTGTGTGTCAGGAGGTCTACCAATGATTGAGAATCGACTGGAATTTTCACTGTCCCTAGCATCCTCAGTGCAGGTGGGAAGGATGAACCAGACCCTGAAACAAAGGCTGGCTAAATACCACCAGGAAGGGATGCCCTGGCCACAGGCATTACCAATAGTCCTGTGTAGTGTCAGGGCTACTGCCAACAAAACAACGGGCCTGAGCCAGTTTGAGATAGTGACAGGCAGGTCTATGGCCCTACCCAGGACAATAGACCCGCAAAAGGCTGACCGTCATCTCATGGGCGATGCCCTAATGCCCTACTGCCAGGCACTAACCGATAAGCTCTGCTTCCTCACAGCTAGTGGCTCCTTGGACATCCCTGCCAGAGGGAAAGCATGACGTTCTCCCAGGTAAGTGGGTACTCATGAAGGTAGTCAAGGATCCATAGGTATGGTCCGTCCTACTTCACATCCAAGTACAACTGATCACCCAATCAGCTGTCAAGGTTCAGGGGAAAGGAGGCCTGGGTTCACTCCTCCCATATCAAACAGGCATCTTGCAAAATAGAATCAGAGACAGAATAGCCACCATGGTACCTACAACCCTCTTCTCAGTTCTGGTTATTATCGCTGTCATGCCACCAGGTTATCTGGAATTGCATGGTAACACTAATGTCCTACACCCATACACGCAATCTGTCCAAATGCTGGATATGCTCCCACTCATTCCAAAAGAGGGGATACCACTCTACCCTATTTCCTTTACTGATCCTTTGTAAAATGCAGCTGCCAACAAGCAGTTAGCATGAACAATCCCAAACAGAGCTATATCCCACAGTCGTCTTCAACATTGAGGAGACGCCAGTATTATCTTTAAGGTCATTAGATGATTCTCAAGGTGTCTCAGCAGAACCAAAAAAAGGGGACTGAGATCAAAATATCCAAATTCATGTCCATCTTGTATAGAAAAAGGGCCCTGACATGAAACATCAACTTTCCTGCTCTGCTTATGCTGCCTGGCATGCTGTTTTCCTCCAGCATCTGCTATCGGAGTGATTTACAACCCCACTGGTGCAGCATCTTCCAAGGATGATCTCACCTTGAAGTTGCCCTCTTCCCTTTGGAAAAACCTCAGTGGATCTCTCTCCCACTGCAACCTTCTGGTAATCTCTGCCCTGAAACTCTTTGACCACATACTGTAGCAAACCTGGGACTACAGCCACATTGCCTTCCTCAGTACCTGCCTATGCAGCTGGATCATTCCCATTGGGCTCCAATCTACACTCAGGCCATTCCTAATTGGGCCCGAACCACAACAATTTCTACCAAAGTTCCCCAATCCTGTACTGCCCGTTTCTACCTTCTTCCCAAAATCCACAAACCTGACTGTTCTGGTCAACCTGCTGTCTCCGCCTGCTCCTGACCCACTGACCTAATCTCCACTTACATCAACTTTCTTCTCCCCCAGTCCAGGAAATCCCCAACTATGTCAGTGACACCACCCATGTCCTCCACCACCTCCAAGACTTCCATTCCATGGCCCATAACTCCATCTTCACTACAGACATACAGCCCCTACAAATTTGCATTCCCCATGCATATGGCCTGAAAACACTTCACTTCTTCCTCTCCCTTAGGCCAAACCAGTCCCACCTCCACCACTCATCCACTTCAAACATCCTCACCCTAAACAACTACTACTTAAACTCCTCCCACTTCCTGCAGACTAAATGGTGTAGCTATCGGAACCTGCATGGCCCCCAGCTATTTCTGCCTTCTCACTGGATATCAAAAATAGCCCCTCTTCCACTGCTACACCAGCTGTATCCATCACCTCTTCCTCTGCTACATTGAAAAGAGTAACAAAGCCAAGTGTGGGGGTGAGGGGGAGGTGTTTCTAACGTGTCGGTGCAGACTCAAAATGGGCCAAAGGACCTGTTCTCCACTGTATGATTCCGTGATTGAGACACAGGTGACCAGTAAAGGGCCCCTAGACCAATCTACAGCGCAGTAACATCAGATCCTTACCTCCCTGCCCAGGCCGTTTCAAACATGCTCTGGTTACCGTTGTTGACCAGGGGCTGCTCCCATAGAAACAGCAAGCCTCTGATCACAAGTTACCCAAACACCAGCCACGGGCTCTCACCTGATCAGCTGAGGATGACAGAAGGTGCACGTCCTTATTGAGGAGGAAGGATAATGAGGTAATCCTAGGAGATGTCCCTGGCCTGAGCCTACAGGGCGAAGATACCAGAGCTCAGCTAGGCTGAGAACAAACGAGACCCCACAGTTTGGGAGGATAAGGATCAAAATAAATGAAGATTTCAGTGCCCTATCAATGAAAACTCCAGAGAGTAACTTTGCAAAGTCATCAACACCACACTAACAGATGCAATGAAGACTTGGAAGAAACAACTTCATCTTGGTGATTCGATTTTATTTGTATTAGCTATTTAGGGAACGTGAAACTTAGGGAGTTGTGCATTTGAATTGCAGGCTTTTTTCTGGCCAGATGGTGTGGATTGAACATCTGTTTTAACTCCACAACTAATAAAAAAGCTATGATTAGTTGATACAGGCTTCATGGGCCCCAGTTAACAGCCACAAAACAGGAAGCCCTGGCTGACATATTACAGAAGATTCCTCTATAAATTGCTGGTCAGACTGGCTGTTGGAGGAGGGGGAGGAAACCAGACTTGGGGATGTCCTTGCGGGGGGTTGGCAGGGGCTTAGGCTGGATGCTGCCACAGGGAGTGGCACCCAAGGTCATGATAAAAACGTTGTTTCAATTCACAGCTATCATTCAACACCTTACAACAGCAGCACTCAGACCCAATATTGTGCAGCAGTTGGAGGCTGCTGTGGTGTGCAGTGGGATTGCTGTTCCATCCACACCCTGACTCAGATGGAATTTCACCTTGACCTCAAGATCCCGTACCTCCACTAGGAGTCTGTGCCCCACAGCTCGAGTCCCATCCAGAATTTCAGCTTTGTATCTTTTGGAGGGGGTTGGTGGGCAAGAGGAGGAAAACCTGTATTCTGCAAACTGGTTTTACTGGTTTTCACTGGTGGTGGTTACACACTATTGACAATCAAGACTACCATATCCAGCCTCAACATCAACAGCAGCAGGCAATCACAGCACAGATTCCGGAACTTGTCTGTCTTTTGGGATGGTAGTTGGGGGGGAGGGGGAGGGGCAGTGATTTCTGTGGGACCCTGGAGGGGTCCGAATTAGCGCACCCTGCGATTCCAGGCGAGGGGGGAGGGCTGGCTTATTATTTTGTTGTCCCCTACTATGAGATCTTAAGGGGTAGCAGGTGTGGGGGGTGGGGTTTGTGGTAGTTGGTGTCAAGAAGCCAGTTTCCTTCACCTGATGGTGCAGCCAGGGGGGCACAGCCCTTTGTGATGGTATAGGCTTCCTCAGTCAAGCCAGGGGCAAAAAAGAGTGCTTCTACCAAGTGTTGGGTCACCATGCCTCCACTACCTATGGCAGTGCCCAGTTTGGTCAGGTGTCAGTGAAGAAGCTGGCAGTATGGGGAGAGGAGGGGGGGGGGGTAGACTTGAACAAGTCCTTTGACCTGGAGGACATCTGGTAGAATGTCCATCCTGACTCCATCACTTTCACTTTAGAAAAGTCCAGGATCAGGGAGTCAACAATTGACCTCCTGTGCATTTCACGGACATACACCTCCTACGGCCTCCATGTGGCAGGTGCCATGCACAGACCATCTCCTGGCTTGAGTGGATCTGCTGCAGTTGTGCCTGGCTCAAGGTCCACGTACTGGGCCTTTAGCAACCTGCTGCTAGAGGATGAGCTGTTCCAGGAGTCTGTTGGCACCGGACCAGCTGGAGATGAGCTTTCCCTCAAGGCTCTGGTGGGACACAGACAAGGCTCATTGCCGTGTCTTCCATTAGGAAGAAGGGAGGGGGTCAAAGAGGTGGAAATCCAGGATTGGGGAATTGGCGGTGGCTGTGCTTGACCTGGAGTCACGTCTCAGTCAGCCCACCAGGGACCCAGCTCTGTGGGGTGGGTGGGTGTATGGAGAGAAGGTGGCTGTGCCCTAGGACCTGTGGCTCGTTGGGTCACAGGTCATGGATGTGAGGTTGCAGTTCCACCTCCTCCATGCCCTAGACCACCACACCCCCACTCCCCGACACACCCCTATACTTGCTGGTAAAATGGTGTGGCACAGACAACATGCTCAAACTTTTTGACCTACGCCTCACCACCCACTTCATTTTCAATGGCCAAACATACAAAGAAGTCAACAGGACACCCATGGGACCACCTATCTCTGGACTCATAGCAGAGGCAGTGATGCAAACACTAGAAAGGATGGCCAAAACTATGCATACACTATGTCATCATTAAACAGACCAACTAGAGGATACACACACACTTATAAACAACACCCTCACCAAAATGAAATTCAGAGAGAAGCAGCAGGTCCCATTCCTCAACATTATGATAGAGCGCAAGACAAAATGAGGAACTGCAAATGAAAGTACACCGAAAAGCCACACACACGGACCAGGTATTGAATTTCAACAGTACCCATCTCAGCACACACAAATGAAGCTGTGTTTGAACACTATTAAATGGGCCACAACATCCTGCGGCAACATGGAACTACACCAAGAGGAAGAATACCTCTTCTAGGTTTTCATGGATAATGGATATCCAAAACAAAACTGGGTCAGAAGATGCCTAAATGAACATCAGGAAGATAGCACACGCCCAACCTTACATGATCAGGATCACCAGAACTAACCACAAGATGCCTACAACTGCTGGGCAGAGTGGCACACAAGCCCACATCAATACTACAACAACTACTCACCCAAATTAAAGACACACTCCCTGCCATGGACAGAATCAATGTTATCTGCAAGATCCCTTGCAGAGACCGAGAAACATTACGTCAGATAAACGGGAAGGAAGCTAACAAGGGTACAAGAACACCAACTAGCTGCAAAAAGACAACCAATGCTCACTCATCTCGAACCACATGGTTAACCACTTCGACTGGGACAAGCTAAGCAGAGACAGGCACAGGAATTCCTAGGAGCATGGCACTCCATGAAGCATGCTATTAGTAAACACATTGAACACGACCCCACATACATTCCACTATGGAGGAAACCTGGAAGCGAGGAAATCCATCGCAACGGACCCCAGGGTTTAAAAGCCAGGCAGGATATCACAGCGACACTAGAGTATGTTACCAACCACCGTAATGAAATGTCTGTGAAACAAGAAACCAGCTTGGCGAGCCTACCAACCCTCAGGAGGCATGGCATTTGTCAGCAGCTCCTTGTCTGTTGCCTGATGCCAGGTCCCTTGCCTCTGATCCAGAGGACATCAGGGCCCAGGTTCACACTTATTACTTGGCTCTGTTCACTCTGGGCCCATTTGGGGAGGATATTCACAGGGAGATGTGGGAGGATCTGCAGCAGCTCACCCCCAGGAGGATGCTGAAGGCTCAATTCTCCCTTCACCTTTAGGGAGCTGACCCCCACCCTCAACCAGCTCGAGGGGTAAGTCCTTGGGACTGGGTGGGCTGACAGTTCTTCAGGGTGTTCTGGCATATCATGGGGGGAGAGCCTTGCGACCAGACAGCTGCCTCTCTTGTTGCAGGGTGTGGGTGGGGACGGGAGGGGGAGAAGACCCTTTGCTCTCTGAAGAACTGGTGCCCTGTCTCCCCGCCTCAGCACAGATCAATCACCAGGGAATTAGCTTTTTGCCTGGTGTCTGTGATGGCCCACATTTGTTTCCAGCAGCAGGAAGTGCGGGAGCCTGGACCAGGTGCCTGTTGGGGAAAAGGGAGAGTCACTGATTTACAACCGTACCGTAAGCAGCAGCACCACCACCACGGAGAGCAGAGGTTTCTGGGAACGGAGGGATGTTTCCCCCACCTCCTCAGCTATATAAGTGAGTGTTTTCTAAACCAGAGACCCTACCCTTGTAGGACCTCCCACTCATCCACCTTTTCTGACCTTACACACCAGGGACAAATCAAGGTAAGCTTACATTTTTTTTTAAAAATAAAAGAACTTTCTGATAAGGGGACTAGCAGGGATGGCAGTGCAGGGAGTGGAATGTTCCTCCTGCATGATGTTTGAGGTGAGGGACGCCATTAATGTCCCATCCAAATACATCTGCAAGAAATGCACCCAACTCTTGCTCCTCTAAGACCGCGTTAGGGAACTGGAGCGGGAGCTGGATGATCTTTGGATCATTCGGGAGGCAGAGTCAGTGATAGATAAGAGTTACTGGGAAGTAGCTACTCCTAGGCATGAAGAAAGCTGGGTAACTGTTAGAAGGGGGAGAAAACAGTCAGTGCAGGGATCCCGTGGCTTTTCAGGGGAACGACAAGTATACAGTTTTGTCCCTCTTGCACAGAAGGGGAAGGGGCGGGGGAAATAGGAGTGTGTTCGTCATTGGGGACTCAATAGCTAGAGGGACAGATGGAAGGTTTGTTGGGAATGAACGAGATTCACGGGTGGTGTTGCCTCCCAGGTGCCAGGGTCCGTGTTGTCTCGGATCGTGCCTTTGGGGTCCTGAAGGGAGAGGGTGACCAGCACCAAGTCGTGGTCATCATAGGTACCAACGACATAGGTAGGAAGTGGGATAGGGACGTCAGGCAGGATTTCAGGGAGCTAGGGTGGAAGCTGAGAGCTAGAACAACAGTTATCTCTGGTTTGTTACCTGTGCCACGTGATAGCGAGGCAAGGAACAGGGAGAGATTTCAGCTGAACATGTGGCTTCAGGGAGGGTTTCAGGTATATGGATAATTGGGGCTCATTCTGGAGAAGGTGGGACTTCACTTGAATCAGAGGGGCACTAATATCCTGGGTGGGAAATTTGCTAGTGCTTTTCGGGTGGATTTAAACTAGCTCAGCAGGGGGATGCGAAATTGTGGTGTAGTTCCAGTACACAGGAGGAAGAGAGTAGGGAGGACATGGGCAGGACCTCACTGTCACAGGAGTGTGCTGGCATACAGCAAGCTGGTTTGAAGTGTGTCTACTGCAATGCCAGGTGTATCCAGAATGAAGTAGGTGAGCTTACAGCATGGATAGGTACCTGGGACTTGGATGTTGTGGCCATTTCGGAGACATGGATAGAGCAGGGTCAGGAATGGAAGTTGCAGGTTCCAGGGTTTAGATCTTTCATTAAGATCAGGGAAGGTGGTAAAAGAGGGGATGGTGTGGCTTTGTTAGTCAAGAACAGTATAACGGTGGCTGAAAGAACTTTTGACGAGGACTCATCTACTGAGGTGGTATGGGCTAAGGTCAGAAACAGGAGGGGAGAGGTCACACTGCTGGGAGTTTTTTTTTTATAAATAGGTCTCTGCAAAGTTCCAGGGATGTGGACAGGAGAGGATTGGCGAAACAATTCTGGGCAGGAGTGAAAGGAACAGGGAGGTCATTATGGGACTCTAACTTCCCCAACATTGACTGGAAATGCTATAAAACTACTACGTCCAATGGATCAGTTTTTGTCCAATGTGTGCAAGAGGGTTTCCTGACAGTATGTTGAAGGGCCAACAAGAGGGGAGGCCACACCGGATCTGGTACTTGGTAATGAACCAGGCCAGGTGTTTGATTTAGTGGTAGGTGAGCACTTGAGAGTGTGACCATAATTTGGTTATATTTAGTTTAGCAATGGAAAGGGATAGGAACATGCCACAAGGCAAGAGTTATAGATGGGGGGAGGGTAATTATAATGCGATTAGGCAAGACTTAGGAGGCATAAAATGGGGTAGCAAAATGTAGGGAATGGGAACAATCGGAATGTGGGGCTGGTTTAAGGAACAGATATTGCATGTCCTCGATAGGCATGTCCCTGTCAGGCAGGAAGTGATAACCAAAGGGAACTGTGGTTTGCGAGAGAAATTGTATCTCTTGTTATGCAGAATTGGGAGGCTTGTGACATTGAGACAAGATGGTTCAGATGAGGCGATATCAAATTACAGATTAGCTAGGAAGGATTTAGAGAGTTAAGAAGAGCAGGGAAGGGTCATGAGCAGACATTAGCATGTAGAATAAAAGGAGAACCCTAAAGCTTTCTATAGGTATGTGAGGAAAGAGGATGACCAGGGTTAGAATAGGGTCAAAGACAGAAGTGGGAAGTTGTGTGTGGACCCTGTGGAGATCAGAGAGGTGCTAAACAAATATTTCTCATCTGTTTTCACTCAGGAAAAAGTGTATTGTTGAGAAGACTGAGACACAGGCTACTGGAATTGACAGGATTGAGGTTAAAGGAGGTGTAATCACTTCTAGAGGGTGTGAAGGTAGGTCAAAATCCCCTGGGCTGGATGGGATTTTTGAGGATTCTCTGGGAAGCTAGGGAGGTGGTGGCAGAACCTATGGCCTTGATCTTTGAGTTGTCATTGTCTACATGTTTAGCACTTGAGGACTGGACAATTGCCAATGTTTTGCCCTTGTTTCTGCATCCTCCTGGGGAGGATCCCACAACTACCAACACTTGGTGAAACACCTCCCAAATAGCCCCCTCCCTCTAAAGGGGGACAAACCCATACCCACAGACCCCTGCAACGGGGCAGGGCACGTCAGACTGAGGGGGTGTGTCTGCTGAGGTCTCACCCAAGTCTTTCAACCTCCAAAACCCCCAAGGAACAGAAGCCTGAGGTGAACCTAGGACTGGGGTGTTGAGAGCAGACCTGAAGGGTCCCTGGGGGTGGTATGGTGGGAGCAGGCTTCCTCACTCATTGCCAGGCCTTTGTACCTGACACCCCTGTCCTAGCTGGGTAAACTTTAGACTGACATGGAGTGACTGTACTAGGAGCAAAGCAGGGTCCATGACAATGCTGCCCAGGGACAATGTTTCAGTTGTAGACAGGGGTCCTGCAGAGGATCTCTACTGCCAAACCTGGGTGTAGTCTCACAGTAGGGGTGTACCTAGACAATGAGCCCAAACCACTCCCTGTATTTGATGTGGAGTGTTCAGGTAATGGGAATGTAGCATTGCTCCCAAGAGTGCCAAATTGGAAAAGGTAGCAGATGTGTACTCACAGGTGAAGCTCCTTAATCTCATGGAGGAGCTACAGTTTTTGGTTTTAGAAGGAGATACCATCTCAAATGGTGGGATTGGCATTGGACCAATGGAATTCTTTACGTTTTCCGGGCCTGTCTGCCCGACAGTTCTTTGCAGTTCTGGGAATGGGTAGGACAATAGTGTCCTCAGGAAGAGGACCATAAAACATTCTGTCACCTTGCCCAATAAGTGTAAAAACAGTCACAATGACACAAACTGCAGATATGCACATTTGCATAACCAGATGGAAGGCCCAGAGCAGATTCTGTATCCTCCTTCCTCAGGGAACTGGAGTACCAAGACTCCTGAAAGAAAAAAAGTTTCAGGAGATAAAGCTATATGGCTCAGGGAGAGGCAGGGAAGGAGATTCATGAGTTATCTGGCCTCCAATTCTGGTAAGGCATCTATCTTGGCTCTTTTCCAGCCAGAGGCCTTTACGGCCAAGCAACACACAACCATCTACTCTAACTCTCACTTTGTTTGAGGCACAATGCTTCATTTCATGAACGGATACATGCCTTTGATAGGACCTGAGCAGACCTGCTTCTTTGAAGGGTCTACTTAGCTTTACTGACAAAGGAGAAAACTTTCAGGTAGGCTTTTATCTGCCCCAACAATGGGCAGTACACCCAGCCTGGTGTCTTAGAAGGTGGGGGAGTTGGTCAAGTCCTTTGACCTGGTCGAATCTTCATCCTAACTCTATTGCCCTCATGTCCATGGAGGCCTGGAGCCAGAGGATCAAGGACCAGCCTCCTACATTCTGAGAGCCTCCATGCAATAAGTCTGAGCATGGACCATCACTGATGTGGGCAGAGCTCCTTCCATTTGGCATCCATCTACTGGTGCTTTAATAGTCTGCTACTGGAGGAGGACTGCAATTTTGGGACTGATGTCCTTGGTTTTGGACCAACTGGAGAACAAAACAGAGGTACCCCTCCTTGAGGCTACAATGGGATGTGGACAAGGCTCTGTGGTTTTCTTGTGGTAGTTGCATGCAGTAGAGTTTACACTGAGCAGGTTTCAAAAAGGCTGAACTTCGCTTTCACCAAGTTGAATATTTCTGCTGACTGCTAGAGAGTGTGCTCCAGCCAGTGAGGCTTCCTCTGACAAATCAAAGGGGCAGAATTTTTTTTCTGAATTGCATTTTTGCCAAATTTGTGTATTAATGGGATGCTGCCAAGATTGGAAAAAAGGCTGGTTAATGGTTAAACACATTGGTAGCTATTCCACTAGATTAAAACTTGCACTTTTCTGCATTTGGTCTTCTAGAACAATGTTTTGATTAAAGTTCAGTCATGGATCAGTTGAATTACATCTGGAATGCAGCACTTCACTCCTGCCTTCAAATTTACAAGTTAGGGTTTAAGCAAAGATCTGTAGCTTAGATTATGACTGGAATTGTTGGTTGGTTTGCCAAGTTGACTTGTTTTTTGCATGTGTCCCATCTGCCTTCTAGATGGGATGTTTAACGCTGTCCTTCAGTGCTTCCTAAAAATGAAACTGGATGGGTCAAACACAAACAGAGCCCCCCACCCCAATTCCAAGACTACCCAAGCCACACCAACTAGGCATCCCCCTCAGACAGTTTCCTTGTGGGCACACCAACAAAGGCTAGTCAAGGGGCTGCAGCATAGACGGAAACTCCCCAACAGGTCAAACTTATGCCATTCACTCCACAGGAATTCTTCAACAGAAACAAAATCGCCAAGGATGAAGTGCTGGTCTCCTTTGATATTACAGCAACATTCACCTCTAATTGAGATGACATTAGCCAAAGGAGACACTGGACAATCTGACAACACAGACTTCCAATGAAACAGCAGGGACAAGTTGCTGAAATTGCTAGACCTATGCCTTATCAGGCACTTTATCTTCAATGACCAGGTACAGGAACAAATTAGTGGGACACCTATAGGCTCATGGCAGAAGCAGTTATGCGCACACTTGAATGCTTAGCCCTTCACCACCTCCCCCACCCCCAATTCAGCCTAAACAATGGGTCAGGTCTGTGGAAGATACTTGCACAATCATTAAAACAAGCAAAGTTCGGAACACAGCCTTATTAATAGCATATTCACTGGGAATTAAAAGTTCACTAGTGAAGAGAACAGTCAACTCCCAGAAAGATTACAGACTCGGCCCTGAACTGTAACTGTAGCCACCCCAGTGCTCACAAAATGGCTGTGTGTCAGGGCCCCTAAAACAAGCAATAACTCACTGAAGCACGCTGGAGCTATGCAAAACAGTGAACAAGAACACCTATACAAAATCCTCACAAGCAATGGGCATCCTAAAGCTTCATCCACCAATGCCTATCAAATAGACAACACCAAGAAGACAATGTATGCCCCGACACACTGGCCACCCTACCCTATATTAGAAACATATCAGAACTGACAAGACTTGTAGAATCTGGGATTAAGGATAGCGCACAGACAGTCACACAGCCAGCTACTCTCAAAAATGAAAGACCCACAAATGGAGGAGGACAGATGTGACAAAATATCATGCAGCAAGTGCAAGAAACAATACATTAGGTGCAGACAGACAGGAAACTTGCAGCAAGACAGCATAACCAGCTTTCTGTTGGAGTGAATTGAAACAAGGGACATAATTGGAGCAATGATAAAGTGTGGAGCTGGATGAATACAGCAGGCCAAGCAGCAGAGGAGCACAATTTATGCTGCTTGGCCCGTGTTCATCCAGCTCCACACTTTGTTATCTCGGACTCTGCAGCATCTGCAGTTCCCATTATCTCTGAACATAATTGGAGCAAAGTTACTGGAAAATCAAAACAAAGACAAAACAAGAATTCCTGAAGATAGCAAGGTGCAGAGCTGGATGAACACAGCAGGCCAAGCAACAAAAGAGCAAGAAAGTTATGTTTTGGGCCTAAACCCTCCAGATGCTAAGAGGATCTAGGCCGTGACGTCAGCCGTACTGCTCAACCTGCGGTGTTTATCCAGCTCTGCACCTTATCTCATTTTCTCCAGCATCTGCACTTCCTACTATCTGATAGAATTCCTGGAGGCCTGGTTTTCAGCCACAGCTACCGTAAATGAAAAAGGTTGAAATAGACCCCCATCTACATGCCATGACAGAGCAAAACCAGAAACAGAACCACCTACCATGATAGAACAAATTCAGAATGGAACAGAATAGCATTTGAGGCTAGACAGTATGATACCACCTAGAAGGTGGAGCATATGTCTGTACAAGAAGTAGTCAGCTCAGCAAACCAACCAACTCCATACAATGTTAAGGGCTAGGGAAATTCTTCACTATCATTCCAGGGGCAGGTCTTGTCTGTAACAATTGTGTTCTTTGGATCAACGGGCCCAAAAGTTTGATGTGCCACGGAGGGCCATTTCAATGCAACGGCAGAAATGGGACCAGTATAAAACTTGCCGAGTTCATATGCAATGGATTCAACTAGTTTCCAAAGGCAGCTCCCATCCAGTGCTAAGCCAGCAGTTACATGGAGCCAGGCTTAGTCCCAGAGTCTGAGCAGCAATGCTGGAAGCGACTTTAGGAACCAGAGGGAAAACACCTCAGATTCTTGATCAAGTTGGTTAAACATCTCTTCAGGTTCAGTGTCACAAATGGAACGTGTCGTTCAAAGGACATGAAGTGACAGCTGTAACAATCTTACAGGCCCTTCTGTAAAGATGAGAAACAGGAGTCTCAGCAGGTCTCTGCTGGATTTATGGTGTTAGAGATGGCCATCGAAGTTTGCATGTTCTCCCTGTGTCTGTGTGGGTTTCCTTTGGGCACTCTCGTTTCCTCCCAAAGATGTGCAGGCTAGGTGGATTGGCCATGCTAAATTGCCAATCGTGTTCAAGGGTGTGTAGATCAGGGGGATGGGTCTGGGTGGGGTTCTGAGGGTCAGTATGGGCTTGTTAGGCCAAAGGACCTGTTTCCACACAGTCGGGATTCTGTGACTTATGAACTAACAGTTGTTTCTCCAGTTCCCTGGTTATGGTGAGTGGGTAGGTAAGTGGAGCAGAGTCTCAAAAAGATCAGCCATGATCTTATTAAATGGCAGGGCAGGCTCAAGGGGCCAGATGGCTTTTCTGTCAGTTGAATTAGATGTTATAGAGGCATGCAGCATGGAAACATGCCCTTCGGTCCAACCAGTCCAAGCTGACCATAATCCTAAACTTAACCAATCCCATCCTGCTTACACTTGGCCCAATTTCTCTTCAACCATTTATTCATGTACTTATGGAAATATCAAAACATACAAAAGTACGGCACAGGCCCTTCGGCCCACAATGTTGTGCCAAACTTTTACCCTAATCCCAAGGTCTATCTAGCCTCCACCCCTACCTTATACTAAGAGCCATAGGCCTATCTAATAGCTGTTTAACTGCCCTTAATGAGGCTGACTCCACTACCCTCTCTGGCAATGCATTCCACCAGGCAAGGCTTCAGCATATTCCTGAGACATGGCGGATTTGTTCTATTGGCTATCTTTACCAGATAGTTCACGTGGCTTCATTTCTTAATTTGATAGGGACCACTAAACCTTGCTTTCAAGGGGATGTCTTACTAGTGGCAACACCAATATTTGATCATAGGCAAATACATGAATTTTACATTTCTTATCTGCTTCTTGCTTCATTATGTACCGTGCCACCTTTAAATGAGGACTAACTAATTCACTTCATTTTTCCTCACCTCAAACTCACGATTCAGTTGTGAAATCTCTAAATTTGGACCTATCAACCTTTTCCTAAGGCTAAAGGCCCTCTTACCTTGTGTCCAAGTAACAATTCAAAATGGAGTTAATGGATTCAATTAATTTGGAGCACCTCTAATCGCAAATAAGTGGGATACTCATATCCCAATCATTTGGGTAATCCTGGCAATAAGCCTTCAGCATGGTTTTTAGGGTATGGTGCCACCTTTTCAATGCTCCAAGATTCAGGATGGTATGCACATGCTTTGAAGTGTTGGATAGGTAAATTACCCATGACGTCCTTAAATAATGTGGCAGTCAAAATTGGACCAGAGGTCTGGCTGAATCTCCCTGGGGAATCCATAACAGGTAAAGAAAATCAGCAATTCCACAAGCTGGTATTAAGACTCTGATGGAGTTGCCACAAGAAGAAATCTGGTAGACAGATCCATTATGATTAGCAAATACTTGCTTCCCATTTGCCTTCATAGGGAGGTCACCTACACATTCAAAGACCGCAAGAAATTTTCTTAAAGTACAAAAATTGGGGTCAAAGCACTAGTTTTTATTACTGCCTGTGGCTTTCCTACTATCTGCCACATACGACAGGTACAGCAAAATTCAAACACATCTTTATGTAATTCAAGTCAATAGAAATGCTTCTGTATTTTAGCTGGAGTCTCTCACTCCAAAATGACCTATCAATAATTTGTCTAACTGCCTGTAATACCTCCTGCACATTACTGGCAACAATCTGGCTAACTTGCACCCATTTCTCCTCAGCACTAACATGCCAAGGTCTATTTCCACCTTAGGATTCCATCCTTAATAGCAACAACATTCAGGAATACATGAATTTCTTTTCAGAGCAGGTTTTGAGATACAATTTTTGTTTGTCTCATCTTTTTCTATTAACTCCATTAGTCTTTCAGAACTAAAACACTTCTGCCTGATCCTTTATTTGCTTAGGTTTTTCCTTTACCATTTCATACAGCATCAGCTGACTGGAAATCAATTGTAATTTTTGGTTTTCCATTCTTTTAACATATGACTGATCTTAACAGTCCAGAAATATCCTGCATTGGTTTTCTTTCATTGCCTCCACTACAACAGGAGTGATTCCTACCTTTAAATACACTAGGTCTTTCTTAAACTGCATTCTTGGAATAGACACTTCCTCAGGCTTGATTGGTCTTTCCAGCTTCATCAGGGGAATGCTAACACTCCATTTATTCCACAGATTCTCACTCAGGCAACATTTCAGAAGAGCGCAAATATTTTCAACTGAGACTGACCAGCTCCCATCTCAATATTTTAGCTTAGTTACTTTCTTCACCTGTTCTACCAGAGTCAGCCTTCCCTACAGATGAAGGCTTTGAAGAAATCACTGACTATCCAGCCCAGAGGAGACTGTGCGCTCTCCTGGAGCTCAACCTCTTGGGATTTTGTTCACAATCACCTAATCTGACTGCTTTAGCCACTTACCGTATTTTTTCTCAAATGCCCCTCAATCTACCAGCACTGACTTAGTATGACCCCTCTATTACAAGGCAAACACCCGAGACCTTTTCAGCTCTTTCTACACCTGCACCCAACATACAATGTTCCCACTGACCTCCATTATTTTTCATTGAAGAAAATCCCTCCCCTTAATCTGTATGCTTCATGGAATGAAATTACTGTCAAACTAGATTTTGATTTATGCACTAATATGTATTCATCCACCATCTCTGCAGCTCGTGTCACTGTTTTAAGTTAGTCCCTCAAGAGGAGTTATCTTTGGGGAAGTTTTATTAAACTCCTTCAGCAGAATACTGAGGAACCTCATCTTTTCTATCTTCAATGCTCTCATCCATCTATTCCAAGTTGCTCTATTTAATTCTTTCAAAGCCCAACAAATCTATTTTGTTCCTTCCTTTCTGAACCGTTGTCTACACACTTTTGGTATCAGTTGGTAGTCAAAGTGGCCTGTTTTACTCCTACATTCTCTTGACAACTCAGAAGGTGCTGCAAACACCTTGTTCGCCCCTATCAACTTGGACTGAAATTATTATTCCACAGCCTCTAACCAGTTCATCTGTTTAGCCAAATGTCTCAAAAGCAATGAAAATGGCTTCTACTTTTTCATTAAAAATTTTCCACTCATGTTTTGATACGTTAAGAAACTATGCTAACAGGCCTTTGGCTATCATGGGCCTGCTCCTCATCACTCCTCACTTAGCCTATCACCTTGATTTCCATTTACTCAATGATCCTGTTTAATTTGCACCTTAAATTCAAGCATTTTTGGCCTTTTCTGCTTGTAACTAATTCAAACAGTTCTTTCCTTCTCAACCATCTTCAAGTGCAATTGAATTCTAGCTATTTCCATAAAATTCTGATGGCCTTTCCAAACATTTAAGTGTCAAACTACTGCATTTAGCTTCCACCACTGCACACCTCTTCTCCCCCCCTCCCGCCCACAAAGGCAACCCCAATTAGAGCTTGTCTGGCAATTTCAGCAGCTTTTTCTTGCTCATTTTTACCCCTCAGGCCCCCAGTCATTTCTTGCACCCTCAGAGAATATAGTCACTAAGAGCCATTACCCCACTCTTGAATTAAATCTAACTAAAATTGAACAAATGTTGTCCACTTCTCACCTAAATGGTATTTCAAGATCTAGGCACTAATCCTCTGGTCTAAATCTATTGGGACCTTTCATTCCCAAGTCAACCCAGACACCATACACAAACTAGCCAGATCCTAGACTGGAGTACCTGATCTGTTAGGGGTGGTTTGGTTAAGTAAAATCCCCGGTACTCACTTTATAAACAAAAGTTAGTGAATAGTGAATAAACTAACAAACTGAACAATTCCCATTAACTAATAAGTTTTCCTAAATAAAACAAATTCTTATGGTACGCTGTTCCATGAAGTACAAATCCCACAAAATAAATACAGGGAAAAACAAGTCCATCCCAAAGTTACAGCCAGTTTGGAGTCTTCCTGGCATGCTCTTTGCCCTCTTTTCCACTCAGTAACACTGTTCTCCAAGTGAGTGTTAGGAATATTGTTAGCTTAGAGTGCCATAACCTTTAGAGGATGCTTTCTCAGCTCTTTAGATTAGAGAGCTAGTAATTCTATTAGAGCTGATAGCCATTGAGAGCAGTTCTCTTGACAAATGTGTTTGCTCACATGATTTTCAGATACCTTTTTACCCTTGGTGACCTATTAATGTCTGTCTCAATAGGATAGGCCCAAGGGGATCAAAACCAGATTTAACTGTAATTGGATTCTAGTATTTAGGGCCTGGTTTAAATTAATTGGCTTGTATTTTTAAAAGTGCTGCTTAGCCTTCTATCAGTATGGGCTTTTGAGGCAGTGTTTCAATTTCAACTCTGCATCTGCTGCAGACTTTCAATCTCCAAGCCCAAAAACATCTTAAATGACCATGTACTCTTCAGGCATTGACTCAGTCTGAAACTGTGGTTTCCAGCTTGAGGGTTCATGTCTCTTAAATAAACTAATTGGTGACATTGTAAGTACACAAGAACTGCCCTGGAACTATACAGAGATTAAACAGAGAGAAGGGGATGAAGGAGGGAGCTTCATTTCTCCTCTACCTCAATGCATTGTATCCCTTAATACACATCCACCCAGAGAGTTATGCTCATGATTACTTAACTGGCCTGTTTTGGTCTTTAACAACATGGCACTTTTAAGCAACTCACTCAATGGTTTGTATGGAAAACAACTCATGGAAGACTTGAATTTAAAAAGGGTTTAAATGAAGTGTAAACACTGGAGAGCAAGAAAGCCCAAATGAAATCCAAAGCACTGGAGGAATCTGAATCCCAGGAATTCTGCACAGATTATAACATGTAACATTAGTCATAAGGGCTGGAGTGCTGGGCTTTGCTCAAGTGGATTCTTTCAACGAGGAAGTCTTGGAATTAGTTATTTTAAGGAAAATGTCTCCAATTCTGACTATTATAACTTTTAAAAGCTGAGACTTTCCAAATTAAATCTTTTGTATTAGGATAAAAATTATACCAAAAGAACAAAAAACTCAAGGCAGACCATATTTGAAAAAGGAACATTGACATCAAGCACCAATGAAGACAGCCCTATTAAGTTAGCTTTAAAAATATTCAGATTGAGGCATATTTCCAAAAAAACTACACATGGTAAATTAGCAAATGTAGGTAAAACAACTTAGATGAATCATATCTAAAAAGCTAAGGAACTTTTATTTCCCAACCAGCTGAGTGGAATTTAAACTTGGAAGTCTAATTCCAAAGATGTTAGCCACTAATACCGATCATGTAAAGCTATCATGAAACCCCCATTTGATCTCTAAAACCCTACAGGTGAAGGGAACCTTCCATCATTCAGTCTGGACACCACTGACAATTTTAACAAGGTCCTAAGTCTGATAACTGCTATCAAAAGCTTTACAGTTCTCTAAATAAAAACAGGTAACCTGAAGAAACAAAAGGCCATCACAACAAGTACACAACTAGTTAGGCTTCCTTCTGCAAGTTGTCCATCTCTACCCGTGATCACAGAACTGGATTCTAAGTTTTAGGTATGCTCAGCAAAAATCAAAGTTTTACTACAAACAAAAATAGTGAAGTGTTGCCTTGTTTTTGTGGTTCAAGGAAACCACCTCATTCTGGGTTTAGGCGAGCTACTGGTCACAGTGGTGGAGGACACAAAAGTGCACAACATGACACATTGAGGGAAATTGAAACAGTATTTGGTAATGGAGTGTTAACTTCTGAAATTCAGCTTCAAGCTGAGCCAAGGCCTCACAAGCAGAGCTGCATTCCCGTGGCTAAATATTCAGGTGTGGGTTATTACAATTTAACTCAATTGGTGCTGATGCAATCAGCTATTTGACCAATGCACAACTAGGCTGGTGCATGTCAGGGAAGTGGGACTCAAGGGCCATAGCCAGAGTTGCCAGGTTTATGCTCTAACTCTATTCAAGCTGAATTAAGTAGCTTCTGTGCAGCACAGATAATAGGAACTGCAGATGCTGAAGAATCCAAGATAAGGTGTAGAGCTGGATGAACCAAGCAGCATTGTATAAGATGCTGCCTAGCCTGTTGTGTTCATCCAGGTCTACACCTTGTTATCTCTTATTTCTGTGAAGCTCATGCTAGATTAGGTGCAGCCAATGTGGAGCTGAACATCTGGGTACAGGTAACTTTACCTAAACACTGCTTCAAACAGACACTAATCTTTCTTCACAGTCTATGAGGCCATGTTCCTCAATAAGATTGAGACACCCAGAGAAATGAGGATCAATGATAAAGTGAAGCAGTAAGTGAAATAACATTAGAATCAGAATAAGACTGGTGGCTGGTATGGGGGGGGAATGGGCATGTGCAGGCAATGTTTATTGGCATTTATGTTCTATATACAAGAACACCTTACATTTTGGAATTGCTCACTCCAGAGCATCCCTTCCACACTCTTGAACTTAACTGGATCTAATCACCTGCATTGCTGATTACAGGGCCATGATTAACCACTCATGATGCAGTTGTTCTATTGTGGAAAAAAGATCAGTTTTGCACTTTACAACTTAGCACCTGGAATCAATGTCACTGCATTTGGAAGCACCAAGTCAGAAAGGAGAACACCATGCAAATTTCCTGCTCTCTAAGGAACCTAAAAACATGGGCAGATCATAGAGTGAGTTGGTGCTCTATAACAATCCCACTCCTGTCCCAGTTACTGCACTCATTGATATTTAACCATCAGTTCCAGTGAAAGAGTTCTAACCAACTCCATCCAGAGACTGGAATCATACTCGTCTTAGTTTCCCACATCACCATCTGAGATGGTGCACACCCCAGAATTCATTTGTGCTGATTGTTAATTGTGGCTCTTTGTTGTTCTAGTGAGGAACAATTCTGTGCTCACAATCACTTCTCCAGGATTAGTAACTCTCCCTGCAGTCCCTATTACATCTTCTAGTTCAATCCTTAACTGTCTAGAACAATCCATTTCCTCTCCAGACGGAGAGGCCTGTTTTTAACTAGCAGTTGGAAGACTGGTACAAATCTCAATGCAGGGAAACAGGAAAAGGGAAATGTGATTTGGACTAAACTCCAGCTGTTGGCCAGGAACAATCTGCTCCAACACCTTCAACTGGTTTCTCAGGGAAAGATCCTGAAGGTTCTCACTGACACACAGAACCACACAATCTCTCTTCTCTGTACCAGCCTTGTCCTCACAGCTGAGAGCTCACTAGCCACATAGCCTGCCTCACTGAAAAAGCAGGGCCTACCTCACAGGCTCTTTTAATAAGTTGCTAATCACCTCATTATCTGCTTCAGCTGAGCAATCAATCGGGGAGAGATTGAAAACAAAGTGCGCCTGAATGGATGGAACAGACAAAATAAAGTTATTTACTGGGAGAAACATGTAAAAATATAAACTCCACAATACAGTAGATAGCTGAGATAGGAGGAGGTTAAACCTGCCTGATGACTGTTTTTATCTTTATGATTTATATTCCATTAATGTAACAGGAGTGTTGCAATTTCTAGTATCCATGTTGTAATTCTGAGAATTTCTGGAAAGTCACAGTGTGTGAGCTAAAACTTTCAATTGCAGAGCATGGATTTGAAAGTAGATACCATCTCATCTCTGATGAAGGGGCTAGGCCCGAAACGTCAGCTTTTGTGCTCCTGAGATGCTGCTGGGCCTGCTGTGTTCATCCAGCTTCACATTTTGTTATCTTGGATTCTCCAGCATCTGCAGATCCCATTATCACTGATACAAGATTTCTTTTTCTACTGTGCTCTGGAAGGACTTTGTCTCTTCAAAACGGGCTGATGTGTTTCTGCAAATTACAAGTGAGTGTGATTTGGAAGTATTCATTGAAACAAGCTATTAATGTAAATAGAATCACAGTCTGGTTATAGAAGGAGACCATTTGGCCAATCATGTGCTTGCAGTTCTCTGCAGCTTGAAATTAGCTGGTCTCACAGTTCTGCTCTTTGACAGTAGTTTTTCAAATGCTTTTCTCTTTAGAGAATGATCCAGTTCCCTGTTGTATACCACAGTCAAATCTGCCTTTGCTCCTCTACCAGACAGTATGCATTCAACATTCACAGTTCGGTCAATGGTTAACGATACAACACCATCAAATGATTTATCATTGTATTGTCATTGTTTCTTTAGCCTATCAGCTTAAATCCCTAGCCTCTGGTTCTTAGATCCTTCTCCTAAGGGGCGTAGTTTCTCCATATTTTTTGCCTCGTATGTGGCACCATTGTGAAATCCTATATCAACTCCCCTCTCGAAGTTTCTCTTCTCTCAGGAAAAATAACCTCAGGTTCTCCAACCCCAACATCACAGAAATGTCTCATCTCTAAACTATTCTTGTAAATATTCATTACACACTCTCTAAAACGTTCAATTCCTCCCCAAAGTGGGATGTCCAGGTTTGGGCGCATTGGGAGATCTGCCGATGCTGGAGTTAGAGATAATGCAGTGTGGAGATGGAGCAAGACAGCAGGCCAGGCTGGACCCAGAACATCAGCTTTCCTGATCCTCTGATGCTGCCCCCTCCTCCAGCTCCACACCTTGTTATCTTGGATATATTAGGTTTTGATGAGACTTCCCTACCTGTGATGGGTTTCCTGGCCCCGCTTGTGGCAGTGGGTGTGGTCTAGTGGATGTGGGATGTGGTTAAAATCCAGCCTCCCCACTGGCAGTGAGAGTGTATACACGGTAGGCAGGGAATCCTGAGTCACAGACTCCCTGAATGTCTGAAATCACCTTGTACACTCTCTCTGCTTCAACTTACATCGCAGTCTGTAACCCTCTGAGTTTATGATACACTTCCCCTCCAAATTGTCAGCTATTCTCCTCACTTCACATCCAAAATGTCAGCTGTCCTTCTCAGTACCCATCATGCAAACCTCTCCCATCACCCCACCAACCCCACCCACCAGAAGTCCTCCTACTTCAAGGACTGCAGGGTCCCCCCTCCTTGTTGAAATGTACTGCCCTCAACTGTATCTCTTACATTTCCCACACTTCTGCCCTCAAAACCCCTCTCCCCTACAAAAATACAGACAGGATCCCCCTTGTCGTCTCATACCACCCCACCGACCTCCAAATTTAGCACATCATCCTCCATCACTTCCGCCACCTATAATCCAACCCCACAACCAAAGAGATATTCCCCCGCAACCCTTATCTGCCAGTCATAAGGACCACTCTCTCCGCGGCTCCCTTGTCTGCTCCACACTCCCCACTAACTACCCCCACCCCCCGACACATGGGACCTTTCTCTGCAATGACAGGAGGTGCTACACTTCCCCTTTCACCTCTGTCCAAGACCCCAGGCATTTTATCAAACCTGACAGGGGTTCACCTACACATCCTCGAACCTGGTCTACTGTATCAGTTGCTCTTCTGTACATCAGTGAGACCCAGTGTAGCCTCGGTGACCAATTCATGGTGTTTCTACACTCTGTACACAGTTACCCACCATTTTAATTCCCCCTCCCACTCCCTGGGTGACATTTCTATCCTGGGCCTCCTCCAGTACCACAAAGACGCCACAAGCAAACTGGAGCACCAACACCTCATATTCCGCCTCAGGAGCCTATGGCCTGATGGCCTGTACATAGAATGCACCAGTTTCAAAATCTCCCCACCCTCAGTTTCATCTCATGTCCGATTCTCCCTCTTATCCCCGTCTCCTTGATCTGACACAGCCTGTCTGTCTTTTCTCCCACCAATCCTCCCTACCCATCCCACCAATCAATCCCCACTACCCTCTACCTGCATCCACCTATCAGCATCCCACCTCCCGTCCCACAGCCCCAAACCCCCTATTTATTACCGATCTCTCTTCTCCCTTGCTAGTCCTGATTAAGGGTGTAAACCCAATATGTTGACTTGCCTGCTCCTCTGATGCTGCCTCACCAGTTGTGTTCTTCCAGCTCCACACTGTATTGACCATGACTCGAGCATCTGCAGATCTTGCTATCTCATTTTCAGGAATGCCTGGTGCTGCTACAGACATGTCCTCCTGCATTAAACTCTGCATTAAACCAGGATTTGTATCCTGGCTTGCTGCTAACGGTAGGGTGGGGGATGTACCAGGCCATGTGGTTACAGATTGTAGCTGAATTCAACTCTCCATTTGAACGCCCACAGGGCCTCATGTAGGCTGAGATTGAAACTGCTATATCTATTCAAAACCTATATTCCATTTAACGTGGGGATAACACCACACAGCATGATGGATTGGATTATCATTGGGAAGGTGAGACTTCATGAGGACTGTGATTGGTCAATGCCGACAGTACAGTTCTGGATTGATGTCTCTGTAACAGTTAGTTTAGAGAGGATCCACATCCTGCATATTTTTCCCTTTTTGTTTGTACCCTAACCATGTGACTCAGGCCCATCTTGGAAGCTGTGTCCATCTGGACTTAGCCAGCTTAGTCAGTAGCAGCGTTACTGGGCTGTGTTTGACGTTCCCACCCCAGAGCACATTATATGTACTTTATCAAGTGGTTTCAGCAAAGAAGTCCCCAATTAATGAACTGACCAAGTTAGGCTGATAATTCTTGACCATCTGATTCCTTGGGACTCCATGAGTTCTACAATCAATGTTGAGGATTCCCAGGGATTCTCCCTCCCCACTCGACCATCACCTCTGGAAGGTTTATCCTGCCAGTGGAACGGGAGGTACCTGGGAACAGTGATGGTGGAATCCTGAATAATGTGTATCAGTGTGGTTTGGTGAGTTTTAATGGTCAGGCGGTTGGTTGGCTACTGTCTGAGATCCCTGTCCCAATCAGGGCGTGCGTCCCCAGATGTTAACAAGGAGGAATTTGCAGCACTGGAGTTTGCACCATGGAATGATGGGAGATTTCCTTCCCAAAAGGGGCATTTGGAAATCAGGAGGGGCTTTTCTTAAACACCAATCTACAATAGGTTCATGACAGCATTATTATGACAATCTTTAAAGCAAAATTCATATGAATTGACATGGAATTTGATTCTATGTTTGCAGGGAAACTGGGTTAGCACAGCACTGCTTTCTCCTGTTACTGTGAAGGAGGCTAAACCCATACTGATGTTCTTTCGAAAGTCACAGCTAAATATGCCTCCAGCTCATCCTCAGGCATCACATTCCAGATTTCAACATCGATTGCAGCATAAAACTTCATTTCATCATTGCTTTTTTATCTTAAACTAGTTTTTTCATGTTTTGAATTCTTCCACCAATGGGAACAGTTTTGAACTGTCTGCTGCGTGAACACACATCCTGATTCTGAACATCACTATCAAATCTTCCCTCAGTCTTCTCTTCTCCAAGGAGTACAGTCCTGGTTTCTCCAACCCACCTACATAACTGAAGCCTCATCTGAAAGATTCTCTCAGGAAAGGCATGAAATAAAGTAAGAATGAGGCCAATGGCTTTTTAATTCAGAGAGAAACTGGCAGAGGCCTGTCATCAGAGTGCGTTGTCAATTTCCACCGAAAGTTAGTTACCACAGCTTGGCTCATCAGCCCCTTGTGTTTGCACTTCTGCTCTGACATCTAATCAGAAGAAAAAGAAATGATCAGTTTTTTTTTATTCTAAGCTTTTAGTTGCAGGTGGAATGTGGATATTTGTTGCCAGTCCCTGATTGCCCTTGAACTGAGTTGTTTCATTTCAGAGAAAAGTCAGGAGTCAGTCTCATTGATCTGGAGCAAAGTATCAGCCAGACTGGATAAGAATGGCAGATTTCCTTCCCTAAAGTGCATTATGAACCAAGTGGGTTTTCACAAGGTAGCCACTCGGCCAACTTGAGGGTAGCTTTTAATTCTAGATGTTATTAACCACTTGCCATAATGGAACTTGAACCCACATTTCCAGAGTATTAGCCTCATGCTCCCGATTATGTCTCGTAACAATACCTCGCTTCCCCAAGGTCCCCTGATCATCAGTTACACAGAAGGTAAGACTGTCCGGATTTAAAACCACGGAACAAGAGATTTATACAAAGCAGATGAAATCTATTTGCCTTTAGCTTTGAAAGAATTTCTTTATTTTGTTGGCCTTGCCTGCTATGTCTCCCAGACCTGAAAATTTGCCATACCATTGTTTAACCTTTCCATTTGAAACTCAATATTGAATTTGCTTCCATCAAGTCCTAAAGCAGCACATTCCATATTATAACAACTCACTGCATATTATATTACATTACATATGAGAACAACTTCCTTTTCTGTCCTGAGCTTTTAAGAACTCCCTCTCCCAGTTCATGCTGTTATTTGAGGCAATGTCTCCTTGGACATGCCTCCTATTCATCAGTTGAGGCCAATCTTATGTTTCAGAAAGGACAGTGATGCCAATATTGACTCTGGGGCAATATCCCAGTGTTCTCCCCTTCCAGGCTGAACCACTATAATTCACCAATTCCCATTGTAATCTGGCAATTTTGCCCCACATGTTTTTCTAAGCCTTGCATTAAATTGTCCCAAAATAGAGAATTTAAATCTCCCTGCACGTATTTTATTGGCATTAGACTGTTCTATAGTTAGCGGGTTTATCCATCTCTACATTTATAAACAGGATTAACATTTACAAGCCTCTGCTCGCCTGGTACCTTTCCCATCACCAGGAAGGATTGAAGGATTCTGGGTAACATTTACGCAATTTCCACAAATTCCCTCAGCAACCCTCCTACATTACATCCAGCCAGACTCGCTGTTTTACTTTATTGTGGGAAAGAAAGGGCAGGATTGAAAGAGGTTAATGTGACTTTGTTGTTCAGTGATTCTGAGTGATGTCAGTCTCCACTGAGCCTAATTCTGTCACTGGAGAGTTCTTCACTTTTGATAATAAGAGGTTCCTTTTTAATGCATCACCCACAGTATCAGCTGGAACATCACCTCCAGCACCAACAGGTCTCTGGATAAAGGGAAAGGAGAGATTGGAATGTGAGAATAGATTGGAATTTGCAACAATGGACAAAGGCTTAGACTCAGCTCTCTACATGCTTTCTCTAGATCGAATCCCTTTGGAGTGGCAGATCAGACACTCACTACAGGTTATTCAAGTTGGTTACTATCCCATCCTGGCTATTCTTGGTGTCCCTGGTAAGTCTCTCGAACTAGTTATTGACTTGATGTACCATGTTTAACTGTGTTCTTGTTTTTGTCATTGACATTGTGTGAAGTTTGAAGACAGTTGCTTCAGTTCCAATAACAAATTCCATTCCCTATCAATTTGTATGGCTGTCCTCTCTGACCAAAGTCTAAGGTGGAAACTGAATGCTCATAACCTCAGGATTCCTTAGACCTTCGGCCAATATCAACTTCCTTTACTTTTCCATCCCAATCCTGATGACCACCACATCCGTTATATTAACCATCTCCATCTTTTTCCGAGTCTGTCTGCTCACTAAATAGACACCAAGGGCTTCTACAAGTCTATGAAAGGACAAAGAGATGATAAAATGAGGCTTTGTTCCATTAAATGTGATCCTGAGGAAGTAATCACGGGAAACAAAGAAATAGCAGAGACTTTGAGCATGTATTTTGGATTGGTCTTATCGTAGAGATACAGAAAATATTGAAAGAGCAGTTGAAAATCTAGAGGGAAAAGAGGAAGAAATTTTAAACCATCATGGTTAATAGACAAATATATTCGGCAAACAACAAAATTAAATGCTGTTAACTCCCCCTCACCCGACAACCTGTTATTAATGCCCTTATGAAAGCGATTGCAAAGATTGTTGTACTTCTCTTATCGAATGTCTAACGTTCATTTATGTTGAATCTTATCTGTGCTGCTCGTCAATAAACAGATATAGGTGAGAGTTTTGTAAACTATCTGAAAATCCAAATAATTTGAAGGTCACCCATGGACCAGCAGAACTGCAAACGTAAATGCACTCAGAAATTGACTACAGAAGTATGTATTTTGCATGGAGGTTGGGCCATTCAAATATTGACATTTAGAAGATTGAAGGTATTTATGGGGCTGACACAGAGAGATTGTGTTCCATTCGTTTTCTAAGGTAACATGGTGATAATTCTTTACACACTGACGTAATCGCTGGAGTCTGGCCTGTTCTGTTCATGCTCCTCAACTGCCCTTATTAGGCTCACTCTCTCTCTGGTTGCTGGTCTTGGGTTTATTCTGCCACATTATTTATTCAGTGGTCTCTCAACTCTAATCTCATTAATGCTCTCTGACCAACTCTGCTGCGGTTGTTTATCCTCATTCATCTCTTTACTGCACTTCAAATGAAAGTATCACCTCAACAGTGAGTTTTATCCAATATTCTCTGATATCCTCATGTTCCATTCCATCCTACTTAGAATTTATATTTTGTAAGTGCTTTCTTTGAATATTAATCTGTCTCAAGCAGATAATCCTGTCACAGGTACAATACTTTCAATATATCACCAGGCACAGTGACACATACAAAGAAGATTATAAATCACCAGCCAAATCAATGTCTTTGATCCAGCCTGATGAATAACCCATGTTTAATCCCCTTTCTTACAGTTAACTTGGTGACGATTGTGATACTATCTCAGGGTAAGTGTGGTCTCTCAAATTGTGTCTCACACTACCTGGTGGCCATGGCAACAGCTGATCTACTGGTTATCACCCTTGATCTGGTATTGAGGCATATTCCAATTGTTTATGAGGAGCAGTTTGTTTTCCTGGAATCCATCCCTGTGTGTGATATCCACGCCGTCCTGCTTTATGCAGCTACTGACTGTTCTGTTTGGTTCACTGTCACTTTCACTTTTGATCGATTTGTGGCCATTAGTTGCCAGAAACTGAAAAGCAAATATTGCAGTGAGAAAACAGCAGCTGTGGTTCTGGGAACAGTGACTGTGCTGAGTTTATTAAAGAATATTTTCTGGTACTTTATGTTAATGTGTCGGTATTCACTAAGGAATGACCCCTGGTTTTGTGATGTAACAATCATGATTCTGTTTTCTCGGATCTGGGTAACAGTCGAGTTTCTCCATCATATTCTAACCCCAGCCGTTCCATTTGCCCTGATTTTGTTGCTGAACGTTTTCACTGTCAGACACATTTTACTGAGCAGCAGAGCCTGCGGGAGACTCCGGGCTAACAGAAGTGGCCAGAGTTCCAGAGATGCAGAGATGGAGAATCGAAGGAAATCCATTATTTTACTGTTTGTTATCTCAGCCAATTTCATTCTATTATGGGTGACATTAATGCGGTTTTCTATCTGTAGGCGGATGTGGTTACTGGGATATCGATCTGTTTATATACATGGCTTTGTACAGGAATGTGGCTTCATGCTGCAGCTCCTGAGTTGCTACACAAACACTTGTATTTATGCTGTTACCCAAACTAAGTTCAGGGAGCAGCTGAAAAGTGTGCTGAAATATCCCTTCACATCAGTTATCAAATGCACCAGATATTGAGGGAAACACATTGTTGAGAGTTTCCAGCATTCTTTCGTTATATTCCACATTACCAAGAGGGACTAGGACTATTGCTGTGATGACAGGTTATTGGTGGTTTTATTTGTTCTCCCCGTGAATAGTGTTGTGGACCAGACCAGACCCCCTCAAATTATATTAAAAAGGTAGCCGAGACCCTATTTTTTTTCTTTTCTTAAAAGGAAAGTATAAAGTGATGCATTCCATATGCAATTCGATCGACCAAGCTACTTTATGTGAATCAAAACATAATTTATTCAAACACTACAGTTAAAATACAACAAAAGAAAGAAGATCATAGAATGCTTTAACTCTTTTGAAAAACTTCAAAGAATAATAGATACAGTACCCACTACTACAGTAACTACTAATTAACTGTGCCAATATAGCAGCATCCTATGTACAAACCCTTAGCAAAAAGGCAAATTCAGAGAACAGATTATCTCACACACAGCCCAAACAGAGAAAGAGAAGAAAATATTAAGCAAAAACTCAGAGTGGTGGTGAGGGCACATTTACTCCAACTTTGAACCCAATTGAAACTCCAACAGCAGCTGCTGAGAGTGAACTAAAATCCTTCGCCTGTGAAAGCCTGACCACACTCATTCAGGCTGCTTATATTGTTCAAAATTTTTTAAAAAGCCCAAGGCCTCACAAGTTGTTTATCTTCTCAGAGACTGCTCATCTCCTGTCCGCAGTCTCTCTCAAAGAAACCAGGACAAAACACATCTTTTAAAGTCACCACCTTGTCACAATTGTGCAATTGATGTGAGGCCTGCTCCGAATGACAATGATATGTTCGGACATGGTTTCCAGTTCCCTGGTCCTAAATGAATCCTCTTCCCCACAGGCATCCGTTTCCTAACAGAATAACCTGAGGACCCTTTGCTTTTCAATAAGTAGGGGTGTGATTAAACTCCATCCACTATCGCTCCTGTTCGTTCCCCAAGCTGAACTTGTTTTGTCACTGAAATGGTTTTGTCGAGGCTTTCTTTATCCAATTCGACTAGGCCCACTTTCTCAACATTTTATTAATCAGAACCTCGATGACTGTATTAGTGCTCTTCATGGTTGCACAATGCACTGGAAAATGTCATTCACTTTGTTTTCAATTTATATCCCCCTCCATTTCCAAGTCCTCTCTTCCTTTCTCAAACTTTGCTTTTGAATTTCTGGGAATGGGTAGTCCACGAATACTCATTATGACCTCAGCCACACATCATCACAGAGACCCTTCCGTAAGGATTCAATTCCATTCTCCGAGTTTCTTCGTGTCCCTCATTCCCGTTGAGGCAGCATAACCTTCCACATTTGCACTTTGCTTTCCTTTCCTCTTGTACAATGCAATCTGTACAAGGATTCTCTCGCTTCCGCCACCATGCTTGACGGTGCCCCTGATGGAGTAGGAACCCTTCCCTCACCTGTTCCCACCCCTTCCCCTCCCTCTGTGTCTCTCCCCATCATCCATTGCATTTCGTCCAAATCAAGGGACATTGTTGGCTGCTGAAAAAGAGTTGCCCTCTGTCGAGGCAGAGGGGCCTGTTCACCAGACCAGTAGAGAATTGGGAGTGAATCATCGAGTTATCATCATAGAACCCCGACAGTGTGGAAGCAGGCCATTTGGCCTATCGGGTTCACACTGCTCCTCTGAAGATCACAGACCTACCCCCTCCAACCCTGCATTTCCCATGGCTAACCCGCCTAGCCTGCATATCCCTGGACACTAGGACCAATTTAGTATGGTCAATCCACCTAACCTGTACATCTTTGGGCTGTGGGAGGAAACCGGAGCACCCGGAGGAAAGCCATGCAGACACAGGGAGAATGTGTCAACAGCACACAGGCAGTCACCCGAGGATGGGATCAAACCTGGGCCCCTGTCGCTGTGAGGCGTCAGTGCTAACCACTGAGACACTGTGTTGCCTAGGGATCAGGAGTGGAGTCTGTTCAACAGAGGGATGGGGACTGGGAATGAAGTCTGTGTGCCAGAGGGATAGGGAGTTGGGAATGGGACCTGCTCCCATGGTGACTGGGCAATGTCAGATCCTTAAGTCCATCCACACTTCCCACTACATCAACCCATTGGAGCAGGGCGAGGCCATTCAGGGGTTGGCACAAAAAACACATCACAGATCGCCAGAAGTTCCCTTTCCCCAGAGAAGAGGGAAAGAAGGAACAGTGAGAAAAGCTTTTGGGATTGGGTGCCCCTGATGGAGACACACTGGTTCAGCAGTTCTCTTTGGTCCCTGAGTGTGTAATACCTGGGAATGTCTCTCAACCTGAGCTCCTTTCCATCTAATCCATCAAGGTTAGACTGGACACCTTTGTTGCTCATTTAGAACCTTTGGCTCTCGGCCTGTGTCCGGGTGATTAATATCATTTTAAATGATCAGATTTGAGTCACAGGGTCCACACTGGGACTGGGAATCAAACATGACACAGTGACACAGGTCAATTCCACATGTAGCTCCCACTTCCTATAAAGCCCAGTCAGATCCATTTGTCAAACCCTGCTGTCTTCATCCAATGGTCAGGGCTGGATTTTCACATTGGCTTAAAAATCCTGAAATCTGGACTAAATGTTGGGGGGGAGGCCGACTACAGAATTTCCTGCAGGGAGTCTGTGAAGTGAGATATACACATGAGTGAGTGAGTGAGTGAGATTTTCTATGTTTTCATTCATGGGATGAGGGTGTCACAGGCTCGGCAGCATTTATTGCCCATTCCTAATTGCCCAGAGGGCGGTTATGAGTCAACTACTTTGCTGTGGGTCTGGAGTCATGTGTAGACCAGACCTGATGAGGATGGCAGTTTCCTTCCCTAAAGGACCTTAGTGAACCAGATGTGTTTTTCCAACAATGGATTCACGGTCGTCATTAGACTCTTGTTTCCAGATATTTATTGAATTCAAATTCCACCATCTGCCTTGGCGGGATTCGAACCTGGGTCCCCAGCGCATTATCTGGGTCTCTGGATTAACAGTCCAGCAATAATACCACTGGGCAAAATTCTCATTTTCAACCTGCAAAGCTTGATTTCCTTGTGTGCCCTCAATTGCCCCAGATCGGGGGCACAATCCAGCAGAGGGTCTTGGTGGTTGCTAATTGACCACTTAAGAGACCTAACTGGCAGTGGGTGAGCATGTTCACCCACAAACCTACCAGCCCAGAACATAATTCTCAAGGCAGCCTGAAGGTGGCTTGTATATCTGACCCGACCCAGTTGGTTCTCACCTTCATCTGCTTTCCTACCTTAATGAGAGGCCCAAGTGTTTAAAATGGCGTTGAGATCTAGAATCCTAATCTATTTCCGTTCGGATATTCCCGCATTGAGGAGCCATCTGTTGTCTGGGCCACAGAGAGGAACTGGAATGCTATAGTTGAGCCGGGGATTTGTTTGATTGGTTTGGGTGTGAATGTGACTCTGCCTCTCACACTGACACAAGCTGAAAGCTGGAAGGGGGAGGAGCTCAGGGACAGATGGACAGGAGCTTGGGGTGGGGGTGTAAATGTGTTCAGTGCGTGGGGGGAGGCAGGACAGGGTCAAGAAACCTACAGCCCCAACCATTTAAAGAAACTGTGATTCAATTCTTTCAAAATCTACTGATTAAATTTGTATAAAAATCATTAATTTTGTTCATCACATCCTTCCACCTCAGTTCATATTCTTTTTTCAAAAGCTGCATTGAGATTTTATTGCTTTCTCTATTTCCCGAGAACAAATCCGAGGTCGGTTTCAAAGTTTCTGCCGGACCCACAATGCCAAAAGACTTTCTTTAAGGACAGAATGTGATCATGTTCAGTCTCATATCACAACTTCACTCACTGATATACCATAACTCCCAGAGTGATTTCATTCTCTGTCATGTGATAATGTATCCCAAATTTCACTTGTTCCAACATATCCTAGGGCCTGGGGTTTGTGGGTCTGGGGACCTCAAACGCATCTTGGTGAATCATGGTGAGGAAAACATTTAGTTGACAAGCTATTGAAGTTCATTGTTTATTAATGCCCATTATATTTTATCAATATTATCCTGCTTTTGCAAGAAAGTACCAGGACCATATCCTGCTTTCTCTTTGCCAAGGGAGTAACCCATGTGATCTCATCTACTTGACTTTCCCATTGGTCATAAGGTTCAGCTTCACAGAACATCACATCAATGGGAAATCAAAACCTTTTGTTCAATGGTTTCATTTGTTCATTTGGTTTCAATGCTTATCATAAATAACTCTAACCACCATCTTCTATCAGAAAGGTATCTCTAGAATTCAATTTCCACCTTGAGGAAATTAACACAGAAACAGGATGAGGCCTTTTGGCCCACTAAGTCTACACTGCCGTTTCTATACCAATCTTGTTGCATGAATCAGGTGTTGTTTAATATTTTGATATTGTTCCACTTTATTTGCATACTTGATGCTTGACTTTGTTTCTATTATCTTCTAGACTCCTCAGCATAGTTTTTCACATCCTGTTTACAATTTTACTTCCTGTGTTCTCTTGATCGATCCTCCTGTACTAATGCTCGCAGGTACATGACACACAGAGTAATACTGATATTAATGCTCTTGAGGTTGTGCTTTCTAACTTCCTTCCTAACTTTGAAATCTGTTTTCAGATCCTCATTCCTTGTTGTCCCTTGGTCATTGGTACCAATGTAGACTGTGATTTCTGGATGATTCACTTTCAGGAGAAAGGTGTCCTGCAGCCCTCTGTGACCTCCTTCATCCAGGCACCCGGGAATCAACACCCCATCCTAGCATCATGTTTAAGGGCATGGGATCCCCTGGAACTCATTGTCTGCTGCCATTGTTGTGAGATTCTCATCGAGCGGGTTACATTGAAATGGAGAGACAAAGATTTCTTTGTTCAGACATTTTATTGACTACACCCGTTTATCCTTTTACCTCTGGGCCCGTTTCTTTTTCTGCTTTATACATGTCTATACGTGCATTAATTCCCAGCAATTACCTATTTCCGTTCCAACCGTAACGATGAGG
Source organism: Stegostoma tigrinum (assembly GCF_030684315.1). Lineage (NCBI taxonomy): Eukaryota > Metazoa > Chordata > Chondrichthyes > Orectolobiformes > Stegostomatidae > Stegostoma > Stegostoma tigrinum. The sequence continues at coordinate 37,400,055 of NC_081384.1, forward strand.
CGTGTCAATATAAACCTTAAGCCCAGGCTGTGGTCTTGGCTTTCTGAGATTCTCACTGTACCAGAGTTTTAAATGTACTGAAAGAAGCACTAGTCATGGTCCTCTTCCACTGCAGCACTTTACCTTCTACCCCCATCCATCAGCGGCTTTCCAGTTCCCCTTTGTCCTCCTTTCCACAGCTGCTCTTTGGCCTGTTTTGCTCCATAGTCTTTCCCACTCTGCTAATCTCACATTGTTCTTACTCTCTCTGCTGCTGTTGAGCCTTTCTGCTCCAGCTCTTTCGTGAGTTTATCTCATTAGCCCTGTCTTTGTGACTACTCTCAAGGTTACTTTGCTATTATTCCTTGCCCCCACTCACCTCTCTTTAGTGGAAGAGGACCACATTTGTCAGTTGTGAAATGAATTTTACTGAATCATCTACATCCAGTATATTTCACAGCATTCATTTTATCCTTAAATAGTAATTTTGTTTAATGATAACTTACATTGATTAAACTGCAATGTTGCCAGCAGATAACCCTGGAACAGGTACAATAATTTTAATACATTATCACTGAGAATATGTTAGTATATCCTCAGTCACACTGTTAAATGCATTTCTGGCTTGATGAATAATATCCCTGATGAAGGGTCTAGGCCCAAAACATCAGCTTTTGTGCTCCTGAGATGCTGCTTGGCCTGCTGTGTTCATCCAGCTTCACACTTTGTTATCTTGGATTCTCCAGCATCTGCAGTTCCCATTATCACTGAATAATATTCCTGTTTACTTCCCTTCCTCATAGTTATGTTAGTGACTATTGTGATCCTAATTCAGGGAAGGTGTGGTCTATCCAAATGTGTAACCCATTACCTGGTAGCCATGGCAGCAGCAGATCTACTGGTTGCTATCCTTAACTGAATATTGAAGCACATTCCAATTGTTTTTGAGATTAACTTACAGGACGCTATCCCTGTATGTAATATCTATGCTGTCGTACTTTCTCCCACCGCTGACCGTTTCATGTGGTTCACCATGACATTCACTTTTGATCGATTTGTGACCATTTGTTAACCGAAGCTGAAAAATAAATATTGCAATGAGGAAATAGCAGCTGTGTTTCTGGGATCAGAGATTGTCCTAAATTTGTTCAAGAATATTTTCTGGTATTTTATGTTCATGGGCTATTACTGACTGCAGAATGACCCCTGGCTTTGTAATGTAACACTCATGACTCGATTCTCTCAGGCCTGGGTAAGAGTTGAGTTTCTCCATGATATACTAACCCTAGCCGTCCCATTTGTCCTGAATCTATTCCTCAATGTTTTCACTGTCAGGCATGTTTTAATGAGCAGCAGAGCCTGCTGAAGACTCCAGATTCGCAGTAATGGAGAAGGTTCTAGAGACGCCGAGATAGAGAACTAAAGGAAATCACTTATTTTGATATTTGGTAACTCAGCTAATTTCATCCAGTTATGGGCAATGTTAGTGGTTTATACATTATGTAGGCGTGTGTGGGTATGGGGTATCAATCTGTTTGTAGACATTGTCTTGTGCAGGAATAGGGCTTTATGCTGCAGCTCCTGACTTGTATTAATGCTGTAACCCAGGCTAAATTCAGAGTACAGTTTAAAAATCTGCCAATATATCCCTTTATTCCAAGTTTTAAATTGTTCCAATGGAGGCAAGTATTGAGTCACTGAGCGTTTCCAGCATTTTGTTATTTAATTCTACATTTCAACAATGGCTGGGTCTGCAGGTAGCCACTGCAGTGATATGGTGACAGAGTAGGTGCTCGACTCGTGTTTCAGTTATGGGGGTGTGGGGTCTGTACCTGGGAAACCAGAGTGTGGAGGCAGAGTGAGAATCATTTGCAGAGCTCTGGCTGAAAATGTCCTCTCACCATGGACACGCCAATCTCTCTACACAACCAACGCCCACCAGGACAGCCTGAGGGCAGGAGGGGGGACAGACAAGTCTTCAAGCACCATCACTCTCTTCCACCTGAACAACTTTGGTTTTCATTCATAGCACCAACTCGAGAAAAGGTTGTGGTGTGGATATTCAGATGGGTCCAAGCTACATCTGTACTTCTGACAGGTGTGTAGAATTTTTTTTCAAATGTTTTAAATTCCAATTGCAAATTCAAATTCAAATTCAATTTCTATTCAAATTCCACTCTCTTAACTCTTTCTTTTTTCCTGGTATGATGGTGATGGCTCAGTCAGTCTCATTTCCTGAGCACACAACTCGAAGTAGAAAACATGATCAACTTTGCTTTGGATAGTGGAACTGAAATCAACAAATGCTGGAGAAGACAGTCGGTCAGACAGTATCCAGGGAGAGAGACAGCAAGCTAATGTTTTTAGTCAGAGTTAAAGTGAAGTGTTGAGGGTACAATATTTATGGTATAGTTTGGGGAAGGTTGATTGTGGGGTTAGCTGGTGCCGGGTGCTGATGAGGAAACAGTGTTGATAGTTCAGATTAAGTGATCAGAATGTAAATATCATCCTTTTCACGTGCTGTATTTCAAAATCTTCCCTCGCCTTTAAATTTTCTGTCTCTAATTTTGGGGATTGGTTGTTAATGGATATGCATGATAAACTGACAGCAAACTTGACTAAAGCACCTCACATTTCACTTCCCGTAAGGATTCTGTTGTATCTCCATGTAGCACTGTCCTCTTTGTATCTGTTCTGGTTATGAAACCCTGCAGACCCAACATTTCGAATATGGAGAGAGATAGTGGGAACTGCAGATGCTGGAGAATCTGAGGTAACAAGGTGTAGAGCTGGATGAACACAGCAGGCCAAAGCAGCATCAGAGGAGCAGGAAGGCTGACCTTTCTTGTCTAGATCCTTCTTTCTGAAGAAGGGTTTAAGACCCGAAATGTCAGCTTTCTTGCTGCTCTGTTGCAGCTTGGCCTGCTGTGTTCATCCAGCTCTACACATGGTTATTTATGATGTGTCTTTGTTTCCTCTCCACCCCTCACTGCCCACTCCATACAATGACACAGGCTCATACTGTATCCACCTTTTGTCTGTTTTATCACTTTCCTCCCTCCCAAACCTCTGATGAAGGAACCCCTTTTTCACCTTCTCCATCACCATTCCCCCAGTCCCCACCCCCATACAATCGATCACCCATTGCAATTTTTTGCCACCTTCAATCTGATAAAATCACAAAACATTCCCTTTCAGCATTCCAAAGAGACCTTGTTTTTTCCTGTGGAACACTCACTCGTTACTCAGTCACCACAATTCGACTTCCCAAAACATTTTTCTGGGCAAATAAGTGAGGTATCAGACATCCCGTTACACCTCAAGGATTTGCAATGCCCCAAGGCACAACATATCCGTCCAAGTGAATCATCAATTGTACCTCATCAAATGTAGACAACCTTTCTTCCCAACACTCAATGCAGTTTCTTTTATATCTATAAGACTGAATGCAAATTGATTGTCCACTTTGAGGAAAGCTCCACTCAGTCCATCACCATGACCATGAGCTGGTGGTGACCTGTTTTATTTCCCAATCTCCAGCTGTTTCTCTCTTTTTCTTTAGCTCACTCTCTCTCTCTCTCTCACTGATGCCTTTGTCTTCAGTGTACAACAATGTTCCAATGAAGCTGAAGCAATATCACTTCCCCAATACTATTATTTGTTTTTTTTTTGCATGGGTTGGTGTTAGTCCTGACTTTGAGACTTTCCTTTCAGAAACAGCTGTTCAAATCTTCAAACCTTCTCTGAACCCATCTCCAGTTCTTCACCTAGTCTATTTCCATTCCTTCTGGTTCGTGTCAACAACTCTATCATTATACATCTTCGATCTTTCGTTGCATCACAGACTCCTCCCCCACTTCGTTTCACCAGCCTCCACATATCACCAAAATAAAACATTTTACATTACTAATGTTCCCCAGTTCTGATAACAGTCATGATCTGAAATGGTACCTCCTGCCCAGCTAGCGGCACCCACATCCATAATCAAATACAAACCATGCTTTTGTGACAATTGAAGATAGTTTTATGGTGACAATTATTGAAACAAGTTTTCAACTCTTGATTAGTTTAATTTAACTGAAAATTTTAGCAGCTGCTGTGGTGAGTGTTGAACAAATCATAGTATAATGCAGCATGGAATTAGATCCTTTGGTCCAAATTGTCCATGCTGAACAAGGTTCCCAAACTAGCCCCATTTGTCTGCATTTGACCCATATTGCTGTAAACCTTTCCTATTCATTTAGCTGTCCAAATGTCTTTGAAATATTGTAACTCTATCTACATCAACCACTTCCTCTGGTAGTCCTTTCCACATGCAAACTACCCTCCATATAAGTTGTTCCTCAGGTCAGTTCTAAATTTTTCTCCACTCACCTTTAAGTTATGCCCTCGAGTTTTGGACTCCCCTACCCGAGGGAAAAGACTTATACTTTTCACCTGATGTATGCCCCTCATGATTTGATGAATGTCTCCCTTTGCATTATTAGCCCGGTGACTGTGCCACTAAACCAGCTCCAAAAAGTTTTATACACGTGTAACATGCTCCCTTTGCTTTTCACTCCATGCCATGACAGTAATAATCACATCCCATGGAAGAAGAAAAAATGTCAAACAAGTTAAACATAAATTGCCCTGAATAAATCCCTACTTGTATTATTTAATTAATCATTCACTCCTTCATTCATTTTGTATCTAAATTTCATTTTTAGAAGGTTTCCCGCTTCTGGTCTTGAACTATTGATCTCTTCTCTGCCCTCATTCAGCTGCTATCACTAATATAGGAAACCCTCTCTTCCCATGCGAGAAAATCCCCTATCTCACTCCCATGTTCATGAGCTACCTTCCCCTTCCCATCCTCATGTTGATGAGTGAAGCCCCTTCTCTCACTGTCATGGACACCAACAATTCCCCAACCAACCCCTTATTCAGGTTTGTTAGCACCCTCTTCCTTCCATACCCCAGCCCTAGTTTGAAGGGTCTGCTATTTTATTTTATAAGGGATTATCACACGAGGCATGTGAATGTTAGATATTTTCTCAGATACTGTCCCGCTGTCAGATAGTCGGTATTGTACACTGCCGGGATGTTAGATTCTATACAGTGTTCAATTTCCAGATATTGTATTTGAGTTGATGATTGGATACAGTAAGGTTAGTCAGGTGTCCGTCAGCTGTGAATGCCCACATCCCCCTGCCCCTGAAAGCAGGCTGGAAAAGGCTGGCAGGCTTGAGGGCCATCCTCCAGTCAGTGGGACATTGGCCCAGTTCTTGGTCCCTCTAGACCTCACCCTTCAATGTCCTCTCCACCTGTCTCGCATAGACATCAGAATCCTCTGTAATAAGTAGGTATTTTGCAAAATAAAAAAAAATTATTTGATCCCTGATTCAATCAGAAGCAACAAAAACAAAGTTGCTGGGAAAGCTCAGCAGTTCTGGCAGCATCTGTGAAGGGAAAAAGAGTTAACGTTTCAGGTCCAGTGACCGTTCCTCAGAATTGTTCCTTCAGTCAATCAGAAGAAACCTGGTCATCAATTTGTGATGATCCACTTATTTAAAACTTATAATTTTAATAAATAATTTATAATTTATATTTATTCCCTTCCTCACAACCTGTAAACTGCTCCTCATGGCATTGACTCATCTTCAGCAATGCTAGGGTGGATCTACCAGCAAACGCACACCTAGAAATGTTCTAAAAATAAAGCTACATTAATATGGACTAAAAGCATCATTACATTAAAACTTTCTCCATTTACTACTATCCCACAACCTGTGGTCAGTTAGTTCAGTTGGCTGGATAGTTAGTCTGTGATGCAGAGTTACACAAACATCACGGGTTTAATTCCCACACCAGCTGAATATACCATGAAGGACTCTCCTTCTCAACCTCTCCCCACCCCTGAGGTGTGGTGACCCTCAGGTTAAACCACCACAAACTGTCCCGCTCTCTATTGAGGGTGCAGCTCCATGATCCAGTAAGACTGTGGCAAGTTCATCTTTATATTGCCACATGATTAATGTTCTGGGAGTTACCGTTGATCAGTTATATAAATACATTGGCTACAACAGCAGGTCAGAGGCTAGGAATACTGCAACCTCCTGATGATCCAAATTGTGTTAACAAGACACAAGTCAGGAGTGTAATGGAAGACTCAGCATGAGCCTGGATGGGTGCAGCTCCAACAACAGTCGAGAAGCTTGACATGACCCAGGACAAAGCAGCCTGATTGATTGGCACCACAACAAAAATGTTCACCATTCATTCACTCCAACAGTGACCGTCAGCAGCAGCATTGTGTACCATTTAGGAGATGGACTGCACAAATAAACCAAAGCTCTTCAGACAGCACCATCAAAATCACAACCTCTACCATTTGAAGAACAAGAACAGCAGATACAAAGAAAGAGAACCACCTGCAAGTTCAACTCCAAACACTCACTATCGTGACTTGGAAAGATGCTGATGTTCTTGTGGTGTCATTGGGTACCTAAAGCATACGGTCTGCTTATCTACAGCATATAGTCGGTTTATCTACAGCATACGGTCTGGGTACCTACAGCACATGGGACTGGGTACCTACAGCACATGGGACTGGGAACCTACAGCACATGGGCCTGGGAACCTACAGCACATGGGACTGGGTACCTACAGCACATGGGACTGAGTACCTACAGCACATGGGACTGGGAACCTGCAGCGCATGGGACTGAGTACCTACAGCACATGGGACTGGGAACCTACAGCACATGGGACTGGGAACCTGCAGCACATGGGACTGAGTACCTACAGCACATGGGACTGGGAACCTGCAGCACATGGGACTGGGAACCTGCAGCACATGGGACTGGGTACCTACAGCACATGGGACTGGGAACCTACAGCACATGGGCCTGGGAACCTACAGCACACAGGACTGGGTACCTACAGCACATGGGACTGAGTACCTACAGCACATGGGACTGGGAACCTACAGCACACGGGACTGGGTACCTACAGCACATGGGCCTGGGAACCTACAGCACACAGGACTGGGTACCTACAGCACACGGGACTGGGTACCTACAGCACATGGGACTGAGTACCTACAGCACATGGGACTGGGAACCTACAGCACACGGGACTGGGTACCTACAGCACACGGGACTGGGTACCTACAGCACACGGGACTGAGTACCTACAGCACATGGGACTGGGTACCTACAGCACACGGGACTGGGTACCAACAGCACACGGGACTGAGTACCTACAGCACATGGGACTGGGTACCTACAGCACATGGGACTGGGAACCTACAGCACATGGGACTGGGAACCTACAGCACATGGGACTGGGAACCTACAGCACATGGGCCTGGGAACCTACAGCACATGGGACTGGGTACCTACAGCACATGGGACTGAGTACCTACAGCACATGGGACTGGGAACCTGCAGCACATGGGACTGAGTACCTACAGCACATGGGACTGGGAACCTGCAGCACATGGGACTGGGTACCTACAGCACATGGGACTGGGAACCTACAGCACATGGGACTGGGAACCTACAGCACACAGGACTGGGTACCTACAGCACATGGGACTGAGTACCTACAGCACATGGGACTGGGAACCTACAGCACACGGGACTGGGTACCTACAGCACATGGGACTGGGTACCTACAGCACACGGGACTGAGTACCTACAGCACATGGGACTGGGTACCTACAGCACACGGGACTGGGTACCAACAGCACACGGGACTGAGTACCTACAGCACATGGGACTGGGAACCTACAGCACATGGGACTGGGAACCTACAGCACATGGGACTGGGAACCTACAGCACACGGGACTGGGTACCTACAGCACACGGGACTGGGAACCTACAGCACACGGGACTGGGTACCTGCAGCACATGGGACTGGGAGCCTACAGCACATGGGACTGGGAACCCACAGCACATGGGACTGGGAATCTACAGCACATGGGACTGGGAACCTACAGCACATGGGACTGGGAACCTACAGCACGTGGGACTGGGAACCTACAGCACGTGGGACTGGGTACCTACAGCACACGGGACTGGGAACCTACAGCACATGGGACTGGGAACCTACAGCACACGAGACTGGGTACCTACAGCACATGGGACTGAGTACCTACAGCACATGGGACTGGGTACCTACAGCACATGGGACTGGGAACCTACAGCACATGGGACTGGGTACCTACAGCACATGGGACTGGGTACCTACAGCACATGGGACTGGGTACCTACAGCACATGGGACTGAGTACCTACAGCACATGGGACTGGGAACCTACAGCACATGGGACTGGGAACCTACAGCACATGGGACTGGGTACCTACAGCACATTGGACTGGGAACCTACAGCACATGGGACTGGGTACCTACAGCACATGGGACTGAGTACCTACAGCACATGGGACTGGGAACCTACAGCACATGGGACTGGGAACCTACAGCACATGGGACTGGGTACCTACAGCACATGGGACTGTGAACCTACAGCACATGGGACTGGGTACCTACAGCACATGGGACTGAGTACCTACAGCACATGGGACTGGGTACCTACAGCACATGGGACTGGGAACCTACAGCACACGGGGCTGGGAACCTACAGCACATGGACTGGATATGCACAGCACATATTCTGTGTATCTACAGCCCCTTGCTGGCTGAGACCTCTCATGATGCCTGACTGATAATAAACCTGTGCCCTTCGCCCTCATCATTGATGCAACTCCCCAACCGCTTTTACGCTTCACTCAATCACACCTGAAACATTGAAATCCTGAAACAATGAGTTGCCAGTCCTGCCCCTCGCTCCTCCTGGTGAAAGTTGACCCAGTATGGAATAACTCTCAGGGTACTCCTGATCCATTGTTGCTCCATCACTGTCCTGATCTGCCGCCAGTCTGGGCAATGTGCTGTTATTCTGCTCTCCCCCAGCCAGTGGCTGCCTTCTGGTTACAATCTCCACTTGGATCTCAACCTTACAACCCTCTCACTACCACTCTCCCTACAACCACAACACAGCCGTCGAATCTCTTAGCAAACACCCAGCTGCACTGAGTCTTATTTAATCCCCAGCCATGAGTGTGCCCCTCAGGGAGCTCTGGCCTCTATTTATCCTCACACACAGTGCCCTTGCATGTCACCCTGGTTCCTTTGACAGGGTGGGCATGTTAAAGCAGTCCATGGCATATCCCTCACTGACCTACCAGACCACACCACCCCCTCTCTATCACATCATTGTGCCAAGGTACCACATACAGGGGCAACACACAGTGTGACTTGTGCACTTTGTCTATTTTGATGCCAGGATGAAACAAGAAGCAGCCTCGGGAACAAAGGCACATCACACCTCACAACCATGACATCCTGGTACTGGAGGGGCATCCTCATTCTGGCAGACCACCAGCTAACACCATCACCACTGAGAGGACGTGTGTACAGATCATGCCAGATAGTCCTCAGTTCTCAATTTTCTGAAAGGAAACCTCCTTTCTGCCTTTGCCAGTTGCCCTTGGGAAGGTGGGGTTGAGCTGCCTTCTTGAATGGCTGCAGTCTATGTGCTGTAGGTTCACAGTGGCCTCAGGGAGGGAATTCCAGGATTCTGATCCAGCAACAGTGTAGTCAGGATGGTGAGTGTCTTGGAGGGGAATGTGCAGTTGGTGGTATTCCCATGTATCTCAAGGTGTTCCCTTGTCATCCTAGGTGCAAGTGTCATGGGTTTGGAAGGTGCTGTCTCAGGATTTTGGTGAATTTCTGCAGTGCATCTTGGCGATTATACACTGTTGTTACTGATTGTCAGTGGTAGAGGGAGTGGATGCTTGTGGATGTACTGCCAATCAACAAGGCTACTTTGTCCTGGATGGTGTCAAGCTTCTTCAGTGCTGTTGGAGCTCCACCCATCTGGGTAAGTGGGGAGTATTCCATCACACTCCTGACTTGTGACTTGTAGAAAATGGACAGATTCTGGGGGGTCAGGAGGTGAGTTATTCACCACAGTGTTCCTAGCTTCTGACTTACTCTTGTAACTACTGTGTATACATGACAGTTTCACTTGAGTTTCCGGTCAATGGTAAGCCCGAAGATGTTGACACTGGGGAATTTAGTGATGGTAACACCATTAAATGTCAAGTGGCTGTTATTAGATTGTCTCCTATTGGTGATGGCCTTTGTCTGCCATTTGTATGGTGTGAATGTTACTTTCTATTTGTCAGCCCAAGCCTGGATTTTGTACAAATATTGCTGCATTTGAACTGGGACTGCTTCAGTATCTGAGGAGTTGCGAATGATGCTGAACATTGTGCAATCTGTTGAACATACCCAGTTCTGACCTTATGTTGGAGCGAAGGTCGTTGATGAAGCAGCTGGAGATGGTTGAGCCAGGGCATTATCCTGAGGAACTCCTGCAGAAATACCCTGGACCTCAAAACATGTCCTTCATTGCAGGAATCAGCTTTGTAAACCTTCTCTGAAGTGTCTTCAATGAAGGTCAGTCCCTACTTCAGTAAAGTTACCTAATCTGTGTGCAATATTCTCAGTGTATTCACACTAATGCACCAAATGTTTACAACAAGACTTTGTTACTGATGTACTCTTTGCAAAAAAGGCCTTCAACATCTGGATGTACTTATATGTGTGTGACTCATGTGGAAATAGGACTCTCAGACTTTCAGATCCCTCTGTACAGCTGTAGTCTCTCTATATTTAAAAATATTCTGCTTCTCTATTCTCCCTGACAAAGTGGATGACTTCACACTTTCTCAAATAGTTCCCCACACACTTCACCTTTCCATATTTTTCTTTATATCCTCCTCACATCTTGTTATCCGAAACATTTCCATAACAGCAGCAAGTCTCACTCCAGTACACGGTAAAGTTACCCCAATGTTACCAGATCATTAGGGCTGGTCTCTCATTGGAGAAACGGCCATTGCTGATTGACCTGAGTGTCACCGTGCCTCAGGTGAGGGATGAGATTGAGGAACAGGAACCTTCACAGTGACCTCAGCCTGTTGTAGGATTTGTAGCTGTGCTGTTGGCATCACTCTGCATCAAAAACCAGCCGTCTGGTCAATTGAGCTAACCAACTCCCATCATGCAATGCAAGGTAATTCCTTCATACTGTTTGTTGATACAGACTGTAATTAGGGAAGGTCTCAGTCCTGATCCTTGACGTGTGCTTTTCCATCTACAGAACCTTGGAAATAGTTTGAAAGTTAAAAATGCGATATAAATCTATCACTGTTGAGTTATTAAAATGAGGTAAATAACTGCAGATGGTATTTGAGCAGATGGTGGTAACATAAACTGTTTGAATTCTGACTCCCACCCTTGTGTTTATTTGTTATAACTCCTTCCAGGACAGCACCAAGTCTTCTTTCTAATAGAACCCATACAGTGTGGAAGCAGGTCATTTGGGCTATCAAACCCCTGCCAACTTTCTGAACAGCATTCCTCTCAGGCCCAACCCCCTACTCTATCCCTGTAACCCCTCATTTCCCATAGCTAATCCACCAACTTGCATATCCCACTGCCTTTGGACTGAGGGAAGAAACCAGTGGGAACTCAAGCAGACACAAGGAGAATGCACAAGCTCCACACAGACATTTGCCTGTGGGTGGAATCGAACCCAGGTCCCTGGGGTGTGAGGTAGCAGGACTAACCACTGAGTCACCTCATCGCAGATCCATGCTGTGTAATTGCTCAGCTTTCAGCTCACATAGTGTATATTTCATGAACATTGTGATAATGAACATCAATGCTCCAGAAATTTGAAGAATTGTCATGCACCAAATTTTAAAAATATCCTTTTGTGGGATGTTGGACTTTCTAGCAAAGTTAGCATTTGTTACCCAATATTAATACAGAATATAGATCATACATTTAAAACCATTGATGAAATGTTCAGTCTTTAGCTCTCTGCCAGCTTCCTCCTGCATTTTTTGAATATTGTTTTGGACATGTTTCTCCCTGTAAATAGTTTCTTTTTGTCTGTTCCATCCATTCAGGCGCACTTTGTTTTCAATCTCTCCCAGATTGATTGCTCAGCTGAAGCAGATAATGAGGTGATTAGCAGCTTATTAAAAGAGCCTGTGAGGTAGGCCCCCTACTTTTTTCAGTGGGGGAGGCTGTGGGGCTAGTGAGCTCTTTGAGCTGTGAGGGTTAAGGGAGAAGCTGGTACAAAGAAGGAAGATTGTTGTTAGCAAACCTGCACATTGTGGTTCTGTGTGTCAATGAGAATCTTCATGCTCTTTCCCTGAGAAGCCAGTTGAAGGTGTTGGAGCAGATTGTTCCTGGCCAACAACTGGAGTTTAGTCCAAATAACATTTCCCTTTTTGTACCCCTGCATTGAGATTTGTACCAGTCTTCCAACTTTCTGCTGAAAGCAGACTTCTCCATCTGGAGAGGAAAGGGATTGCTCCATGAAAGTAAAGGACTGAACTGGAAGATGTAATAAGGACTGTAGGGAGAGTTACTAATTCTGGAGAAGTGATTGTGAGCACAGAATTGTTCCTCACTGGAACAACAGAGTCACAATTAACAATCAGCACAAATGGTGATGTTGGAAACTAAGACCAGTCTGATTCTAGTCTCTGGAAGGAGTTGGTTAGAAGCTCCTTAACTGGACCTGACTGTTAAGTATTAGTGAGTGCAGTAACTGGGACAGGAGTGGGATTATTATAGAGCTCTAACTCCTATGCTCTTTCAATATTACAGAAAACTAGGAGCTAACTTTGGCTTGATGTATTCTATCATTGATTTGAAACTTGCCTGCAGATTTAGCTGTGTTATCTGCTGACTTTCAAGCTTGAGGAATGCTGCATTGCTGACCTATGGATGCAATACTAAAACTAGGATCTACCTGTGAATGAAAACAAAGAATGTAAACAATGAAATCTCAGAGCAGGCAGTTAAACTCTGCCTGAACATGTTAGTTATTCATCTTCATCATCTGCTTGCCCAGTAACTACATGATTACATTGTGGCTACTGTTTGTTCTGCTCAAGCCACCACAGTCATTGACAGGATAGATGTAGTGGATGCTGGAGAAAGGTGGTCAAGAGGTTTCTGAACTAATACATCACCAGAAATCAAATGGCTTGAGGGATGTTGTTACACAGATATCCTATATCTCATCTCTTCTGGAGTTCAGGACTTAACAATCCAATACCTGCCTTAATCCTTGTGCTTGTTAGACCATGTGGGTTATTCACTTCAAAAAATGTACTTATTTATATTTTCATCAACAGTTTGGATTTGCACAGCAGTGTATCCAGAAAATGAACCAACATTAAAGACTTGCTATAAGCAATGAAAATCTTTCTGTACAAGAGTATATTGACATACACTTGAGGCACTGGGAGGTATCTGATTACTGAATAGGGTCTCATTTAAATTCACAAAGACCTAGTGGTCTCTTCTCTCTGTTCCCTGGCAGCAGCTGCCCCAAACTTTAGTGCACCCTTCAGCCTGCAGTCCTGGGCCTTGGAATGTGCCAGTCTGCAACCCTCAGTCAGAGCCAACTTCTTACTCTGGAAAACCAAGTTGTGAGCCAAGGGTTGGGGTGCTCCTTCAGAAAATCTGTAGGCATTTCCTCTGGAAGATGAAGTGGCTAGCAGCACAGAGGGAATGATGGTGTAATTGGATGGTGCCTGTAACAGCAGCTGTTACAGATGTCCTGATTCTAGCAGCTAACAAGTTATTGCCTTGTCTTTGTAGTTGACTTTAACTCAGTGGAGCACCTCTGGAATAATGTTACAGCTGTGCATCTCCTTAGAAAGGACGAATCAGGATACTGAAATGTGGACATGTTGTTTGGACTGAGGAACTGTAGTATGGGAGACATGACATAGACAATGACCCATGCTGAGTCAAGGGATTACAGCAAATCTGACTGTTTAATCTTTATCTCCTGCAAATGTTTTTGCAATGTTGTACAATTGCTCAAGGCAGTGAGAATCCTTATCATTCCATAGGCTGGTACATGAGTTCCTGTATGGTAACTAGGTTCTTTACCCCAGTTTTAGGGTGGGCCCTCACTGAACTGCACCCCAAGTGTCTCAGTTGTGGGGTTTCTAGCAAGGTCTCTGGCCTAACTATTTAGCAGCACGAGTACCACCACTGAATTTTAAAAAAAATAACTTCGATTCATTTTTTAATGATACCTGGATGAAGGGGAAGTTTCTGCAGCATTTTGGACTAAGCTTGTGTGAACGGTCCAGGGGTTGCTCCTGGGCATAGCCATGCTGTCCTGCAGCTGCTCCATTGCCAGCATATCTGGTTTATCTCGCTGCAGCTCACAGTTGAGACCCTTCACCCACACTCTCCCTCCTCCTGTCGCTAGCTTCAGTGGCCTTTTCTGGCACTTGTGGTTTGGCCACCCTTGGGAGAAAGGCCTTTGAGGATCCCTGCTGAAAGAAGTTGGGGTGGGGTTTGGTTGTGGATTGGAGGATGGTCTAGCCCCCTGGCTGGGTCTCCGCTGGAGTGCAGGCCAGCTATTACACACTTGTCCCTGAGGCTTGGCAGCTGTTTGCTCAAGGTGAGATAGCAAGAACTGCAGATGTTGGGATTATAAATTTGATGTTTCAGGTCAGGACCCTTAAGAAATGTGGAGGTGAAAGGAGCCCAAGTAGAGGTGGGGCTGGCCAAGGTAGGGGGATGGCAATAGGTGAGTGCATGTAGACTTTGGCTAGGATTGGTTGGTGATGTGGGAGTGGCAGATTGGTGAGAAAGATGGACAAGTTGTCAAATCAAGGAGGTGGATGAGGGAGGGTTGGTATGGGATAAAGTTGGGGGTGGGGAGATCTTGAATCTGGGAAGACTCGCGTGCAGGCCAGCCAACTGAAGGCTACCAAGGTGGAATGTGAGGTGTTCCTTCAGTTTGCAGGTGGTGTCATTGTGACACTGGAGATGGCTCAGGATGGACATGTTGCCCAGGGAGGGGGGAGTTTGCAGACCGAGCGCAAACACTTTACAAGAGTGTCTCTGCTTGATTTCACTGTAGACGAGGCCACATGGGAGCAGTGGATGCAATAGACCACATTGAAGGGTCTGCAGGTGAACCTCTGTCTGATGGTTTGTTTTGTGACTTGATG
Source organism: Stegostoma tigrinum (assembly GCF_030684315.1). Taxonomy (NCBI): domain Eukaryota; kingdom Metazoa; phylum Chordata; class Chondrichthyes; order Orectolobiformes; family Stegostomatidae; genus Stegostoma; species Stegostoma tigrinum. The sequence continues at coordinate 37,415,150 of NC_081384.1, forward strand.
AGGGTGAGGGGCAAGGTGTAGGGGCAGGCGTAGCACTCCCTGCAGTTGCAGGGGGTGTGGAGTGGACAAGGGAATTGTAGAAAGACCGGTCCCTACGAAAGGCAGATGAGTGAGGAGGGAAACCTCTTCGGCTGTGGGGTCAGGTTGCAGGTGATGGAGAAGGATACGTTGGATGTGGAGGATGGTGGGGTGACATGAAGACAAGGCAATTCTGTCTTTATTTTTGGCCGGACGGGATGATGGCAAAGGTGCAGGAAATGCAAAAGGTGTGGTTGATGCCATTTTCAGTCAGCTTGTATGCTCTGGGAGCTGCCTTCCTGGGTGTCCAGCTCCTTTTCTGGTGAATGAGGAAATTGGAGATTAAGGTTTTTGGCTCCAACTGAGACACTGAAGGGCACAGCCTGATTCTGAAAGGAAAACCTTTGTTACGCTTCCAGATCAGGAGACACTTAAGCCAGAGTTTCCCATCAATGGAATTCATTGCCACAAAGCTATGGAGGCCAGGTCCAGTCTCTATTTAAGGCAGGTTCTTGATTGTTGAGGAGATCGATGGTTACCAGGAGAATGGGGCTGATCAAACTGCTCCACCATTCAATTGTGACTAAGACTCCTCCACGGGCTAAATGGCCTAATTTCTGCTCCTATGTCTTGTGGTCTTTATTGTCACTATATTTGCACACTTGGTTGTCCTGCCTGTCCCAGAAAAGGGCTCATGAGAATCTGGAACAGTGGCTGCTGACGGATAGCTGAGTGCAACAGTGAGCTCCACAGGCCCATCACTGGAGTAGCTCGACTCAGATGGGGGGTGCTGTCAGTTTTCTCCACCTCACTCTGCTCTGACAGCTCAGTCAAGCTGTTCCATCACCTTGCAGTGTTCACACGCTGCCTGATGCCTTCAGGGCACCTGGAGACAGCTCTGCCTCAGACAAATGTTAAATCCTGAATGATGACCATGTCATTCCCTTCAGGCCATGTGGTCTGTTTTATAAGGTAGTCATCAGATTACTGGAATTCTAGAGTCTCGCACTGAATCCAGCTCATCATGGAGACCCTATGGCAATGGTAGGACATGGTGTGAAATGGCTTGATCTCTTTACTTGAATGAAGACCATTCTGAACATCCCTCTTGAGGCATTAGAGAGGCACACATGCTGTAAACAGAGCTATGGTGAAAGAGGTTGAATTGAAGGAGTTGGGTGATCCCTGGTTTGTGTATACCAAATGCCATTCAGATCTCCTCAGATATTAATGTCTTAAACGCAAATCTGATGTAACCTTTTTGAGCTGAATTATACACAGCTGCCACCACAAGTGACATGGCTCTGTCAGAGCAGGTTTGTGCCATCCAGCCACAAGGTGGTGCTGCAAGAACAAACCCTCCCTCCTGAACCAGAGAAACTCTCAAACTGACGGGCACACCGGCCACTCCGGTGAGCAGCACAAGGTGCTGGTAGACAACCTGTGTGGGGGCTGTGGGTGTTGGGCTCCTGCCGGATGATGGGAAGGGTTAAAATGTCCAATGTCTGTCTGCTACATCCAGTCCCATCTGTCTGTCTCCATAAGGAACAATACCATTCTGCAGCTGGATAGGAATGTCCATCTTGTGAAATGATGGTTTAAGTAAAGCTTTGCTGTTTCATCTGTTTCTCTATCAACAAAACCTGACTCAGCATTTGTGGTGAATCAGATTGACCCCTTTCTCAACTAGTTTTTGTTCCCCCCCCCACTTGTGACAGCCTCTTGATGACCAAATATGGTGTTCATGTCTGACTGAGTTCTCTTGAGGATATTGCTGAGTGGGTTTATTGTCCAATGCTGATTGACCTTGAAGGTGGTCACCTACTGCCTTCAACACAGCAGTGACGTTCTCACTGCAGAATACAGTTTCAGGAGGGAGTCCCAGGATTTTGACCCAACGACAAGGAAAGATTGGCTGACTATTTCCAAATCAGGATGCTGACTGGCTGAGAGTGGAATTTGCAGGGCGTGGAGTTCCCATGTATCGGCTGCCCTTGCCCAACTAGATGCTACTCATGTAGGTTTGGGAAGTGGTGTCTCTGGAATGAAGGGTTAATGTACAGATTACCTCCTTGTCAGTCTCACCATGTAGATACGATGCTGAGCTTAACCGGGTGAATAATAGGATATTACAAGTGTCAATCATGTGGACTAGTCTCTCCCTCAACCCTTAAGACTGAGGATGACAGTCTAAACACTGAACCAGGTTAAACTCTTAGGCCCACAAATGCTGAAGGTTCTGGTTTAAATGAGCTGTTGCTGAGCTGGTTGGAATCAAGCTGCTTGTCTGTCTGTTGGAATGGCAGAGGCAGGCAGGTGGAGCCTATTCTGTCCAGCCCCTGACTGGTGCCTTGTAGATGATGGATAGATGTTGGGGAGGCAGCAAGTGTTACTTACCATGGAACTCCCACCTCTGATTCTCTCTAGGCACTGCCAGCCTGGCCCAGTCCTGTCGCTGGTCACAGCAAATCCCACCCCTATCCTGTTCTCTTGAATACTGGGGGATTCAGCAGTGACAAAACTATTTGAATATCAGGCAATGTTAGACTTTTCAAAAGGTCATTGTTTTCCAAAAGCCCAAGCTTTGTTTTCAGATCTCTGTGCACATAAAGCTTCAGTGTCTCAAATCCCAAATTACGCTAATCGCTAATGTCAGTGAACATTCCCACTTCACCATACAATGAAATGGAAGGTCATGGGAAGTAGCTGAAAATTAATGGGCCCTGAGCACTCTGCATTGGGGGAAAAAGTACTATTTACTGAAGATGTGGTATGGAACAGCTTAATATTGAAGGACAAGAGCTAGCAATAGAATCCCTACCGCGTGGGGACAGGCTGTCTGACCCAGCAAGTCCATGCCTACTCCCCAAACATCCCATCTAGATTCACCCCCTACCTGCTCCTGTCATCCTGCATTTCCCACAGCTGTCCCACCTAATCTGCACATCAGCGTAAATGAAAACACTCCTCTCCCTTACCTATAATAGTCCTTTTGGTGAAATAAACACTAGCCCATTAGTCCCACTGGTCACTTGACTCCCTGCCTGTCCGTCCTTTTCTGACTTACTGGTCCTAAACATCCGCCTTTCCCTCAATCCCTCCACTTGCTGACCTCTGGTTGCCAGCCCCTTGCCCCTCCTTGTTTAAACACACTCCTTAGCAGCAGTGACCCTCCCTGGGGGGATATTGGTTTCCAGCCAGTTCCTGTGCAAGTCATCTCTTGTACAGTCACCCCTGTACCAGCTCCTTAGCCATGTATTCATCTATCGTACCTCTTGGATTCCTTGCATCAGTAACCTGACAGGAACAGTTATCCCTGGGTTATTACTCCTTTATTGCTGCTTTTTAGCCTTTGTACACATTCACTCCGCAGGACCTCATCATCCTCCCTGTGTCACTAGTACCAAACAACCCTGTGCAGCTCACCACCCTCCCCCTGAACATCATGCAGCTGCTCAGTGCCTTTGGCCCGAACACCAGGAGACAGCACACCATCCTGGAGACTTTCTTGTGGCCACAAACACCTGCCTGTGGCCCAGATAAATGGGTCTCCCCCCCAGTATTACTCACTTGGACTTTGCCCGATCCTGCTCGGCAGTAGACCCAGTTGTGGTGCCATAATCTGGCAGCTGCTGCTGTACTCCCAAGGCTGACTTACTACTCCTTCCCCCCTCCTCTCCCCATCCTCCCCACCCCTGTAACCCTGTGAGGAATAGCCACAGACTCCTGCACTGCCTGCCTCTCCTAGCAGTCACCCAACTACCTGACCGAGCCTGTGCTGTGACCACATCACTGACTCCTGTCTGCCACACCCTGTCTCTGGCTGGTCTGAGGGGCTGCAGCCAGCCACACTCCTGCAAACATACCAGGCTGTTCCCTGATCTCCCACAACTGGGCAGGAGGAACACACCACTGCCCTCACTGCCATCTCTGCCCTTTCACACTAACAGATGCAAGAAACTTGTGTTTAGCATTCTCACTGAAGCCTGGTATTTGCCCAGCAACAACTCCTCGCAACATGGCCCCCAAATGGCAACTTCTAGCTGACTGATTACTTTAAATTACAGCACAACATTTTACCAACAGACCCAGCACCTAGGCTGCTACAAATTTTCTAATGCTCTCCCTCTCTTGCTCCAATCTCTCTCCCCTGCTTGCTGAAGATGTAGGATGGAAACACTACAGTCATGTCAAGTTTTGAGGTTTACTGTTCCTTGACACTGGATTCTTCAGCAAGCTGCTGTTTGGTCATGACTGAACCAACTTCTCCCAGAATGCTCCCCAGTGATGTGTCTCAGCCATCCTCTGGTCTTATCCCTGTATAGAACATAGAACATAGAGTACAGCACAGAACAGGCCCTTCAGCCCACAATGTTGTGCTGACCATTGATCATGTATGCACCCTCAAATTTCTGTGACCATATGCATGTCCAGCAGTCTCTCAAATGACCCCAATGACCTTGCTCTGTAAGGTATGATGGTAAATGCAGCCCTTCTTTAATGAAACCCCTAATTATTAAGTCTAATTTAATTATAGAAGCATCTCGATTATTTAATAATTTAGTAGTAGAGCCTTGGCACAATGTCTGGAACAACTCTTTACATTGGTTTAAGTGGTACTTCTTAAATTATTTATCCATCTACATAACTTGCCCTCCCAATAGACTATCTCAACCCCCACCCACGGATCAATTTTGGCCCTTAAATATTTCTCCATAGATCCGGGACTAACATAGTATTTCATCATGACCTAATCTCCATTATAAAAATATATAATAAAATGAAATCCCTTAGTCTTACGAATATTAACTTCCAGGCCTTTCGCAAAGCCTTGGTACAATTAAGTTAGGGGTCAATCCCTCGTATGAACCCCTCACTAATGCGATATCATCTGCAAAGACCAATGAGGCACAATGCAGTGTTTTGCCTTCAAAATCTAAAAATATACCTTTTATTTGAATCTTCTAATAAATATGGCGATGGAACCCCTTAAATTTTAAATATAGGTGACAACGAGTCACCTTACCCCTCTAACCATTCCTGACCTTAGTTTTATATCGATGGCCCTCCAATATAGATGTAATTATCTGTATATAAATTAGCTATACGGGATGGGACAGGGGCTTAACCATTAGGAATTCCGGCTACTCCTGCAGGAGGAATCTTTTAGGATTAGATGGTAATTTCCCGGGGTGGGCACAGATGAAATTGTCATGCCAGAATCAATTAGCAAGTTTACTTATCATTTCCCTTTTAATTTCAATTTCTGCCAATGGGTTCGCGCGGGGAGGATTACAGGATAAACTGATCATTGCAGCCTGGATTACCTTTCCTCTGTGGTACTCCGATTGACCCTGAGGGAAAGGCTTGTTAAGTGAACAAGGGACACTGTTTCTGATCCACTCTGGGTCCCTACCGCACTGCTGTTGTGGCAGCCAATGGCCTTTCGGCCCACATTGCCAGCAGACTGTTCCGCTCTCTGTCCCTTCTCTGCCATCTCTAGCCGCGATCACCGTGATGGGGCTTTTGTTACTAACCTCTGGCTCCAGATCGAAGCTGCTGGACAAACTGGCCGTAAGGTCGCTTGATTTCTTGGTAAACAAGCCTCGCCTATGTTGGTCAGGATGTGATCCTCTTGGTCCACGCCTGTTGCTGCCACCAAGTCAGGTCAGGTTCTCCAATTTAAAGGCATGCGCTCTATTAGGATCAAAAGCAATTTAAAAGGTAATAAAATGTGAGGGTGGATGAACACAGCAGGCCAAGCAGCATCTCAGGAGCACTCTGATCGGTCTAGGCCCGAAACATCAGCTTTTGTGCTCCTGAAATGCTGCTGGGCCTGCTGTGTTCATCCAGTCTCACATTTTATTATCTTGGAATTCTCCAGCATCTGCAGTTCCCATTATCTCTGAGCAATTTAAAAGGGTTTGTTTGGCTCGGGGCCCCGTGCCGTTCAAGGGCCATGACTACCAAAGATTCCCAAACCACCACAAAGCCAGCAATCAAGTTTGTTAACTGTTCACCCTTTTTTTTTTCCAGGATACATCTTGTCACTTGCACCGAAATCACTTCGCTGTCTGGCCCCGTTCATGCTGACCTCTCTTGGCTTGTGCCTGGTGCCAGCTGTCTCTGCTCTCGTTCTTCTCTCTCTTTCCCCCCCCCCCCCCCCCCCCGCGCCTCACCCTGATGGCCACAGTTACTGCTCGGAGGAACAGGGAACCAGGCCCTGAGTGTGGGACAGGATGTCCCATGAGTAACTTTAAAAATAGCGCATCCCCAGGCAGTGGGTTACAAATGCAGTTCCTATTATCTCTGCAAAATCGGACCTGCTTGGATCAGCCAAATGTGAAACAGAATGGCTTTAGAGAATTCAGGGCCTGGTTTATCGGACTTCCTAGGGTCGCGAAACAGCTACTTCTCCCATTAGGCAGGGATGGTGTTTAATGGTACTACTAATGGTTACCTCAGTGACTATCGGGAGTACGATCCCGCTTTGTGGCGATGGTCCTCCTCACCTGGGCCCCTTCCTATGCCCCAAGTGCTGTCCAAAGGTGGAGGTCCCCAGTTTAGAGCTGCAGGCTCATTCATTGTAAGGAAGCAGACAGTCCCTGAGGGCAGCTCCCAACAGAATATCATCCCTAACCTGATGTTTGTTTTCCTCATTGTTCAAATGTGGGATATAGTCCTGTGGCAGGGACACTCTCATATTTTGGTTGTATTCCCACAACAGGGGCACGGGCCGCCTTCCCCTTCTTTCCATTACATTACTTTTGTCTGTCTTGGCTCTCGGGCTGGTGTTTTCGCCACCTTCAGCCATTTATCAAAGCAGGAAATCATTATAAGCCTAGTTGGATCCCCGTTTCCCTCTTTCTTTCACTTCCCCGAAATTGTCTATTTACATGGAAGGTACCTTTGTAAGGCCAATCCCTGAGAGACCACCCATACACACGACTGGAAAACGAGAGTTCTGGATGTGAGTTTGCTCGCCCTCTCTGGTTTCTAGCCAAACCTCGGCGGCTGATCTTGGAGGGCCCAATGGGTCCCCATGCAGCTGGCTTTGCTTCTCGGTTTGCTTCACTTTTTTTTGTGGTTGTCCTCATCTTCACAGGGAAATCTTCCTCAGGCTTCCTTCCCTGTTCTGCCCATCGTTTTAACAATCCCCACTTCCCAAGGGTTCAGACTCTGAATTCAAATGAACATTAATACTCTATAGTTAAGTATCTTAGCTCTCTGTATTCCCATGTTCTAATTCACCCTTTCCCAACCCCGAGATCTCTTTGGGACCTCAGTCCTCGAAGTCTGACTCTCTTATTTTGTCTCAGTAGCTCATGTAAAGTAGCTTGAGGATTGTTGAATGAGTTTGTCTTCCACACGTGACCCTGCCTGTCCGGTCTCCCCGAGATCGGCTCTGGGTGGCTTAGTGTGGGTCACCGGCCGGGGAGACTCTCTTCCCCTTCTTGTCAATTTGTTCGGACAAACACAGGGAGCTTGCCTGCCACGTCCGGTTGTGCAAGAGACTAACTTAAATCGCACACCCAAGGACCAGACCTCGAGGGAAAGATTTTATTTGTGGTGATACGGAGAGTTAAAGCCGACAAAAGGCCAGGTCCGTAGACTCCAAGCGCACAAGATGATGAATATATCCCGGGTACAAACAAGTGAAACCAACTGCAATTGTTCTGTTTGAGCAAGCAAAGGCCATTACTCAGGCAGCCTACAGACATGAATTCAAGCAGAAAGAGGTGATGGTAAAGATGTTCAGATGCTGCCAACTTTAGCTTCTTGCTCTGAGTGGCTTCTCAGGCTAGGAAAAGCAGGTTGTAGTTACAGCAAGATAATGAAACGTGAGGCTGGATGAACACAGCAGGCTCAGGAGCACAAAAGCTGACGTTTCGGGCCTAGACCTTTCATCAGAGAGGGGGATGGGGTGAGGGTTCTGGAATAAATAGGGAGAGAGGGGGAGGCGGACCAAAGATGGAGAGAAAAGATAGGTGGAGAGCAGAGTATAGGTGGGGAGGTAGGGAGGGGATAGGTCAGTCCAGGGAAGACGGACAGGTCAAGGAGGTGGGATGAGGTTAGTAGGTAGATGGAGGTGCGGCTTGGGGTGGGAGGAAGGGATGGGTGAGAGGAAGAAGAGGCTAGGGAGGCAGAGACAAGTTGGACTGGTTTTGGGATGCAGTGGGGGAAGGGGGGATTTTGAAGCTGGTGAAGTCCACATTGATACCATTTGGGTTGCCAAGCGGAATGAGTTGATGTACCTGCAACCTTTGGGTGGCATCATTGTGGCAGTGCAGGAGGCCCATGATGGATATGCCATCTAAAGAATGGGAGGGGGAGTGGAAATGGTTTGCGACTGGGAGGTGCAGTTATTTATTGCGAACCGAACGGAGGTGTTCTGCAAAGCGGTCCCCAAGCCTCCGCTTGGTTTCCCCAATGTAGAGGAAGCCACACCAGGTACAGTGGATGCAGTATACCACATTGGCAGATGTGCAGGTGAACCTCTGCTTAATGTGGAAAGTCATCTTGGGATCTGGGATAGGGGTGAGGGAGGAGGTGTGGGGGCAAGTGTAGCATTTCCTGCGGTTGCAGGGGAAGGTGCTGGGTGTGGTGGGGTTGGAGGGCAGTGTGGAGCAAACAAGGGAGTCACGGAGAGAGTGGTCTCTCCAGAAAGCAGACAAGGGTGGGGATGGAAAAATGTCTTGGGTGATGGGGTCGGATTGTAGATGGCGGAAGTGTCGGAGGATGATGCGTTGTCTCCGGAGGTTGGTGGGTTGGTGTGTGAGAACGAGGGGGATCCTCTTTGGGCGGTTGTGGCAGGGGCAGGGTGTGAGGGATGTGTTGCGGGAGATGCGGTCAAGGGCGTTCTCGACCGCTGCGGGTGGGAAAGTTTCGGTCCTTGAACTTGGACATCTTGGGATGTGCGGGAGTGGAATGCCTCATTGTGGGGGTGGAGGCGGAGGAATTGGGAATAGGGGATGGAATTTTTGCAGGAGGGTGGGTGGGAGGAGGTGTATTCTAGGTAGCTGTGGAAGTCAGTGGGCTTGAAATGGACATCGGTTACAAGCTGGTTGCCTGAGATGGAGATTGGGAGATCCAGGAAGGTGAGGGATGTGCTGGAGATGGCCCAGGTGAACTGAAGGTTGGGGTGGAAGGTGAAGTGGATGAACTGTTCAAGCTCCTCTGGGGAGCAAGAGGCGGCACCGATGCAGTCATCAATGTAACGGAGGAAGAGGTGGTGTTTGGGACCTGTGTAGGTGCGGAAGAGGGACTGTTCCACGTAACCTACAAAGAGGCAGGCATAGCTGGGGCCCATGCGGGTGCCCATGGCCACCCCCTTTGTCTGTAGGAAGTGGGAGGAATCGAAAGAGAAGTTGTTGAGGGTGCGGACGAGTTCAGCTAAGCGGATGAGGGTGTCGGTGGAGGGAGACTGGTCGGGCCTGCGGGACAGGAAGAAGCGGAGGGCCTTGAGGCCCACAGCATGTGGAATACTGGTGTATAGGGACTGGACGCCCATGGTGAAAATGAGGTGTTGGGGGCCAGGGAATTGGAAGTCCTGGAGGAGGTGGAGGGCGTGGGTGGTGTCACGGATGTAGGTAGGGAGTTCCTGGACCAAAGGGGAGAAAATGGAGTCCAGATAGGTGGAGATGAGTTCGGTGGGGCAGGAGTAGGCTGAGACGATGGGTCGACCAGGGCAGGCAGGTTTGTGGATTTTGGGAAGGAGATAGAAACGGGCCGTGCGGGGTTTGGGAAGGAGATACAACAGCACTATTGTTTCAAAGCTTAAGGTTCTCTCCTACGTCCTCTGTAGTAGAGAGAAACCCTAGAAGACGCAGAGAGTTCTTCAAGGAGATGATCTTTTATTTGCAAATAAAAGCCATGAGATTCGGGAAGCGATTCCTCGAATGCCCCCGAACCGCGGGGTCTGGTATTTTTCATACCTTTTTAGTTATGCTTTCTTCTAGCTTATCAGTAAGCCCAACTGTTAGTCAGGGTTATTTTATGGTTGTAGTACAATAAACCAATGGTGTTAGTTTCTGAGATAATGGGAACTGCAGGTTTCTGTTATCTTTCTACTTCTGCCACTATATGGTGTTTTTCTACTTCAAGCTGAATCCATAGTATACTGATCATTTTACTACTACCTCTGCCGGGTGGTTCCCCTATTCTAGGTTTTATCTTTATTATATTACGATTAGATGTTAACTATTACATCTACCCAAATGGCCTTCAGCCCTAGGCTGACCCCATTACATCATACTAACATTTATGCATGTCATGTGGTTTGATTAACTTGTTCATGCTGTCATTGGTAACTAACCTAATTATAGAACATAGAACATAGAACAGTACAGCACAGAACAGGCCCTTCAGCCCACAATGTTGTGCCGACCATTGATCCTCATGTATGCACCCTCAAATTTCTGTGACCATATACATGTCCAGCAGTCTCTTAAATGACCCCAATGACCTTGCTTCCACAACTGCTGCTGGCAACGCATTCCATGCTCTCACAACTCTCTGCGTAAAGAACCTGCCTCTGACATCCCCCCTACTTTCCACCAACCAGCTTAAAACTATGACCCCTCGTGCTAGCCATTTCTGCCCTGGGAAATAGTCTCTGGCTATCAACTCTATCTATGCCTCTCATTATCTTGTATACCTCAATTAGGTCCCCTCTCCTCCTTTTCTCCAATGAAAAGAGACCGAGCTCAGTCAACCTCTCTTCATAAGATAAGCCCTCCAGTCCAGGCAGCATCCTGGTAAACCTCCTCTGAACCCTCTCCAAAGCATCCACATCTTTCCTATAATAGGGCGCCCAGAACTGGACGCAGTATTCCAAGTGCGGTCTAACCAAAGTTTTATAGAGCTACAACAAGATCTCACGACTCTTAAACTCAATCCCCCTGTTAATGAAAGCCAAAACACCATATGCTTTCTTAACAACCCTGTCCACTTGGGTGGCCATTTTAAAGGATCTATGTATCTGCACACCAAGATCGCTCTGTTCCTCCACACTGCCAAGAATCCTATCCTTAATCCTGTACTCAGCTTTCAAATTCGACCTTCCAAAATGCATCACCTCGCATTTATCCAGGTTGAACTCCATCTGCCACCTCTCAGCCCATCTCTGCATCCTGTCAATGTCCCGCTGCAGCCTACAACAGCCCTCTACACTGTCAACGACACCTCCGACCTTTGTGTTATCTGCAAACTTGCTGACCCATCCTTCAATCCCCTCATCCAAGTCATTAATAAAAATGACAAACAGTAGAGGCCCAAGGACAGAGCCCTGTGGAACCCCACTCACCACTGACTTCCAGGCAGAATATTTTCCTTCTACTACCACTCGCTGTCTTCTGTTGGCCAGCCAATTCTGTATCCCATTCCTCCTGACCTTCTGAATGAGCCTACCATGGGGAACCTTATCAAATGCCTTACTGAAGTCCATATACACCACATCCACAGCTCGACCCTCATCAACTTTTCTAGTCACATCCTCAAAGAACTCAATAAGGTTTGTAAGGCATGACCTGCCCCCCTCAAAGCCGTGTTGACTGTATTTGATCAAGCCATGCTCTTCCAGATGGTCATAAATCTTATCCCTCAGAATCCTTTCTAACACCTTGCAGACGACAGACATGAGACTTACTGGTCTATAATTGCCAGGGATTTCCCTACTTCTCTTCTTGAAGAGAGGAATTACATTTGCCTCTCTCCAGTCCTCAGGTACGACTCCAGTGGAGAGCGAGGATGCAAAGATCTTCAAGTGGCGAAGCAATTGCATTTCTCGCTTCCCAAAGCAGCCGAGGACAAATCTGGTCCGGGCCTGGCGACTTGTCAATCTTAATGTTTGACAAAATTTTCAGCACATCAGTTTCCTCTATCTCTATCCATTCCAGCATGCACACCTGCTCTTCAAAGGTTTCATTCACTACAAAGTTTGTTTCTTTCGTAAAGACAGAAGCAAAAAACTCATTTCGGGCTTCCCCTACCTCCTCAGGCTCCACACACAAGTTCCCTATGCTATCCCTGATCGGCCCTACTCTTTCTTTGATCATTCTCTTATTCCTCACGTAAGTGTAAAATGCCTTTGTGTTTTCCCGGATTCCTTCTGCCAAGCCTTTCTCTTGCCCCCCTCCTGGCTCTCCTCAGACCATTTTTTGAGCTCCTTCCTTGCCTGCATGTAATCCTCTCTAGCTGAACTTGACCCTAGCTTCCTCCACCTTATGTAAGCTACCTTCTTCCTTTTCACAAGAAGCTCCACCGCTCTCGTCATCCAAGGTTCCTTTATCTTACCCCTTCTTGCCCGTCTCAGAGGGACATATTTACTCATCACTCCCAACAACTGTTCCTTAAACAGTCTCCACATGTCTATAGTTCCCTTACCATGGAACAACTGCTCCCAGTCCATGCTTCCTAACTCATGTCTAATCGCGTCATAGTTTCCTCTTCCCCAATTAACTATCCTCCCATTTTGCCTAATCCTCTCCTTCTCCATAGCTATGTAGAATGTGAGGCAGTTATGGTCACTATCACCAAAATGCTCTCCCACCACAAGATCTGATACCTGCCCCGGCTCGTTTCCGAGCACCAAGTCTAGAATGGCCTCTCGCCTCGTCGGCCTGTCAACGTATGCTGCCTGACTAACCTAACCACACAACCCTTGATCTATACCTGATTTATATAGCATTCTGATTGAAATGTGTTTGGATTGAGGTAGTATTTCGTAAATTCCTGTGCAACATTCGGCCAGTCTCAATGTTTACCCCTTCACATACCCACAGGCTCTTAATTTTCATCCCTCCTACTCAGGTATTATTTTAACTCATTACCATTCAGCCTAAATTGCCAATTTTCAAAACAGTTACTCCACAGTCCTGATAGTCTCAACATTGTTCCCTTCGCTGTAAATGAAACCAGGCCTGGGTAACTCTGTCAAAGCATCGAGGGTTGCCCATTTCCTCAACAGCTGCTGGGGTCTGTCCTTCTAATTCCGAGATCTCTCAGCCTCTGTCTCTACTCCTCACCTCCTGCCTCTGAGGAAGGTAGACTACTGAAGGTGTCAGGAATTTAGCAGAAACAGCAGTTTATTCGAGCAGTAATAGATGGCAGCAAGGAGGAGCTCAAGACCGTCATGGTAGGACAAACGAGCTCACTGAGATACCTACGCAACACACTTCATATCTTGTAGCCTCAATCTCCATGAAGAAAATAACTTACTATGCAGTTAACGGTATCAAGTCAGTTAACTAGGCCATTAATTACATCAAGTCTGTAACATAATTACTTTCATAGTTCAATTAACAAGGTGTTTTAATTACATCAAATTGCCGTACAATATAAATCCATGTATTTGTATTCCAGCATGCAGCGCCCACTTGCTTGTGTTCACTTGCTTATCTGGTAGCTCTGACTCCTGAACATCTTGTGGTCTAGCAATCTGCCCTGCTTACTCATTATTCAGTAACTTTGTCTCAGGGGTCTGGATGGCATGTCTTTAGTAATGCAGAGTCAATTACCTTAAAACATCTGTCAAACCATAGAATAAGACTAGGTTGAGTTTCTTGACCTTTGTTTTTAAAGGCCCAGTTTTAAGCAATTCATTCACAACTGCTAATGTGTGTTTATTCATTGCTAAATTTCACTGACTGCTCATGAGTACTCTTTTGGCTTTTCTCCATTCATCAGGTGAGTGGTGCTGGCTGGCCAGCATTTCTTGCACATCCCTAGTTGCCCTTGAGAAGCTGGTGGTGAGCTGCCGCCTTGAACCACTGCGGTCCTCTTGCTGTGGGTTGACCAGGAAGGGACTTCCAGGATTTTGACCCAGCGACAGTGAAAGGCGACAATATATTTCCAAGTCAGGATGGTGAGTGTCTTAGAGTGGAGTTTGGAGGGGCTGGTGTTCCCAAATGACTGCTGCCCTTGTCCATCTCGATGGAAGTGGTTGTGGGTTTAGAAGGTGCTGCCTGAGGATCTTTGAATTTCTGCAGTTCACCTTGTAGATGGTGCACACAGCTGAGTGAATGGATGTGGTGCCAACCAAGCGGGCTGCTTCGCCCTGGATGGTGTCAAAGCTGCTTGTGGTGTTAGGTCTGTACTCATCCAGGCAGGTGAGGAGTTGTTAGGTTCATTCCAGAGAGACCCTCTGGACTTAATGCAACAGCAAGACAGTGGCCTGGTTACCAAAAAACCACCTCTTTATTATTAAGCAAGTACAAGCTGCGGAGGATCAGTGTACGCAACCCGGTGCAGAGTTCCATGAGTGATTCTCCCCGAATGGCAGACAGTCCCTGCTTTTGTGCTCTTTTGGCTGATACGTAAAACAATTACTACATTTGGAAGATGAAGAGAACAGGATACATCATTGATCAGCCACAAAGTGACTGATAATGACAGGGTGTGATTTCAAGCTGCCAAAGTGTCTGGCTCGAACAAAGGTCACTGACCTGGCCACTTCAGTAGAAAGAGGTTTCTCACCCAATCCTATTCAGGCAGGAAGCTTTAAGACAGTTTCCACAAACCCCTGTGTTGGAAGATCGGTGTAAAAATTATCCCAGTTAACTGAGTATTCCATCACACTCCTGACTTGTGCCTGTAGATGGTGGACAGGGTTTGAGGAGTCGAGGTGAGTTATTCACCAGTATTCCCAGCTTCTGGCCTGCTCTTGTAGCCACTGTGTTCATGCGGTGAGCCCAGTTGAGTTTTTGATCAATTGTAACCCCCAGGATGTTAGTGGGGGATTCAATGATGGTAACATCACTGAATATCAAGGGGTGGTGGTTGGATTGTCTTATTGCTGATGCAAATAGCCTGGTATTTGCGCATGTCACTCACCACTTGCCAGTTCAAGCCTGGATATTACCCGGACCTTATTGCATGTGAGCATGGATTGCTTCAGTATGAGTTGTCGTGAATGTTGCTGAACATTGTGCAATCATAAGTGAACATGCCCACTTCTGACCTTATGATGGAAGGAAGGTCATTGAAGCAGCTGAAGATGGTTGGGCATGGGACACTATCCCGTGGAACTCCTGAAGAGATGACCTGGAGCTGAGATGATTGACCTCCAACAACCCCAACCATCTTCCTGTGTGTCAGGTAGGACTTCAACCAGCAGATTCATCCCCTGATGCCTACTGATTCCAGTTTTTATAGGGCTTTTTGATGCCACACTCGGTCAAATGCAGACTTGATGTCAAGCCTGTCACCCCCTCCCACCCCTCACTTCTGAAATTCAGCTCTTTTGTCCATGTTTGAACAATTACTGTAACTCTTTACAAATTACTGTTGCTGGAACTTGCTCACTTGCCTGTCATGGTTTTCCTCCTTCACAATTGAAGGCAGATTAAAATGTCCTTTCGGACCTATCATTTTGACTCTTGCTGGCCTATGTTTTTTAGTCCTATTTCCACATCAAAGGCTACCCCTGAGTATGTGTTTTGTAACCTGTTCAGAACACTACCGACCTAGACACTGTCACCTGACACTGAAAAGATTAGGTTAATCAGCCCTTAAAGTCATCTACTGGGGCTTGAACAGTTAGCAGGACATGAAACAAGTTTGTTCTATTTGCAGAGATGGTAGGATGTCTGTTCAGTACATGCTGACCAGGGCCTCTTTCCCCTTTAAGAAAGTTACTGTCAGAAGGATACTTCTGCCCTGAAGTTACATGAACGAATGAGTAGCCTGATAACTGAGTGAAATTCCAAGACCTAGCTGCAGTTTAGTATCCCCCCTCTTTTTTTTTTAAGTACACACAATTCCCAACCTAGGCAAACCTCTCAGGCCTGGCCACCTTTTTCCAGTATTCTCTAATGTGAAAAAGAATACAAGGGCTCAACCCTTGTTCCCTTATCACACAATGTCTTTAGTTGATCTTCCCATTCCACACCTTTTCTGCCCATGGATCTATACAGGCCGACAGGTATTTCTGTTTCACCTGGGAGAACGGATTGAATTGCTCTATCGCCGGGATTAAAGAAGTCTTTATAACAAAAATTGAACCCCTTCACTTTGTTGATCTTCATGGGAAGATGTTTTCACAAGTGCTAGATTATTTTCAAGATTTTTTATCCGTTCCGAGGTGTGTCGCGCTCATTACTGTTTACATTCCCTATGGATGTGAGGGTATAACAGTGAATAAATTCCCATTTTAAAATCCATAAACACCTGATTTTTCCCATTTTAGCAGGGCACATATCACCAGGTCTAACATGATGTTAAATAGGGGACAATCTCCCTTTTGACCCCTCTGGTTATATTTACAAAACCAGCACTACCATTATATCCTTCAATTACAGTAATATTAATCATAGAGTTACACTTGAAGAATCTATTGGAAGAGCCACCATTTCTAGCACTTTAGAAAGTAGCTTGTGTTCAAAAGAATCAAAATCTTGGGCCAAATTGGTGTTGTTTTTTCCAAAACAACTGAGGGCCTTTGAGCTCCTTTCGTGACATTGGGATGATGTGTTTTCATTGCATCTCGAGGCTGCTGCGAAGAATCCTTTTTGTCTAAAATTGAACCTGGTGGCATTGCTAAGCTTGGGAGATGGTAAGGACTGCAGATGCTGGAAGCCGGTCCATGAAATATGGAGCAGAAACCTCTCTCTGGTTTGAGTCTGGACCCTTCAGGATTGGGAGGGGGAAGGGAGCTGGAAATAAATGGGTGGGAGGGGATGGGTTGGTGATAGGTGGGTGCAGGTCGGAGGTTGAGATTGCCTGACAAAATTGGTTTGGGGAAGGGTGGAGCGGGTAAGTGAAAAGAAAGATGGACAGGTTGTCAGGTCAAGGAGTTGGGGATAGAGGGACAGCTGGCTATGGGATGAGGCTGGGGGCTGGAGAGACTTTAGCTTGTGAACTCTGTTGAGGCAGAACATACTGTTGCTCCATTTTGTGTGGTCTCATTGTGACTTGGGAGGCTTAGGATGGACATGTTGCCAAGCGAGTGGGAGGGGGAGTTGAAATGGCTGGCAACAGGAAGGTGGTAGTGATTGGAGCTTACAGCCCAGATGGTCTACAAATAGGTCCCTGAGTCTGTACTCGCTTCAAAGGAGAGGAGATAACGTCAGGAGCAACGGATGTAATAGACCATGTTAGATTTACAGGTGAATCTCTGGATTTAGAATGGTTGTTTTGGTGCCTTGTAAGGAGGTCAGAGGGTGAGGTGTAGGGGCAGGTGTAGCACTTCCTGTGGTTGCAGGGAAAGGTTTACTGGAAACTAACAGTTTCATCAACAGCATTTCAGTCCTGAGATGGTAAAAGGGTTGTAGGATTAAGTGTGTACCACCTAAAATCTTGTACTTTCCTATTTATTAAATATTACATTAAAATTAACTCGTGATCTGTTCATGCATTAGTGAAGAAGAGTTTGGATATTAAAACAATCCAGAGTGTACTAACCTAACAACAGACACTTCTACAAGGCGAAACTCGGTGAAAATCCATGCCTATCTTAAGCCTTGAACCCGTGAGCTTGCTTTTAGCTATTGGGTTAGGATGAGGTTTAATAGCCTCACGTTAATCTCGTGTCTATGCTGAGACTGGTATTTCAACACCAGTATGGCTAGCGAGTTTTGAGAAGATTTGTAGCTTAGGTTGAGGTTCTGGATGTGAGTTTGCTCGCTGAGCTGGAAGGTTCGTTTTCAGATGTTTCGTCACCTTTTTTTATTTGAAAAAATATACTTTATTTGTAAGATGTACAAAAAATAAAACATTTATACACCTACCCAGTCATGCAAGCCGCTCCGGGTTACCCAGGGGGTACGTACACCAACTAAAGGGAAAAAACAAAGAAGGAAAGAAAATACCCCGGCAGTCGTCACCCCGTACAGTCCCTGTTGGCCCCCTGACCAGTTGGGGCAGGCGCCAGCTGGGCCCAGTTACCAGAGAGGATTCTTTTTTTCTATTCTGGACGAGGGGTTTCATACCGTGGTCTTTCCCCACCATGCCGTGGCGGCGGCTGCCCCAAGCTTTTGCGCGTCCCTCAGCACGTAGTCCTGGACCTTGGAGTGTGCCAGTCTGCAACACTCGGTCGGGGTCAGTTCTTTCAGCTGGCAGACCAAAGAGCATCTTTCACCGCATTGATGGTCCTCCAGGCGTAGTTGATGTTGGTCTCGGTGTGCGTCCCCAGATACAGCCCGTAGAGCACGGAGTCCCGCGCCATGGAGCTGCTCGGGATGAACCTCGACAAATACCACTGCATCCCCCTCCAGACCTCCTGCGCATAGGCACACTCCAGAAGGAGGTGACAGACAGTCTCGTCCCCCCTGCAGCCACCTCAAGGGCAGCGTGCAATGGCGCAGAGATTCCAGGCATGCATAAAGGATCTCACTGGCAGAGCCCCTCTCGCCGCCAGCCAAGCAATGCCCTTGTGCTTGTTTGAAAGTTCTGGCGATGAGGCATTCTGCCAAAGGACTTTGGCAGTCTGCGTGGGGAACCACACGACGGGATCCACCCTCTCCTTTTCCCGAAGGGTCCCGAGGATACTACGTGCTGACCACTGCCTGATGGCCTTGTGGTCAAAGGTGTTTCCCTTCAAAAATTTCTCCACGAAGGACAGGTGGTACAGAACGGTCCAACTACTCGGAGCGTTCCGCGGCAGCGAGGCCAGGCACATCCTTCAACACCGGGGACAGGTAGAACCTCAGTAAGTAGTGACACTTGGTGTTTGCGTACTGAGGATCTACGCACGTCTTGATGCAGCCGCACACAAAGGTAGCCGTCAGGGCGAGGGTGGCGTTCGGTACGTCCTTTCCCCCATTTCCCAGGTCTTTGTACGTGGTGTCCCTGTGGACCCGGTCCATCCTTGACCCCCAAATGAAGTGGAAGATGGCCCGGGTGACTGCAGCGGCGCAGGTCCAGGGAATAGGCCAGGCCTGCGCCACATACAACAGTACTGAAAGCCCCTCACACCTGACAACCAGGTTCTTACCCACGATGGAGAGGGACTGGAGCGTCCACCTGCCCAGCTTCTGCTTCAATTTGGTGATACGCTCCTCCCATGTCTTAATGCACGCCCCAGCTCCACCAAACCAAACACCCAGCACCTTCAGGTAGTCTGTGCTGACTGTGAAGGGGATGAAGGAGTGGTCGTCCCAGTTCCCGAAGAACATGACCTTGCTCTTACCCCTATTGACTTTGGCACCCAAGGCCAGTTCAAACTGGCCGCAGATGTCCAATAGTCTACTCACCGACCGATCGGTGCAGAAGACGGCGACATCGTCCATGTACAGGGAGGTCTTGACATGAAGGCCTCCGCTACCTGGGATAGTCACGCCCTTCAGGCTCACGTCTTTCCTGATGGAGGCGGCGAAGGGCTCCACACAGCACACGAACAAGGCAGGAGAGAGTGGACAGCCCTGCCTGACTCCAGATCTGACAGGAAAACTGTCTGATTCCCACCCGTTGATCGAGACTGCGCTAACTATGTTGGCGTCGAGCAGCCGGATCCAATTGCGGATGCCCTCCCTGAACCCCAATTTCGTGTAAGCATGAGACCCTGTCGAAGGCCTTCTCCTGGTCCAGGCTGACGAGGCAGGTGTCCACCCGCCTGTCCTGTACGTACGCGATCGTATCCCTGATGAGCGCGAGGCTCTCAGCGATGTTCCTGCCCGGCACAGCACAAGTTTGGTCAGGGTGAATCACCGACTCCAGGACAGACCTGACCCGGTTGGCTATGACCTTGGCCAGGATTTTGTAGTCCACTTTCAATAGTGAAATGGGACGCCAATTCTTAATTTCTTCCCTCTCCCCCTTCCTCTTGTAAATGAGGGTGATGATACCCTTCCTCATGGACTTGCACATTTCCCCTGCCCGAAGCGCACTATCGTCACCTCCAGCAGGTCCTGGCCGACCAGGTCCCACAGAGCGGAATACAGCTCGACCGGTAAGCCGTCGCTTCCAGGAGTCCTAGTCCTCTCCAAGGACTTGAGGGCTCTGGTCAGCTCGTCCAGAGATATCAGCCAGTCCAGCCACTCCCTCGTGCCGTCGTCTAAGACCTCCATGATAGACGACAGGAGCGACTCGGAGGCCGTGCTGTCCGTTGGCTTCGTATCGTACAGTCCGGCCTAGAAGGATCTGTTGATCCTCAAAATGTCACGCCGAGACGACGTCGCCGAGACGACGTCACCGAGCCGTCGTCCTCCTTCAGCCGGCTAAGCACAGAGTTCTCTTTTGGCAACCTTCTGAAAGAAGAAACGCGAGCATGTCCCGTCCTGCTCCAGGGAGCGGACCCTGGACTGAGAGATTATCCTGGAGGCCTCCACGACGAAGAGTGAGGCTTGCTGGCCCCTCACCTCGCGGAGGTCCTCCGTGACATCGACCCTCCCCCCGCCTCTCTCTCGCCTTCCGAACACTCTTGAGGACAAAGAACCTCTTGATGTTCTCCTTCACCGTCTCCCACCAGTCGCCCGGTGACTCAGAGGGGTTTCATGGTTCTCCAACTGACGTACTCCCTCTTAAGCTCCTCGACGTTCTCTGGGGTCAACAGAGTCGTGTTGAGCTTCTACGTCCCCTTGCCGGCCGGCTGGTCGTCCTGTAAGTGACAGTCGGCCAGCAGGCGGCAGTGGTCAGAGAAGAACACCGGCTCGATGCCAGTGGACCTGACCGAGAACGTCTGTGACACAAACAGGAAGTCTATCCTTGAGCGAATAGACCTGTTTGGCCGCATCCAGGTGTACCTCCGCTGTGCTCCGTCTGCAGGGGTGCTGAAGACGTCGAGCAGCTTGGTGTCCTTCACCGTGCCAATCAGGAATCTGGGCGTGACGTCCGGTTGACTCCCCCCACCCGCTGTCCCCACGCCGGATCTTCCATCTGCATCAATGATGCAGTTGAAGTCTCTGCCTAGGATGACTGGCCTGGACGTAGCCAGCAGGGGTGGAAGCCGCTGCAGGATGGCCAACCGCCCATTCCGTACCGCTGGGGCGTACACGTTGATCAGCCTCAGGGGACCGTTCCTGTAGGTGACATCAGCCACCAGGAGGCACCCCCCCCACCACCACCTGAACTTGAGAGATGGTGAAGTCGCGCCCCCGCCGCAGAATAGCCAGGCCTGAGGAGCGACAGTCGTTACCCCCCCCAACCAGATCGAAGGCCCACAGGTCCAGGCGCCGGACCATTTTCCCGTATCTGCCGAGGTGTGGTATTCCGCACTCCTGCAGAAACAGGAGGTCTGCCTTGATGGTGGTCAGGTAGGCCAACGTGGACACACATCTTGCGGTGGACTTGACACTGCGCACATTAATGCTCGCAACTCATACCCCCATTGTGGGCAGTGACCGCAGTACCCTCCCCAAGTCCAAGGTCCAGCCCCTCCATCTGTCCCTTCATGCCCATTACCCGGACTAACTGCTGGACGCTCTCCGGGCTCAGGAAACCGTCCGTGCTGCCTTCTGGGTGGCATCCCCCCCATGAGGGGTGCAGAGGCAGAAGGGTCTGGCTCTGGGTCAGGCTGGGGGCGAGCTGTTTCCTCCTTCCCGCCTGGAAGTTCCGGGGGTCCCTCCAGTGCCCCAGCGGCACTTGCCTGGGTGTCGGAGGGAGCCTCAGGACGCCTTCCGTCACCTGGAAGCATGGTGCTGCTTTCCTTCTCCCTCGATCTTTAACTTTCTGCTTCGGGCGGGCCCTGTCCGAATACCCCTCGTCAGAGGAGCTCTTATAGCCCCCCCTGTAGCTGCCTCTTCCTGCCTGATGGTTGCAGTTCCTGGGCCCGTCGATACACCTTCCTCCTCACTTTCGGGACCATCGTCCACTCCCCTGGGTCGCCTGTCGCCGCCTCCATCGACTCCGGCTTGTCGGGGGGATCGGAGCCTGCAGGGGTGCTTTGCTGGCCTCGGGCCCTCCTGCACATTCGTGGGGTCCTTGCTGGGTCCTGGTGCCTTCCTCTCCTCCGGGGGGGACTGGCCCCGCATTGCCCCTGCCGGCGACCTGGGCGTAGGTGGTCCCCCGCTGCGGGCATGCCCTATAGAGGTGGCCCGCTTCCCCGCAAATGTTGCAGCTTTTCTCTCGTGGGCAATCCTTTCCAAGGTGTCCCTCCTCCCTGCAGTTCCTGCAGATGGTGGCTTTGCAGTCGGCCGCCACGTGACCTGACCTACCACTGACATGGCAGACTTTAGGTTGCCCTGCATAGGTCAGGTAGCCCTTGCTCCCGCCGATTGCGAAGCTGGACGGTGGGTGTACGACGTTCCCGTCCGCGCCCATCCTCATCGTCACCTTGACCTGCCTCTTACTGGTCCAAATGCCAAAGGGGTCCATGATGTCAGTTAAGTCCCCTTCCACCTTCACGTACCTTCCAAGGAAGGTCAGGACATCAACCGCTGGCACATGCGGGTTGTACATGTGTACAGTCACCATACGGCTCCTCTGTGCTGGCATCACAAACAGCGTGACAGCGGTCAATACAGAGTGGGGGGCCCTCACCTCCTTTCTCCTTAAACCTCCAGGAAGCGCTTGCAAAGCTTGGCACTCCTGAAGGTCACGTCATAAAAACCTCTTCCGGGGAAATCCTGCAGGCAGTAAATGTCTGCAGCAGCGAACCCGCAACAGTCCAACAGGACCCTCTTCAAGAAGGTGCGGTCCACAGGTGCACCTTCATCCAACTTCATTACAGAAACACGGATGGTGCTCCGGACTCCCTAACCTGGGGCACGAGGACTTGCTGCAGCCATCGTTGCAGGTTGGCTGCTCCCCTGAACCAGCGTTAGGCCGAAGCCAGCAGTAAGATCCACTGGCTGCAAGGGTGCACAGCCAACCCGACGTCCTCCTTTCACCTCCAAGACAGCACTCTCCTCCCCTCGGTCCACAAGAGAGGGGGTCTTTATTGTGTTCCAGATGTAAGCTGGTTCACTGAGCTTGAAGGCTTGTTCCCAGATGTTTCGTCACCATTCTAGGTAACGTTATCAGTGAGCCTCCGCGCTGGTGTTATGTCCTGCTTTCTATTTATCTGGTTAGGTTTCCTTGGGTTGGTGATGTCATTTCCTGTTCTTTGGCTCCAAATCAATCTACCAGCCCCTGAGAAAATGTGTTTGTTGATGGAGTTCCGGTTGGACTGCCATCCTTCTAGGACTTCTCGTGCGTGTCTCTGTTTGGCTTGTCCTAGGATGGATGTGTTGTCCCAATCAAAGTGGTGTCCTTCCTCATCTGTATGTAAGGATACTAGTGATAGTGGGTCATGTCGTTTTGTGGCTAGTTGATGTTCATGTTTCCTGGTGGCTAGCTTTCTGCCAGTTTGTCCAATGTAGTGTTTGTCACAGTTCTTGCAAGGTATTTTGTAGATGACGTTTGTTTTGTTTGTTGTCTGTATAGGGTCTTTTAAGCTCATTAGCTGCTGTTTTAGTGTGTTGGTGGGTTTGTGGGTTACCCTGATACCAAGATGTCCGAGTAGTCTGGCAGTCATTTCTGAAATGTCTTTGATGTAGGGGAGAATGGTTATGGTTTCTGGGACTGTTTTGTCTGTTTGTTTGGGTTTATTGCTGAGGAATCGGTGGACTGTGTTCATAGGGTACCCATTCTTTTTGAATATGCTGTATAGGTGATTTTCCTCTGCTCTGCGTAGTTCCTCTGTGCTGCAGCGCGTGGTGGCTCGTTGGAATAATGTTCTAATGCAGCTTCGTTTGTGAGCAGACTCACATCCAGAACCAATATGGCTGCTGCATTTATCACAAGACACTGCTGTGAGCGGACTTGTTGGGTGGTCTTTTGGGAGTGGCCCATCCAGCTTGAGGGAGATGAGCTAAATCTGCCATTTCTGCTTTTCAGGGCCGGGGTGACACCGCTAGAGCTCGGTGTCTTTGGCCCAGGCAGACCAGCAGGCATCCTGTATTTTTCTCAGGCAATTGGTGACACAAGTTATCAATCCTATTCATGTTTCTGAGAACCGTGAGGATGTTTGACCAGTCACTGGAAGGACAAAGGTGCATGAAAACTCTGGTAACTATGCAAGCGAGGTACCTTGGGGAGGCTGCACTACTGTGTCTTTGTTACCCTCCCAGGTAGTGCCCTTCTTGCCACCTGCCACGTGATGTCCCTGAGTGTTGGAGTGTTCTGGAGCCAAGGCTGCAATCAGGCTGAGGGCAGCATTGGGTACGTTGTTTTGCTGCTACCAGGGTTTTGTATGCCGCAGGTGCACCCACTCCATCTGAGACCTCCAGATAAAGTGGAGCCTGGCTTTGGTGACTGCAGCAGAGCTGGTTTGGGTAATGGCCAGCCCTGCACTGCACAGAGCAGCTCTCAACTAACGGCCAGGTTTTTACCTGCAAAGGAGAGTGAGTGGTGCTGTTGAAAGCTTGAAACTGCACTAACTACAATGATGCAGAGCAGTTTTATTTCAAAAATATACTTTATTCTTTCAAAAAACAATTTGGATATGTACACTGATACAAAGCAGTTTTGGTTCTGCGCATTTGAATATCTATAAAGCAAACAAAATGTTGAACCTGACTATCTGTAAAAAAAAAGCTGAAGACCTGTTAATGCTCATACTTATATATTTCAGCATCAGAATATTCTTTACTATTACATGTAATCCAGTACAGGAGTACAGTGAAAAGCTTCTGCAAGGCTGCCTTTTTGATAGTGCTATCTTAGGTCCAGGTACTGCCGTGGCTATTAAAATTGCCATGATAGGGTTAGCAATTAATACTGAAGACTCAGTCAGGTTGTCATGGATAAGGGCAAGTTCTTTATTTCAGACTATGCGCAGAGGACGCGTCTCCCCGTCCCCGCCCCCGCCCCCAACCACCACCACTTGAGAAAGAGGAAGGCACGGTCCACGCTTGACTTGATAAAGTTTTATGTGTGTGCTGGGCAGCTTACATTAAGACTAACACAATTAACTGAACCAGTATAATTCAATACCACATGTAGAATTCTTCTACAAGCTTAACCGCCTACTTCCTTATCTTGTTTATGTAGCATTGTGCTATTTTCTTTCTTTACATAGTTCGGCAATTCCCTTAATCATTTCTAAAGATATTGCTCAAGGTTGATCACTCAATTTTCCATCACAGTACCAAGGTACAAATCCTACAGATGAAAGTGTTAAAGGAATGGTGAGCAGAGTAGCTCTGACTGGAGAAGTGTCCCCCTATCTTGATCTCCTAATTGAGGAACTAGAAGGATCTGAGCTGAATAGGATTCCCATTTTTCTTCAGAAAGACCTCCAGACAATGGCCTTTTCCCATTTGTACCCTGGCCTCAACCTTCAGTGTGTCCCTCAGCATGTGGGGCAGTTGGATCCACCTGTGGATTCCCATTTTGGAGAGCATACCCTACTTGTTGTGAGCAGGGGGGGGGAGGGTGTTTTATTCCATAACCCACTATTCAGCATGGTAACTGAACCAACTTCTCCTAGAAAGCTCCTCAGTGACGTGCCTCTGCTGCCCCCTGGATGACATGGCTTTATATCAGCTCCCTATCCCTTGTTACTCATTTTTAGAAGCAATATCTTGCAAAAGAAAAATTGGAGAAACAACAGTTCTGGCAACTTCTCCAAAGAGAAACACATATCACAAATTCCTGTAGGACTCTTTACTGGAAGTATCCTCATTCTTGTTTTTATCTCTTGAACATATTAGTTCACCAGAAGGATATCCCCATAACGTTCTAATTACTGCATGGTCCATCGCAGGCTTAGAATCATAGAATCCCTACAGGTGTGGAAACAGGCCCTTCAGCCCAATAAGTTTCATGCTGACCCTCAGAGCACCCCACCCAGACCTATCCCCCTACAACCCACCTAATCAATTGAACAGGGTACAGTTTTGAACCAAACCTAGCAGTTATAGGCAAAAAGTCCATTTTTAACAAGCCGGGGGGGGGGAAGAAAAATCTTTGCTCTTGCTTTTACTCCTAGCAAGACAGCTCTTTATATTCTGATTCATCAGAACGGTCAGTAACTTAGTTTCCATGCATTCGGGTCAATATCTTGCAAATATTTGGCACCATCCAGCCTCCAGGACTGCTGCTCATTCTTGTTCCCGGTTCTTTTTCAGTTGGCTTCTCAAACAACTGCTTAAATTTTGCTGGAACAACTTCCTCCCTGCTTCAAGTTGCATTTAGAGCTAACGTGTTGGGGAACTCTTGATGAAGAAGGTAGACATTTTGGGGTAGTGAGGGGTGGGGCTCTCTTGTCTAAGTTGGCATCGGTGGGATGGAGATGGAGGCACTGGGAGAATACATTAGAATTTTTACAGGAAGCAGGGTGGGAGGATGTATAGTTCAAGTAACTGGTCAATCTGTGTGAAGTTTTAGTGGATATGGGTGGCCAGCCTATCTCTCCACAGTGGAAACATGCCTTAAGGGAAGAATTGTGGACTGGGTGCAATGAGGCAGGGTGGAAGTTGGAAGTGGAAATGAACTTTCTCAACTCTGGATGAGAGGGAAGTAGTACCCATGATACCAGAAAGCTGTGGTTGCTGTTGGGAGTTGGACTCAAACAAGGCATGTTGTGCATAGCCCACAAGAGACTGGCCCCTGTTCGTATCCACGGCCACCCCTCTGGGTAGAAAGTGGGAGTTAAAAGTAGTTGTTTGGAGTGAGGAAGAGCTTAGCTGGGTGGGAAACTGAAGGGGACAGTTTGGGTGTTTCTTGCCCAGTGCAAGCCCGGAGACCATCCTGGTGGGGGATGGACATTGTAACGGGATTGAATGCCTATAGTAAAGAAGAGGCAGTTGGAGCTCTCGAGCTCAAATTTAAAACTAGCGTAAAGAGACAGAACCTCCAGATGTCAGTGGGGAGGGAAGAACGGAGCCAAGGTCGGAAGAGATGATTTCTGTGGGGCAGGAGCAGGCAGAATTAAACTGTGGGCTAGGGAGACTGACATCGGAGGTTGTGGGGTGGGTGGTAGAGAGACACCTCCAGATGAAACGAGGCCATTGACTGCAGTGGACATAATGGCCTGATGGCCCATGGACTGGGGGAGATAGAAGGTAATGAGAGCTGGTGCTCATCCTTTGTAATGTGGAGGTCGGTCTGTCAGATTGGAACAGCCCCACAGCTGCCAGTGAGGATCTGAGAGCATAGAGTGCCGTCAGTTCACAGGGAGCCAGCTTTGTAATGGGGAAGTTGGGGCAAAGAAATGGAGGTGACTGTCATGATGGAAAAGGCTCAGTGCAGATAAGAGGCCCAAGGGTAGGGTCTTTGGTCTTGCAGCTTGTGGGGGTCAGTGTGGGGTAATGCCTGTGGGGAAGTGGTTTGTGCATGTCAGAAAAAGCCCTTCAGGTGTGTTTGGGGCTTGTAGTCATATTGACTGTGGGATAAGTGTGGAGCTGGATGAACACAACAGGCCAAGCAGCATCTCAGGAGCACAAAAAGCTGACGTTTCAGGCCTAGACCCTTCATCCACGTCAGCTTTTTGTGCTCCTGAGATGCTGCTTGACCTGTGTTCATCCAGCTCCACACTGTTATCTTGGATCCTACAGCATCTGCCGTTCCCACTATCACTGATACAATACTGACTGTGGGCCCTGTTATCTCCCCTCAAACCTGTATAGCTTTCACTGAGCTCTTGATCCCTTTTGTGATGAATTGGCTTTCTGATGGTTAGAGTAAGTGTGAAATGGTTTTGATCCAGGATAAATGTCCAGTATCATTCTGTCCCCATGCTGTCATCCCTGTGGAGCCTGAGGTATAAAAGCTGTCTCAAACTAAGGTCCCATCTGTGCTGCTGTTATGTCTTCTTAATTGTGTGTTTTTAGGTACTTTTTGAGGAATTGTATACTTTACCCACCCACATGCTATTAGGGACCTATCCTGCCCATCGTTGTCTGGAGTGCCTTACCTGGTACAGAGGTTGGAGTCAACACTAGCCCAAGGCCGGGCTCTAGTTTTACCACCCGTCTCTGAGGAATTGCAGGAGTTGGAGCGTCGAGATATCGTCAGTCTCTAGCACCCCCCCCTCCCCCCAAACAGTATCCAAAGTGGTATACTTAGTGTACTTATCGCATGTTGTGTGATGCTTGGGTAAGGATCAGGTGCAAGTACAATGTGGGGATGACATGAGTTTTCAGAATTGCTACTTCTCTGTTGGTTTCAGTCGATGCCCTTTCAGAGAGGTGCCAATTGACTGCAAATAGTCCCAGCCAGCAATCTCCATTCCCAGGTTGTGTTGTGTATTTCCTGCAGACTAGTTTCAACTTTTACTTTGGGTGTTAAGGCTTTGAAAGTCCAGGACTCTACCCAAAATCCAGGGTTTTGCCCATACGTCAACACTGGGATATTTGCTCAATCTTAGTCTCGTGTCTTAGCAGGTTCGCCAAGTCTTCCGTTGCTTTGGATATTGTTTTATCCCTGTCAGTCTTTCTGGAATGTTCCTGGCTTCAATAAATGGTGGGCACAGCATCCAATAACACTTTTTTGGCCAGGTCATCCAGGCGCATACCCGCTTGCAAGATTAATCGGAGGTGTCAGCCAGGCAGTTAAAACCAGGGAACTGGAAGTTTGATTAAAATGGTGGAGATGATGAGGATAGAGTCAAGGTCAGAGGAATCGAACTTGGTGGGGCAGGAAGCAGGCTGATACAATCGGCTTACTAGGACAGTCTGGTTGAAGGAGATGGGTGTGGGCTGCCTGGGGCTGGGAAACTAAGGTTGGAGGCAGTAGTGGGGGTGGGGGGGGGGGGGGGGGGGTTGTGTGTGGTTAGAGACAGATCTCGAGGTCATGAGGTTGGTGACAGTCCTGGCAATAATGGCTCAGGCAGATGTAGGGTCATGGCCCAGGGGAAGCTGACTGTGCAAGAAGGGTCTAGGCCCGAAACGTCAGCTTTTGTGCTCCTGAGATGCCGCTGGGCCTGCTGTGTTCATCCAGCCTCTCATTTTATTATCGTACAAGTATTTGCTAGTGTCTGGATGGCTGACTGTGTAACATCAGAGATAGCAGCTCAGCATCCTGGCTGCTGTGGGAGCACTTTGAGATGAACCCCTGGGTGGAGTCAGCATTCTGGGGTATGGTGTGGGTTTGGGGGGGGTTAAGTTAAAGACAGTAGTTTTGTGGAACAATAGAAATGGCCTGCCATATACTTATGGCACCCCCACAGCCACTATTTTCATGAGCAGCTGTCAGGGTGGCCTTCAGGGTGTGGCAACACCACCTCCTTAGAGGTGACTCTGCATGTAGCCCACCTACTAGAAGATATGGTAGGCCACTCCTCCATGCAGCACAGTAAATGCCCCACAGTCCCCTTCCCAGGCCAAGCGAATAGTGTCAGAAGGAGATGTTTCAAGGCTGGCTCCTTTTTGGTCTGTGCAGGGGTGGGAGGAGCTCACCTGTAATAAAGCGCAGGACATTGGCAGTCATGACTTTTTTTGGGCCCTGACCTCCAGTGGGTAGACTGGGGGAGACGTCCCACCCATAACAAGCCCCTTCTCCAAGGCCAGGCATACTACCCACAATGACTTGGGGGCTGACAGCATTAGGCCTTTACCATGTTGGATCAGGGAAACAGTTTCCCTGGATCTCCCTTTTCCCATGTGGGCCATTGTCTAGTATTCCAGGGAATGTGTATAGCCAGCAGGGTCAGAATGATCATGGGTCTCCCTACCACTTCAGTAGCAGGGATTGGGTTCCCAGTCCTGTTGGCCTATTTTGTAGTCTGCAGTGGTCTGTAGGTACCTGGTAAATGCAATCTGGTGTTCCCGTTTCTCCCACATCACTGCTCAGCCTGTCTACAGTGTGGGACCCCCCCAATTGTGACCGACTGAAGCTTTTCACATCCTTCTGCCCCTGTCACATTAGATGAGGCCAAGCAGAGAGGTTAGTGAGGTTCAATCACTTCAGTATCCACTTGATTCCCTCAAGTCAGGAGAACTCTGGTTGTGCTAGGTTTCACTTGTATATCTATTCTTGATTTCAATCTGAAATAGTGCACATTTTTGTTCTCAATCTGTTTGGACATGTGCCCTGCACTGGCCAAGAGTCTTGTCTAGCATATTGTGGGTTGTCCAATAGAGTAATTGTGTTAACCATTTTGTCTTTAGCCAGGGTGGTTGGGTGCCCACAGATGACAAGTTTCCTATCAGCAAGGACATTTGTAAACCACTGGATTTGTAACCTTTGATCTGATTCCATGGTTAACATCAGTGATTAGATTCTATTGGAAGTGATAAACCAGATGTCCAATTCACCAGCTGTTACATGGGGTTAGAGCTACTGTCTCTGGGAGCATTACTGGAATCAAATACAAGCCCTGACCTGATGTAACCAAACCCAGTTGTGAGGGGAGGTTTGTGATTGGGCTGTGAGGGAGTGGAAGATGGAATCAAGGGCAGGAGATGTAGATTTGAGTTGCCTTAAGCCTCTGCATGTCCCAGAAAGAAAGATTGATGCAGATGGAATGGGCAAGAAGCAACAAATCTAACCATTGTGGTGTTTGCCAGTTGGATCTCTTGTAGTGAAGAAAGAGGCTGTTTAGTCTTGATTCAGTTCACCAGGTACTGGAGATCATGACTAAACTATCCACTGCACATGTAATGACCTTTTTACGCTTTTTCCAGTTGGAGATTTGGAATGCTGCTGGCTATCCATCCCTCAGTACTCCTGAAAGTTGGAGTTACCCTGAACTAGTGCAGCCCATGAGGTGTTGGTACCCATACCCCATTAGGGAGGCAGACGCAGGGTTTTTACCCGGTCAGTGAAAGATGGTGTGTGCACTGTGGACAGGAACCTGATGTTCCTATGCAGCTGCTTCTATGGTTCTCCCTTTCCAGAAAGAGAACTTCGGGGCTGGAATGTAATCTGCATCATGTTGTGGGCTTTGACCTTTGGAATGTTTTGGGAGGTAATATATCTGTTAACAACATGACATGGAACCTGACGTGGCTAACTGACCATTTTACTCGAGCTCCTAGTGTAGACATGAGTACTTCAGAGCCTAGACTAATATTGATCTACTTGGTGAGAGAGCAGTACCTTCGATAATAGGTAGTGTGCTTCAAGGCATCACAATGAGATGGTGCCTGAAACATTTATCCCTCGGTGCACATACTGTCATGGGCGTATCTCAGATTCTCCATGCTAACTGGGACACACTGTGGTTCCTCAAACAGGACCTTGAGTTACAGTTGTGCATCTTGTCAATAGTACTTGATGAGATTTGTGCTTTTGCGAGGTCATTAATCTTGGATGCAACCTGAATATTTCACTTGCTGGTTTTCTAATTTCTTGAATGTTGTCCTTTTTATAATGTTAGACCCTGTTCCTCATTCACAACTCCTTTTGAAAAACAAGTAAAATTAATTAGGAATCAATTTCTCCACTAAAAGAAAATGCCTCCCTTTCTATTGGAATTGTTTAATCTTCCTAATGTAACCCCACTCAGCAGTTTTTAAACTAGTGCTGGAGCAAAGCTGTTTTTTTTGAAGGTGTGCTCTCCCAGAGCTGCCCTCACTGTTCCATGGCCTAGTTTAACAGCTGCACTTCGTCTACCTGCTTTTATTCCACAGCTCTTGATAATAAAATGAACCAACTAGCAAAGGGGCTACAATGAGAATTGATTGCAGCCTGTAATGTCTTTGTTGCAGGGTCATAAATGGTCATGACTTGAGACAATCTTGCCTACTCTAATATGGGAAATGGGATGTTCAGTTAACTTTCCATTCAATAGATTTCCGAAGCTGGGCACCTCACAGCTGAGCTGAACAGAGGGTACATATTCCATGCTGGGAGAATCCCTGGTCATGACAGTAATTCACATCTTCCCTTGTGTGCCACAGGGAGGGGGGGACGACATCTTTGAGTTCACCTGATGAGCTGTCAGCTCTTAAATGCTTCACATGCCCCTTGAGCCATCTGTCTGAGAAATGGGCGCATTAGTTTGTTTCCCTCAAGAGCCAGGTTGATTTTAAAACACTGTATTCCTACAGCAGAGAATGCTTTGTTTTCCTTACCAGGCCATTCTGTGCTTTGTCACTGTGCTGGTTCTCAGCAAGAGCCACTCACTTGTCCTATCCTCCACCCTCCCCTAATAAATATTTCCTCTTCAGATGCTTCTCCAATTCCCTTCTGAAAGCCATGGGTTTGGATTGATCTGTGTCTCAGGCCACAATCAGGATATGAACTGCTCACAGTTTGTCTAAAACCCTCTTACCCACCTCACCTCATGACCAAATCCACCAGAATTGGTGCACTCTGGCTGTTGTAGGAAATTCCCAGACCAGGAAGGCACTGGTTCTCATTGATCAGTCTTAAGTTATCACTGGACACTGAGGGCTTCAACAAATGTGGGGGTCATGGGTAAATCATCTTGTGCCAGACAAGCGTCTGTGTGGGTTTGCTCTGGTTTCTTCCCACAGTCCAAAGATGTGCAGGATAGGTTGATTGGCCATGCTATATTGACAGTAGTGTTAAGGGAGGTGTAAGCTGGGTGGGTTATTAGAGGATAGGTCTGGGTGCGATGCTCTGAGATTTGGTGTGTACTTGTTGGGCTGAAGGACCTGTTGCCACACTGTGTAGGCATTCTATGAAAACCTTGGAGAGGCTTGCTGATCAGGGAGGATTTGGGTGGAGCCTGATGTGGGTGGTTGGTTGACTGAGCTGGTTCGTTACTTCACAGACGTCCCATTACCCTGCTGGGTAACATCATTGGTGCAGTCTCTGGTGATGAGCTGTTGTTTTCCCTGTTATTTAAACGCTGGTGCCTGTTGAGCTGGATTACCTCACTTTCCCATATACAGTGTGTATGGGGTCTAGCTCTGATTATTGAATGCTTTGTTAGTGGAGAACCAGGCTTCTAGGAATTCCTGTGCTTGTCTCAGCTTTGCCTGTTCCAGGATCCTGGTGTTCTCCCATTCGAATTGGTGGTTCTCCTTGGCCATGTGGATGGAGATGAGCGTGTGGCTTGTGTTGCCAGTTGGTTTGTGTCACCGATGGTTAATTTCCTTCCTGTCTGTCCAATATAATGTTTGTCACAGTCTTTGCAGGGAACCTTGCGTGTGACATTAGTCCTGCCCATAGTGGATAATGGGTCTTAGGTTCAGGTTAACAGTTGGCAAAGGGTTGACATGGGATTGTGTGCTACTCTGATGCCCAGCGGTCATAAGAATCTTGTGGTCAGTTCCAACATGTTCCTGATGTAAGGCAGCATGAGTGCATTGGGCGTGTAGTATA
Source organism: Stegostoma tigrinum (assembly GCF_030684315.1). NCBI lineage: Eukaryota > Metazoa > Chordata > Chondrichthyes > Orectolobiformes > Stegostomatidae > Stegostoma > Stegostoma tigrinum. The sequence goes on from NC_081384.1 coordinate 37,448,261, forward strand.
TTCCGGATGTCGTTTTGTGACCCTTTCGACCCAGATTTTCAGGTATTCATTGTCTTTGAATATCTGGAAGAGGTACTCGTCGTCTTTTTGGTGTAGCTCTGTGCTGCTGCATTGTGTTGCCCACTTAAATGTTCTCTCAACTTCATTTGTGGGTGTTAGGGTGGTTGCTATTGAAATTCAGTACTTTGTCAGTATGCATGGCTTTTCTGTGAACCTTTTGAAATTCCCCATTGGTCCTGCATTCCACCACGACGTCCGTCTTCTCCTTTCTGAATCGATCCTGGTGACGGAGGTGTTTATTTGTTCTTGTGACTCTTCTAGTTTTTGGTCTGTTTATTGACAAAGGTGTAGATGGTGTAGTGTATCCATAGTTTTGGTTAGATGAGTGGAAGGGCCATGCTTTCAAGTCCCTGCATCACTGCTTCAGCTGTTAGTCCAGAAGTAGGTGATCCCATGGATGTCCCATTGATCTGTTCATATATTTGGCCGTTAAAGGTGAAGTGGGTTGTGAAGCACAGGCCCAGTAGCTTCATGCTGTCTGTGGAGATGGTGTCGCTCAGGTCTTGGTCTTGTTTTAGTTGTGTTGTCAGTGTTTCCCTTGTTAGCGGTAGGTCTATCGATGTGAATAGGGCAGTAACGTCAAACAATACCATAGTCTCATCATCATCTATTGTGTCCTTTAGAGCTGAGGAACTCCTGGGTTGAGTGGGGTAAGTTGCTGATGAGGTGCTTTAGTCTCCTTTGTAGCTCCTTGACTAATCTATGCAATGGCATGCCTAGCAGGGAAGCTATGGGTCTGTGGGATACTTTGGGAGGCTGCAGAAACACGGTGTTAGTTCCTTCAGGCTTCATTCTTGGGTAGTCTGGTTGGTCTGTCTGGTCTGTTTTGAGTCCCTTTTTAGAGTTGAGCATCGTGTTGCCCAATTGTGAGGTCGGGTCTGTCTGCACTTGTTGCTATGTGTTCTCGTCAGCTCAGTGCATGCACCCCGTAGAGCCTGAGCAGAGCAGAGGGCCCAAATCTGTTAGTAATTTTCCATAAGAGCTGGTGACTGGATACTTTGCTACCTGTCGTGCTGATATGTACCAGCACTCACTGGTAGAGATGAGCCACCTGGGCTTGGAGTGGGGCATCTCAGCCACATAGGTGTTGAGAAATACCAGTGTGAGCACCGAACCACTTCCAATCAAATGAGTCTGGGGCAAGATGCTTGACATGCCAAACTTTGCTAATTTCTACATTTTCAGTTTCCAAAAGTAATGCTTGGATGGAGTTTGTTTGTCAATGATTTTCCTTATCTGCTTTTCCATTCTCTCGCTTCTCTCTACTTCTCTTTCACCTTGGCTGTGCCCACAGAAACCGATACCATTAGTTCTTGTTCCTTGCCTTGGATTCTGTTGGCCCATGAGTTTGGGCTCATGAGCACCTATGGGTTTAAACAGTATTACTCGATCTGCGGAAGCTCCTGCCTATTGCTTCAATGCTTTAGCTGGAGCTGGTTAACACACATAGTGAGCTCCACGTTGGAAAATGAGTCTGACCCCAGATTCAGTAAGACGACAACCATCATCACCACTGGTACAGGATATTCCAGATCCAAAGGCATATCTCCAAGGTGGCAGAGACTTGGGAACTCCTTCCACAAGAGCCTCACTCTGCTCCGGCTGCTGTAGCTGCAATTTGTGAAAGTGCTTTTATTGCCCCTTAATCCTCTGCCCAAAATATGGCCAGCCACTCGGAATAGTGTTCCAGAACACCTGGTCAGTTTGTTCTTGGTGTCGTCAGTCAAATGCATTCCCTCCTTTTGTAGAGGGTTCCCAAACGTTAGCCGATGGGTGATTGTTCAGTTTCCTCATCCCAAACCCAAGCTTGAGTTACAGATGATCTCCAATGCCTGTGAGCAGAGAAGCTCAGTGCTAGCTGCTCAATCCATTTTATTGCCAGGTTTTAATCTTGTGAAATCTCATCTTTTTTATATTTCCAACTTTGCCTCTTCATCTTAACCTCAAATAAACAACTGTACATGTTTGAAATATAAAGGTTGATTTGTGGATGCTCTGATTCCAGTCAGCTCAAAACTGAAGACAATGGAGCCAGGATGGAGATGTTGTCATGTCTATCCAAGACTAAGGCTTGAGGCTGGGTGTTACCTGCTGGCTGTTTCTGATCAGTGTCAGCAGCATTGCTAGTCACTAGCAAATGCCATTATTTATAGTCCATAGTCTGGACTTGCCTTTTGAGGTAGACTGAAGGATATTCATGGTAGCTACAGACAGAAGGCTCAAAATTTGAGAGCATGTTTAATTCATACAGCATACCTCAATGGGACACAACTGAAGTGAAATATTCTGTGACTAATGATACAATTGATTACTTTGCATTGAATTGAGTTCAAGAATGTCCTTTGTGGGTTTGGTTGTTACTCATCTCCCACCCAAGCCTTTGGGTATGGGCCAAACCTCCCCATGGCAGTGGGATAAGTATTTTTCAGGCTCTTGATGGAACATTCTGCTTGTTGATTTTTGCCGTCTGTGGCCTGAGCTGTCGGGGTCCTTGGGCAAAAGGATTTCCTTTAGTCCTGGGTGAGATGCTGTTCTGATTTACTGATTCTTTAAAGAGCCATATGCCTCAAATTTCTTGCTTTACTTTATCCAAAGCTCAACCCCTTGCATTGAGACACCCCAGTCACGGTTTTGACTGATCTCAGCTGGCAATAGAAACAAAACTTGGCTTGATTAATTGCTCTGGAAAGAGGTTTCTTTGAATGTCTATTGTTTTCCTGTTGCTCATCAAGTTGTCTATGGCAGAGCAATGGGGACCCCTGATCTTGAACATGAGACACGTGTGAACTGCCTACAGATGGGCTATGGTTATAATGGCTGCCATTGTCTCTCCAGCCACTTGGAGCTGGTATGAGGCAATCAATGGCACTGGATATGGTTGTTTTTAAAAGTGGCACAGTCCTAAGATGGAGCTTTTCAAATAGGGTTCCTTTTGGTGTAAAACTGATGGGAGGATTGGACATGCTTTTAACTGCCCATAGTACATAGGGATGTGTGGGTTAGTCATGGGAAATGCAGGGTTGTGGGGATAGGGTTAGGGCTGGATCTGGATGGGATGCTGTCCAGAGGGTCAGTATGGACTTGATGGGCTGAATATCCTGCTTCCACTCTGTAGAGATCCTATGATTTGAATCTCCTGATGAAAACCTTGGACTGAAAGGATAGCACCTTAGTTGCTCCTAACGCGGGTCCTCAGCCCCTTGACACTGAGCCTTGCACAAATATTTTTCTTCCTCATAGTTTTACCATGTAAGCACCATCCCCTCCAGACCGCACCATGCCCCCCTCCATTAAAGTTGAGGGAAAGCCTCCCTCTGTTTTAACAACTGTCACAGCTAAAACTGGGAAGAATCTATATACCCATCTGAGGACAGTATATTCCTCTTGTCATATTGCATGTCCTTGGAAAACTCTGATAGACACCACTTCATAGTGAATAGAAAAACACCCATGTTCTGGTTTAACATGTTGAGAAAGAGCTCTTTCCTCCCATCCCAAGGCCTTAAAATTCTGGCTTTCCCCCATAAGCAATATGTCAATGTTGGAAAACTTTTGAGGTCTTCCACAAGTGATTAAAAGCCAAGTAACAGGATACTACCATGCTACCCAGCCACACTGGCTTCATCAACAAAGTGTTTGAGTTGAGAGATTTCTCGCGCTCACTCTGTCCCTGGGAATGATTGGGTTCCCCTCAGACCAAGCCCGGACCCTTGCTGCATGTGTCCTTGCAGCTGTTGCTGAGCCACACCTTGGTTCACCGCCTCAGTTGGCAGCTGGAAATGTTGGCATGTCGTCTTTCCTGGACCAGATGTTCCAGCTGATGCTGATCCAGGATGGAACTTCCCCTGGCCAGGCTGTGAGCACCTCCCTCAGTTGTTCAACCATCCAGTTTCTATAGATATGACACAGGATGGGAATTTTCTGCGTGCTGCCATCCGTGACTTTCCCTGGATGATCGGGTTGATTTTCTCATGACCCTTTTGAATAAGGTCACAAGGTGGTGCCTCACCTGGCTCCCCCTCAATGGGCCTGCTGTCTCCTGGTGGCTATCCTCATTCACTTCCTCCAAGGATGGTTTGACTTGTTGGGTTATGATGCAGTTTATTTTCCAAATTAGCCAAATCAAGGGTATTAACTATCCACATTCCTGGCCGATACTCTGTAGGTAGATCACTTTAAGGGTGTTCTTGCTCTCATGTTGGAGGACGTAGTTCACCCTCATGTCTTGCTGTTTCTCTTCCCATGGAGAAGGATACCATTCCAGTAGTTGGATCCCTCCAGAATCTATTGGCATTAAATCATGGTGCATATTGTCAAACACATTCTCTCCTGTGGGTCTGTTACAATGACCTGGAATGTTAGTGGGCCAGGTTGCAAACAGGCCTGTGGTGTCTGCTTTGCTCTGTTTTAAATTCCATTTTCTAGAAATTGTCCACAAGGGGTGTCCCTGGGACACAGTCAGCCTAACTCTAATCCTTTTGTCCCGCATGTGTGCAGGTCTTCCCATTGCCAACACCGTTCTCAATGAACCCAGCAATCCTCCCCCATCCCTATGTTTGTGAAGAAGTGTGGAACCTATATGGGGTTTTGTGGTGATGGTCTCCCCTCCCCTCCCTAGTGGCCATGGGACTTGTGGCGTTTTGGTGGGGGGTGAGGGGAGGTGATGGAGCTACCAATGTGGGCTGTGCCACCTCCCAGGGTGGGGCAGTTCTTCCTCACATGCCCCACCGCCTTTAGCAGAGGTAGTGCCCCACACTGCCCAGAAGATACAGCAGACCTTGCCTTCGTGCAGCACAGTGAAAGTTCCCACGGTCACATCCTCCTGACCCAAGCGAGCGAAGACCTGGCACTGGTAGGAGCAGATGTGTTTCAGGGCAGGGTCCTTCAGGAAGAGCAGGAGCAGTGTAACTTCTGACCAGATTCTGCCTGACAATTGGAGATGAGGGAGGAAGAGCTTGCTGCCAATAAAGGGTGGGGTGTTGTAAAGCATGAGGCTCTGGGCCGTGACCTCCAGAGGGTCAACGGCTTAACATGTCCTGCCCTCAGTGAGCCCCTTCTCCACAGCCAGGTGTACCGCTTGCTCAGACCACAGGAGAAATACAGCCTTCCTGTACGTTCTGACTGCAGCCTCAATGGCTGATGGGTTCACCACACAAACTATGGCCTTGGCTGAAGGCTTCAATGGTCATATCCAGGTGTGGGGTGGGTCTTTTAACCCCTAGGCCCTTGGCCAGGAGCCTTAAGGTGGGATGCAGTCACAGCCAACAGTGATCCCAGTTCAAAATAGGGCCAGGACAGCAGCTGTTTATAGGCCCAAGCAGGAGTAGGACCAGATCTGGCTGGAGCCCAGGTGATGGCAGCAATAGCAGGCTCTCATGGCTTAAACATAAACTCTCTCTGCCCGAAGGGAGCATCGTCTCTGCCACAGTACCCTGGCTCTGACCAACCAGCCTGGAGTCAGTACCCTGAACAAGGAACACCATCTCCCTGTTTCTGTTAGCCAGAGCTCCCTGATTGGGCCAGGATAACCGTCACATCAATCACTACCATTTGTTAGTTCAGTTAAAACAGACAAGGTTCACACCATCTGGTTAGGAAAAGGCCTGCAATTCAAATGCACAACTGACTAAGCGTGACATTCCTGAACAGTCAATAAAAATAAAAGCTAATCTCAGAATAGAGATTCACATTAGCTGGGTGTTTCTTCCAGGTTTTCTCCAAGTGGGGGGCTTGTGGCTTTGCCCAGGTTGCTCTCTGGAGTTTTCATTGATCGGGCACAAATCTTTGTTTTATTCTTTTCCTTATCCTCCCAAAGTGTGGGGGCTTGTTCTTTGTTGGTTCTCAGCTTATCTGAGCTCCGGTATCTTCGCCCTGTAGGCTCAGGCCAGGGACGTCTCTAGGATTACTTCATTATCCTTCCTCCTCAATAAGGACGGGCACCTTCTGCCATCCTCAGAGCTGATCAGGTGAGAGCCCGTGGCTGGTGTTTGGGTAACTTGTGATCAGAGGCTTGCTGTTTCTATGGGAGCAGCCCCTGGCCAACAACAGTATCCAGAGCATGTGAAACAACCTGGACAGGGAGGTAAGGATCTGATGTTACTGAGCTGTAGATTGGTGTAGCAGCCCTTTACTGGTCTCCTGTGTCTCAATCACTGAATCATAGTGGAGAACAGGTCCTTTGGCCCACTTTGAGTCTGCACCGATGTGTCAGAAACACCCCCTCAACCTCACCCCCATCCATTTACCGGCACTTGGCACTTTTTTTTTCAATGAAGCTAAGGAGGTGGTGGGAGCAGGAGCCGGTGTGGCAGTGGAAGATGGACTGTTTCATGCATCTTACATAGAGCTAGGCAGAGCTTGGGACCTATGCAGGTTCCCATGACCACCCCTTTGGTCCGTAGGAATGGGGAGGAGTTGAAAGAAGTTAAGGATGAGTTTGGTTAGGCTGATAAAGGTGTTTGGGCCTACGGGAGAGAAAGAAGCAGAGGGCTTTCGGGCAATTTTTTTTTTTTGCATGGGGAATGCAAATATTCAGGGACTGGGTGTCCCTTGTGAAGGTGAAGGTTGAGGCCAGGGAATTGGAGATCATGGGGGTGGAGGGTATGGGATGGTGTCCTGAATGTAGGTGGATTTTCTGGACCAGGGGAGAAGATCACCCAGGTAAGCAGAGATAGGTTCAGTGGCATAGGAGCAGCAGACAATGGGCTGACCAGAACAGTTGAGTTTATGGATTTTGGGAAGGAGATAGGCATGGGTGGGGCAGGGTTGGGGAATGATGAGGTTAGGGATGGTCTGGAAGATGATTTCGTGGTTGGGGGTAGGGTCATGATCCAGGGGGATGAAGATGAGTTGTTTCCTGAAGATGGTTTGGCCTCCCAGTGAGGGGTAGGTCTGGGGGGACGGTGAAGACCTGGTGGGGCTAAGGGCTGGTATGGACTGTAGAGCTGTGAAATCCAGTGTTGCCTGTTCCCTTGTAGGCTCCACCATTAATTGTTCCAAAAAGCCATCCCTGAGACATTCCACAGACTCCATTTCTTGCAATCCACTACCAATGTGATTTTCCCAGTCCCCTTGCATATTGAAATCCCCCATGATCACTGTGACTTTGCCTTTCTTCCACATTTTTTCTATCTCCTGTTGTATCTTGCGTCCCAGCTCCTGCAAACTGGAGGCCTGTACACCACTCCAACTATGCTTTCTCTTTTTTAAACCTTTTGTGGTTCCTCAGTTCTATCTGCACAGATTCTACACCATCTCACCCTCATTCGTTTCTTTCCATTGATTTAATGTCATGTCCTACCAATACTCTAATCAGGACCTGGTTAGGCCACATTTGAAGTCTCAGTAGTACATCCCTGCTTTCATATTGAAGTCCTTGCAAAAAACAAGCACCAATGTTGGAATTTTTTTCTGACTACTGACTCAACCTGCAAGTTTACTGCAATATATCATAGAACCCCCACAGTGTAGAAACAGGCCCTTCAGCCCAACAAGTCCACACCAACCATCAGAGCGTTCCACCCAGACACATCACCCTATAACCCACCTAATCTACACATCCCTGAACACTACACGCAATTTAGCATGGCCAAGACACCTAACTTGTGCATATTTGGATGGTGGGAGGAAACCCGCACAGGCAGGGGGAGAATGTGCAAACTCCACACAGTCGCCTAAGGGTGGAATTGAACCTGGGTCCTTGGCGCTGTGAGGCAATGGCCTGAAACACTAAGTCAGGGTGCTGCCTGCTAACCTGACAGAATCCTGGACTGGAACTCTCAATTCTGTTTGCACTTCACAGTTCTGAATTTTCTCCCCATTTAGAAAATAGTCCATGCTTCTAATCTTAGCAAAGTGCATGGCCTCACACTTTCCCACATTGTACTCCATCTGCCACTTCTTTGCCCACTTTCCTAACCTATCCAAATCCTTCTGCAGCCTCCCCACCACCTCAATACTACCTATCCCTCGACATATCTTTGTATCGTCTGTAAACTGAGCCAGAATGCCCACAGTTCTTTCATCTAGATCATTACCGTACCAAGTGAAAAGGTGTGTTTCCAACGCTGGCCCTTGTGGAATACCACTAGTCACTGGGTGCCATCTTGAGAGAGATCTTTTTATCCCCACTCTCTGCTTTCTGCCAGAAAGCCATTCTTCTATCCATGCAATCATTTTGCCTCTAACACCAGGGGCACTTATCTTAGTCAGCAGCCCCCTGTGCAGCACCTTGTCAAAAGCCTTGAAGTCCACATGATAACATCCACTGGCTCTCCTTGGTCTACCTGCTTGTCATCACCTCAAAGAATTTGAGCAGGCATGACCTTCCCTTGATGACACCATGCTGACCTTATCCTATTTTACTTTAAACTTCCAGATATTCAGAAATCTCATCCTTCACAATGGACTCAAATCTCATCTGCAACTGAGGTGTGGCGAACTGGCCTGTAATTTTCTGTCTTTTGCCTTATTTCCTTTAATGTTAGTGATTTTCCAGTCCTCTGAGACATCTGACTCTAGCGATTCCTGAAAACCACCACTGAAGCTTCCACGAAAGCTAACGTTTCGGGCCTAGACCCTCCTTCAGGGATGGGGAGACGGTTCTGGAATAAACAGGGAGAGAAGGGGAGGTGGACTGAAGATGGAGAGAAAAGATAGGTGGAGAGGAGAGTGGAGGTGGGGAGGGGTAGGTCAGTCCAGGGAAGATGGACAGGTCAAGGAGTTGGGGTGAGGTAGGCGAAGGCGGTGAAAAAACTGCTCGATTTCCAAACGTGACTGGTATTCGTTGATGTGTGGGTGGAGGGGGACAAATGTGAGCCCCTTGCTTTGGACTGACTGTTCGTCCTCAGTGGGAGGTCTGGGGGGGATGGTGAAGATTCGGCAGGGCTCACTGTGGCTGTCTTCTCTGGGGTTGCTGGCTGTGGAGGTTGTGGGTGGAAAAAAACAGGAGAGGTCCTTTGCAGGTCTGGGAGAGGGAGGCTCTGAGCTGGGGCAGGTTGGATTGCAGTGCCTGGAGATTCTGGCACATGGCTGCGAGTGTCTGTTTCAGGACTCGCATGGAGAAATGCTTCTGAAGGGTCTGAATGTTCTGGGTGTACAGCTGGTCACGTTTGGTGCCAAATTGGGAAGGCTTGAATGTCGACTAACTGCCTACGGAACCGGATCATCCCCAATCGACTACAGTCTGCCCCGACTCTCTCGAATTGTCGGGATGTTATTCGTGTCTTCTACCATGAAGACAGTCACATAGTAATTTATTCAGCTCCTCAGCTATTTCCTTGTTTCCCCAATACTATCTCTCTACTGTTATTTTCCAGCAGTGCAATGTCCTCTTTTGCCCTTTAGATATCTAACCAAACTCTTACAGTCTTCATTTATATTACTGGTTAGCTTACCCTCATTAAATCTTCTCCCTCATTTCTATTTTGTCACCGTGTTGATCTTTGGGAAGATTACAATCTTCTAGTTTCCCACTGCCGTTTGCTATATTTTGTGCTTTTTCTTTTGCTTTTATGCCATCCCTGACTTGCTTAGTCGGCCACAGTTTCCTCATCCTCCCTGTCTCATGCTTTATTTTCCTCGGGATGAATTTTTGCTGTCTCCTGAATTACTCCAAGAAACTCCTGCCATTGTTGTTCTACTGTCGTTCCTGCCAGGCTCCTCTCCCAGTCAATTCTGCCCAGCTCCTCCTTCATACCTCTGTAGTCACCTTTATTCAGCTGTAATACCGTTTCCTCTGATTCGATCATCTCCCTCTCAAATGGCCGAGTAAATTCTGTCATATTATGATCACTGCCTCCTAAAGGTTCCTTCACTTTAAGCTCCATTATTGGCCCCTGTCTTAGTGCACAGCACTAAATCCAGTGGTAGGAGGAACTGCAGATGCTGGAGCCTGAGATAACAAGGTGTGGAGCTGGAAGAACAAAGCAAGCCAGGCAGCATCAGAGGAGCAGGAAAGCTGCTGTTTCAGCCTGTACCCTCCTTCAGGAATGGGGGAAGGGAAGGTGGGGGGGGGGCGGGCTCTGAAGTAGAGGCGGGGAGGTGATGATAGAAGGTGGATAGAGGAACAGACAGGTGGAGACAAGACGCACTGCTCAAGGAGGTAGGAATGAGACTAGTGGGGTTGGGAGTTGGTCAGTGAGGTGCAAGGAGCAGGTAGGTGGGAGAAAAAACAGACTGGTCAAGGAGATGAGGTCGGGGGGGGGGGGGGTAGATTTTGAAGCTTGTGAAGTCCACATTGAGACCGTTGGGCTGCAGTGTTCCTAGGTGGAATATAAGGTGCTGTTCCTCCCTCCAGTTTCCGGGTGGCATCATTGTGGCAGTGGAGGAGGCCCAGGATGGACATGTCGTCCAAGGAGTGGGAGGGGAAGTTGAAGTGGTTCGTGACTGGGGAGTGCAGTCATTTGTCGCGAATGGTGCGTCAGTGTCCCACAAAGCGGTGTCTGAACCACTGCTTGGCTTCCCCGATGTAGAGGAGGCCACATCGGGAACAGTGGATACAGTATACCGCGTTAGCAGATGTGTAAGTGAACATCTGTTCAAGTGGAAGGTGTTCTTCGGGCCTGGGAAGGGGGTGAGGGGGGAGCTGTAGGGGCAGGTGGAGAACTCACTGCGGATGGAGGGAAAAGGGCCAGGTTGGGAATGTGGAGCAGACAAGGGAGTCAGAGAGAGGGGTCCCTCTGGAAGGTAGATAAGGGTGGGGAAGGGAAATATATCCTTAATAGTGGGGTCAGATTGCAGGTGGCAGAAGTGGCAGAGAATGATGTGTTTAATCCAGATGTTGGTGGGGTTGTACGTGAGGAAAAGGGGGATTTTTGTCTTTGTTACAAAAGACAATAGGTGCTCGAGTAGGCCACTTGGTGCTTTGAGCCAGCACCACCATTCATTATGATCATGGCTGATCAGCCATGATCAGTATCCTGCTCCTGCCTTAGCCCCATAACCCTTGATTCCACTATCTTTTAAGAGCTCTATCCATCTCTTTCATGAAAGTATCCAGAGACTTTGCCTCCACTGCCTTCTGGGGCAGAGCATTCCATATATCCACCACTCTCTAGGTGAAGAAGTTTTTCCTCAACTCTGTTCTAAATGGCCTACCCCTTATTTTTAAACTGTGTCCTCTGCTTCTGGACTCGCCCATCAGCGGAAACATGCTTCCTGACTCCAGAGTGTCCAATCCCTTAACCTTGTATGTCTCAATCAGATCCCCTCTCATCCTTCTAAACTCGTGTACACAAGCCCAGTCGCTCCAATCTTCCAACATATGATAGTCCTGCCATTCTGGGAATTGACCTCGTGAGCATATGCTGCACTCCGTCAATAGCAAGAATGTTCTTCCTCAAATTTGGAGACCAAAACTGCACACAATACTCCAGATGTGGTCTCACCAGGGTCCTGTACAGCTGCAGAAGGACCTCTTTGCTCCTATAGTCAATGCCTCTTGTTATGAAGGCCAGCATGCCATTAGCTTTCTTCACTGCCTGCTGTACCTGCGTGCTTGCTTTCATTGATTGATGTACAAGAACACCTAGATCTCATTGTACTTCCCCTTTACCTGACTTGACTCCATTTAGATAGTAATCTACCTTCCTGTTCTTGCCACCAAAGTGGATAACCTCACATTTATCCACATTAAACTGCATTTGCTATGCATCTGTCCTCTTGCTTAGCCTGTCCAAGTCACCCTGCATTCTCATAACATCCTCCTCACATTTCACACTGCCACCCAGCTTTGTATCACCAGCAAATTTGCTAATGTTACTTTTAATGCCTTCAATATACATTAATGATATAGATGGAAACAGCTGCGGTCCCAACACCGAACCTTGTGGTACCCCACTGGTCACTGCCTGCCATTCCGAAAGGGACCTGTTTATCACCACTCTTTGCTTCCTGTCAGCCAGCCAATTTTCAATCCAAGTCAATATTTTTTTCCCAATACCATGTGCTGCCCTAATTTTGCTCACCAATCTCCTATGTGGAACTTTATCAAAAAGGCTTTCTGAAAGTCCAGGTGCACTACATCCACTAGCTTTCCCTTGTCCATCTTACATCCTCAAAAAAATCCAGAAGATTAGTCAAGCACTATTTCCCCTTCATAAATCCATGCTGACTCTGACTTATCCAGTTACTGCTATTCAAAAGTGTCGTAATTTTGTTTTATATAATTGACTCCACCTTTCCCACCACTGACGTCAGGATAACCCGTCTATAATTTCCTGTTTTCTCTCTCCTCCTTTCTTGAAAAGTGGAACAACGTTAGCCACCCTCCAATCCGCAGGAACTGATCCTGAATCTATAGAACATTGGTAATCACTTTCCAATGTGTCCACGATTTCTAGAGCCACCTCCTTAAGTACCCTAAGATGCAGACCATCAGGTCCTGGGAACTTATCAGCCTTCAGTCCTAACAATCTATCCAACACCATTTCCTGCCTAATATATAATCCCTTCAGGTCATCCATTACCTTAGGTCCTTCAGCCACTATTACATCTGGGAGATTGCTTGTGACTTCCCTAGTAAGACAGATCCAAATTACCTATTCAACTTCTGCCATTTCCTTGTTCACCATAATAACTTGACCCGTTTGTCTTCAAGGGCCCAATTTTAGTCTCAACCATTTTTTCTTTTCCCATACCTAAAAAAGCTTTTACTACCATCTTTTTTTTGGCCAGTTTGCCTTCGTACCTTTTTTCTCCGCATATTGTCTTTTAGTTATCTTCTGTTGCTCTTTAAAAGTTTCCCAGTCCTCCAGCTTCCCACTCGTCTTTGCCATTTTCTACTACTATTCTTTTATCTTTAATATAGTCTTTAACTTCCCTCGTCAGCCATGGCCGCCCCTGCCTCCCCTGAGGATCGATCTTCTTCTTTGGAATGAACTGATCCTGCACCTTCTGCATTATATCCAGAAGTACCTGCCATTGCTGTTCCACTGCCATCCCTGATAGGGTATTGTACCACTGAACTTTGAACTTTGGCCAGCTCCTCCCTCACAGCTCCATAGGTCCCTTTGTTCAACTGTAATACTGACACTTCGATTCTCCCTCTCAAACTGCAGATTAAAACTTATCATTATGGTCACTACCTCCTAATGGCTCCTTTACTTTGAGGTCCCTGATCAAATCCGGTTCGTTGCACAACAGCAGAATTGCCTTCTCCCTGGTGGCTCCAGTAAAAGCTGTTCTAAGAATCTGTCTCGGCACTCCACAAACTCCCTTTCGTGGAGTCCAGTACCATCCTGATTCTCCGAGTCTACCCACATGTTGAAATTCCCCCATAACAATTGTAGTAATATCTTTGCAACAGGCCAATTTCAACTCCTGATTACACCCTATATCCTGACTACTGTTTTAGGGGCTTGTCGATAACTCCCATTCGGGTCTTTCTACCCTGAGAATTTCTCGGCTCTATCCGGTGACTCCACATTTCCTGATTCTATGACACACACCCCACCCTCCGCCTCGCAAGGGACTCTATATCATTCCTCAATGACAAGGCCACCCCCCCCCCCCCCGCCCATCAGTCTGTCCTTTCGATAGCACTTATAGCCTGCAATATTCATTTCCCAGGCCCTGTCCATTTGAAGCCACATCTGTTATCCCCACAACATTGTACCTACCAATTTCAAACTGAGCCTCAAGCTCATCCACCTTATATGAATGCACAAAGCATAAGAAATATAATACTTGTAATTCGTTACTCCCCTCACCCTTCCTTTCAATCCCTGTTTCACTGTGTACGATCCCTTCTTGAGTTTTCTGCTCCATTGATTCTGTCATCTTTTTTAACTTATTCTCACTTCCCTTCAACTTCATTCTTAAATTTCCCATTTGTTCCTACCCCCGACTACTTAGTTTAAACACACCTGTGTTGCAGTGGCAAACCTGCCTGCCAGAAAGCTGGTCCCCCACCTATTAAGGTGCAACCCATCCCTCTTGTACAATTTATCCTTACCCCAAAACATACCCCAGTGATCCAAGAATTTAAATCCTTGCTTCCTGCACAAGTTCCTCAGCCGTTCAAGTCCATTATCCCTCTGTTCCTGCCCCCTCCAGCCCGAGGAACTGGAAGCAAACTGGAGGTAACCACCCTGGAAGTCCTGCTTTTCAGCTGCCTTCTGAGTTCTGTCCTGCTGTAGAATGCCCCTCCTCCTCTTCCTGACATCATTTGTGCCAATGTGTACCACCACCTCTGGCTCTTCACCTTCGCCCTTGTGGATTCCCTGCAATCTGTCAATGACGTCTTGGATCCTGGCACCAGGAAGGCAACACACCATCCTCAAATCCCGCCTGTTGCCGCAGAAACCCCTTTCAGTCCCTCTCACTATGGAGTCCCCTATTACCACTGCTCTCCATGATGTCTGCCTCCACGCCAATTTTGGACTCGCAGACCTGCCTGCCCCACAGACTGGCAGAGTCGTCTGTCTCGACAGTTTCCAATAGGTACTTCCCCTGGGGTCTCTTGTACTTCAAGCATCTCTTCTTTTCTCATTGTCATCCCCCTTCTCTCTCCTGGTATCCTTTGGTGTAATGGCCTCGCTGAAGGTCCTGTCCAGGAAACGCTTGTTTTCTCGGATGAGCCTGAGGTCATCGAGTTCAGAGAGGGGGTGTGAGGGTTGAGGTATGGGAAATGCAAAAGATGCAGTTGAAGGTGTTTGCGACCACTGTGGAGGGGAAATTGCGATCCTTGAAAAACAAGGGCGTCTGGGATCTCGGTAAGTGGAATGCCTCACCTTGGGAGCAGATGTGGCAGAGGTGGAGAAATTGGGAATAGGGGATGGCTGCCTTGCAGGAAGGTGGGTGGGAGGTGGTGTATTCTAGGTGGCTGTCAGTCAGTGGGCTTGAAATAGGTATCAGTTTCCAGGTGGTTACCAGAGATGGAGGCAGGGGAGCCCAGCAAGAAGAGATAAGTATCTGAGATGGTCCGGGTGGAAGGTGTTAATAAAGCAGGAGAACTGCTCAAGCTCAACGCCGCCCCCACCCCCCAACCCCTGAGATGAGATGACAACGACAGCCGTTGATGTAACTGAGGAAGAGGTGGGTGATGGGGCCAGTGTAGGTGTGGGAGAGAGGCAGTGCCATGTATCCTATGAAGAGGCAGGTATAGCTTGGGCCCATGCGGGTGTCCATGGCGACCCCTTTCATTTATAGAATATTGGAGGCGAAGTCATGAAGGGTAAGGATGAGTTTGGTTACATGGAACTTCATCTCCCCTCTCCACCACCTTTATCCGAGTTGTCTGGGAGATGTTTTGGTGGTTGGGTGGGAGCATGATCAAGGGGGCAATAGGAGGTGGTGTCAGAGTTGGCACCTGGCCCCTGGGATGTAGGTCGGTCCACCACACCACTACCGTGGCTGCCTTGTCCATGGGTTTGATAGTGAGGTTCGGGTTGGAGTGAAGGGCTGCATGTTCGGTGGGGGAGAGATTGGAGTGAGTGATCACCTCAGCGCTCCACCCCTCTCAATGTCACATCGGCAGTTGGAGATGGAGGTTGAAGCAGATTAAGAGGCCTTGGGGTGGTGTGATGAAGGTGGGAGAAGGGGTGAGTAGTTGGGGACAGGGGTGTTGGTTATACTTGAGATTAAAAAAATAATTGCAGAGGGGAAAGTGGCAGAAAAGCTGTTCGAGGTGTGAGTGGTATTCATTGATGTTTGGGAAGAGGGTAATGAAGGTGAGTCCCTTACGTTAGACTGACTGTTCCCCTCAGTGTGGCAGAGGTCTGTGGGTTGGTTTGGTGATGATCTGTCAGGGCTGGTGGCTTGGCCTGGGTGAGGGGCGGAGTTAGCGACTGCATCAGAAATATTGGTGGCAGGTCCATTGACGGCAGAGGAAGTGATGTCAGAGGGAGTGATTTCATCAGCCTTGATGTGGTTGGTGTTGGCTCACCTGCCAGTAAGTTTATTGTCCGATAGGGCGAGGTAGAATCGTGAGTTGAGGTTGTGGATCCTGCAAAGAATGAAAAACAGGAGAGGTCCTTTGCAGGCCTGGGAGAGGGAGGATCTGGGCTGGGGTGGGCTTGATTGTAGTGCCAGGAGATGCCGCCACATTGCTGCGAGTGTGTTTTGAGGAGTCGCAGAGAAAATCATTTTTGAAGGATTTGCGACCAAATTGGGAATGGTCTGAATGTGGACTGTGGTCCTTTTGGGGATGATCCGGTTCTGTGCGCAAATACTGAGAAAGGCAGTGTGGCTGTCACATCCTGGTTTTCTTCAGGTTGTGGTCAAGCAGTTTCAGGGCCAAGGAGATGGGCAGAGGGGGAGCGATCCACTGAGGCCTTTCCAAAGGGAGGAAGGCATCTTGTTCAAGGTAGGCATCCTTTGTGTTATAACCCCACTGAGAAGTCTCTATGAGATAGCAAGAATTGCAGATGCTGGAGTCGGAGGCAACATTGTGTGGTGCTGGAGGAACACAGCAGGCCAAGCAGCATTCGGGTTTTTGAAGCAGGGTCCCGACCTGGAACATTAACTTTCCTGCACCTCTGCTGCCTGGCCTGCTGTGTTCCTCCAGACCCACACTGTTGCCGGACTCCAGCATCTGCAGTTCTTGCTGTTTCACCTTGAATGTTACGACATGCCAAGTACTCGTCCGGGTATTTGTAAAAGATGTGAGGCAATTTCACTCGGCCACCCTCAATAAGAGCACGTTGCAGACCTCCATCACCCTCGAATTAAAACATATTTCCTCAAATCCCTACCTCAGCCTCCTGCCCCTCACCTTTTACTTGTGTCCCCTCCGTTGCTTCTCCTTCAACAAACGGGACCAACTGCTCCTTAACCTCTCTGTCCATGCCCCACCCCCCCCCTTATCTTGTCCACCTCAATCAGATCACCCCAACCTTGTGCTCCAATAAACACACAGATCCCTGTCTTTGATTTATTGTTGCATGTAACAAGGCACGGAGAAATGCTTTTTGTGTGCAGCACAGGTAGATCATAGCCCAGTGTGCATTAGGATAGTAGAACAGTTCTCTCTGCAGAGAAGGTGAACAAAGAGCAAGATCAAGAAGAAACTTCTGAATGGACGTCAAATTTTAAATTTCATGTGGAAGAAGCTGTTGTAGAATCTGTTGGTACATGTAAGTTCTTTGTTATCTTCTGCGTAATAGAAGAGATGCTAACTAGAACAGGAGGGGTATTTAATGGCTGCCTTCCTGAGGCAGTGAGAAGTAGGGATGGAGTCAGTGGATGGAAGTCTGGCTTGTGCAATGCACTGGGCTGTGTTCACAATGCTGTTACTTTAATGGTCCTGGGCAGAGCACTTGCCATGTCAAGCTGTGATGCATCTGTATTGAATGCTTTCTGTGGTACACCTGTTTAAAAATTAGTGAGCTTTCATGGGCATAACAAATTTCTTAGGCACCTGAGGAAGTAGAGGCATTGAGTACTTGTAAGGGACTATGGAAGCTTTCTTGGAGTGCCAGTGTTGAGATGTCATCTAGTTTTGCTGGACTGTGGGTCGGGAAGTCGAGGATCCAGTGACAACAAGGAGCTGGGACCTCGGTCTCGGAGTTTGCAGAGACATTTTGTTGCAATTATGGCATCAAAGGCAACGCTGAAGTCAATAAGTAGGAGCCTAATGTAGGTCTCCTCGTTACCCCCATGTTCCAGGGAAGTGTGGGCCCAGGGAGAGAGGCTCTGCCATGGAGCTATTGCACTGGTAGGCGAACGGCAAGGGGTCAAGGGAGGCTGATGTCAGTCATGACTAACCTCGAAGTATTCTATTATCATGAGAATTAGAGCTACCAGACAGTACTTCTTGAAACACACTGCATATGATCTCTTTGGCACTGGGATGATGGTAGCCCAGCCTTTCTTCCTGATTAAACTTTGCTATCGTAAGCAGCATTCTGGTGAACCTCCTCTGCACCCTCTCAAGTGCAAATGCATCCTTCCTGGAAGGTGGTGACCAGAACTGCACCCAGTAACTCTAGCTGTGGTCTCACCACCTCTAACATGACCTCTCTGCTTTTCTAATCTATGCCTTGCTGAAAAAGGGACAGAGATAATGGGAACTGCAGATGCTGGAGATTCCAAGATAATAAAATGTGAGGCTGGACGAACACAGCAGGCCAAGCAGCATCTCAGGAGCACAAAAGCTGACGTTTCGGGCCTAGACCCTTCATCAGAGAGGGGGATGGGGGGAGGGAACTGGAATAAATAGGGAGAGAGGGGGAGGCGGACTGAAGATGGAGAGAAAAGAAGATAGGTGGAGAGAGAGTAGGTGGGGAGGTAGGGAGGGGATAGGTCAGTCCAGGGAAGACGGACAGGTCAAGGAGGTGGGATGAGGTTAGTAGGTAGCGGGGGGTGCGGCTTGGGGTGGGAGGAAGGGATGGGTGAGAGGAAGAACCGGTTAGGGAGGCAGAGACAGGTTGGACTGGTTTTGGGATGCAGTGGGTGGGGGGGGAAGAGCTGGGCTGGTTGTGTGGTGCAGTGGGGGGAGGGGACGAACTGGGCTGGTTGAGGGATGCAGTAGGGGAAGGGGAGATTTTGAAACTGGTGAAGTCCACATTGATACCATATGGCTGCAGGGTTCCCAGGCGGAATATGAGTTGCTGTTCCTGCAACCTTCGGGTGGCATCATTGTGGCAGTGCAGGAGGCCCATGATGGACATGTCATCAAGAGAATGGGAGGGGGAGTGGAAATGGTTTGCGACTGGGAGGTGCAGTTGTTTTTTGCGAACTGAGCGGAGGTGTTCTGCAAAGCGGTCCCCAAGCCTCCGCTTGGTTTCCCCAATGTAGAGGAAGCCGCATCGGGTACAGTGGATGCAGTATACCACATTGGCAGATGTGCAGGTGAACCTCTGCTTGATGTGGAATGTCATCTTGGGGCCTGGGATGGGGGTGAGGGAGGAGGTGTGG
Source organism: Stegostoma tigrinum (assembly GCF_030684315.1). Taxonomy (NCBI): domain Eukaryota; kingdom Metazoa; phylum Chordata; class Chondrichthyes; order Orectolobiformes; family Stegostomatidae; genus Stegostoma; species Stegostoma tigrinum. The sequence continues at coordinate 37,467,179 of NC_081384.1, forward strand.
GGACAAGTGTAGCATTTCCTGCGGTTGCAGGGGAAGGTGCCGGGTGTGGTGGGGTTGGAGGGCAGTGTGGAGCGAACAAGGGAGTCACTGAGAGAGTGGTCTCTCCGGAAAGCAGGCAGGGGAGGGGATGGAAAAATGTCTTGGGTGGTGGGGTCGGATTGTAAATGGCGGAAGTGTCGGAGGATGATGCGTTGTATCCGGAGGTTGGTAGGGTGGTGTGTGAGAACGAGGGGGATCCTCTTGGGGCGGTTGTGGCGGGGGCGGGGTGTGAGGGATGTGTCGCGGGAAATGCGGGAGACGTGGTCAAGGGCGTTCTCGATCACTGTGGGGGGGAAAGTTGCGGTCCTTAAAGAACTTGGACATCTGGAATGTGCGGGAGTGGAATGTCTTGTCGTGGGAGCAGATGCGGCGGAGGCGGAGGAATTGGGAATAGGGGATGGAATTTTTGCAGGAGGGTGGGTGGGAGGAGGTGTATTCTAGGTAGCTGTGGGAGTCGGTGGGCTTGAAATGGACATCAGTTACAAGCTGGTTGCCTGAGATGGAGACTGAGAGGTCCAGGAAGGTGAGGGATGTGCTGGAGATGGCCCAGGTGAACTGAAGGTTGGGGTGGAAGGTGTTGGTGAAGTGGATGAACTGTTCGAGCTCCTCTGGGGAGCAAGAGGCGGCGCCGATACAGTCATCAATGTACCGGAGGAAGAGGTGGGGTTTGGGGCCTGTGTAGGTGCGGAAGAGGGACTGTTCCACGTAACCTACAAAGAGGCAGGCATAGCTGGGGCCCATGCGGGTGCCCATGGCCACCCCCTTTGTCTGTAGGAAGTGGGAGGAGTCAAAAGAAAAGTTGAGTGTGAGGACGAGTTCAGCTAGGCGGATGAGAGTGTCGGTGGAGGGGGACTGGTCGGGCCTGCGGGACAGGAAGAAGCGGAGGGCCTTGAGGCCATCTCCATGCGGAATGCAGGTGTACAGGGACTGGACGTCCATGGTGAATATGAGGTGTTGGGGGCCAGGGAATTGGAAGTCCTGGAGGAGGTGGAGGGCGTGGGTGGTGTCACGGACGTAGGTGGGGAGTTCCTGGACCAAAGGGGAGAAAATGGAGTCCAGATAGGTGGAGATGAGTTCGGTGGGGCAGGAGCAGGCTGAGACGATGGGTCGACCAGGGCAGGCAGGTTTGTGGATTTTGGGAAGGAGATAGAAACGGGCTGTGCGGGGTTGGGGAACAATGAGGTTGGAGGCTGTGGGTGGGAGGTCCCCTGAGGTGATGAGGTCGTGAATGGTGTTGGAGATGATGGTTTGGTGCTCGGGTGTGGGGTCATGATCGAGGAGGCGGTAGGAGGTGGTGTCGGAGAGTTGGCGTCTGGCCTCGGCGATGTAGAGGTCAGTGCGCCATACTACCACTGCGCCACTTCTTTTTATCAAAGAAGGGGCACTTCTTTTTATCAATCATCTCACTAAGATGTCTTCTGCTTCCAGAGATCTATAGACAAACACTTCAATGTCCCTCTGATCCACAGAACTTTGTCATGTCAGGCCATTCACTGAATACTTCCTTGTCAAATTACACTTTGAAAGGAGGATCACCTCATGTTTCCTTTAGGGATAAGTTCCATTTGCTGCTTATCTGCCCCTTTCAACACTTTGTTAATATCTTTTAGCCAAAGTCACCCACCAAACCTCACTAGGCCACCCAAACAGTCTTTGTGTCATCTATAAACTTGCTAATCCCCAAACCCCCACAGCCACCTGTTGTCGACATAACTATCAATAAGGGGGACCTAGTACAGAAAGGGTCATGGGGCAGCCTGTGTCAATGACTGGAAGCCAGTGTCTAGTGGTGTACACACAGCTATCTCCAGCAACTGAGCCTATTTTGAATCTAATTTTAATACAATCAATGTTTGGAGACCTCCCCATGTAGTGGAATCACAGCCACAGGATCTAACAGAGGATTGTCTTCTGTCAGCGATGTAGGGAGTGCTGCCTGGCTCTGACACTGGGTTTATGTGTATGATGTGCAGTGGTGGAAAAACACTGGAGGCAAATGTTTCACAGGCCAAGGAAACAGATTTTATTAAACAGTGAGCAAATTTGATATATTTACAAAACAAAATGAATATTAAATTGAGACTGCCCCCTCCCCACCCTGTCTCTGACTGAGACTGCCTCCAAGTGAATTAAATACAGTGGGTAAAATAAATACAATGGGTGAGTGTTACTAACTAATAGGGGAAGAGAGGTACCTGTTCTAACCCACTTCCCTCCCTCTGGAGGTGCCCTACACTGATGTGCCCAAACCCCATGTTCCCTGTCTGTGACTAGCGCAGCTGGGTTAGAGGACTCGACGACGTTAGGCCGACCCCTGGTGTGAAACTGCCATTTTGACTGGCTCTTGTCCCTAGTTGCTTGCCATAGCTGGGAGTCTGCACAGGACTGCAGGTACCAGTCATAGTCGGGCGCTTGGACACGGGGGACCGGCCTGGTGAGATCCCTGGCTTTCCTCCTGGTGGTGGTTTTGTGAGCGGGCTGCGGTTGTGGGTGTTGTCCTAGTTGGTGTGTTGTATCTCCGGGATGCCTTTGGTCACCTCAATGTCAAGTGGAGGTTCGGAGTTGGTCCTCAGGAGTTGGCCTTGCTGTACTGGTTTCGAGGTGCCCCCCTCACAGTGCACGAAACTCGCTCCTCTGTCTTGCTTCTCTCTCCTTTTTTCATTCACTTTTTGCACTTCTTCACACACTCTTGAGCTGGTCTTGGTGTCTCCAGATATAGCCCACTGCAGCACCCCCCAACCTTTTATCTCCAGCAAAATCTGAGCTATTGTTCCTGCCTTCAGGGCTGAAAGGGTTCCCTGAGCACTGGAGTGGGTGATAATCATTTTCAATTGGAAAGAATGGGTTTGGAACGCCCGGCATTTCCTTTGGACTGGTATGGGTGTATTTTTGCATAGTGGTGTTACCCTGTTGCAAGGTAAAACTGGTTTGCATATTACACAATGGTGTGCAATATACAGTAACATCATGCCCGAGCGATGATTGGAAGTCAATGGGTTGAAACCTATAGGGTCCAAAGGGTCTCGAACTGGTGATAGACAGTAGGAATTGTCGATGCAGGAGTCTGAGATAACAAGGTGTGGAGCTGGGGGAACACAGGCCGAGCAGAAAAGCTGATGTTTCAGGTCTGGACCCTTCTTTATAAGTGGGGGGAGGGGAAGGGAACTCTGAAATGGAGAGGGGGAAGCAGTGATTGAAGATGGATAGACGAACAGGTGGAGAGAAGTCGGGCAGTTCAAGGAGACTGGCTTAAAGCAAGTGAAGGTGAGTGTAGATGGGGAGTTGGGATGGGGGTTGGGTCAGTGAGGAGGGAGGAGTTTGCAGGGGGGATGACAGATGGACAGGCCAAGGAGGCAGGGATGAGATGGGCTGGTTGTGGGATGAGGTCAGGTGTAGGGAGATTTGGAAGTTTGTGGTCGCAAAATGGACTTCATTGTGCTGCCGGGTTTCCAGGTGTAATGAGGTGCTGTTCCTGCGACATTTGGGTGGCATCGTTGTGGTGCTGGAGGGGGTCCAGGATGGACATGTTGCCTGAGGAGTGGGAGGGGGAGTTGAATTGGTTTGTGACTGGGTGGTGCAGTCTTTTGTCACAAACAGAGCGTAGGTGTTCCACAAAGCGATCTCTGAACTGCCGCTTGGTTTCCCCAATATAGGGGAGGCCACATTGGCAACTGCGGATGCAGTATACCATATTAGCAGATGTGCAGGTGAACATTTGCTTGATGTGGAATGTCGTCTTGGGGCCTGGGAAGAGTGTGAGCGTGGGAGGTGTAGGGGCAGGTGTAGTACTTCGTGCAGTTGCAGGGAAAAGTGCTGGAGGTGGTGGAGCTAGTGTGGAGCATGGAGCAGACAAGGGATTCATGAAGCAAGCAGTTCCTCCGGAAGGCAGATAGGGGTGGGAAGGGAAATATATCCTTGGTAGTGGGGTCAGATGATAGGTGGCAGAAGTGGCGGAGAATCATGCGTTGGATCCGCAGGTTAGTGGGGTTGTTACAAGGAGGGGTAAGTTGGGGGAAATGCGAGCGATGTAGTCAAGGGCGTTTTGGACCACTGGAGGGGAACTTGCGGTCTTTGAAAAATGAGGACGTCTGGGAGTGGAATGCCTCATGTTGGGGGCAGATGCGAAAGAATTGGGAATAGAGGATAACATTCTTGCAAGAAGGTGGGTGAGAGGGGGTGCATTTTCGTTAGCTCTGGGAGTCAATGGGCTTGATATAGATATTATTGTGGATGTGGTTACCAGAGATGGAGACAGAGGTCCAGGAAGGAGAGAGGGGTATCGGGGATGGTCCAAGTGAACTTAAGGTTGGGGGTGGAAGGTGTTAGTAAAGTGAATAAACTGCTGGAGCTCTTGATGGGAATTTAACAGAGGAAGAGGTGGGGGATCGTGCCAGTGTAGCTGCGGAATAGGGACAGTTTCATGCATCCCACAGAGGTAGGCATAGCTTGGGCCCATGCGAGTACCCATGGCCATCCCATTCCACTGCAGGTAGTGGGAGAAGTTGAAGGAAATGTTAAGGGTGAGGACGAGTTCAGCTAAGTGGATGAGGGTGTTGGTGGACGTGGGAACTTGTTGGGCCTGAGAGACTGGAAGCAGCAGAGGGTCTTTAGGCCATCTGCGTGGGGAGTGCAAGTATTTTGGGACTGGACATCCATGGTGAAGATGAGGTATCGACGGCCAAGGAATTGGAAGTTTTGGAGGAGGTGGAGGGTGTAGGTAGTGTCGCAGATGTAGGTGGGAAGCTCCTGGACAGGGGGGGAGAAAATGGAGCCGAGATAACTGGAGACAAGTTCAGTGGGTCGGGAGCAGGTGGAGACAATGGGCTGACGGGGGCAGTCAGATTTGTGGATTTTGGGAAGGAGATAGAAATGGGCAGACCAGGGTTGGGGAATGATGAGGTTGGAGGCTGTGGGTGGGAGGTCTCCTGAGGTGATGAGTTCATGGATGGTTTGGCACGTGATGCTTTGGTGGATAGGGGGTGGGGTCATTATCAAGGGGACAATAGGATGTGTCAGAGTTAGTACCTGGCCTCAGGGATGTAGAAATCAGTGCACCATGCTGCTACTGTGTCTCCCTTTCCCAAAGGTTTTATGGTGAGGTTAGGATTGGAGTAGAGGGAGTGGAGGACTGCTCGTTCTGTGGGGGAGAGGTTGGAGTGAGGGAGGAGGGGTAGAGAGGTTGAGGTGATTGAAGTCTTGACGGAAGTTGGACATAGAGATCGAGGGAGGGTAGGAGGCCTTGGGGTGGTGAGCAGGATGATGAGGTATGTTGGAGGTGGGAGAAGGGGTCATCAGACAAGGGATTAAACTCGCAATTAAAGAAATAATTGTGGAGGAGGTGGCGGTGCAAAACCTGTTCAATGTCCAGGCATGAGCGGTACTCGTTGTTCGGGTAGAGGGGCTTAAAGGGGAGTCCTTTACTGAGGACTGACTCTTCCTCCTCAGTGAGGAGGTGGTCTGGGGGTTTGGAGTACACCCGGCAGGGCGGGGGGCTGGTGTATAATGTGGGGGCGGTGGACGCAGTGGCATTGGTGGGTGAGTCCTCTGTCAGTCGTGCTACCGGTCTCGGTAATGGGAGACGGTGGTATCTGTGGTGTGGATGGCATTCGCTGTACCAGAAGTGGCGTGCTTGGTAATGTTGGATGTGACGCGATCCGTGGAGCTTGGATGCCCTGCTAGTGACCACGTGGTCAATGGTGGCAGGCACGTTGTGGGGAAGATCCTGGGTAGGTCTTAGGGTGTGGCAGATGCCTGTTTCGTGGCAGGCACCAGTAAGTTTAGTGTCCGATAGGGCGGGGTAGAATTGAGTTGAGGTTGTGGATTCTGCAAAGGATGAAAAACAGGAGAGGTCCTTTGCAGGCCTGGGAGAGGGAGGCCCTGGACTGGGGTGGGCTTGACTGTAGTGCCAGGAGATGCCGGCGCATTGCTGCGAGTGTGTGTTTGAGGAGTCGCAGAGAAAATCACTTTGAAGGCTCTGAATGTTCTGTGTATAGCAGTTGTCACAGTTGCGACCAAATTGGGAATGGCCTGAATGTAGACCGTGGGCCTTTTGGGGATGATCCTGTTCTATAGCCAGGTACTGAGAGGCAATGTGGCTGCCATACCTGGTTTTCTTCAGGATGTGGTCAAACGGCTTCAGGGCCAAAGAGATGACCAGAGGGTTGCAGTGGGACAGAGACACGGAGGTCTTTCTGGAGGGAGGAGAGTAACTTCAAGGAAGACATCTTTAAAAGAGGCTTCGCTGTTGGGATAAACCTCACTCCCTACCGACTGGCATGGTTTCACCCATGCCCCACCTTCACCTGTCTGTTTTCCCTTCCACTGACCTGCCTGCCCCTCCCTCCCTCACTGACCAACCCTCATCCCAATTCCCAATCTACACTCACCTTTACTGGTTTCATCCCCACCTCCTTGACCTGCCTGTCTTCTCTCCACCTATCTGCTCCTCTATCCCCCTTCCATCATTGCCTCCCCCACTATCTCTCTTTTTTGCAGAGTTCCATTCCTCTCCCCACTTACGAAGAAGGGTCCAGATCTGAAACTTCAGCCTTCCTGCTCCTCTGCTGCCTGGCCTGCTGTGTTCATCCAGCTCCACACCTTGTTATCTCGAATTGTTGAGGTTGTTGATTTCATGTAGACTGGTTTGCATTGTTTTAGCTTAAGCATGAATGGGAGGTCTTCCTCTTGGTTTCACTGAGCCAATCCCTGTCCCAGACATCTGCCCCCGGACTTGTTTATTCCCCAGTCTGCTCCAGACAGCCTTTTTCTGGCTCAGTTGCAGCCCCTGGTTCCTGGGGTTCCAGTGACATTAATCCAATATTACAATTCCCATAACATCTCCCTTGAGAAGGAATTTAAGTCCAGGGGATGTCCAACAACTGTTGGGAATTTTGTCCCCCTTTACAGCTAGCATTGAGAGTAGAATGTAAAAGTCCAGAACGAGCCCAGAGCTATTCATCAAGTATAGATGCTCGAGAAACAACCACTGTGCAATGGGACATGTTGAGTCTGGCAGGCCGTTTCGGTGAGTTTGGCAAGTCAAAGAATATCACTTGATGTGCATTTTGTGCAAACTAAATAAAACAACAGTACAATACTGCTGTGAACTTCATTCAAGCTTAACCCACTAACTTACCCACCACCATTAAACATGGCTCGTGTTGGTGCCCACAAAGTGGCCTCTTTCTACAAACCACACCCTCCCACTGGGGGTGGGCAGGAGACCTTGCCTTGCACTGGGCGACATTGTGCCGATTTCATCTCTCACTAAACATGCCCTAGATTTATTTGGGCTCACCATCTCCCTGATGCTGGAGCTTCCACAAAGGACTCGTATCTCTTTGAAAACTGTCCTGTGTTTTTTGGGTGTACGATTTTCCCTACATTTCCATGACAAATCCAAAGAACAAGGGTTCAGTTCCTTGCTTAACGTCTATGTATTACTTGATCCTCTCAGTCCATGGCCTCTGAGGACTCCTGGTCATCTTCAAAATGAACCAGCACATCCACCACAGCGAGTCTTTGGAAGCCCAGCCCCATCTTCAAGAGGGATCAAAGTTTTCATTCCTTATTTTTTGATCCTGGGTTCCACGTACTTTGTCCGTTTGTATTTCTGACAAACTGAAGTTTTTCCATGATCTTGTGATGCTTAATTTGTGCATTCACCATAACGGGACAGTTTCCGGAGATGAGTGTGAGTGCCGCATCTGACAGGACTTTTGTAGATACGGGTCTTCCCCTGGTTGACGTTATTCTGCAGTAAAGTTTACATCTGACTAGAAGACTGACCTTGATGGCTTGCTGTGGAAAGATATCTTCAATCCATGAATTGGACATGACGGTCAAGGCATCAGTAGACAAGAATGTTAAGGTTTGATCACCTGGCTAGCTTCCAGCTGTGCCAGGTCTTGTATTCGATGTTGTTTATTGCTGTTTTCTCTGGGATTGGTGGATCTGGAGATGTCTCTATTTCTGGTGAGTTCTCATTTGATTTCCTTTTGGAATTGATAGAATTCCACTTCCTTCAAGACTAAGAACACACCAACTTAAATAGTAATCACTTACCTTCCCAACAGCGCCTCTGCTTTGACCTCACTTCCACCCAGCTCCCGCTGCTCTCTGCAGCAGGAAAAGTCTCGACCACTTTGGTCATTCTATTGAATGAGAGTTCAATAATAACGGGTTGAATATAACCCATCAGTTCTGATGTTTCAATGCACTCTTGTTCATAAGAACATTCTTCCATGTCATCATGTGTTCTTTTGGAGAAGGCTTGCATTGTGACTATCTAGCTGTTGCAGAGTGGGTCATCCTTGTCTTCTTCTATAACGGGGTTCACATCTTACAGCCTGTATTGTCAAGGGCACTTGGATAAGTATAGCGAAACATTTATAATGGTGCCTGTCTGCCCCATCTTGGGGACAGTCTTTAAATGTTACAGATTTGAAATAGTAATAAAAATGCCAGTAGGGGGGATAGAGTTTTAAAAGCCTGCAATGAGAACAAAGTGCTTTCAAAGCCCTCCAAGTTACTATAGTCCTTTGCCACTGTGCCCAAGCCCAATGTGGCCTCGTTCCATCCATGCATTGGCCTCCTGTCAGGACTTGGCTCCAGGGCTCGTTCCCCATACACCCCACCCCGGCTGGCCCAGTCTTGCTGTGCTCCTGCTCCAGGTTTCAGCCATGACTCTGCTCACAGCCCCACCTGGGCTTGCAGTCGTCCTGCTCCAGCCGCGGCTCCCTTCCAGGGCTCTGCCTGCACTCGCTACGTTGACCTATGACCCTCCAAGCCTGACAGGACCTTGACTTTCATAGTTGATGGGGATGTGTGTATTATGTCTCTTTGTTATTTTCCTGTGAGGAGATGGATTCTTTTACTTGGCATTGGCACTTTGCACATGTCACTACCATCTAATGATCCTCTGGGGAGGATTTTCTTCCAAAATGCACCCCCACCAAACTGATCTTTAACTGGCTCCAACATGTACTGTTCTATGCAAAACTGTACATCACAGTACAGGTTCTTCAGCCCACTATGTTGTGGCAACCTATCATCCTACTCTAAGATCAAATTAACCTGCATGCCCTATGTTTTAATATCATCTGTGTCTATCCAAGAGTAGCTTAAATGTCTCTAATGTATCTGACTCCACGACGATTGCCACTAGCGCATTCCACACACTCACCTACCTCTGACATCTTCCCCTATACCTTCCTTCGATCGCCTTAAAATGATGTGCTCTCATGATGGTTATTTCTGCCCTTGGAAAATGTCTCTGGCAATCCAGTCTGTTTCTCACCATCTTGTACACCTCTATCAAGTCACCTCTCATCCTTCTTCGCTCCAGTTGGAAAAATTCCAGCTCCCTCAACCTTTCCTCCATAAGATCTGCCCTCCAGTCCAGGCAGCATCCTGGTAAATCTCATCCACACCCTCCCTGAAGCTTTTAAATCTTTCCCATAATGAGGTGATTAGAACTGAACAGACCTGTTCCAAGTGTGGTCTAATCAGGGTTTTATAGAGCTGCAGCATAACCTTACCGTCTTAAATGCAATTCCCTTGCCATTGAAGGCCAACACACCATATGCCTTGTTTACAATCTGATCAATTTGGGTCGCAACTTTGAGGGATCTGTGGAGGTAGAACGCAAGATCCCTCTGTTCCTCCACATTGCCAAGAATCTGCTATTAACCCTGTATTCTGCATTCAAATTTGACCTTCCAAAATGAATCACTTCACACTTTTCTGGGTTGAATTCCATCTGCCACTACTTTGCCTAGCTCTGCATCCTATCAATGTCCCACTGCAACCTGCAGCAGTTCTCCACGCTGTCCACAACTCCTGCAACCTTCGTGTCATTGGAAAGCTGACTACCCACCCTTCCACTTCCAAGTCATTTATAAAGATCACAAAGAGCAGAGGTCCCAGAACACATTCCTGTGGAACACCATTGGTCACTGAACTCCAGGCTGAATACTTTCCATCTACTACCACCCTCTGTCTCCTATTGGACAGCAAATTCTGTACCCAGACAGCCAAATTTCCCTGAATCCCATGTCTCCTTACTTTCTGAATGAGCCTACCATGCAGAATCTTACCAAGTGCCTTGATAAAATCCAAGTACACCACATCCACTGCTCTGTCTTCATTGATCGGTTTTATCACATCCTCAAAGAATTCAGTAAGTTTTGTGAGGCATGACCAACCCCCTTTGACTCCAGGCACACGTTCCCTCCACTATCCCTGACTAGCCATACCCTTACTCTGGCCATTTTTTTTAAAGTCCATTCTTCAGTTCCATCCTGGCGACCTTGTGTATCCCTCTAGAGTCCTTTCCGATCCTCACTTTCTCACCGTTAAGCTTCCTACTTTCTGTTGGTCTATGTGGGATGGAGACTGTGGGTCTAAGGGGAGTTTCTGGTTTGTCTACCTTTGTTGGGGGGAGTGGGGGGGGAGCCTGTAGAAATGGGGTGCATTTGATCTCCTCGGTTCTGTCCTCTGCTTTGTTAATTCCCCTGTCTGGTGCAGTTTCCTTAGGGTAGCAGTGATTTGGTTGTGGTGTGGGGTCTCTTGCTATCTGTTGGCAAGTGACATCCTGGACCTAAGTACCAAGAAGGCAGCATGCCATCCTGGAGACCCATTGCCAGGTGCTACAGAGGCTGGCGATCCGTTCCCCTGGCTATAGAATGCCCTCTGACCCTCCATCCATGCAGACAGGCTGCTTGTGATGCTGGGAACTTGGCTTTGTCTCTGCTCGCTGCAGGATCCAGCGTTGTCCTCCTCCGGTATGGAAAATCAACTTGGGATCAGGATCGGAGGGGATTCCTGAACTCCCTGCCTGCTTCCCTTGGACAGGCTGTTGGTCACCCATTCCCTTCCTCCTTCAGGTCCCTTTTTTATCTGTGATGGGGCCACATACAGGGCTTGCTGTCTCTCAGATGCCCCAGTGTCCCAAGCCGCTGGTTCAGGCCTGAAAGCAGAGCTTCCAGGAGCTGTAGCTGACTCCAGTCTGTGCCCACCGTGCTGGCCCTGAGCACGAGAAATGCCACTTTCTCAATTGTCTGACCCTCTGGTGGCCACCTGCCCCACTAGAAGCCCAGGTTCATTTGACTCTGCACCTGCTGCTTTTCCCATTCAGTGTGTTTTGTGTTAAGTTGCCCTTGTTAGTGCAATGCTGTGGGTTCTGGGCACAGATTAAGCAGTTATCAACAGAATGTTTTTGGTCTCAGTTGAGATTAGGCCACCAGCACAAAGCTTTAATCCTTTCCCAGGTGGTAGTGACCTGTAGATGGCTGTGGACGCCATTATTTTATCAATTTAATTGACAGTGGTTGTGAAGTGAGGGGTATAACGTAGAGACGGTATTTGGAGACCAGGCCAGTGTTGGCTGGAGTTTTACTTTGCAATGTTTATCGCTGCCTGGGTATTCTCCCTGGAGGCAGTGGGTCAGATCTGAGCCTGTCCGGGTTTGTCTGTGGCCATGCTTCAGGGATTGGTAGCCAATAGGGCTGACCCTGACATGCCCCTTCACCAGCCCTCTGCTCTGTTAGCTCTTGGTTGGGCAGTGTTGGGGTGGGACGTGGGTGATATGACGGGCTCCAACTCTGACGATCCCATAGCTCTGCCCTTTTGCTTGCTGGAAACTTGTATCAGAAGTGAGCATGGAAGGGGCTTTCTATCTGTACAGGATTGTTTTCCCCACTTTTCCCAGAGTGGGAGGGAGACGGTGAGCCTGTTGCGGGTGGATGTTTCGTGGAGGCAGAGGGGTTGGGAGTGGGTTGTCCCTGATGAGTGACCATGTACATGCAAACTCAATGGCTAGCACACTCGTGGCTGGGGAGCCTTACAGCTCTGTCTATTCTGAGTTTGCCCCTGGGGTCCTCAGAGGATAAGGCACAGGCTGTTTTCCTGATCCCATTCCCCATTCCCAATCATGGAGGGTCCATAATGAAAACCTTCAGTGATTATTTCTGTACAAGCTCCTGTTTCCTGCAGGTAACGGTGGTTCCTAGCTGAGAGCCATCATCTTCATCATCTGGGCTCTCCTTGCGGTTGACCCTCAGTCCCACCCAGTTTGCCTCATCGGGTCAATAATTCTGTCGGTGACGCAAGGTGTTTCTGTCGAGGAACAGTCGCAGGTCATTGGCATATTGCGTTGGACATTCGGGTTCTAAAGCCATTTCTAGGCGCCAGGCTCACCCTTTTGGAAGGTGTAGGCTGAGTTCTGGAATGAGGGGGTGGGGGTGGGGTGGCGGGCAGTTTTAGGTGTATCGCTGGCCCTGAAATGTGAAGCTGGGGCTATACCCAATTTCCGTGTCCAGGAGGAAGTAGGGAACTGTACAAAATCCCCAGGTACTCCGAAATTGGAGCTGGGCAAACAAGGCCCAATATTCCCCCTTTTCCATGGACACTCTGCAAACCATCCATGGGATTCCCACCCAGGCTTTCCTGGATTCTCCTGTCTTGTTTTGTTTATCTCCAAGCTTTGGCTTTCCCAGTTTTTTTTGTTCTGGGTTCCAATCTCTCAGAACAATCAAATGCCAGCAACTTTACCTCAGGAATTCTCACGGCTGAGGGATATTATTGTTGCTGTGGTTACGTTAACAGCTGCCTTCCCCAATTGTTTGTGCCTCTCGCCATCGCTCCTGAGCCATGGACCTTTCGTTCTGGGGCCACCCCGGCTTAGAGTCAGCAATCTATAGCATGGAAATAGGCCCTTCGGCCCAACTTCACATGTTGCCCACTTTTGGGAAATAACCTAGATACATTTTGCCTGCATTTGGTCCATTTACCCGTTTAAATGTTTCTAAATTTGAGATTGCACTTGCTTCCACCACTGCCTCTGGCACTATGTTCCTGGCACGCACTCCACCCTCAGTGTGGGAAAGATTGTCCCTCTGTCCCGCTGGGCCCTTGTGTATCTGTCGCCCCCTCACCTTTTAACCTTTCCCCTCTAGTTTTAGAATCCCCTACCGTGGGGGTTGGGGTGGAAGCTGTTGCCCTTCTACCTTATCTAACCCTCCCATGATTTTCTAGACATTCCTAAGGTCACCCCTCAGTTTCGAGGGGAAACAGTCCCAGCCCGTCCATCCTCTTATAACTCCAACCTTCCAGTCCAGGGAGCATCCTGAGAAGTCTTTCCTGCACTTTTTTAGTTGAATTATGGCTATTGTACAGTAAGGAGACCAGAACAATATACAGTTGTCCAAATGGGGCCTCAACAGCATCTTGAACAGCTGCAACAAGGCACCCCAGCCCCTGTACTCAGTGTGACCAATGAAAGCGAGCATGCTGAAGGTAGCCTTTACCATCCTGTCTACCTGTGGCTCCACTTTGATGGAGCTCTGAACCTGCTCCCTTGGATCTTTGTTCTGTAACACACAAGCCCCATCATCCCTACCATTGACAGCGTAAGCCCTGCCTGGTTTGATCCACCAGAATGTAACACCTCGAATTTTAGATAAAGTAAACTGCATCTTCTACTCCTCAGCCCACTGGCCCAATTGAACAAGATCTCATTACATTCCCAGGTAACCACCTTCACTGTCCACTGTACCACCAATCTTCATATCATCCTCAAACCTAGTAAGCATACCCTGTAAATTGCCATCCAAATCCTCTCTGCCATATCCACTTTGTACCCTCTCAGCCCACCTGATTTCTCAAATGTTCTTGGACATCTATTTGCCTTCAAGAATTCACTTGATCCCAGCTCCCTGTACATATCAGATGCCTCCACCATTTCCTTAACCAGGGTCTCAATAACTCTCATCATCCAGGGTTCCCTACTCCTGCCAGCCAAACGTTTCACCCTAACAGGAACATGCTGGCTCTGAACCCTCGTTAATTCACTTTTGAAAGCCTCTACTTGCTCATTGGGCCTTTAGCCCACAAACAGCCTCCCCCTAATCAACTTGTGCAAGTTCCTCTCTGTCCATCAAAATGGGCCTTTCCCCAATTTAGGACTTGTGGACCAAACCTACCCTTTTTCCACAGCTATTGTAAAACTAATGCAATGATGGTCATAGGTCCCAAAATACTTCCCTCCACCCTGTTACTGTCATAACCATGGTATCCCAGTCCCATGAGCTGTCTCCCTACGGCTTTGATTTCTGCCAACCACCACCACCAGACTAGTTTAAACCCTCCCGAGTGGTTATAGCAAATCTTCCTGCCAGGACATGGGTGTCCCTCCACTTCATGTGCAATCAGTCCGTCTTCTCCAAGTCACCTCTGCCCCAGAAGAGATCTCAAACCAAGAATCTGAATCCCTGCCCCAGCAACACATTCATCTGGCAAATCCTCCTATTCCTGCACTCTCTAACACGTGGCAAATTGATACCCTTGAGGTCTGACATTTTAACCTTCTGCCTAAATCCCTCTTCAGGATTGCATCCCTTATTCCTACCAGTGTCATTGGTTCCAATATGTACCTTGCCCTCTGGCTGCTCACCCACACCCTTGAGAATTTCATGCAACTGCTCAGATTCCCTTGATCCAAGCATGAAGGAGACTTGACTGCGACCACAGAAATGCCCATCTGTGCCCCTGTCTAGCGGGTCCCTACTCTAGCTCTTGCTTGAACTTTGCCCAAGCCTGGTCTACAGCAGAGGCAGTCAGTGCCTCAGGCCTGGCTGCTCTGGTGTACCCCCTGAGAGGCTATTCCTCCCCAGCAATATCCACAACCATGCCCTGTTAGAGGGGAATAGCCACAGGAGACTCCTACACTGTCTGCCTGTCCCTCCTGGCGGTCACACCCACCTGACTGACCCTGTGATGTGATCACTTCCTTTAGAAAAGGTCTCTCCCCTGTGGGAACTTGGTGTCTCAGCAAGTTGGATATGTCAATGTATCCGTTCTCACATTGGGAGCATGTGGATGGTCTCTCCTGTGTATCTGCTCGTGTCTCAGCAGGTTTGATAACCGAACATATCCCTTCTTATGCTAAAAGCAAATGAACAGTGTTTTCTCAATGAGGCTCTGGTGATGAATTGAACCTGTTCAACAGTCACTACATTTCCACAATTTCTCTCCAGTGTCAGTACATTTTGTCTTGACAGGCCGGATGATTTGGCTAAAGCCTCACCCACCACCAGAACCTGTGAATGGTTTCTCTTCGCTGTGAATGGAGCTTTCTCCTTCTACGGAATTCTGCCCCCAGTGCTGTTCACAACAGCTATTGTTGGAGTATTCTCCCCATTCAGACTGGGACAAATTTCTCATTTCCATTTCTCTCTGGTGTTGTGGGGTATGTAGGGTGTCAACAGTCGCTAATGTGCCGAGAGTTTCTGTGCAAGAGGTAAATGCCCATTTCCCTCTTGAAGCTGACTTCCTCTTATATTCTATAATCTCCATTTACCCCTTTCCCACTCGTGCTCTGTTTGTTGCATTTCCAGGACATTGGGACTGGCCAATTCTGTGCCATAAATCCAATGTCTATCTCTCTCTTGAACCCTGGCCCTCATGGGGCACCTGCCCTATTCACAACACCCAGGCAAGTGTTGGCAGCTCGGGTCCTGAGACCCAGATGGTCACTTTGTATTGAAGCCCACCCAGGGATGCCAAAGGTTGTCCAAACCCTTTGGAGTTTGTCTTTGAAGCAAAAGCAGATTCCTATTGCTTCTGCATTCTGTGTGTCACCCTGCAGTTGTATGTTTCTGTGGCGGGGGAGAGAAAGACAGGCTGCAGTTTTCAACTCCGAAATCTGGACATTACATGGACTGAATTGGTGTTGTGTGCGCACAGATGGTATTGCCTGGGGCTGGAAGACTATGGAGTGAGTGAAGGTCAGCTTGATAACAGTGAAGCAGGTTCATGACGTGTGACTCAGTGCAATGAGAAAATGTTACCGTCCCACCTGTCGGGGGTACAGACCATCTCTGCCCAGGCCCTGGGAAGGTCAATGTTAGTTATAGGGTGTGCAGAGTTCTCAGTCCCCTGCACTGACATGGGCAGTTCTTGTTGGGATGGAGGGTGGAGGCTGTGTTGTGGGGGAGGCAAAAATGCCAAGTTTTGTGCTTTGGGAAACAGGAAATGGAAGCAGGAATAGTGATTTAAATCTTTGTTTCCCATTAGAAATTCCCCTATCCTCTGACTGCAAGGGATCTGGATTTGTCTTCACCAATCTGTTTTCTCTCAACATAGATGTTGAATCTTTTACAGTAAGATTTTGGTGGTTAGCACTGCTGTCCCATGCTGCCAGGAGCCTGGGTTTGATTCCAGCCTCAGGTAACTGTCTGTGTGGAATTGGCACATTCTCCATGTCTGTGTGGGCTTTGTCTGGGTGCTGTGATTTCTTTCCATGGGGCAAAGATCCACAGGTTAGGTGAATTGGCCATGCCACCTTGTCCTCAGTGTCCAGGGATGTGTTTGCTAGGTGGATTATCCATGGAAAACCCTGGGTTATAGGGAATAGAGTAAGGTGATGGGTCTTGGTGGGATGTTCTGTGAAATATCAGTGTGGACCTGATGGGCAGAAAGGCCTGCTTTCACACTGTTGCGATTCTACTGCCTTTGTCTGTAAACCTATACTCTCACTCCATCTTTCTTCTCTGTTACACTCACCACACCTGTGTGTTTAACTCATGTATCCCATGAAGGTCTGTCAACTCATAATAGGAATATTGAATGATCTCTTTATAGCACAATTAATACTATAATAATGATACCACAAACTAACAATTGATATAATTAATCTGACAATACTGTAAAACAGTCATTATTGTGTTCTGTGATGTGACTTGAAATGACCAACACTCGACCCTTGGCCTTGACCCACACAATGATGGTTATCTGGTCTTCCTCTCCCAATAGTCCTGGTGTCCAGGGTTGGATTGGTGGGGGGACGTCACGAGTTACCACTCCTTAGGCGACTGTTGTGGCATTCTTATCCTTGGAACCATTTGGGGCAATCTTCAGTTTCCCACCAATGGATTGATCAGGAATTGATTACCCTGATTGATCAGACCCAATCAGGCACTACCATGTGGATGGTGGCGTGATCCTTGGTCCTCCATTTCTGAAAGTGTCGGGGCCCCTAAGTCAGGTCGGCTTCCCAGATAAGAGTCAGGCGTCCCTTTGTCCTGGAAACAGCTCGATGTTTCCTATTGTCCTGGTAAATAGACCTCATCTATTGTGTTATGTGCTGTCTGCAGCTGTAGCTTGTTTATTTCAGTATCTTTGCACAGATACTTTGGCCAATGCTTGGCTTGATTTCCCAGCATGCTCAGTGTATTATTCAATTCTGCCATTTTTAGAGGCCCATGGGGCTTCACCTCTTAGTCTTTGCCCTCATTTTTACATACATATTTGGGAACAGTGTTATCTTTTGGCCAATTGGTGTGCCCCTTCGAATCCAATTCTATCCCTAATATCCCTCCTTAACCAGGGCCAGGTGACCCTTCCCAGTTTCCATTTCCTGTGTCGACGGGAATGAACAATTATTACAATTCCTCCGTGCTCTCTTGAAATGTTTGCCATTGCCCATCCACCACCATCCCTTTAATAACTGTCCCTAGTCCGCACGTACATCATGCCATCACAGTTTCCTTTTGTAGATTCAGGATCCAAGACTCCAAATCAACTGTCAGTCCATCTCAATGAAGAGTTGCATTTTATGGTCCCTCTGCACACCCCTCCCAGAACCCCCCCCCCCACCCCAAAAAGGGGCTCTGCTCAGATGGGTTACTCATTGTTGGGTAATGTGCAATCTCCTCTCGATTTTCCACAATGTATTCATCCAGAAAACGTTCGCGCGCTCTCTCCCGCACTTGAATTCCTGTGGTATTGTTCGTGAGGTTTGGCTTTGTCTGGTCTGTGCAGAGATTGAAGTCAGCCATAACTACAGCCGTTATAGATAAGTGTGGAGCTGGAGGAACACAGCAGGCCAGGCGGCATCAGAGGAGCAGAAAAGTTCATGTTTCAGTTTGAATCCCTCTTCAGAAATGGGGGAGGGGTAGGGAGCTTGGAAATACATAGGATGGGTGGGGCTGGAGAAGATGATTGGTGAATGAAGGTAGTCAGTGGTGAGGATTGGTCAGTGAGTTGCAAGGAGATGGTTGGGATAGAAGGTGGACACGTGTCAGATCAACAAGGAGGGAGGGGGATTAGAGGGAGGGTTGGTCATGGGATGAGTCTGGGGGTGGGGAAAGAAATATCTCTGGTTGTGGGGTTGGATTGCAGGTGGGGAATGTGGCAGAAAATGGTATGTTGGGTACAGAGTTTAGTGTGGTGATATGGGAGGAAAAGGAGGATTCTGGCTTTATTTTTGTGAGTTGTGGGTGGGGGGGGGGTGAACTTGAGGGCAGAAGTGGGGGAAACACAAGACGCGGTTGAGAGCATTTCGACTACTGAAGGAGGGAAGTTGAGGTCCTTGAACGAAGAGGACATGTGGGATGTTTGAGCGTGGAATGCCTGATTTTGGGAGTACATGCAGTGGAGGCAGATGAATTGAGAGTCAGGGATTGCATTCTTGTAGGAAGGCAGGTGGGAGGAGGTGTAGTCTAAGTAGCTGCGGGAGGCATGGGCTTTAAATAGATGTCAGTTTTGAGGTGGCTACCAGAGATGGAGACAGGAGGGTCCAGGAAGGAGAGGGCAGTATTGGAGGTGGTCCAGGTGAACTTGAGCTAGAGGTGGAAGCTGTTAGTAAAGTGGATGAGCAGTTCAAAGCATGTGGCAGCCCTGATACAGTTATCAGTATAATGGAGCAAGAGGTGGGTCTTTAGTGCCAGTGTAGCTGTGGAAAAGGGACTGTTCCATGTCTCCTACAAAGAGGCAGGCATAGCTTGGGCCCATGTGGGTGCCCATGGCCACACCCTTGGTCTGTAGGAACTGGGAGGAGTAAAAGGAGAAGTTGTTGAGGGGAAGGACGAGTTTGATTAAGCAGATGAGGGTTTTGGTGGAAGGGGCCTGGTTGGGCCTATGGGAGAGGGAGAAGCAGAGAGCTTTTGGGCCATCGGCATGGGGAATGCAAGTGTGCAGGGATTGGATGTCCATCGTGAAGATGGGGTGTTGAGGGCCAGGAAGTTCGAAGTCTTGGAGGAGGTGGAGGACATGGGTGATGTCCTGGATATAAGTGGGGAGGTCCTGGACTGGGTTGGGGGGAGGGGGGGGGGGTAAAATGGAGTTGAGATAAGTAGGGATAAGTTCAATGGGGTGGGGCAGTCAGGTTTGGATTTTGGAAAGGAGATAGAAGCAGGAGGTGCGGGGCTGGGGAATGATGAGATTGGCGGCTGTGGGTGGGACATCACCTGAGGTGATGAGGTTATGGATGGTTTGAGAGACGATGGTTTAGTGGTCAGAGGTGGGGTCATAATCAAGGGGGTGGTAGGAGGAGGTGTCAGAGTTGTCACCTGGCCTTGGTGAAGTAGAGGTCAGTGATCCATACCACTACTGCACCAACTCTATTTGCGGGTTTGATAGTGAGGTTAGGGTTGGAGCGGAGGGCTGCACATTTTGTGGGGAAGAGGTTGGAGTGAGTGTGGGGGATGGAGAGGTTGAGGCGACCGATGTCACGATGGCAGTTGGAAATGACAAAGTCAAGGGTGGGTAGGTGACTGGGTTGGTGTCCAGGAGGAGGGGTGTGTTAGAGGTGGGTTAGACTCACGGTTAAAGAAGTAGGTGCAGAGGCGGAGGCAGCAGAAAGTGTTTGATGTCCAAGCGTGAACAGAATGCATTATGTGGGCAGAGGGGAATGAAGGTGAGCTGTATCTCCTGCTCTCTTATGCCTTCCCTCAATGTGACCAGGATGGTTTAGGGTCTCTGTACAGTCCTCACTATGTCTCTACTCCTTGCTGTTTCTAAGGTGTACCCACAGCTAATATCCTCACTCACTATTGTGTTAATATCCCTTTTACCAGCAATGTTATCCTGCAACCTTCATTTCTTCCTTTTGTCTTTGCTAAAAACTGAGTACCCCCCAGATGGTCACTCCTGTCCCTGTCATCCCAAATATATCATATCCCTTTGGGCAACTGATCATTTTATTGCTAGTGCTCTGTATTATAACACCACTCACCTTGAGGTTTGGTGGAATGTTTTCAGTCCTGTTGACACTACTTTGCTCTGAGACAGAGCAGTGAAGGCAGTCCCTTCCTTTCCCATTTTGTCTTGTTGCTTCTGCTCTAATTTCCTTTTACAGCGTCCCATCCTCCTGTTTTAGTTTGAAAACTTCCCACAGCCTCCCCCAACCATTCTAGCAAATCACTGACATTCTCCACCCACCCCCCCCCCCCCCCAACCCCCACTCCCCCAGCCCCAGTCTCTCAAAGTCCTGCTCCAGCCCAGGTAGAACCTGTCCAGTGTGTATTGGTCCCACGTCTGATCTCACCAACAACCCCCCGCCCCCACCAAAACCAGTCCTAATGCCTCTTGCCCCGTCTCTCCAGCCGTGTGTGTGTCTGATATACCCTGGTATCTCAGCTTTCACTAGCACGTGGCCCCGGTAATAATCCGGAGATCACTATTTTTGAGACCCTGATGCTGTAACTTGCTGACTCCCTGTAGTTGGTTTTCAGGGCCCTCTTCCCTTGTACCTACACTGCTGCTGACATGCACCACGGACATCTGCTGCCCACACTCGCTCCAGAAAAGTCACGTACAGATGAGGCCCTCAGGCCCATCGAAGTCATTACTGTTAAACCCGCACTAATCCATCTTCCCAACTCCAGGCCCACAGCCTTAAATGTTGATACATTTCAGTTGCACATCCACATACCTTTTTTTTTTGAAAATTACTTTATGAAGGTTGTGAAATTACCCACCGTGACTCCCCTCCCAGGCTGTGCATTCCAAACACGCACAATCCTATGGACAAAAATATTTTTCTTCAAATTCCCTCTGAACCTATTATCTTTCACTTTTACAGATATGCCCCCTTTTGACTATTCACCTTGCCCAGGGCACTCAATCGTGTGTCTTTACATGCTCTTGACAATCTTAACCCTGGGACCCCGGAGGCCCCGGTTCATCCTGGAATCTCATTTTCAGTTACGGAACAGTCTGTCTGTTCGCCTTGAAATGGAATCCCGTGTTAGTATTGTTTTCCTGTGTTTTATCGTACAATTGGTTGGCTTTGCTACACGGGAGTCAAGTGTTTAAGGGGCCCAGTGCCAACACCAACTGAGTCCTGTCTCAGTGACCAAGTGTCTCACAGGGACATAGGCCTCAGATCAGCCACGATCTCATTGAATAGTAGAACAGGCCTGAGGGATGTAATCGCCCATTTTTGTTCCTACCTTCACGCACTTGCTTTTGGCCCATACCCCTTAATTAGGTGATGGAACAAAAATTTATCTGTCTCTGATTTATAAACTAAAATGATCCGGCATCCCCTGCTACTAGTGGAAGTGAGCCCTGAACATCTACCACCTTTTCCTGTGTTGATGTGGCCTCCAAACACCCTCCTGAATGGTTTTGCCCGACTTACTAGACTCTGCAACAAAAACCCAAGTTGCTAGAAAAGCTCAGCAGGTCCGGGAGCATCTGTGAAGAAAACAGTTAACATTTTGGGTGCGGTGACCCTATGTCAGAATGGTTAGTACCTGTGAAAACGTTGCATTTTTTTTAATGCAGAAAATTGAGGGGGTGATGGGGCAAGGAGTAAATGATGGGATAGAGTCTGAAGGGAGAAGAGCAGTCAGATAAGCAACGGAGTTGCTAACGATCAGGCTGGGAGGGTGAATAGTTGTTAATGGGGGCTGTTAGTGACTAACAGCAGGGGGTGTGTAGTGGCAGGCTATGTGGTAACAAGGCCTGGTGTGGGGTGGGGGCTGGAACATGGGGAGAGTTTAGGCCCTAAAATTGAACTCAATATTGAATCCGGACGGCTGCAGGGTTCCCAAGTAGAAAATGTTCTTCCAGCTTGTGCTGAGCTTCGCTGGAACACTGCGGCAAGCCAGAGACAGATGTTGGCCAGGGAACAGAGTGGTGTGTTAAACTGGCAGGCAATTAGAAGCTCTGTCTTTTTTTTTGTGAGCAGAATGTAGATGTTCTGTGAAGTGGCCGCCCAGTCTATGCTTCATTTCCCCAATGTAGAGGAGACCACATTGTAGGACCATAAGACATAGGAGCAGAAATTAGGCCTTTCGGCCTGCTCCACCATTCAGTCATGGCTGACAAGTTCCTCAACGTCATTCTCCTGCTTTCTCCCCATAACATGGGGCGGCATGGTGGCTCAGTGATTAGCACTGCAGCCTCACAGCACCAGGGACCCGGTTTCGATTCCAGCCTCGGGCGACTGTCTGTGGAGTTTGCACATTCTCCCCGTGCCTGAGTGGGTTTCCTCCGGGTGCTCCGGTTTCCTCCCACAGCCTAAAGATGAGCAGGCTAGGTGGATCGGCCATGCTAAATTGCCTGTAGTGTTCAGGGGTGTGTGGGTTATAGGGGGATGGGTCTGGGTGGGATGCTCCAAGTGGTGGTGTGGACTTGTTGGCCCGAAGGGCCTGTTTCCACACTGTAGGGAACCTAATCTAAACACTTGATGATCAAAAACCTATCTATCTCAGTCTTAAATGTACACAATGACCTGGCCTCCTCCAGTCTTCTGTGGCAGTGAATGCCACAGATCACCACCATTTGCCAGCTGAAGAAGTTTCTTCTTACCTGTCTTCCCTTTGCTCTAAGGCTGTGCTCTTAGGTCCTAGTCTGTCCTGCCAATGGAAGCATCTACCCAACATCCACTCTATCCAGGCCATTCAGTATTCTCTAAGTTTCAGTTAGAGACCCCCCCACCCTGACCCAGCCACGTCCTTCTGAACTCCAATGAGTATAGGCCCAGAGTCCTCAAACGTTCCTCACACGTTAAGCTTTTCATTTCTGGGACCATTCTTGTGAACCTCCTGCTCTAGGGCCAGTACATCCATCCTGAGATATGGGGTCCAAAACTGTGCATAATACTCCAAATGTGGCCTGACCAGGGCCTGATTAAAACCTCATTAGTACATTTCCTATATTTAAGTCCTCGCAAAAAAAACAAGTGCCAATGTTGGATTTGTTTTTCTAACTACTGATTTCAACCTGCAAGTTTACATCAATGTATCATAGAACCCCTACAGTGTAGAAACTGCCCCTTCGGCTCAACAAGTCCACACCAACCATCAGAACATCCCAACCAGGCCCATCACCCTATAACCCACCTCATCTACACATCCCTCAATACTACAGGCAATTTAGTATGGCTAATCCACCTAACCTGTTCATCTTTGGACGTCGGGAGGAAACCCACACAGACAGAGGGAGAATGTGCAAACTCCACACAGACCGAGGGTGGAATTACACCTGGGTCCCTAGCCCTGTGAGGCAATGGTGCTAAACACTGAGCCACTGTGCTGCCCACTAACCTGAGAGAATCCTGGACTGGAACTCTCAATTCTGTTTGCACTTCACAGTTCTGAATTTTCTCCCCATTTAGAAAATAGTCCATGCTTCTAATCTTAGCAAAGTGCATGACCTCACACTTTCCCATCTGCCACTTCTTTGCCCACTTTCCTAACCTGTCCAAATCCTTCTGCAGCCTCTCCACCTCCTCAGTGCTACCTATCCCTCGACATATCTTTGTATCGTCTGTAAACTGAGCCAGAATGCCGACAGTTCTTTCATCTAGATCATTACCGTACCAAGTGAAAAGGTGTTTTCCCAACACTGGCCCTTGTGGAATACCATTAGTCACCGGGTGCCGGCTTGAGAGAGATCTTTTTATCCCCACTCTCTGCTTTCTGCCAGAAAGCCATTCTTCTATCCATTGCAAGCATCTTGCCTCTAACACTAGGGGCCCTTATCTTAGTCAGCAGCCTCCTGTGCAGCACCTTGTCAAAAGCCTTCTTGAAGTCCACATGATAACATCCACTGGCTCTCCTTGGTCTACCTGCTTGTCATCACCTCAAAGAATTTGAGCAGGCATGACCTTCCCTTGATGACACCATGCTGACTTTATCCTATTTTACTTTACACTTCCAGATATCTCATCCTTCCCAATGGACTCAAATCTTATCCGTGACTGAGACGAGGCAAATTGGCCTGTAATTTTCTGTCTTTTGCCTTATTCTCTTTTAATGTTAGTGATTTTCCAGTCCTCTGAGACCCTCCCTGACTCTAGCAATTCCTGAAAATCACCACTAAACCTTCCTCTATTGCTTCAGCTACCTCCTTTAGAACTTTGGTGTGTAGTCCATCTGGTCCAGGTGATTTATTCACCTTTGGGCCAATCACTGTCACCTAGCACCTTTTCCTGGGTGATGGCCACCATACTCCGCTCTGCCCCCTGACTCTCTCGAATTGTTGGGATGTTATTCGTGTCTTCTACTGTGAAGACAGTCACACAGTAATTTATTCAGCTCCTCAGCTATTTCCTTGTTTCCCCAATACTATCTCTCTAGTGTCATTTTCCAGCAGTGCAATGTCCTCTTTTGCCCTTTAGCTATCTGAACAAACTCTTACGGTCTTCATTTATCTTGCGGGCTAGCTCGCCCACATATTAAATTTTCTCCCTCCTCATTTCTATTTTTTTTGTGTTGCCCTCTGGTCTTTGTAATCTTCCAGTTTCCCACTGCCCTTCGCATATTATGTGCTTTAGTTCTGTCCCTGACTTGCTTAGTCAGCCACAGTTTCCTCATCCTCCCTGTCTCATGCTTTATTTTCCTCGGGATGAATTTTTGCTGTCTCCTGAATTACTCCAAGAAACTCCTGCCATTGTTGTTCTACTGTCGTTCCTGCCAGGCTCCTCTCCCAGTCAATTCTGCCCAGCTCCTCCTTCATACCTCTGTAGTCACCTTTATTCAGCTGTAATACCGTTTCCTCTGATTCGATCATCTCCCTCTCAAATGGCCGAGTAAATTCTGTCATATTATGATCACTGCCTCCTAAAGATTCCCTCACTTTAAGCTCCATTATTGGCCCCATCTTAGTGCACAGCACTAAATCCAGTGGTAGGAGGAACTGCAGATGCTGGAGCCTGAGATAACAAGGTGTGGAGCTGGAAGAACAAAGCAAGCCAGGCAGCATCAGAGGAGCAGGAAAGCTGCTGTTTTCAGCCTGCACCCTCCTTCAGAAATGGGGGAGGGGAAGGGGGGGGGGGCGCTCTGAAATAGTGGTGGGGAGGGGGGGGGGGCTCTGAAATAGTGGTGGGGTGGTGATGATAGGTGGATAGAGGAACGGGCAGGTGGAGAGAAGACGGTCAGGTTAGACAGACAGGGATGAGCTGGGCTGGTTTTGGGACGAGGTCAGGGTTGGGGAGACTTTGAAGCTTGGGAAGTCCACATTGAGACCATTGGGCTGCAGCGTTCCTAGGTGGAATATAAGGTGCTGTTCCTCCAGTTTCCGGCTGGCATTGTTGTGGCAGTGGAGGAAGCCCAGGATGGACATATCACCCCAGGAGTGGGAGGGGAAGTTGAAGTGGCTTGCGACTGGGAAGTGCAGTCATTTGTCGTGAACCGAGTGTAGGTGTTCCACAAAGTGGTGTCCAAACCACTGCTTGGCTTCCCCGATGTAGAGGAGGCCATGTAGCAAATAGTGGATACAGTATACCACATTAGCAGATGTGTAAGTGAACATCTGTTCAAGTGGAAGGTGTTCTTAGGGCCTGGGAAGGGGATGAGGGGGTAGCTGTCGGGGCAGGTGTAGCACTTCCTACAGATAGAGGGAAAAGGGCCAGGTGGGGAACGTGGAGCAGACAAGGGAGTAACAGAGAGAGGGGTCCCTCTGGAAGGTAGATAAGGGTGGGGAAGGGAAATATATCCTTCATAGTGGGGTCAGATTGCAGGTGGCAGAAGTGGTGGAGAATGATGCGTTTAATTCGGATGTTGGTGGGGTTGTACGTGAGGAAAAGGGGGATTCTGTCTTTGTTGTTATTACAGGGAGGGGGTGTGAGGGATGAGGTGTGGGAAATGCAAAAGATGCAGTCGAGTGTGTTTTCGACCACTGGAGGGGAATTTGCGTTCCTTGAAAAATGAGGACATCTGGGGTGTCTGGAAAAGGAATGTCTCATCTTGGGAGCAGATGCGACAGAGGTGGAGAAATTGGGAATAGGGGATAACATTCTTGCAGGAAGGTGGGTGGGAGGAGGTGTGTTCTCGGTAGCTGTGGGAGTCGTTGGCTTTGAAATAGATATCTGTTTCCAGGTGGTTACCAGAGATGGAGACAGAGGGGTCCAGGAAGAAATGATCGGTTTTGGAGACGGTCCAGGTGAACTTGAGGTTGGGTGAAGGTGTCAGTAAAATCGAAGATCCGCTCAAGCTCCACCTGGGAGGATGAGATGGTGCTGACAGTCGTGGATGTAACGGTGGAAGAGGTGGGGGATGGGGCCAGTGTAGCTGTGGAAGAGGGGCTATTCCTTGTATCCTATGAAGGGGCAGGCATAGCTTGGGCCTATGTGGGTGCCCATGGCCATTGCCTTTTTATGACTTCTCCCCCAAAGTACTACAAACAGAGTAAGGATGAGTTTGGATGGATGGATAAAGGTGTTGGTGGAGAGGGGCTGGTCAGGCCTGTGGGACAGGAAGAAGCAGAGGGCCTTTAGGCCATCTGCATGGGGAATGCAAGTACACCAGGATGAGACGTCCATGGTGAAGATGAGGTGTTGAGGGCCAGGGAATCTGAGGTTTTGGCAGAGGTGGAGGGCATGGGTGGTGTCATAGATGTAGGCAGTGAGTTCCTGCACCAAGGAGGGGACAAAATGGAGTCAGGATAAGTGGAGGTACGTTTGGTGGGGTGGGAGCAAGCAGAGACAATGGGTCAGCCAGGGCAGTCGGGCTTGTGTTTTGGGAAGAACATAGAACAGTACAGCACAGAACAGGCCCTTCAGCCCACAATGTTGTGCCGACCATTGATCCTCATGTATGCACCCTCAAATTTCTGTGACCATATACATGTCCAGCAGTCTCTTAAATGACCCCAATGACCTTGCTTCCACAACTGCTGCTGGCAACGCATTCCATGCTCTCACAACTCTCTGCGTAAAGAACCTGCCTCTGACATCCCCTCTACTTTCCACCAACCAGCTTAAAACTATGACCCCCTCGTGCTAGCCATTTCTGCCCTGGGAAATAGTCTCTGGCTATCAACTCTATCTATGCCTCTCATTATCTTGTATACCTCAATTAGGTCCCCTCTCCTCCTCCTTTTCTCCAATGAAAAGAGATCGAGCTCAGGCAACCTCTCTTCATAAGATAAGCCCTCCAGTCCAGGCAGCATCCTGGTAAACCTCCTTTGAACCCTCTCCAAAGCATCCACATCTTTCCTATAATAGGGCGACCAGAACTGGGCGCAGTATTCCAAGTGCGGTCTAACCAAAGTTTTATAGAGCTGCAACAAGATCTCACGACTCTTAAACAACCCTGTCCACTTGGGTGGCCATTTTAAGGGATCTATGTATCTGCACACCAAGATCCCTCTGTTCCTCTACACTGCCAAGAACCCTATCCTTAATCCTGTACTCAGCTTTCAAATTCGACCTTCCAAAATGCATCACCTCGCATTTATCCAGGTTGAACTCCATCTGCCACCTCTCAGCCCATCTCTGCATCCTGTCAATGTCCCGCTGCAGCCTACAACAGCCCTCTATACTGTCAACGACACCTCCGACCTTTGTGTCGTCTGCAAATTTGCTGACCCATCCTTCATTCCCCACATCCAAGTCATTAATAAAAATTACAAACAGTAGAGGCCCAAGGACAGAGCCCTGTGGAACCCCACTCACCCCTGACTTCCAGGCAGAATATTTTCCTTCTACTACCACTCCCTGTCTTCTGTTGGCCAGCCAATTCTGTATCCAGGCAGCTAAGTTCCCCTGTATCCCATTCCTCCTGACCTTCTGAATGAGCCTACCATGGGGAACCTTATCAAATGCCTTACTGAAGTCCATATACACCACATCCACAGCTCGACCCTCATCAACTTTTCTAGTGACATCCTCAAAGAACTCAATAAGGTTTGTGAGGCATGACCTGCCCCTCACAAAGCCGTGTTGACTGCATTTGATCAAGCCATGCTCTTCCAGATGGTCATAAATCCTATCCCTCTGAATCCTTTCTAACACCTTGCAGACGACAGATGTGAGACTTACTGGTCTGTAATTGTCGGGGATTTCCCTATTTCCTTTCTTGAAGAGAGGAGTTACGTTTGCCTCTCTCCAGTCCTCAGGTACGACTCCAGTGGAGACCGAGGATGCAAAGATCTTTGCAAGTGGTGAAGCAATTGCATTTCTCGCTTCCCAAAGCAGCTGAGGACAAATCTGGTCCGGGCCTGGCGACTTGTCAATCTTAATGTTTGACAAAATTTTCAGCACATCAGCTTCCTCTATCTCTATCCATTCCAGCATGCACACCTGCTCTTCAAAGGTTTCATTCACTACAGAGTTCGTTTCTTTCGTAAAGACAGAAGCAAAAAACTCATTTAGGGCTTCCCCTACCTCCTCAGGCTCCACACACAAGTTCCCTATGCTATCCCTGATCGGCCCTACTCTTTCTTTGACCATTCTCTTATTCCTCACATAAGCGTAAAATGCTTTTGTGTTTTCCCTAATTCGTTCTGCCAAGCCTTTCTCGTGCCCCCTCCTGGCTCTCCTCAGACCATTTTTGAGCTCCTTCCTTGCCTGTGTGTAATCCTCTCTAGCTGAACTTGACCCTAGCTTCCTCCACCTTATGTAAGCTACCTTCTTCCTTTCACAAGAAGCTCCACCGCTCTCCTCATCCAAGGTTCCTTTATCTTACCCCTTGCCTGTCTCAGAGGGACATATTTATTCATCACTCGCAACAACTGTTCCTTAAACAGTCTCCACATGTCTATAGTTCCCTTACCATGGAACAATTGCTCCCAGTCCATGCTTCCTAACTCATGTCTAATCGCGTCATAGTTTCCTCTTCCCCAATTAACTATCCTCCCATTTTGCCTAATCCTCTCCTTCTCCATAGCTATGTAGAATGTGAGGCAGTTATGGTCACTATCACCAAAATGCTCTCCCACCACAAGATCTGATACCTGCCCCGGCTCGTTTCCGAGCACAAAGTCTAGAATGGCCTCTCCCCTCATCGGCCTGTCAACGTACTGCGTTAGGAAACCCTCCTGAACACACCTTACAAAAACAGCTCCATTCAAATCTTCTGCTCTAAGGAGGTTCCAATCAATATTAGAAAAGTTAAAGTCACCCATTACAACATCCCTACTGCGTCCACACTTTTCCAAAATCTGTCGACCTATGCTTTCTTCAATCTCCCTGCTGCTATTGGGGGGCCTGTAGTAAACCCCTAACTAGGTGACTACTCCCTTGCTGTTCCTAATTTCCATCCATAAGGAGAAAGGAGATAGAAATGGGCGATGTGGGGTTGTGGAGCGATGAGGTTGGAAGCTGTGGGTGGGAGGTCACCTGAGGTTCTGTGAGATGATGTTTTGGTGGTCAGAGGTGGTGTCATGATCAAGGGGGATGTTCGGGTGGAGGGGGATGAAGATGAGTCCTTTCCTGAGGACTGACTGTTCGGGGTAGGTCTTGGGGACATGGTGAAGACCTGGTGGGGCTGGGGGCTAGTGTGGACAGTAGAGCTGCTAAATCCAGTGTTGCCTGTTCCCTTGTAGGCTCCACCATGAATTGCTCCAAAAAGCCATCCCTTAGACATTCCACAGACTCCATTTCTTACAATCCACTACCAATGTGATTTGCCCAGTCCCCCTGCATATTGAAATCCCCCATGATCACTGACTTTGCCTTTCTTACACACCTTTTCTATCTCCTGCTGTATCTTGCATCCCAGCTCCTGCCGACTGGAGGCCTGTACACCACTCCAGCCATGGTTTGTTTAAAACCTTTTGCAATTCCTCAATTCTATCCATACAGATTCTATACCATCTCACCCTCATTTGTTTCTTCCTACAGATTAGATTCCCTACAGAGTGGGAACAGGCCCTTCGGCCCGATGAGTCCACACCTCCCCTTGAAGCATCACACCCAGATACATCCTCCTGTAACCCACACACCCCTGAACACCACGGACAATTTAGCATGGCCGATCCACCTAGCCTGCACATCTTTGGGACTGTGGGAGGATACGGGAGCACCCCGAGGAAACCCACACAGACACAGAGAGAATGTGCAAACTCCGCACAGACAGTCACCCGAGGCTGGAATCAAACATGGGTCCCTGGTGCTGTGAGGCTGCAGTGCTAACCCCTGAGCCACCGTGCTGCCCCGACTGAATCTCATGTCTTACCACTAATGCAACCGCAACCACTCAGCCCACGTTTTTAATAGGATGTATATCCTTGGATATTCAGTTCCCAATCCTGATTCCTTTGCAGCCACATTTCCATGATGCCCACCACATCGTGCTTGCCAATTTTAATCTGTGCCACAAGCTCATCAAACATATTCCTTTTACTGTGTGCATTCAGATATAACATCTTCAGGCCTGCATTAACCCTAGCTCTTCTCATTGTCCGTTGTTTTTCCAAACTGTCCTATTTGCATCTGTGCTGGTGACTTTAATAATCTCTCCTGCATTCTTCTTCTCTGTCATTTTTTTTTCCATGTAGTTGAATCCACATCTACAGATGTTCACCTCCTGCATTGTTTCCCACTGGAGTAAGTTTCACCATTCCCTCTCACACCAACACCCCCCCCCCCCCAACATTGTAGTTTAAAACCCCATTGACAACCTGAATCGGCCTTTTCGCCAAACATTGGTCCCAGCTTAGATCACTAGAGACTGTCCCAGTGGTACAGAACCCTCCTGTTCCAACCGCTCTTTTCCGCAGCACTTTCTTAGCCACGTGTTTACTTCCCTTATTCTCATGTGCTAATTGGCATGGGCACGTGGCTCGGGCAGTAATCCAGAGATCACAACCCTTGAGGACCTGTTCTTTAATGTGGTTCCTAGCATTCTTTAATGTGGAGCTTTAGGGTTATGCAGACTTCCAGAAGGAATTTTGTAGTCATTCTGCTATGCACTTTCATTGTCACCTCATCAAAAATCTGAGGTTTCTCGGCATGCCCTACCTTCCCACACTGATTTACTGAATATTTAAAGTGTTCAGTTAGCCTATCCTTGATTACAGCCTTTCCCCACTGCAGACGTTAGGCTGACTGCTTTGTAATTCTCTGGTTTCCCTCCTCCCCTTAAGAATCAGGGACATGCAAACATCCAATTGGGAGGGACAACACATGTCTCTGAGGAACTCTATTGTGAGCTCCTCCCTTCCCTTTAACAGGTACAGATGGAAATTGTCAGGTCCTGGGGTGTTGTCATGCTTTTTTAACGCCATTAATTTCCTTATTTGATTGGTTGAGGGCAACAAAGACCATCATCCCTCCCTTCGGATCTGCACTTGCCTATCGTTTACAACTGACTGACTGACCCATGATCCCCTGCTGTTCACATAGAACCCCTCTCCTTTTTAGTCAAGTTCTCATTTGAATATTTGCTCCTGTGGTGGCTCTGCGTGCACCCACACCCTAGGCTTGTGCGCTCACCATAGCAGGCCTCCATCCTTGTGGTGGCACAGCCTCCTGGCTCGAGTCAAGCTCAACAGCGTCATCTTTTCCCATTGATCCTGCCAAGCCCATCCCCTTGGCTGTGGTTTCACTGGCCAGTTGGTAGGGACGGTGGGAACCTCGTTCATCCATTCAGGTACGTTGTTAATTACACAATGAGGCATTTGGCTAATTTAAAGCATTACGAAGTCATGCCCATGCAGAGTTTTTGTCACTCATCGATATGTTTTAAGCTATCCCTCTAACATCTAGCTGTGGCCAGCTATAAAGAGCCAGGCCATCTTAGAACAGGCTGAGCAGCTCGCCAAG